>NC_051176.1:276604358-277204358 GCF_013339695.2 Rhipicephalus sanguineus | reverse complement strand
GCGGAGTTGCAGGGATTTGTCGCACGCTTCAAGTGCTCCCTCTCCTTTCGTACTATCTAGCGCGCTGAAAGCTACACAGGAAGGGGGTGACAAAGAGGCAAGAAGATGCGTCCCTTCGTCAGCATGTATGAACTTCAGCACTTTTCTTTTTTTATTTGAACACGTGACTTACTTTCAATGTGAATGCGCACGCCTGATCATGTGGCAGCATCTCGCGGTGGCGACGGCAACTATGAAGCTCACGATGCTCAAATCAGCCAATGGCCGTGTACTTTATGGCGTGGTCATTTGAATTTATGGCATCATTTGTCGAGAGAAGAGGAAACGTTCATTCTAAAAAGACAGGGCGTGCAAACACGGACACAAGAAAGAAGTCAGGACACCACAAACGCCGACTAACAACTGAAGAGACGCACAACGGCTGAAAAGAAAGAAGACACGAAAACTTATCTGCGCATGCCCATGCAACAGGCGAACCTATCAATCCGGCACGCGTGGCGGTCTACGTGGAAGGTAACTGTTAAGACATTTTATTTCATCTTTATGCAAGTTGATCGACGGTTGGCTCACGCATGCGCTACCACTATTCTCGATATGCCATGCTTCAATCATCAGGCGCGTTTCTTCATTTCTATGACGGTACAACACTGCGCATTCATCGAATTTTGGCGTGCACTTACAATCTCGACAATGTAAAGATAGATTAGAAGGTGAGCCTCCGGTTAGCGATCTCTTATGTTCCAACAATCTCTGGTTAATGCAACGGCCCGTTTGTCCTACGTAGAAGCGACCGCAGCTGAAAGGGACCTTATACACCACACTCGTACGGCAATCAGTGAATTTGTTGGTGTGTTTTACGAAACAAATATCGGTTCGCTTCTTGTCTTTTACTCGCTCATTCTTCCTCTGCACAGCGCCACAAATCTTACCTAGCTTATTGGCCGCCGTGAAAACAACATTAACGCCGTATCTGCTTCCTACTTTCTTTAGCCTGTGAGATACGCAATGAATGTACGGTATACCTACGACACGTTTCTTCCTATCGCTTTCTGCAACCATGCTTGGACTTAACACAATATACTTCTTTAAACGTTCAGCAACCGTGGCCACTGCACCACGAGGATACCCTACATCTAAAAGACGCGTAACCTGTGCGTTAAAGCTATCACTCATTCTGTGCTCACACGACTTGGTGAGGGCTGATTTAAGGCAAGAGAATCTCAGGAAAGATGTCGCCCGAGCTCCAATTGAAGCCGAGGCGTCAAAGAATGTCAACAGTGAGGCACCAACGGTCGCTGTACCGCCTGTGAAGACGCGCCGAGCAGGACACATTGCAACTGAGCGGCCACCATCATCTGCGGCTCAAAAGATGACGAAGGTGGTCGTCCAGGCAAAGCACCACGATGCGCAGAAGTGGACGAAACACCGAGAACGTTCTAACGAACGCGACCACGCCTTGCTAGCGTCAAATGGGTCGACGGCAGCAGAGACGCCCCCTCCGGCACCATCAAATGGAACGGCTCGCAAGAAAACGAAAAGGAACAAAAAGAGAGCAAGCGAGCACCGAAAGAAGGGGCGCAAGCGCGGCACGATTTAAACAGTACAGGGTGTTGGAGTTGAAAGTGTTTTTAGTGTTTTGAGTTTGAATGAGTTGTGTTATTATACCCAGTGTCGAGAGTGTATGGCTAGTGAGCCCAAGTGTTACTTGCGTTATTTTATGTGTACAATGCTATTGATATAATTGTATATGCATTATAACTGAAGAGCTTTGTTTTGAGCGTTTGCATTGTTTTATATGAAAGGTATGATAGTGTGTTGTACTTATGTACTTGAGTTTATCTTTCATATGTCGTGACATTGAAATGCCCTGTGAATTGTATTGATATTTCTATTGTGAATGTGACGCGCATTGTGTGAAGGACTGAGTTATGGACTCTGTATGTGGGACATTTTTGGTTATGTGTATGTGCGCGCTAATTTATGTTGTTTGAATATTATGTGATAATATTCTTGAAGTGGGGGGCAGTGTCACAAATTAGCGTGTTATAAAGCGCGCGCGCGGCCGCTTTCAAGCAGCTACGAGACAGAACGGCGCGAACCGCTCGCCCAAGAAGCGCGAAAAGACGAAAAAACAAGTATCAAAAGACGCCGGCGCGCCGCATCTTCCTCACCCACTCGAGCCAGACGCAGTCAACACGATCGAACGCCCGGCAAAGCCTGGATCTTTCTAGAAGGAAGGGGGGACGCAGCACCGAGCGATGCCGCCGCGATTCGAACCTACGAGAAAGCTCTCGCCCTTTCTCTGGCCTCAGCTGTATTGCACGCCGAAGAACTCTCCCGACGCTTCTAGAAACCGGGGGAGAAAGGATAAAAGCGTGCGACGACGACGAGTCGGGAAGTCAGTGAGAGGGTCAGTGAAGGGAGTCGGCAGGTCAGTGAAGGAGTGGCCCGGTGATGGTGAAGTTACGCTAAGTGTGGCTCCGTTAGCCAAAGAAGACGTGTTTATGATGGTGTGCGGTCAGTCGATCGTCGATTTGGAAGAATCCATAGACACCGTGTGAGCCGTGACAAGTCACGACGACGGTTGAGCTACGACGATCAACGCTGGAGCTGGCGTGAGTGTTTCCTTGAAGAGAAGCATTCGATTACCGTCCAAGTATTGTGGACTGGATACGCCATTATCTATTCAGGACTTTAACTGTCGTTCAATAGTTGTAATGCATGCGATTGCATTCGTAGCGTGTGATCTGTTTGTTTAGCTCCCGTTATGTAAACACCATCTGAATTATATTGTGAAGCTGTAACGGGTACCAGCCGAGTGTGCGCGTGTTTGGGATATTTGTATTGCCTTAACCGAGAATATATTTCGTTTTCGTTTGTGTTATCGACTCTCGGCTCTGACTCGGTCTTTGGACCACAACCGGCGTTCGCTGGCGCACCAAAGGACCAACTCTAAATTGTCCGCGCTTTCGTGGTGCGTTTTCGGAGGGCCTTGACGCCAGCCCTTAGAATCCGCCCGGCGATTGCCGTCCCCATTAACGGGATTAGTGACACATGTGCTGCTACACTTCAGAAATAAGTGGAATTTTTTTCATGCGCCGATGCCTCTCCGTTGCTTTTTTTTTCTTTCCAAAGCGGCGCGCCGGCTTTCGCTTGCGCGTCCGAGCCGTCAAAATCTACGACATCACGGCAACTAGTGTGGGAACTTCAAGGTGGCGTCACCACCTGCATTTTCTTTTTGCGCTTTTTTCTCGCTTACCAATTGTCTTCCTGCGGCAAGTGTGGTGATTTTGGTATTGTAAAAACTAATTTACTAATACGAGAAAAATCGTTTTTCTCTTTAGGGTCCCTTTAAGGGGTGCTTGAGAAAGAGAAACAGAACGTGACCATCCGTAGCCTTTTTATTGTTTTATCTTCCAAAAAATCATGTCTCAGCAACTTGATGTACAAGCAAGCTGTGATGAATTGGACATTTCAGAAGGTCACTACAGTGAGCTTCTCTACATTATGACGCCACTGAGAATAATGTGCACTTCCACAATTGTTTGCATTCTGTCCTTCGTATACGAATAAAAAAAGGCGCCCAAGATGCATGCAGCCGAAGCTTTTACGGGACTATCGACACTAAAGTGATCACTGGATGAAGCCGTTTTCGCTTAAAATTCTAGTGTTGCCTAAACTAAAGTGTCCAATCCACTGTCATCACCATCATTCATGATAATGTTGGCACATGAAAGATAAATTTTTATGTTTCAATTTTATGTAAAAGCTGGTGAAAATTACCACCTTGAATACTAACACAGTTGAAGCTCGATCTAATGAAGAAATTTCCATTCCCCGCCAGGTACCCATTGGGTTCAATGTTGTCATCAACCCGAATTAACGAAACTAACTTGGCACCTAACTCGATTTATCAAAGTTTTTTCTTTTTTTTCAAATAATAAATCAGTAAGAAACCGGTGATTTCTTTCAAATCTTGATGCGGACGGGTTTTTCTTCGAGTGCGCCATCTGGTCACCCTAGTCACAAGCCCCTTTTATTTTGACGGACCTGCACACCGAGCCCATGTACAGAACAACAAAGTCAACAGTAGGCTGGCCTCTTATGTACCAGATGGCGTTAGGAGCAGCGGTGGTTTAGTTGCTGTGTAAATGCTCTCACAAAAACACTACAGAGGTTGCTTTCATTATTTTATGGTTTATGCGACGGGTGGCACTGATCGTCTCCTCGCAATTTTCTTGCTCGGCCTTCTCACACAATCACTGCATTCGTACTTTCTTAATTGCATATCGGCAGCCTGCGATAGTTTCACGTGACCATCTGGTTTGCATTGCCCAGACATGGGAGGCTACATGTCCTGCGATATGGGAGCCTCCATGTCCTGGTCGCCTTAGCGGACTTTTGACGCTACAGGCATGAATTAGTGGCAAATACAATGCCGCAGTAGCTTTTGGGAGTTACTGCATTAACAGTTTAGACTTCGATGAACCGAAAAATTCCTTTCTCGATTTTACGAACTTCCCAATTTAACAAAATAATTTGAGCACAGTCATCACTTCATTAAATCTGATTTTAACTGTATTTCGACCTACAGTTACAAAATATCTCGAAGGCTGTAATCGCTGCTGTATAGAAGCTTACCTCAGTTTACATAGTGGTCTCATTTTCTCCCGGTTAAAAAAAAAAAAGTTATGTTCTTTTGTTGATGTTTAAGTTTGTGAATATTTGTTTCAAATAAAATGTGCAATTCTATGGCTGTTTTGAAAATGGCTGCCTTACTATTAAAAAACTACTTCATTCCTACTCGCATACGATTCGTTGTCATCATTATTCGCACACCCCTAAAATCAATGTCGTGGTGAGGTGGTGTGGGAACTTCCAAGGTAGTGGCGCAACCAGTCTTTCCTTTTTTTTTTGCCTTGTCTGGCTTACCAAGCCTATAGTGATAAAAGTCGTATAGCTAGTATTGTAAAGGGGTAATTGACTAATATAAACAAGTCAAATTGTTTTTCTGTTTAGTGTCCTTTTAAGAAATAAGATGTCATGCAGTCCGGGAAAGGTGCAGAGACGGGAAGAGCTCCTAATTTGCTGTGCATTCTCGTAAGATAGCAGCACACAGAAGAAAATAGCAGTCCCCTAAC
Source organism: Rhipicephalus sanguineus (assembly GCF_013339695.2). Lineage (NCBI taxonomy): Eukaryota > Metazoa > Arthropoda > Arachnida > Ixodida > Ixodidae > Rhipicephalus > Rhipicephalus sanguineus. Next base: position 277,199,217 of record NC_051176.1, on the reverse strand, counting down.
ACACAAACAGCCAAGATTAGTAAGTATGAGGGGCAAGATGTCCTGCAGCATCCGAATAGCTCACACTCCCAACAAATCTGTGAATAAACATTGTTGAATGAATTGGTGCAAGCTTTATGTGTGAGCCTTCAAGGCACCAAAGACGAAGACAAGATGACAACTCACCACAGTGTGCTGTGTGCACATAGTTGTCATGGTCTTTTAAGTATTTGTAGTGCTAAATGTTAACATGTACCATTTGAACTAAATGGTGCATTCTTTAGAAGAGTAGGTGCATGACAAAATGCCCAGCCAGTATATTCAGAGACGAGTGTTATGCATCAAATAAAGAAACACCCTTACTTTTCAAAATGGAAATGGCTGACACTATGGCAGTGCCCAATTGGGAGAAAGCATGTACAGTCGAACACGGATATATCGAACCCACATATATAGACTTTTCAGCTATATCGAACTCGTAAATTATCCCCTTGAATATCCTTTCTAAAAGTATAGAAATTCGCACGTTTACATCGAACGGTATTTTTACCCGCCATCGGATATATCGAACGCTGCGCGAGCTAGAAGGTGCGCTTCGACACTCGCTGCACTCCGCGACCTTTGCGGTACCGCGCCTCCGCCGACACCCGAAACACTATAAAAACGTGAGGGCGAGAGGGCTCGGACTGTACTCCTGTTGGGCGCGTTCTCCAACTTGCGGAATGGCTTTTTCGTTTTCCTCTCTCTCTCGTTCTTATGCTTTCTCCGCGTTACCGTCGGCTCGGAGAGCAGGAACGAAGGAGCTGGCGACCTCCTCCTTCCGCCTTTTTTTTTTTTTAGAGCAGGAACAAAGGAACCGGCGGCCTCCTCCTTTCGCCGTTTCTTTCTTTTTTGTTGCTGTTTTGTGAGTTTTGATCATCCAACCACAGCCCGCGCCTTTCGTAATTGCTCAGCCAACCACAGCTCGCGCCTTTCGTACATTGCTGCTGCCCTCGCAGGTAGCCGGGTAGCCTGGATAGCCATCGCCGCCATCGTGACTGATCGCGAATGCTTTGTTGGCGGAGTCCACTTCCGTGAGTTTTCGCATACCACCGCATTCCTCTTTTGTATGCGTGCTGTGCAAAGGCGCTGCGGACTGCTTGAATTTTCGACTTCTCGTGTAGCAATGGCCAGCGTCAAGAAGCGCAAGAACTTTGACTTTGCGACGAAGTTGAAAGCCATACAGCGTGTTGAGGGGGCGAAAGAAGTTCAACGGTGGCGGACGACATCGGGATACCATGGAGCACTATGAGCACCTTGTTGAAGAACAAATCGGATATCAAGGCAAAGGCGGTGGAGCAGCGAACGTCGGGAGCCTGTCGTGTGCGCGCTCCTGCCCACGGGAAAGTAGAAAAGGTACTCTATGCCTGGTTCTTAGCAGCGCGCGCGAAGAACATTCCTGTGAATGGCCCGAAGCTGATGGCTAAGGCGAAATAGTTCGCCGCCGCACTCGGTGAAGACGATTTCACCGACAACACTGGATGGCTTCACCAATTTAAGCAACGCTACAACATCGTCGGCAAACGACGAGCGCATAGCTGACGTGTTTCGCGAGTTGGCGTCCCTCTTCCCGGCTGCTGTTCCACCCGAAGTGTCTGCAGACGATTTCGTGGAAGCAGACTGCAATGTTCGGTCTGTTGCGAGCCTCACTGACGAGGACATTGTAGCTGCGGTCGCAGGGACCCACGATGCCCAGGCCGACAGCTCAAGCAACGAGGAAGATTGTCCGGACGAGGCGGCAGCTACGCGCACATACTCCACCGCTGAAGTGGCGACAGCGTTCGGTTTGATTCGCCGTTGTTGCGGCGACATGGAGGGAACCGGGCTGTTGCACCTCGACAGCCTCGATAAGATCGAGGCCAACGTCTTCAACCTCATTTCAAAGACAAAGAAGCAGGCCAAGATAAGCGATTTTTTTTCATGCAAATGAAACGTTCTGTTGCATCGTGTGTGCGGAATTAGTTGTCAATTTTTGAATGCGCCGATTGTAGGTGATTGTCCACCACTGGTAAGGCCTCGGGGGCCTGTATTTTTTTATATCAAATTTTTCATATATCGAACTAATCCGCAATCTCCTTCGAGTTCGATATATCCGTGTTTGACTGTAGTAGAAAAGTCAGGCAAGGATGCACACTGGGCTTGAACATATTAGAGAGGCTCTAATATATCACAAACTGCAGTGCACAAGGAAAAAAAAATTCTGAAAATATGGCACAAGAAAGGAGTACCACATGGACTATGCCTAGAGAACACTGTCACACAAGGGGCAATGCATGGTTAAAGTGCAGCTGTAGGAAATACTGTAACCTTATCCAGAAACCCAGAAACTAGCTTTCTACGCCTACAAATGAGCTAACCCACCCCGCTCACTCACTACCACTCCTCCCCGCAAACAGGGGAGACTTGATTTTCACTATGATAAAAAAAAAAGTGCGAACGTCAGGCGAACTTCAGAAGTTCATTAATAGTTGATGCAAAATGTGCCACGTTGTCCCTTAGTGGTCTGAACAAATAAACCACAATGTTGTATGTCTTTTTTTTTTGCCAAGTATTCCAACTGATACTTTAGTTTCTATCCAAAAGGACAAGAAAAACCAACTAAGGCTGGCATATTGAAATAATATTCAGAACTTCTATACAAGACTGCACACTGCATACGACAAGTAAGCATGACGTACAGCTGTTTATGGTATGCTTACTTTTCACACGAAGAAATGCTGCTTTGCCTGGAAGTGACCAACAGATATTTGTGATAAGGTTTGTGACAAGCTTGCTCGTGTGGAGCTTACACAGATCTTTAGCTTAAGATTAATTTCAAATATTTATGACTTTCAAAATGTCTAGCTGTACACTGGCACTTTGTATTTACAAAGGTATACAAATATTCAGAATGACTGTAGCAAAGCATTGGTGATCTCGTAGGCACCAGCCCATGCTACTAATATATATATAAAAAAAAGCCTTCACACTCCAAATCCCTCAATGCAATGCACAATGGTGAGTTTCCAGGCTTTCGCCCTTGCGTTAGAAGAAGGCAACATTATAAAATGGACACAAGACAAATCATGGTTCCTCCAGGCAACTCATCTTTGTAAGTTGACGCATGAAATTGCTTGCGGGAATACCACAACAAATGGAGTCACAAAATTCAACAACCAATTCAGGGATCAAACTTTAAAAACAAGAAATGTCCACATTTAGCTGCAAATGTCAAGCGTTACAGAGAGAGTCACCACTTCCAGAACAGTCCTGTTAAAGGAGTTAGGAAGACGCATGGCGCAGAGGGTGTGGTGCATCAGTGAGCAGTTGATTTCTTTACAAAAAATATGCCATTTCTATAAACCTACATATTTTATGAACTGTATGTTATTAATATTATATACTACATATATAGATTATATATATTATTCTTATCAAACTACTACTATTGTTTTGCTTTGCTTTCTGGCTGACGCAACACACAATGTGGTTCTATATGTTATCTGTTTAATGACACTATCCTCACGCAGTAATGCTTCCCTCCCATTTACATAATCTTACATACTTCAGCCGTCTTTCCACAATACTTGTGTCAATCCTGCATCTAGGAACGAATAGGTGTACGTATCAAAAAATTCCTAATGTGAAAGCAACGAATTAAAGAAAACATTTCAATAATGCACCGTTGGATTTTTATACACTTAGCCTGTTACAACTAAATCCCCCCTCATTGCTTCAGTAAAACTCCAACTATATCTCTGAACAGTCCCATAATGTAGCCATGCTTTCAGCACTGCTGCTGTCTCACCTATGGCTGCTGATGTCTGGCGGCCCCATATAGCAACCAAGCTGGGGCTGTCAAGTTTGCTGCGCAGTTGCTGTTCTTGCATCAATTCCCAGTTTGCACCTGTAAGTAATAGGTGTTAAAGTAGTAAGATTCTGTGGCTCTTTCTGATTTTAGCAAAATAAGATCTTTCATCTATAGCCAACAATTTCAAACGCATGGTTTTTTTAACACGTTCAATAACATGTATAACTTCCTTTTATATCAAGGAAAGAAGATTACTTTTAAGGGCTCATTTTTCTTTGTCAGACACAATATTAATGAGAACTAAGAAACAATAATGACAAGGAAAGTATAGGGGATGTTTTTTGTTGTAATTAGGATACAAATGTGAGGAAAGTAAAGTGGACGGAAAGGTAACTTGCCGCCGGCAGGGACCGAACCTGCGACCTTCGAATAAAGCGGCCAATGCTCTAACACTGAGCTACGGCAGCGGTAATCCCCCCGTCCACTTTATGGGGTGTATATGTGCATTTAAACCTAGCAGTGTTAGCGCTGATCGCAGCTATGGCGGCGAGTGTGGAACACTTTTTCTGCCTGTTGGCGTCATTCATATAGCACGCGATCATTTTACGAGCTGGCAGCTGACCAATAATCCCTCGCATACTACCTCAATGCATCAATCCCTCACATACCTGAATGCACCAAGAAAAACGAACCCTTAAAAGTCATCTTTTCTTCATTCATAGTGAGGGTCTCGTTCTGGCAGGCTTGATGCATTCAGGTAGTATGCAAGGGATTATTGGTCAGCTGCCAGCTCATAAAAAGATCATAAAAAGGAACTCTTGCTCATTTGAAGCGTGAGTATGCCAGCTCTGTGTGGGATCCTTGCACAAACATTCCTGTTCATACCTTGGAATCCGTCCAAAATCGCACTGCACGTTTCATCCTTTCAGACTATGCACGCTATGTGCTCACACAGGAAGGTGTCTTGCCTTGTTCTTTTTCATAAAATCTATCAAAATCCACAAGTTTGTTCTTCTTTCAAAACCATCTTACGTATAAAACAAATTTGACCATCAACACAATGTACACATACCTTTCTCACACGCAAAATATTTTTACAATTGCTTTATTCCTAGCACTTTGAATGACTGGAACCACCTGCCCACCTCTGTTGCCCAACTGACCGATCTCAGCTGCTGTTGAATGCTATGTATACACTTAGCAGCCACATTTTTTTTTTCCTCTGTTCTCGTGTATATTGTTACCCCCTCCTTTCTGCAATGTCTGCAGGCCTTGAAGGTACTCAAATAAATAAATGAATAAATAAATAAATAAATAAATAAACAAACGAACTGTACTATGTACTTTAATTATTTTGATATCAGATGTTTCTAATTTGTTGGGCAGAACTACAAAGGCAGATAATTCTACCTCTTCAATGCTTTTTTAGGGAGCATGCCCACATTTACAATAGTGAGGACAGCAATATGTCCGCGCCCAGGCAGGTCTTGCCGGAAAGGGCTATCACGAGCTATCTTAACAAACCAACCCCTATCATTAACATCGCATCAATTTATGTTTATCACTGTTGTATCAGTACAGTGGTAGTATACTCCAAGCACCAGGTGGTGTCACACAATCAACGGTGATAGGAAGCTCTCATGTAGGCACCCATACTACACCCCCCCTCCTCCAATTCTTTAAGTTTTTGAGTTTGAGTTTCAAAATTGTTTTATTGTTTCCTTGCATAAGAAATAACAGGATGTTGGGACTAAAGGCATAGTGCCTGACAGAGGACCCAGTACACTGTTCGTAAAGCGCTCATATTTACACAATAATAAATCAATAGTGACAAAACTGTTTCTGTGGCATACAGTCCAACATGCAAAAAAGAACAGGTGTGATATTACTTTAAATCAGGCTGTGCATATACAAAAAGCGTTTTAGATGGACACTGAAAGAGCTGTCACACTGGACAAAGCAAAATTAGAGAACAATATGAAACAAGTGAAACACAGTAATAATATGTATAATACATGAATACATATTCCAGTGATGCTACCGAGGACTTCTGATTTGGAGCAATTTTCGGAGCAGCAAAATTTCCGTTTTGGAGCACTTTGGAGCAGCAAAATTTTCATCTTGGAGCACTTTGGAGCAGCGAATTTTACATCCTGGAGTGCAATACAGAAGCATATTGCATTAACATTCAAGCACCTGAGTATTATTATGGGACTCTTATAAAGGCTAGAAATATTTCGATTCATTGCAAATCTCAAGGAAAAAATCATCTCAGGAGCATAGGCGTGCGCACAGGGGGGGCAGGGGGGGGGGGGGGGTGGCGCAAAATCTGCCCCGTACATTGACCCTTGCGATAGCAATTATATGGACACTCTCGGCGGATTTTTGCCGCCGCCGTTGCCGTAATTTTCCGTATAAAGTCCAAATTAAAAAATTACACCATCTCCCGCTAAAGGGGACCATGAGGCAATGCGAAGCCGGAGCACTTGCACGATCGCGTTCCGTTGGCGTTCGTTGGGCATGCTACCGACCTCGCGTCGTGGAATGCAAAGAGGGACGCTACGCACGTCTTCCATCTACCCTGGCCGTTAATTCTCACAGGGCGAGCGGGGAACATGGTCGACAGGCGGGCGAGAGGGGGGGCAGCGTAGGAGAGGAGAGAGAAGGGGAGGGAGCGCGCATGCGCTCGAGCTCATCGCGGCGTTGCGCAGGAGAGAATTTCGGCATGTCTAGCCCGCGTTTCAGAGGAAGAGTGGAAAGGGGGAGGGGAGAGGGAAAGTGAAGAGGTGTAGAGGACATGGGGAATGGTGAGGGGGAGTGGAGAGGAGGTGTGTGGAGAGGGTATGCGCATGCGCAGTAAGGGTGGTCACGCCGCACACCACCACCACCACCACCGGATGAGCTCCGCCTTAAGATACTTCGCATCTAACAACATCACCACGCGCATTCTTGCCGCGGGTAAAAGCTCGCGAGCGCTGGCGACAAACGCGGCTGAAGCGAAGATTAAGCTAGCTGGCCGTCTGTCTCCGCCGCACGGACAGCGCATGAGGTAACATCTTCCCGCGTGCGGGCCTGCCATCGATTGCTCATCAGAGAGGAAACGCCCCGCCCGTCTTTCGTAAGGAGCATGAAGGAACACCAGGGGAGCGGAAAGGGGGGGGGGGTACCGCATCGTTCGAAGGGCGCAGTCGCTTGCGCGCGCGCTATCTCGAGGCATCAGGAGACGGCTCGTAAACTTGCTGTGCTTTCAACGCTTACTTCGCGTATAGAGAACTCCGAGCAAGAAAACGCTTCGGTTCCTGGAGGGGCCATATTCGCTTAAACCAGCATTTTGTTGAGTTACGCGAGATCGGATCCAAAAGAGTTAGCGGCTAGTCTTACTTCGTTTCTGTTGTGTCGTGCGACCCCTGGTGCCATGCTAAGACACCAGTGCTGTTGTGCTTTCTATTCATGCTACTGAGGGGAGCTGGGTCTCTGCCATGCCTCTGTGCTACCACCAATCCGGCGTGGTCATGCCGGTCATGTGACCCGTGCCTCGCTGACCAATAGCCTTTTCTCTCTCTCCTTAAAACCGCCTGCAATAAACGCGGGAGAGCAGTCTTCCGTCAGTCTCGCCGAAGCTTGGTCTCTGCGTCGTCACTCCGCGCGCCCTCCCGTCGTTCGGCCTCTCCGTCGGCCCGCCGCGGGTTACGCCGCGCTCCTGCCCTACACAACACATGGCGACGAGGTGCTGAACCCGGTTCGACAGGCGACGCCAGGAAGAGCACGACGTACGTGACACTACGCTACGAGTCACGTTTTTCTGCTGCGCGTCGGTGCTGCTTCCTGCACGCTACAAGCGCGTCGACCTGACTTTTCTTTGTTCCCGCTCCGGCTCCCTACACGACGCCACCTTCCTGCTTGAGCCTACGGCCTACCTCCTGCACACATGGCGGCTCCTTTTGCAAACCTTCCTCCGTTCCTCAACGCTCCCGGCAAGCCTCCCATTCCTTGGCATATATGGCACAAGATTTTCCAGGTTCACCTGAAGGCGGCCGGCGGAAGCGGCTGGGAGGACGAAAGGCGTGCGTCAGTGCTCCTCTGCGCGCTCGGCATCGAGGGCCAACGCAAATACTTCGCCGCGCAAGAGCAGCTTGAAGCGGAAGGCGCAGTTACGGCGTCTGGTTCGGGCACGGTGCCGAAGACAGGAGCGGCGACGGCAACGACGTACGACACGGTGCTCCAGTTTTTAGACGGGCTTTTCGCCGAGACAACGAACGTGCTAGCCGAGCGGCACCTGTTCACGAGCCGCAAACAACTGCCCGGCGAAACGTTTCTCGACTTCGTCACCGCGCTGAAAGAAAAGGCCCTGTCATGCAAGTTCGGCGCCACTTACGACGACAGAGTACGGGACCAAGTAATTCACGGGGTCGCCAACGCACATGTACGAGCCAAACTTCTGTCCTACGGGGAAGCCCTTACGCTGCAGAAAGCCGAAGAAGTTGGACGCGACTTGGAGGCGCTCAACAAAGCCAACGCGGCATTCGGAGAGAATGAACGGCTACTCGGTTCGCACTCCGGTTACGGCGGCAGCGTTCAGTGCGTCGCAGCGGCTCAAAATGGCGGGTCGGCTGCTTCGCTGGTCCCGCATGTCACTCAACATGGCGGCGGCTTCCCCCCCGGCGCGGGTGGCCGGGTCCAAGATGGCTCCGCGGGCTCGACGGCGCTGGCACAATGCTGCGTTCGCTGCCAGCAAGTACAACAGCTTGCGCCCAAGCCTCAAGTCGGCCCTTGTTTTCGCTGCGGCAAGTTAGGGCATTTGGCGACTTCAAGGAATTGTCCGGCCAAAAAGAAAATTTGCCAATTTTGCTGCATCAAAGGGCATTTCGCGGCAGTCTGCCGTAAGCGACGAGCGTCGGTACAGGAAGTTGCCCCCGTTCCAGACCGTGCCTCCGGCACTGCCACAGTCCTGTCCGTGCAAGCTGCGCCGACTAGCCCAAGGGAATTGCGCATCCCTGTTATCGTCGGAGGACATAGCCACATGTCATTGCTGGTGGACACCGGAGCCACTGCATCGTTAATGACCAAGAAGGACTTCGACATGCTTTTCGCTTCGAAGCACCGACTGCTCCAAATGTCCATCCAACTGCAGGATTTTTCGAAGCACCGCATACCGGTGCTGGGCTATTTCCGCACAGACTTGCAGCATCATGGCAAGCGGGCCTTTGTCACCTTCTACGTGACAGCACTCGGCACTTCACTGCTGGGGCTCGACGCCATCCAGCAGTTGGGACTCCTGAACGACGGCGCAACGTTGACGTGTCGTCCGGCTACACCAGTTTCATCACAGCTTCCTGCAGGTGTACCTCCGGGGTTCGAGCACCTGCATAGCGGAGCCCTGGGACGTGTCAAGGACTACGTCCACCGGGCCAAGAGGCGGCAGCACATCGTGCCACTGTCTGCCAAGCTGTGTCGGCTGCCTCTGGCGCTACGGCAGCAGGACGCCATCTCGATCGGAACTCAAATGTGATTTATTTTAGTGGTTCCTGATGTACCACAGTTACAATTGTATAAGGATGCAATTCTTCCCAGGGCGGGACGATGTTGTGTCGTGCGACCCCTGGTGCCATGCTAAGACACCAGTGCTGTTGTGCTTTCTATTCATGCTACTGAGGGGAGCTGGGTCTCTGCCATGCCTCTGTGCTACCACCAATCCGGCGTGGTCATGCCGGTCATGTGACCCGTGCCTCGCTGACCAATAGCCTTTTCTCTCTCTCCTTAAAACCGCCTGCAATAAACGCGGGAGAGCAGTCTTCCGTCAGTCTCGCCGAAGCTTGGTCTCTGCGTCGTCACTCCGCGCGCCCTCCCGTCGTTCGGCCTCTCCGTCGGCCCGCCGCGGGTTACGCCGCGCTCCTGCCCTACACAACAGTTTCACAATACAATTTTTTGGTATCGCATTCATTGCTTCACTCTTAAGCGAAACTGAATTTTTTTAACCGTTAGCTATTGACCCCCGAAAGCGAGGGGCGGACGTGTAACATGGCGTAGCCGCTTCACTGTGGGCCGTCAGCGACGGGCCCGCTACTATTGACAGCTGCGCATTTGCGGCTGCTCCGACCAGGAGATATGATTTTACTAATGAGATGACATTTTAAAAAAAAGCAAGCAAAAAATTCGAATTGGAACCCTAGCACGTGAGCTCGAAAGGGCAGGGCCTTTTAGGGGGTATTTACTGCAGAGTGATTACAAACTCAGACGTGCTGGCGGAAGGAATTACGAAAAAGCTGTTCTGTATGAAGATCCATCGATAAAGTATATCTGAGGAAAAGTGTCAACGCGTTTCCACCGTTCGCGTGCTCTTCCATGAACACAAAGCAAGGAAAATTCGATATTGTCCGATATCTACTGCGAGCGATATCCCAGATTTCAATCCGGGATGTCCGGAAACAGAAGTGACAGACATTTTAGCGGCACTCATGTAGTTATTACTGAACATTGCTTTCCTTACGTGCTGTGCGACGCTTGAAACGAGCTATCAGCAGCGTTTCTGGAACAGACGACGTCCGCCGATGAATCGCCGTCGCACTTTCTCGCTACCGATAGGCCTAGACGTCACGAGCCTCTGGGGAGAGCGCGTTTTGCTGTCGAGCCGACTTGCAGAACAGAAGTAGAGTGTAACAGAAGCTGCGTCGGCACCGTGCATGGCATCGTGGCTTACTCAGAACGCACGCGCGAGCGCTATTTATTCAGCGGAATAATTCTTGGTCCATGATTGCGACTTTATTGGCAGCCCCAAGATCGAGCTGCACATGTTCTGACGCGCCGGCGGTGCGATTGCCGGTGATAGGCGCCCCCAAACCCGAGACTTTGGCGCAGTTTGGCGCAAATTTCATCGATATTATCAGGATGGCGCAGTAAACACAATTTGGCGCACTTTGGCGCAGTTGGCGCAGGAGTGGAATCACTGCATATTCGCATCACCCAACTACTATCATTGTATAAAGGAGTATTAGTTATATAATTTCTGTTTGTGAGCTAACCATCAAACTATATTTTCCTGCATTAGGATTTTTGTAACTTGTAGCTTAAATGCTTTTTAAGGAGAGCTTATGTCCTAATTTGTTTAATATGTCAGTTGTTTCCCATAATTTCTCGTGTTGTTTAGTAACTAAAACTGTTTCCCATAATTTTTAAGTGTTCTTTGTGTTTGGTGCAAGTTTTGGTGGATAGGATAATGGTGTTGTCTAGCATATTCATTTTGCTCATAGTTTTTTTGTTAGATGCATGATTTTAACCCTTTCGTGTAAAAAATTTGATCAGCACGAAGCATATGGTGTTTTTCAAATAAAGGTGCTGTCCTTACACTTGCGCAATTTCAGTGGCAGTTGCAAGCTTTTCTGTAGAAGCACTTACTAGCTTCTTGTAGTTAGTTTTCGTAGTTGTTCCCCAAACCAGAGCTCTGTAGTAAAGCTTAGAATGAAAACACAATTGTATTTCTGCTGTTTAAACCCCAGTGCAATTATTTTGGAAATTCTATACATAATACCAAAACACTTTCAGATAAATCTATGCACAGTTACGTTCTATGAACATTCTAGCTTATTTCCCCATTACATCACTCAAAAAAACTTATCGTTTTCTTACTTGCTGCGATTTCATTCCTGTATAGTTAATGGTTAGTTCCCTATCTACCTGCGTATTCGACAACTTTTTTAACTAATTTATTTTGTTTCATCCACCGTGCTAGTAATGTAAGGTAGCAATTCACACTGTGTTCACTCAGGTCCCATGATTTAAAAAGCAGATTTGTATTATTGGCAAGCATTATCACTGCTGGTAAATCAGAATTGTGGCGAATTGGGCCTGTTCGTTGATCATCTTAAACACTTCGCAGCGCAGGAAAAACACCTTTCAGATAAAAGAGTTGTACTTCCTAAGAAAGTAGTGTGCGCATGTGCAACGGTGTTTGAGCATGGTATATATACGCATGTGATGTTCACTAAACCTTTGTTGGTAGTTAGCGCTCGTATGTTGTCTGGTGTCGTCTTCTTTGTGTCTGTTTTTCCTGCGCTGCAAAGTGTTTAAGATGGTAAATCAGGTATGTTAACTATATTGTTTACAAACATGAATAACAACGGACCGAATTTGTAGCCTGCCGAGCTCACATCAGGGCTGATGCAGCCTTGATACAGGCCTAATGTTTTGACGGTGTTCTCTCCATCCAACGGGCTGTCACAGAGCCTTTGCAGCGTGGGAATCGTGTTGCAATTTGTGTATCGATGTCCAAGGGAACTATTTTGAAGAAATTAAATAATATGTACCTGTTGGATCAATTAACCCTTTTTACCAGACCCAGTCCCATTACTTTATGGACAGACACTGTATGTACTGGCATTTCTTGCCATTTGGTAGATGGCATCTGATAACATTGTGGATCATGATGCCCTTGCTGCGGTGATGCCTGGGGCTACAGCACGTGTGCCTGTACCTCCTCAAAGCAATGGTCATCATTTGGTCGACACCCTGACATGCAAAGTTGGGTCAATGTACCATTTTACCTATCCTTACTAGACTTTATACACTTAATAAACTTGCTCATTTCTGTGCGACGTGATTTTTTGTCTTGTGTAGTTAACCATCTTATGTCTAAAGGCAACCTTCTAAAGAAAGAAACCTGTGGCTGACAAAGCTCACCTTCCGCATTCTGCTGCTCACGCTCATGTAGTTCTATGATGTGGCGGCCATCCCAAGAAACCCGCTGCGCCTGCACCTGGGGGCTGTTCTCAAGGGCTGGAAATGCAGCGTAGTACCTTCAAGAGGGGCGAACAATGAGAATTGTTTCCCTGTTCAAAAAATGTCCAATCTATAAATGGCGGAGCAAATTACACGAAGAAACACATGTCTACTAAAAGTAATATTTTTAAAGGAAATCGCTCTTTATTTCACCATGCATTGCCCATCTCCTTAACCCATTCACAACTGTGAAAAAAGAGGAGAAATGATGCAAAATCAGGGGGGGGGGTTCTTTTTGCATAGCGGAAATTACCGAGACTAGAGACTGACATCAGAAAGGGGTAAGGATGTTTGTTTTGAGCTGCTTGAACCAAATTTCTTTACTTGTGAAGGCACCAAGGCAGTTCACAGGCGCACGTGGCACAGAATCCGTACTTGTCACCTTTCCGCGAAGTCGCAAAGCACGGAAACCCAGCTGTGTATGAGTCCAGAAACATTTGCAAGTACTTTGATTTTGACGCCGTCATCGACCTTCTAACTGAACTCTGGAAACACGCAACCCCCATGGCAGATGGCGTAGCGTACAAAATGCGGGGGCCAAGATGGAGATGCGAAAGTTCTGGCTAGGCTCAACGGAAACCATTGCCGCAAATGAGCTGAACGGTGGCCGGAGCGGCAAGATTGCGACACGCGGCGCTGATTCTCCCAAGCACGCCGATATCGAAAGTGCAAAGCACAATGGGGGCCGCTTACTTACCGCCGGTCTGCCGGCCACCTCTCCTTTGGAAAATGAAATGTGCTCGACAGTCTCGCCGTCTCATTATTGGAGCGCTCGTGCAGCGCCGCGGCTCCGGCCGCCGTGCACTTTTGGCAATCTTTTTCCGTTGAGACTTTACCTTTTCCCTCGCCTTCTTTCGCTACGGTGGCGAGTGCTTCTCACGGCTAGCCGGCCAGCCTTCCCCCAGATGCGCAGTGCCTAGAATGTACTCAGCAGTACTCTACCATATCGTTACAATGAAATAGAAGTGTGGTGGCGAGTGCTCTTCCGCAGCACCGCCACAGCAGGAAAGGCTGATGTACGCGCATGATTTAAAAAAAAAAAGAAAGAAAACCCGCCTCTGCTGTGGTGGCCACTTTTTGGGAGATTAGAGATGACATTCATACAATCGGGAGATTAGGTCCAAATTCGGGAGTCTCCCGGACATTTCGGGAGAGTTGGCAGGTATGAACAACTATGTAGGCTTGGCAACAAATACTTGAAGACACTGGAAAACTGACACGATACATGGAACTTGTTCAGAAAATGCACAAATTATAACACTGTTGTCAGTTTCCCTTTCTGAACCCTTCCGCCACCTTGCGGAATTACGCAGAATTGATTTTCATTATTCTGTGTCCCTGCACGAGTTGTCGATTAATTCACCCTCACACTGCTTATTGCTAGCTTCCTGGTAAGCTCAATAATAATAATAATATCTGGGGTTTAACGTCCCAAAACCGCCATATGATTTATGAGAGACGCCGTAGTGGAGGGCTCCGGAAATTTTGACCACCTGGGGTTCTTTAACGTGCACCTACATCTAAGTACACGGGTCCTGGTAAGCTCAATTGGTAGAGTGACTGCCCTGGAAAGGTGTTGGCCCCGGGTTCGATACCAAAACCAGGATGAATTTTTCGGCAACTACGAAGCTTCATTTCTTAGAAATTTGTGAGGGTTTCCTTGTGGCTTTGTGGCTGATTGTCAATTTCCCTTTCTTAACCCCTTGAGGGTTTTCGCCGTACATGTACGGCAGAAGCTTCCTGGTACCAAAGGGTTTTCGTTGTACATGTATGGCATAGCGTTTATTTTTAAAACTCACGCATTTTTCGATCATTTCTCTTGCTTGACCTGTGCTGGCACACTTCGTGAATACATGGAATTTTTTTCATGCGCCGATGTCTCTCCACTCTTTTCTTTCTTTTCAAAGCGGCGCGGCGGCTTTCAGTTGCGCATCAGAATGCGCGCACGTGGTTTGGCTGGTTTCGGTTTCGTCCTTCGGGTGTTTTTCGCTTCTTGCGCCCGCAAGGCTGATGGCTGTTTGGTTTCTAACCTCTCAAAGGGTGACCGCTTGTTACTCTCTTGTTTATTGCTCCCCGGGGCGCGATTACATCCGTTTCCGTGCGGCGCTAAATTACACAAACGCCGCCGCTGTGATTGCGTTTCCTGTTTCGGGGTCTCGGAAAAACTGAGGATTACTGTAGCTTTTTCACTCATTTTGCTTTCCGGACGGGCGCACAACCATAGAGTTTTCTTCCGTGCGCTCACTGACGCAGTTCACTTATGCTATGGAAGCGCGCGCCAGTTGCTCTGCTGCCGGTGAGTCGAGCAGCAATTCTTCCGATGCGGACTATTCCCCAAGTGCCGAGTCAGAATCTGATTCATTGGATTTCAGTATGTCAGATGAGGATTTTCTGACGAGTTCAGACGCGCTACATGTGTGTGGAGTGCAACAAATCACTGTGTGGAGCCATCCTTCAAAGACTATCACACGCTGAAAAGTTTTTAGTGTTAGAGCACGAACATTTTTAACCGGAAAAGTACTCTGGTGTGCTTATTTTTGTATGACTGTGAGCTATGTTTAATACAATGCATAATTTTTATTTATAAGAAACTGTTAAGTTTTTTTTAAGGATTTTGCTTGATTTTACTACGAATGAACTATGTGTATGTAACAACAAAAATGATTTTTTTGTCACTTTACGGTCCCGAAAAAAAATTTTAGTCAATTTTTTTCTTAAATAGAATCGTCTGAAGAATTTACTTCACCAATAAAAAAACTACATTTTTGTAATGAATTCCGCAAAAAAATTCGACGCTCAAAGGGCTAATGTATAACACTAAGCCCATTTATTTAATCTATAACTGACTAGCTGAAAAAAATTTTACAACCAAAATCGCACACCAAGCACTTCAACTCAAAAGAGGAATTACTTTGAGAAGTGATGCTCACATTTGTGCAAGTTCCTTTGGAGACCTACGCATCACAGGTTCCTCCACGGGTGCAGCTGCAGCAGCTTCTTCCTCTGATACCAAAAGGATGACCCACAACAAAATAAATAAAAATACAAAAGTTGCTTTTAATTCCAGCAAATGCAGTGCTACAAACATACTGCATAAACAATACGGGATGCAGCAGGTTGAACTTCCTGGCACAGTTGGCCAGCAATCACATTTCTACATTTTTAATAATGACAGCTACAAATTTTTTTAGACACGAGGATGCCATGGTGAAACAAAATGGCAGGTGATTTAATTAGGATTCACTTTGAAAACTGAACACATATAAGACAAGCACTGTTTGTTTGTACTGTCTTACACATTCAAAATGGACCATGCATGATGTTACCCTTTCACAGTCATGGTGAATGCCTTAAAGTTGGTCACTTCCTAGCATGTCCAAAAAAACTGAAACGGGCAGAGTGCTGAGTATGTCAAGTGCGACACAAAGAAACACGACTGCAGTCAGTCAAACATCTGAAGAGGCTCTTCCCAAAAAAGCATGATGTACCTGCCATTCATATTTCCATGCTCCAGGGAATGTAATATACCTAGTTCCCTTAAACATGCCATCGGCAAAAGGGCATGTTTAACGGAAGAACCTGCTATCCGCAAAGCTGGCAATAATTAAGTCGAACTTGGATAAGAAAAGTCCGACGTCGCCACTGCGTATAGCATCCAAAGAAGCACGCTGAATATTGCACAATGAATATGATAATGAAGAACAAGGCCGACATCAGGGCCGAGGCGGACTTGAGGCTTCCAGCATCCGACGATTACGCACAGTGGCATATGAAGATGTTGAGGCGCTGTTTAGAATGATACGGTGCTTTCTCGTGTACAACCAGGCCCTTCTTAAAACACGCACCCAGAACTACAAACCAAGAAAATAAAAAAGAAAAAGAACGCGTATAGCCATGAAGCTTCCTTACTTGCATTATCATGAAGCAGTACCTTGAAGCCAACTTCTGCACCAAAATTCGTGCCGAAAATAAGATAGACTCTTTAGCAGTTTTATATCGAATTATACAATATATTAGCTAATTCCCCTTTTCTTGCAAGTTTGACTGTAGTTAGTGACCTGTCACTGACAATACTCGTGCCATACTTGTAGAATGTGCTTACCAGACTCAGGGTGCAAGTGGTTGTTCAGGCGTCTGCAGAGCTCATCCACCAGTGCTTCAAGACCGGCCTTCTGTGAAACAAGTGCAGGAGCTTGATATTCTACACAATTAACAAATGCCTATAGAGACAGCAGTGCCTACCTGCTCTGTGGCTGACCTAAGACACTCCACTGCAGCACCACGGTTTCCTAGTTCACCACGGTGTCCTAGTTCCTGGTCATGTTTAGAGGCAGTATTGTTAGTAACTGTAGTGAAATAATGAATAATGAACAAGTAACAGCCTCATGACAGATTTCTCCATTTATAAATATGCAGGATCCTTGACATAGCTAAAAAGTAACTCGCTCCCATAAAGTGAAATAAGTAACTCGCTCCCATAAAGTGAAATCTGCTGAAACAGCGAACCTGAGGTCGTCTTGCGTTTCTCAGAATTTCCATGGTTTTGCGTAATTTTCTGTAATGATCTATGATTATGTGTGTTTTGCCAGTGATGCGACTGTGAATATGGGTAAGTTTGTGTTTATTTGAAGATTTTGTGCCCTTTTAGTGTTATTTATATCATCACCACCATAATTTCGAGCATCATCATCATTCCATTTTATTTCTTTATTCACTCCCCCCCCACCTCCTGGCCATGTGACCTGCGTGACACCAGACAGATATGCAGACTGTGCAGGCTCGACATACAACAGTGCTCAGTTGCATATAAAATTTAATGATTAACAGGGTTTACAAAAGTTATATCTGATATATGAGGACAGTGCCTAATGTAGCAGCATAACAGACCACCAGCATCCAGAGCCTATCCACAGTAAGTAGGCTCCATATAATTGCTGGGATTTGACGCGCCAAAACCACCATGATTACAAGAGACACCATAGTGGAGGGCTCCGGAAATTTCAGCCACCTGGGGTTCTTTAACATGCACCCAAGTCTAAGTACACAGTAAGTAGGCTCCAGATTCTGTGTCTACCTGCGGTGCTTTAATGTCTCAACGTGAGTAAATTTTTGCTTTTACATATTACAGAACCTTCTGCATGATATCTTTTTTTTGGCAGCAAGCTTTTCTGCAAAGCTTAAACCAATGTGGCTTGTGGCTTGAGTTTAAACAGAGTACATTTCTTACTTTGCCAATATATTTTCGGTAAATAAGTCCTAGATTTCAAAACCCAATAAATAATACTGGCCACTCTCAATAGTACACTATACTAGTAGTTATATGAACCAGTTTCGGTTTAGTTTCCAAAGAGAACTGGATGTTGTGACACAGAAGCAGGGGCAAAAGCCAAGGGGGTCTGAATACCGTTCTTTATACATGCTTGCACATGTGTTTGTACATAACCGAGCATATATATATATATACACACACACACATAGAAAACAAACATTTCAAGGGCTGTTTGAACCCATCCAACCCCCCTCTGGCCACATAACCCAGAGCGCTCCATCAAGACGGAGCACAAGGTTTTCATAGCGCTTCAATGGCATACGCTTGTAGCACATGGCACCCCAAGGCAGCGTGGTGTCTGGCTACGCAGTGCATGGCTATCAAAAAATACCCATCAAAGATAGGTGTAGGTTTACCATTTGATGAGGGCAATGGTGTTGGAAGCTGAACTAACTGCGCTATCAAGAGGCAAAGCAAATGAGTTAGTCACTGTTGTAGTAAAAATTTTACACTATTTGTGCACGGTTCGTTTCAGCACTATACTACATGTCTAGAACAGCATGCAGCAATGAGACTTTGCCAAGATTGCTTCCTTAGGGCTTCTACAGATGGCAGCGCTATGAGCAGCACTCTGCTGACAAAATCATGGCAACTGCATTCTGCTATATAATTGCTCTGGCTAGAATAGTATTTACATTAACTTTCTCATGCTCTAATTGTGTGCTCAAATAGCACACAGCACTCTTCATTTACTACACATATCTTTTTTCCAGTGTTTTATAAATGTAAGCATAGGAAGGTAAACAGCTATTTATATGCGTTCTACATAACCACAGCTGTTGCAGTCTGAAACACGATCTCAAACTCGGAAGTGTAATTCAATGAGATAGGTAATGTTGAATGATCTTGAGTAAAAAGCGAATGTCACATCAAATGTGTTAACAAAAGTTTACGCAACTCTGGAAACGAAATACAACCTTAGGAGATCATTCACAGAACTTCACGTCAACTAAACACTATTCTAATCCAACAAAAGAAGGGCAATTTTAAGGGCCCATTTTCCTTTGCTAGACACAACATTAATGACAACCAACAGACAATCAAGCCAAGGAAAGTATGGGGGATGTTATTTGTAGTAATTATGATATAAATGTGAAGAAATTAAAGTGGACGAAAAGACTACTTGCTGCCAGAAGGCACCGAACCTGCAACCTTCGAATAAAGCACCAGATGCTCTACCAATTGAGCTACCAATCGAGTCGTCCTGTACACTTTATCTGGTATATTGGGGGCGAGGAGTTACGGAGTCGCCCTCTATCGGGTGCACCTCTCTTGCATGCTAGGTAGGATAATGGTGGTGCGAATCCTCATATCTTTAGCCATTGGTGCTCTAGGAAAACACCACGCGGAAGCTTTCCTGGGCGTTTCTGTGAATACTTTCGAAACGGGCAAAGATTTTGCAGCAAACATAACAATCCTGGACAGAAATAAAGCACAGAATTGTTTACGGGCGCTGCCTGTTTACACAGTGAGCGCACATCAGGCGCGGTTGCCACGATGGGGTATCCCCAAGCAAGTTTCTTGCGTGAAAGGCAGGTGATCCCTGAGGGCGAACTATGTGCCATACTCTCTTACAATGGTCTGTCAGTATAAATAAATGTGGCATACCAGAATGAAGCCTTGATTACACAATAGTGTGGCCGCAGCATTACCCAAGTAACCTCTGTTGTGTGGACGTTATCAAAGCTTTTCAAAAATAATTTCTTCAAAAATTTAAGGAAATTGGTGCCTATGGCGACTTGTGCACGCCGTCAGCATGCTTAATTTTTTTTCTTGTAAGTTCTTCGTTGTTCATTATCATAATTACCCAAGCGGTGTTGTTTATCAGCCTCCTCAGCCAGCAACTTCCCGCTGCTTTCATTTTTAAAAAATCTAGTACATTCATTGGTTCGTGCTAAGACAAACATTAGCATATGCCGTGCGGCATGTCTTCTTTTTTAACATGATTCCTACCACTCCCTCTGCATTCCAGTGAACTTGCCAGTATCTATAGAATCAAAACGTGCATAGACCAAAGCCTAAGACCATAGGCTTCACGACTGCTGCTACAAGGAGAAGCAGTCTACGAGGCGAAACATGTGGCATTGTGCAACGCGAAGGTGAATAAATGTCACATAACATTTGCTGGACTAGTTCTCCAAACAACGGCGGTATACAAAGACCCGCATTCACCAGGAATCGCCGTGAAAAAGAGAAGTTATTGCGCCAAGTAGCTGCAAAGCGGGGTAAAAACAAGGCGTAGAGACACAATGTAATGTTTTAATGCGCAACATGTTTTGGCAAGTTCTCCAGCAATTTTGGTGGCAAAATCGTGTCTGTAATGAAAAAGGCTTGGCACCTTTCCGACAACAATACGTACATTACCGCTCCGTAGAAAACAGTTGGGATAGGCCAACTTGAATTTGGGAGTGAACCTAATTTTGGGGTCAATATGGAGGTGGGCAACAAATGGGCCAGCTTGCAGGAGAAAGGAGTCATTAGCTGGCCAGCGCACACTGACGAGTCTCAGCGAGTGCTTTGCGCCACTCACCGAACGTCGCAGCCCTTTCAGATAATTCCTTTTAGAAGTGCTGGCTGCAAGCGCAAGTTTGTAGCTGATGGCTGTTAACAATTTCTAAGTTTCAAAATCCAAGCTTCACGCAGCTTCTTACTCGAGGACACGTGTGAAGGTTGACACCGGGCTCCATTGTGTACGTCCTGCACTGCGGCACTGAGTACTGACCTACCGTATATATGACTCCTTCAAAGACAGCGACTGCGTAATGCAGTGCTTTCAAGTGCTCTCAGGCGCATAACCAAAGTGGGAAAACCTCCCCACTTTATCAGAATTACAGTGCCGGTGGCATTCTAAAATTTAGTTTTCAGAGCATGTCAGTGCCCCCGAAGTAGACGACACTGCCGCTTGTCCTGTCAAGCACGTCACGCCGACATTGGCACCAGCTTTTCCAGTGGTGGGCCTCGGTGTCCAATATGTGCACTTAAACCTGGGAGTGCTAGTCAGCGCCGCTTGTAGCCATGACAGTGAGTGTGGAACACTCTTTTTCCTGCTGGCGTTACGAAGCACGTGATCTTGTTACGAGCTGGCAGCTGACCAATAATCCCTCGCATACTACCTGAAGGCATCAAGTCTGCCAGAACGAGACCCTTGCTATGAATGAACGAAAGAAGGAGAATTTAAGGGCTAGTTTTTCTTTGTTAGACAGCATAAATGACAACCAATAGACAATCAAGCCAAGGAAAGTATGGGGGACATTATTTATAGTAATTATGATATAAATGGGAAGAAATTAAAAGGGGACAAAAAGGGAGGGTCTCGTTCTGGCAGACTTGATGCCTTCAGGTATATGCGAGGTATTATTGCTCAGCTCCCAGCTCGTAACAAGATCACGTGCTTGGCGACGCCAGTAGGCAAAAGAAGTGTTCCACACTGGCCGTCATGGCTACAAGCGGCGCTAACACTCCAAGGTTTAAATGCTCACAGGGGTCAGACGGCTGAAATTGATTTGGGAGCAGTTTTTGGAGCAGCAAAATTTCGATTTTGCAGCAGAAGAACCCTGATTTGGAGCAGTTTGCGAAATTTTTTATGTCATCTCAGGAGCTTGAAAAACAGATTTGTAGCAACTTAAGGGGGGGGGGGGGGACAAGTACATATTTAAATTGGCCTAGGATAGACGTAACACTGAAGCAGCCTTTGGAGAAAGTATCGCCAGTTGTGAACTATACTCCTCTTTAAATACTATGCGACCTATCTAGCCCAAGAAATGCATGAAATAATTGAAAAAAAAAAAAAAAGGGTTCTGCAAACTAGGTTCACTTCATAAAAATTTGAAGAAAAAAAAACAACAAAAAGAATGTGATTGCACAAGAATTGCAGTTACATAGCAGGAGGCCTTTTTAAGATCAGTGATATAATTTAGCAGATTACTGCTTTGGCTTTTATTACGATAGCAATTATATCGACATTATGAACAGGTTTTTGCCGTCACCATCGCAGTCATGTTCCGTATAAAGTCCAAGTCTATAACATCCCCCGCGCATCATGTTTTACCCTTGGGTAAAAGCGCACGAGCGAGGGTGACGAACGCGGCTGAGGCAGAGATGAAAAGAGCCGACCAATCCTCGTTGCACGGAGGGCGCATGCAATAACATAACACCGCATGCCAGGCCTGCCGTTGATTGCTACTCATGCAGAGAGGAAACGCGCCGCCCGTCTTGAAGGAGCACGAAGGAACGTGAGGGAGGGGAGGGGGTCGCTCGAGCAGCAACTGTGGACTGACATTAAGGGCGCAGTCGCGATCACTGGTGCGCGCGCTTTGAGCAGCCGTATTCTCTTACACCAGCGTTTTGAAGTTACGCGAGATCGGATCCATAAGTGTTAGCTGCCAGCCTTACTTCGTATAATATTACAATTTGATGCTATCGCATTCATTGCTTCACTTGTGGTGAAATTGAATTTTTTGTAGATCTGCTTATTTAGCTTTTCAAGCTTCTCCAGAGCTTCCTGTAGGTCAGTGTTTGCAAGGAGGACATAACAATAAGCGCCTTCAGCTCGGCCGCGCGGTTGGTGTAGCGTCAAACCTACTGCATGCTTTGAACAGGTGAGAACAAAGGTGAGCTACCGCCGTTCGCTGCCCCTTTGTGCGAGACTGTCTTCGAGAGCACGGCGTGGGCGCCAGGATACCTCGCCGCATTTACTATTTGATAAAGCTATCTCGCACTATCATGTATGGTACTGCGAGCATAACGCCGTTGTATGCATACTGCACGCTTTTATTTGGGAACGACACAAAGGCGCCTCGCATCAGTCCGCTGCCGGCTTCGGCGTGAAAAACTGCCAGAGCAGTGCGGAGACGCGCCGCATGCAGAAAGCTAGTTGTTGCCACATTGATGCAACAAGGGTGATGCCTCTCCCGTGCACGGTGAGGGTCGTAACGGTACAAGCCCTCCCACAGTTAACACGCGCGTAGGTGACCACACGCAGCAGCGTCGACGCGAAAACCATTGCAACCGGAGGAACACGCTACGCACAACAATGCAACAAGAACCTTAGAGCCATTCCTGCTACGCATGCCACTTGATAGCGCCAGAAGACGCACACAGCCTAGCGAGAAGCAGCAGCACGCTCGGGGCACAGCAGAACATTTTTGGGGCGCCACGCATATTTACAACAACCCAGAGGAGGTTATGGCGGCATCATGGGAGCCCTCATTAGAAAGGTGCATAGAAACACAGTTGGGCGCTTCTACACGTTTTGCAAACGTCTCATTTTCTTGATATCCCAGGCACTGCTATAGGTGCAACTCAGAAAATAATGGTGAAGCCTTTTTTCCGAACGAAGCTGACATGGGTATCGAACTTCTGGCTTTTGAGGCTGTTTTGGAGCAGTTCGGCGCAATTTTTACGATTTTCATGCTTTGGAGCAGCTGTCTCACCCCCGAGCTCATATATACCTGATAAGGTGTACAAGAGGATGACCGCTGCCATAGCTCAATTGGTAGAGCATTGGACGCGTTATTCTAACACTGCAGGTTCGGTCCCTGCCAGCGGCAAGTTGTCTTTTCGTTTGCTTTAATTTATTCAGATTGATATCATAATTACTACAAATAACGTACCCCACACTTTGCTTGGCTTGATTGTCTGATGGTTGTCGTTATTCTAACCCAACAGAAATTTTATGTTGCACTCCTACTCCTAGCCGCATGTTTGCTGATAAGAAACGCCTCATCATGTCCCCTCAACAGACGTTCATTGTGAACATCAGGTGTACCACATTCTGTTATGTTCCGCAATTGGTGTGCATGCCTTACTTGATTTGCATGCAAATAAAGCTTGTTGGTACCACTTTACAACATGAAAGCGCAACGTACAGTACATTTATGTTGGCATGATTAGATTATTATTGCACAATGCAATTTCAGTTGTCTGTAAATCATAAAAACATCCAACTTTTCTCTGTGAAGATAAAAATATATTTAAAAAAGTAACGCTAGAAATTTACACTTGTTAGAACTTTATTGTGTTCTTGTATACTACAAGGAACACAATTTTGTACACTTATGTATAGCACTCCATTTAGATAATTGGTCGAATACAAGCAAACTAAAACTTCCTTTTCCACCCTTAGTTTTAAATAGCAATCTAATCAAATGTATAGTTGCCTTTTCTTTGTTGTGTTCAGTACTTCTTATCAGTGGAAGAACCTTGCGCGATAGATGTACCTGCAAATCATAGCAAGAGCAAATAAAGAAGGTTCAGGTTATGTCGAGCAGACTACCATGCAGAGATCAAGCTGTGTTATAGACAAAGTAATCAAGTTTGCCTGCTAGTGGTCAGAACTGCAGGATGAGACTAGATTATTTTGCCTTCTTGGCCGCTGATTTTGGCCACCCTTCTACCAGGGATTCTAGATATTTTTTTCTTAACAGCCTGAAATGCGTTAAGGGGCGGTCGGTGGTGCACATTTAGATGCAGACAATAGCGCTTGTATGAGACTTCGGTGAACTTTCTGGTGTTGAAACCAACCGCTAAGTTCAATGAATTGGCAAAGCCAATCTTGATTTCTGTCCCAATTTTTTCAAAAACTTAGAAACACTGTACTGCAACTAACAGATGCAAAAATTATCAGGCATGTCTTGGACCCCACATGCCGAACATAAGTTGTGTTTTCACACTTTCCTTATACTTTCTGAATATATTTGGCTTGCACCATGCCGGGTCCATGGTACCTCCTTTACTTGTGATGACTTACATATTCCATATATTGCACCCATCCTGCTAAAGAACTGTATCAATTTTTATAATCACCCTCAAAGAAATGCCTTCCTGACTGAAAAGAAACTTTCAAAATTAAACACCAACAGCTTCAGAACATAACCTTGCCTAAATTAATTTTAAATGAGTTTTAGCTGCCAGATCTTCGAGTGTCACCGTGTCTCGTATGAGAGCAGGGAAATTCCACTACCGTGCTGGCACGCGCATTCTCCACGTGAAGGTAGCTCAAAACGGTCAGCCGATCTGCCATGCTAGAGCTGCAGCAATATTTTTGCTCGTTTATAGAACAGTCTGTACAAATGTTTCACAGCACTAAACCCTGCGAAATAAAGCAGAGTGTCCATTGGGAGCATGCTTAGTGTGGCTTGCTCCTGGTGTCATCTGCTAGCCGTCAGAATGTGCACAGTGATCTACTGTTAAAGGGAACAGCCGAACGTGCAGCAGCTGCTCCGCGCCACCGCTGGCCGTAGGCTGCAACGAGTTTCAAGCAGGTGCAGTGCACGCTGTGAGTAATGTTCTTTTGTCGTCCATTACCGTCTGCTGCTGTGCTTCGAAGTGTCGCAAAGCGAACCGTTCACACAACGATGACGCAATGGAAGAGTGCCACGCACAAAGTGACTGCACCTGCACAAAACTCGTTGCAGTCGCCAGCCATCGGTAGTACCAAGTGGCTGCCACACACTCTAATGCTTCCTTTACCAGTGGACTGCTGTGTACAAGTCTGTGCATGGTGTAGATTTCTAGTACTGACTGTTCTGCTGCCATGGCACCCCCAACTACTTGCCACCCGTTTTTGGACGATAAGCTGCAAGTGGCTTTCCATCTACCGTGTCTCAGCATAGTACAAGGTTTCTGTCCAGTGCGCCATCAGCATGCGGTGGCCCCACTCCGTTGGCCACCAATATTTCAGTTTTCTTATCGCCCACTGCTTCAAGCACCTATTGAATGACACTTCATACAGGTATCAACGAACTTAAGTGGAGGCTGCAGTGCATTAACTGATGCACTGCTTTGGCAGAATGGGTTTAAAAGGTGGCTTATGTAAGTGATGATGGATCTGCGAGCTTTAAGAGGGCTCACCAGCTCCAAAACAACTCAGATTTGAACTTTTTGTGTCCATAGATGGCAGCACTTACACACCACAAAAAGGAGGTAAGTTAGAGTACACTCTAGGCGTGTAAATCTCACCAGGTCATGAAAGCGTGCGAAAAGGTCATTCCGCGCGCGAAAAGTAGTGCTGTTTGAAACCTGCCCGGGAATGCCTCAAAAAAGGGTGAACGCTCCTATGTTTTCCGCCAGCATAGCCGTAGCAAATGCGATGGAGGGGTTTTGCCGCTTTGTCCTCCCCGTACAGTTGCGGTGTAAGCCATTCCCTCCAACTTCTCCGTATCCCCAAACCGCTCCCGCAGTAACCCAAACCATGGGTAGTGACTTCTCTTCACAGTTCTCTGCGCTTATTGTCAGAGGCTATGGAATACATAGCTTGCATTTGACGTCACCGTGGCCGCCACCTTTGTGAACAAACTGGTTGAGACGCAGGGTGAACTGTTGCTCGAACGCGCGGAGCAAGAAATGGTGACACCAGATTAGTTCTGATGCCCCCTCCAACTTCCTGAATGAAATGTAATTAATTGGTATTTACAAAGTACAAGATTTATTATTTTTACGCAGAACCCTCTTATCGCGATTCACAACTGACTGTGCCGTAAAGCAACTTTCGTAAAGAAATTCTTTTCTTCGGGCACGGCTTACGTTTTTTCTTGAGGACACTTTGATCTGTTTCTGTGCCATCTAGACAACTTTGGCGGTTAGATGGAATGGCTGCTTAGAGAACATTACCGTTGTAAGAAAATTCAAAATAAAAGATTTGTACTCTTCTACTGTTTTATTATATTTGTTATATTATGCGCTTCTCCCAGATTTATATATTACATACAGCACACTTTAGGCTAGCTTTTGGAAATTTAAGATGGCAAACGGAAAAAAGTTCGGTACATACTAGCGTGGATAATGTTTAAAAATTACACTGAAGGTGGTCGAACGCGAAGACGGGGTCAGTTCCCAAGGAATGTCCCAGCACTATCACCCCAAGTTGTTACGTTGTGAAAAGAGCACGTGTCGAGTCATACACTTATCAGTGAATTTCTTTTCAAAAAACAAAGCTCGTTCTGATCTACGCATGTGCCGTTGGTGCCTGGAAGGACCAGTTCGCGGTAGCCGATCACGCTTTTTTATCCATTTGCCTGCTCAAGGCAGCAAAAGCATTCAAGTCTCTGCTGCAGGTGCCGCCGCTGTTAGTTTTGCCACCACATCAGATCCCTGCGGGTGCTGAATAGGACGATTAGCTACGGGTAGGGAAAAATCTCTGAGCACCGAGGATCTCTCGCCAACTGCTTAGAGAAAGAGCTGGTAGCCGAAACGCTGTCGAGACGCCGTAGAAACAGTGCACTGTGTTTGGGCGACACGCCTGAATTAGCCACGCATAACACAACAATGTCGTGTGGAACACGCACGAGAGATGGCATCAATAATGCATGTTGCTGCGCAAAGGCGCTGCGCAAAGGAAACACGGACAAGGAAGAGAACAAGGAAGGAAGTGAGACCCGCGACTGGATTTTATTGAACATAAAACGCATATTTATACGACACAAACCACAAATTCATTTACGCACATGAGAGGAACCAGCTTTCATTATCGTACAATCTTATGGAAGTATCACTGAGGCTAATGTCTCTTCTTTTCGTGATGAAGAAAGCCTCAGTCAGCTCACGTGCCAATTGGTTCTTGCCTAAGACGTTTCTAAGCAGCCACGATGTCGCGCTTCTGCGTATTCCTGACCGACAGAACTGAGCGAAAGCACACGAGCCTCTTGGCTAGTCTCTGCTGCAGATGGCGCCACTGTCCCCCTTGCAACCGCAGTAAATTCCTGCGAGCGCTCAATAGGACGATTAGCTATGGACATGGGGCAGTTTCCTGAGTACCAAGGACCTCTCGGCACCCTGCTTATATGAAGTGCTGGTAGCCAAAACGCTGTCACAATGCCGAAGAAACGCTGCTTTGTGTTTGGGTCACACACCTGCATTAGCCTCCCATTCCACTTCATTGTCGCGGGGAACACGCTCGGGAGGAAAACAGGCAGCACAGACCCCCTCCCCCCACAATAAACGTTACAAAATAAAAATACCGAAGCCCGTTTCAAGCTCACTCAGCAAGTCCCTTACTTTTCTACGCAGTGCACGAATACAGCCATATGAGAGGCTGGTGGTAGAGTGTAGGATCGCAGAATATAGGGGATACCAGGTGGAGCCACGTCGCGCCTCTTAAATTTGGCGCGAATTTTAAATCCAGACTGTAAGTACACAGAGCACTTTCAAAGCCTGTAAAATGGAAACCAGGGGCTTGAAATGCATGACAATTATACCATAACAATAAGGAAATAAAAAGGGAGGAAATGTTGCGGAAGAAATTTAGATAACGAAGCTATTTTCTTCAGGAGACAACAAGAAAGGGCGAGACGTTAAAATGTACAATTTTTATGGATATTTGCCTCTGGTTTGTAAAAAAATGAGAGCCTGAGGAAAATATCTGTCCGCAACATTTCCTCGATATACTAAAAATGAATGCAGTGCCGAAAACCTCGTTTAAATCTGACCAAATTTGGGCACGCTAGGGCTTCTCAAAATGCGCATGTATTCTCTATGGGAGCTCGCGCTGGTGAACCCTCTTAACTGGTCTGACACGATGCTCCCTGACCTAACTTGCTCAGAAAGCACCTGAAAATTGTAATAACAAAAACTGTGTTGCAGCATGTCAGATATAAGACCTGCCTAACAGTTTCTACATCTTTTTTTACAATAGGACATTTCTATGTTTCTCATTAAAAAAGAAGAAAGAAAGATCTACGACAAGAGCAGCTTACCATTTCATAGAACAAAGCAGCTTAGTTCCAACATCAGAGAGTTGGCCAAAAATGCATCAAAAGAATACCGTTGCCATTTTATGTATTTCACCAACCCCACTGAACAGGTTCCAGGTGGTTAGGTAAGACATCTAGATCATCTGGTGGAATGGCCGACAAATTAAGCTGGCAAGGAGACAAAATTGTGTAGTCTTGCACTATGGTGCTAATCAGCAGAAGATAAATAACCTTGATTACTTCGTCTATGAAACAGCTCGTCCCAACATGCAAGTCTTCTCGATGCAACCCGACTCTCTCAATTAATAAATTCCATTGCAGGGTGCCTATAGTGAATTAGGGCGTTCTAAAGCTTGTACCAGTGTATTATTAGGGTATTTCCTATTTCCAGCCTATTTTCCTTAAAGAGAACAAACTTTCAAACTTTGGAAAAATTACGTACAGGATGGGATACAATCATTTGACATACAAATTAAAGTAGGTTATGAAGTCCGCAACTTTCCCTTAAAGCAACATACAAAAAGTTGAAAATGGTATAACCAGTACGCATTTAAGATGTGAACTGAGCACCCACATTTAAAAAATTACTTACTTTGTCAGGATGCAGAAGAAGACTCATCACAGTGTGAGAGTACACAGTGTCAATTCCTCTGCTCTCCAGTTCCCCCTATATCAAGAAAACAAATTCGGTGACAAAAAAATTAGCTGCGAAAATAAGTTCTCTTCAACAGCCGTGATGGACATTTCAAAAAGCAAAACTATGGTGCGATCCTTCATGTTATGTGAAGAATACTACCAGCCTCATAGACTGAAAATATCTTTCAGATTTGTGTTCATACTGAAGCTTTTCCAGAGACTTGTACCTGCAACAGCCGTAAATAATTTACATTACGAGGTGAGCACACATAACGATGTCCAGTGAACCAAAAGGTAAAAAGACTTAAATCTGCAGGCAACTAACTGCACTTCACGAGGACCAATGGTGCAATCAATGCAGTTTAGTTGCCATCAAAAACTGCTATGTGTCCAGATTATGTCTTGATCTTACACAGTAGTAAAAGAAATTACGCCATCTCCCGCTAAAGGGGACCATGAGGCGATGCGAAGCCGGAGCACTTGCACGATCGCGTTCCGTTGGCGTTCGTTGGGCATGCTACCGACCTCGTGTCGTGGAACACGAAGAGGGACGCTACGCGCGTCGTGTCTTCCATCTAGCCTGGCCGTTAATTCTCACAGGGCGAGCGGGGAACGCGGTCGACACGCGGGCGAGAGAGGGGGGGGGGCAGCGTAGGAAAGGAGAGAGAGGGGGAGGGGACGCGCATGCGCTCGAGCTCATCGCGGCGTTGTGCAGGAGAGAATTTCGGCATGTCTAGCCCGCATTTCAGAGAGAGTGGAAAGGGGGATGGGAGAGGGGAAGTGGAGAGGGAAAATGGAAAGTGGAGAGGGGAAAGGGAGAGGGGAGGAGGTATGTGGAGAGGGTATGCGCATGCGCAGTGAGGGTGGTCACGCCGCACACCACCACCACCACCACCGCCGGATTGAGCTCGACCTTAAGATACTTCGCATCTAATATATTTGCAATACTACGGCTCTTTTGAGCTAAATTTCTTACAAAGATGATCCCGAGTTTTCATTCATTCCTGCTGTCGGTCACACGGAGCTACACCATATGCATGGAGCACATGTATAGCATGTATGCGGCCAAACACAGTATGCATGTAGTAATAGGAACAGAAAGCATAGTACATAAAATAGAAACAAGTGTGTTGTAAAAGAAAGAAAAAAGAAACATCCCAACAGGTATAACAAGTAGTTAGCTGAATAAACTTAAGCAAAGAAATACAGGCATCAAAAGCAAACGAAGGTAAAATGTGTTAAGTTTTCACTGACTATAGCTTGTCATTTTACATAAAGCAACAAAAGACGTGAGACAACTCCAATTTAAGAAATGCCAAACTGCCTACCCCACAGAATAGCCCCTGAAATATTCATTGTCACATTATTTTCCCCGCGTAGCTTAGCCATCGTACACGCCTTGCATAGTCAAGAATGTAACCATGCTGTAACCAGTGTGTCAAACCAAAATCTGTACCAAAACTATATCTCTGTTGGAACTGAACCCAAATCAGCCTGTGCAGGACAGTGCAAATAGGAGATAATTGGGAGACACCTTCGTCCAGTAGTGAACATAAAATAGGCTGATGATTAACCCAAACCTGAATTAATATCCTTGCAATCTGCCTGAACCCATACAGTTTTGGTCTATCATTCGGAAGAATCAATACTTGCTTGTTACTTTGGTGGGGACTGTGCTGATACCTACTGCCACAGGTCGGCAAAAAATGTGGAGCGCACTCAGACTCACTCACCAAACATATCTTGCCCTTAGGGTTCACTCGGACTCAGACTCGCCAAACTTCTCCACATCCGTACTCGCTCGGACTCAGACTCACCATTAATTTTTCTCAACCGGGCTCACTCGTACTCAGACTCTCCAGAATATAATTCACTTGGACTCACTCAGACTCAGACTCACGGCTCAATCTGAGTGAGTCGACTCATGAGTCCGTTAGCCTATAAATAGCTTTTTCTACCATAGTGTCAATGCTCTTTAACACCAATATCTCGCATAATTGGTGCTCTGCTTAGCAACTTTTGATCTCGTACCTTCAAACATGAGTTATCAGAGTTTGCAAATCCAATAAGGACCTTTTTATTGGAAGAGATGACTCGCATGAGATATTTTTATCAGTAACTCCCCGTGAAAAATTTTGCGTGGGGGAGGTTAAGGCACCTCCTCCCCCTTTCCATCCGCAACTCACGCCTCTAATGAATAAATATACAGCTGAAGTATGAACGGTAGCGTGTAGAAGTATGTGGGAGTATACATGAGTTGAAATGTGAGCGACAGTAATGCTGAAGTTGAGTATATAGCACCATAGGTCGGCAAAAAATGTGGAGCTCACTCAGACTCAGATTCACCATAATTTTTCTCAACCGAACTCACTCAGTCACAGACTCATGTCTCGATATGAGTGAGTGAGTTGGCCGACCTATGCCTACTGCATCCACACTTGTGGCAATTCATATCACGAATGGTATTAATGCTGCTTCTGCAGTGCCTGCCAATTAACCCTTTGAGGGTTTTCGCCGTACATGTACGACATGCCTGTATGTTTAAAACACGCGCCTTTTTCGATCATTTCTCTTGCTTGGCATGTGCTGCCACAGTTCGGAAACGCGTCGAATTTTTTTCATGCGCTGATGTCTCTCTGTTTCTTTTCTTTCCAAAGCGGCGCGCCGGCTTTCGCTTGCTTATTTAATCGCACGCGCGTGGTTCGGATGGTTTCGTGCACCTTTTTCGATCATTTCTCTTGCTTGGCATGTGCTGCCACACTTCCGGAATACGTGCAATTTTTTTCATGCGCCGATGTCTCTCCGTTGTCTTTTTTTTTTTTTTTTTCTTAAGAGGCACGCCAGATTTCACTTGCGCATCCGAGCGCGTGCGCGGTGCGGCTGGTTTCGGTCTCGTCCTTCGAGTGGTTATCTATCGCTTCTTGCGCCTGCAAAGCTGACGGCTGTCTGGTTTCTAATCTCTCAAAAGGTGACCGCTTGTTACTCTCTTGTTTATTGCTCCCTGAGGCGTGATTACATCTCTTTCGGTGTGGCGTTAAATTACACAAACCATGTCGGCGTGGTTGCGTTTCCTGTTTTGGGGACTCGGAAAAACTAACTCCGTCTCGTTGGCAATAAGACGAAGGATTATTATAGCTTTTTTACTCGTTTTGCTTTCCGGACGGGCGCACAACCATACAGTTTTCTTCCGTACGCTCACTCACGCAGTTCGCTTACGCTATGGAAGTGCGTGCCGGTTGCTCTGTTGCTAGGGGTCACTGACATGTTAGGGTCGCCGACATGTTAGTTGACATTAAGAGAAAAGAAAATGGACCCTGGCATACCATGTAATGTGCAAGAGCAATAACCAGAAGACAGTTTGAGTAACTGAATGGATAGCAAGGGAAGAGAAATGCAGCTGAGGATGGCAGAAAGTTACATGGGGCGATGAAATTTGTGGAGATAGGTTTGTGAGACGCTTACCCTACGAGGCGAACGGGAAGGGACGCGATGTTCTCCACTGCCGCAGCGAACAAAGACGCTACGGCCGGGTTCATCGACTCTCCGGCATGGCGCAGAAAAGGCACTCGAGGCAGGATGTCAACAAACACGGGTTTATTAACCCAAGATGCAGCACAGTGCGACACTCACGGGTTTGCGGGCCGTCAGGGTAACTCCGCAAGACCGATCAAGTACACTTGCCTGCGGCGCTACGGTTACCGCACAAAGGGGGGAACCACCAAAGCGCGCGAACGAGAAGCTGCCTGCAATAGCAGTGCGTGGCTACCTCGTTGCAGGCGTGCAAGCATCTTTTTTTTTGTGTGTGATTAGAGGAAGAATAAGACGCCTAATTTCTGCAGCCCTATAGGGAGCACGGCGCAGAGTCTTGGGGTGGGGGAGGATGGGAGTAAAGTGGATAGGAGTGTTAAGAGTGTCGTTGTGGCTCGGACGTAGTAGCAGTCATCAAACCGGCAGCAAGGGCAGGGGTGGAAGGACCCGCGCTCAGCGGTAGGCCGCTATGCCCGTCTCCTTAAGCCCACGCCAGACAGAAGCGGGCTCTTAGGGGAAGGGGGTTGTCACTGGCAGCCAATGAGGACCAGAGAAACGCAGTGACGTAGGCTAGCGCAGTAAGCCGCAAGCAGTGTTCAGACATGTCCGGACACGTGGTGTCGTGCGGGGAAGACCGACACATGGCTCGCACCAGGCAAAAAGGCCTGGCGGCGTAGCCACGGTAGCCATATCGGCGATTAACGGCGGTTCCTGGCGTTCGAGCTGCGCGGGGCCAGCACACGCGCTAGCTGGGGAACGAGGCGCCAAAGGGGAGGGCACGCTCGATTGCCACAATTATTACATGCATAAAATGGAATTAGCTCAAGTAAGACAGGATCAATTGGAAATCATGGCCTTTGTCCTATAGTGGACATAAAATAGGCTGCTTCTGCTGATGGTTATGATGACAATGATAACATATGAGACTTTTATGCGGAATTGAGGTGGTATTATGTTTTGCTTGGCAATATTTGCATGTATATAGCACAGAATCAGCAAAAAATAAAGTACGATAGAGTAAGCAAAGTTAATTCCTATGGCCACCTCTTGTTTACTTTTCCTGACTGCAGATAAGTCTTCTGCCAGGTACTTTTGGTTTTGCAGTTGGTGGTCATGCTGCGTGTTCATTGCTTGGTTCCTGGACATTATAAGGTGTTTTACAGTATGTTCAAGAGAGAAAGTAGAATTTTTCTCAACTTTTATTCCTTATCATCCCTGTGTATCTGTTGTATGTTAAAGTCATTCCTCATGTTTTAATTTTTCAGTGTTTTGACGAATGTTTTAATATAGCCTGCAATGTTGTACTGCTGAACAGTCATGTGCCATTGCCATATGTGATAAAAAATAATAAGCAGGTTATTACTGTAAACTTATATGTTTACAAATTCCTAGACTCACATTCTCATATGTTGAAAATAAGACATTCATCTTCTACAATCTACACATATTCAATGTGAGTAAAGATAACAGTAAACACAAGAGGAGCTTAGAAATGGACGCACGGAAGCACAACACCATGTGCCTTTGTGCTGCCTTTGTGTGAATTGGTTGCCTTTGTGTGAATTCCACCTAGAGCTACATGACATTAAACGTCATTGATTGATAGCGACACAAAACACCAACTGTTGCCTCCCTGGTACCTGCGAGATTCTCATCTTCATATCTTCCCGAGAGAAGCTGAGCATGCGGACATGCTGCCCTGTTCAGCCTGTCGCCTATGGGAAGGACAGAGTTCTCTGTGCTGAACTTGTTTGCACACTGTATGAGTGCTGTGAACCATCATAAGTATTTATTTCTCTAAACCAGAATGGAATCAGGGTTTGCTGAACCTGAACCCCAAACCAAATAAGCAAGTTTTCCAGTTTTATATTCAAGACACAATGGATACAGATATAGTGAATTATTAGGGATAGGAAAGTTCATTTTAAATGTATTTTGCCAATATCAGCAGGTAGTAATTACGTTCTTGCAAATATATGTTAGATACAGTCGCCATATCTTCTTGTTAGTTCCAATATGTGCTCATGTTTCACTGCAAAGTTGCACACGTCAGGCAGTGTACACAGAATTGTGTGCACTATGATAGCACATCAGAATCACGGAAATAACAATGTTCAACAGGGGATTGAAGGTCTGAGTGTTTGCTCTCCATGCCAGGATGTAATCATGCAGTAGGTTCACTTTTTTTTTTTTTCTGTGACAATGTTTTCAATGTGTCCTGCTGATTACCGATTCTGAAGGTGCAAGAAACAAGGTGAATATAAATTCTCAAGTGTACAAAATTAACTGGTCCCTGAAGAGAATTCAGTTCAGCCATTCGGACCTTAACACTGGTTGGTACAAGCAGGCAATGTTCCAGTACGTGGTGCCACAACACACTAACTATTCGTAAAGCATGTAAAGCCCATATCACAGACACTTCAAACCTTCAAGCCCATAGAATATGACAGTGCCAAGCATACCTGAAACCACACTTGGATTTCCTGGGGAACTGTAGTGGCTTTGATATACTTCATCCTGAAGGTGCCTAGGGCGTGCCAGAGACCACTGCATTTAAAAGAATCAATTCTGGGGTTTTACATGCTGTGAACTAGTCAAGCTGTCTAACACAGCTTTTTTTCACAGTCCTTTCTTTCTGTACAACAGAATGGAAAATAAACTTTGACTTTGACTTTGAAAACTAAGGTACAGTTATGAGGCATGTAGTAGAGGACTCTGGAATAATTTTGACTACCATGGATCCTTTAACGTGCACCTAAACATTGGTACACATGTATTTTGCGTCTTGTGCCAATCGAAATATGGTTATCATACCCAGGAATTCAATCCACACCCTCAAGCCTAGCAGCACAACGTCTCAGCCGCTAAACTACTACGGCGGGTTGACCACAGCATAATGGAAATGTTGGACACAGTAGTCATTTTCACAATCTCTGAAACCTGCAGCATACTTGTCCTTAGCATATATACCCATACGTTGCAGAGTTAGCATAAGATACAGCAAAAAATGTCAAAAGTTATGCTATAAAACAAAATCTTGCATCGCAGATATTATTGCAAAATTAGGCTCAGATGCAGTATAAGATATTTCTTGCACTACATTAATAAGCAAAAAAAAAAATGATCTGGAAAAGATTGTGTGTGTAGGAATGAAAAATACCCATTTGTCACAATACATTTCAAAAGGGTATAGTCATCAAAATGTATGGCAGCCTTACCAGAGGTCCCTGTTGGTAGTTACCACCACATGGTGGTGCGGTCAGCCACATTGACACCAAGATTTTCGTGGTTAACAAACTCTGCAAATTCCAGCTGCAAGTATCCAGAAGTGAAAAACCAAAAATTTTTAATTAAAAAGAACTGTTAAAAAAAAATGCTAAGCATTCATTTCCAGCTTTCAGTTTTCCGAAATCTTAACGCTGCCAAAATCAAATTCATGTGGTATTTATCTTGCACAATGTGCGAGAGAGAATCAGTTTTACTGCTGTTTAAATACAGTTTTGTAAATGTAAGTAAATAAATATGCTACATTCTTTTGCTTACGTGTCGCATGGCCTCAGGACAGAATTTAAATAGCAGTCATACACTGTGAACAATTTTCCAAGACAAATTTGGCTAAATAAACCAAATTTGCACAAATTTGCCAAATTTGCTTTGACAAATATGTTTTCATTTTTCTATTAAAGGTCGATTAAGTACATGTGCCCAACAGCTGTCACAGGCTGAACTCTGATCTGTCAGCCGCTGTACTGGACCATTTAGAGGAACAAGTCGCAATATGAGTTGAATGGCAGAGGATGACAGTAAATACAAACAACTCTAGTGCTCTTTGAGGGAAAATCCTTCTGTGGCCTTTATTGGCGCTCAGCGCGATAGCGTCCCCAATATGCCGTATATAGCACAGTCAAAACTCATCAGGCCTCTGCTCCACTACTATTCTTTGTCTTTCTGCCCGCGCCGCGCACAATTTGCAACACTCTCTAAATTTGCGAATTACTTTGTTTTTCCCTCCAAAAAATGTGCTGGCCAATTAAGTCAGCATCTATCAACTGCCAATATGCCAGAAAACCTTACAGCAACAACTGGTTATATAGAGGGGACCCCTTAATTGGGTAAGAATGACCACATTTGATGCACAGAGACAAATAAAAGCAACAAATTGGACAAGGGCAATATGACAGAAAATTCAGTGCCAAAGCTCATTTGACAGCAGTAACAAGCACACAGTTATCAGGGGTGCACACACACACACACACACACACACACACACACACACACACACACACACACACACACAAACATGCAGCAGCTTCACAAATTAAGGTCTGTATACCCTGTTAACATTTGTGCTAACGATGTAAGGAATCATTTGGTACATTTGGGAGTTATATAAGCAAGGTTGATTGATCATGTGCATTATTTTTAGGAAAGACAACATTTAATAGTTAAATTTTTGTTGGTAAGAAAGCAACCATTCAATTGAAGGCACATATACAGAAAAGGTTCAGCCAATTTGTCTTGTAACTAACTTGTAAAACGATCCCGAGGCATCTCATCAACACATTCCACAACACGTGATAGCCTACCAAGCTGTACAATTTTAAATTATATACAGTGCAATCACACTTGAAAGACTGCAGTATTGAATTATGTAACTAGAAGCAAGGAAGCCACATCCCGAAAAAGGTTCCAGCCATTGATTTGGTTACAAGAGCTGTCCCTTTAGGATGAGTTTACTCTGTTACTGTAGCAAATAAAGCTATCAAATATTCTCAAGAATGGCCTCTTGGTTTATGCAATGTATACAGCACAATGATCTCAAACAGTACTGTCAGGAACAGTACTTCCCGAGTGATTCTAGGTAAAAGAAACAAACACCCAAAACAATCAATTTTCAGATAAAGTGAACCTAAGGTTCTTAGTTCAATATGCAAATGTGACAAAAAAATGATAGGTTGGACAAAGATAATCTACAGGCAATTGTTGCAAAAACAACTGCATTCTTGATTTCACAGTTACTGAAATACAGAAAGTCCAAGCTCTAATTTCTCCAAAATATATGCTGCTCTGTTGAAGCATTTGTAAACACTTTCATGCTCATTGAATTCACTAATCTTATTCACAAAATCACTAATATATGCCAACTGCTTTACTACCACCCTTAAAGGGACACTAAAGGCAAATATTAAATCGATGTTGATTGTTGAAATAGCGGTCCAGAAACCTCGTAGTGCCACTTTTATGCCAGGGAAGCGCTTATTTTGATATAAAATCACGTTTTAGTGAACCGCATCGCGTTAGCGCACTTCAAATCACCCGCCTGAAATCCGACTTTCATACGTCACTGCTGCCGTGCCCAACGTTGCCCGCCTTCACTGCGCGGCCGCCGACACTAGTAGCAGCAGAGCGAAAGTAGCAGGACCCACAGCAGCAACAACGGCCATCGAAGCTTGCCGCAATCGCCGCAATGCATGTGGACGGAGAACTTGACAATGGCATGACACTAAGCCACTTCGAGCGTAAGGGTTCATTCTGCGGCACCCAGTGAAAAGACACATCGGTTTCCTTGCTGCAGCACTGACGTTGTGCACCATTCGGGCATCCGGCAACATCACATGCATGGGGCATTTTGTCGAACTTTCTGTCAGAGCGTCTTTCACGAGCGCGCAAAACACACGCGGCAGTACGCGATCCCGAAACTACCACCGAGACGCGACCGCGTGAGCAAAGCCGGCCGCCGGGCGAAGCGCAGTTCGGCGAAAACGAAACCTTTGAACCACGCGCGCCGTTCCCCATGGCAATGCCACAGAGGTTCTTTTTTCCATCAATCAAATGGAAACGAACAAACAGCATTTTAATTCGTCTTTTGAGTCACGGAAGGTTCTTTTTTTATTGTTGCTAGTTTGATTACTAGTGATTTATTGTAGGCAGACTCTCATATGTCATCGGGATCACTTCGAAAATGTCCCACTCGTGGCGCTCATCATGTGAAGCATTTAGCTTAATTTCTCGGTAAGTAGGGCACTGCTGTTGATAATACTGTCGTTTTAGACGTTGTCATACATTGAGCTTTAACTCTGACATAAATTGTTATTTGCCTTTAGTGTCCCTTTAAGGTTAATAGTAGGAAAAAGGGAAATGCATGTGAAGACCTCAATGCACTGAACAGCAGTGTGTTTCTTGCAGCAAAAGTCTGAAACACTGCTGCACAGACCCTTGGATTTAAGGATAGGAATTTTCTTGAGTCAATTAGCCAATACCTTGATGTAAATGACATTTCATCGTGACCTTGTTTCCACTGCAAGCGCTGGCAGACCAACAAAACAGGAAGCATCAGCAAGCACGAGAGGAGAAAACGGGGAAGCTGGACCGCTAGCACGGTCTTCATGGCCTCTAACGGTGTAAATAAAAGCTTTTATTAAGTACACCAAAGGGATTCATTAACATCCGAGGGACTCATTAACATCCGAGGTCTGGAGTCATTGGATGTCAGTCCTCGAATGTGCAAAGGTCGTAGTTTTTGTTTATGCTCCGTGATATCATCCTGAGGGCATAACCCCGAGACAATGCTGCTGATTCCTTGGGACTAGGCGGTCTACTCAAGCTCCTTTCTGACGAATTGGAAAAGTCTGGAGAAGGATACAAGGACTACAAGGATAGCAGCGGACAAGACAGTGGCGGTCAGCATGTGTCAAGCCAGCCATCCTGTAGTTGCAACCGGGATCACCTTACTTCATCTGCTCTTCTGGCAAACTCCTCTTGTGATTTTCAATATTTCAAAGAGATATGAGTGCTGTCATCAAGGCAGCACTCAACAGAAGCGCATCCTAGCAATATGTCCCTGGCGCACAAATGCAAGTGCTATCCAATGATAAACTGTGCTTCTAATGCACAACTAAAGGTCACAGGGCACGCGACTGCAAACGAAGGAGCTCTTGCTTGAGGTGCAAAGGTCGCCATGACTCATGTATGTGTGATACACACAGGATTACTGAGAACTTGCACCAAGGCGCCATAAAATACCGTGCAAGTAAGCCAAATGAATACACAACTAAAAAATAAAGTGCAAGAAAACTGGATCCAAGTAAGTCATCAGCAGTTGATGGTCAAAAATAGGCAAACTTCCCCGGCTACCCACACTGAGTGGAACCCCTGAAGACCATGATGTGACTGCGCTGTTTCAGACGCCGCCTACCCTCTCGGAAGAGAAGGCCCACATGGAGACTACATTCTACACTAACCGTAAGCGGCTCATCCAGGAGGAGGAGGTTGTACAGAGTCAAGTTCAAGTTCAGGGTAACGTGGAGCAGGCAGCCAAGATGGCCGAGCTGCGATTGAAGTTGCGCGAGGAGAATATGGCTAGTGAACGGGAACATTGTCACAATGCGACCAAGCTGAGGGAACTTCAACGCATGCTTTCCGACGAGCGACAGCATTGTGAGAAATTGGAATATAAAGTCACAAGGAAAGCTGCTCAAGCAGACTTGGTGAAGGATTATGAGTCAAAAGTACAGAAATTGACTCAGGAGTTGAACGAGGTGCAGAAGCGGCTGTTTGCATCAGAAAAGAAGCTGCGACAGGCATTCCCCTTGGTGCCCAAGATACAGCAGAAGTGGGTTGAGAAATGACACCAGGATGAATTGGAGAAAGGAAAACAGTCGGAACATATGGTGGAATGTCTACATCAGCAGAAGTGAAGCGCAATAGGCTAGCCTGGAGAGGATGGGAACCAAGCAGTCTACAGGAGTCATCCCAGGCAGTGGGAACCTACGAGCAATTCTGCATGCAAGATAAAGTGGTCATTCAGTGGCTGCGAGGTCATCTCTTATTGCTCACCAAAGAAGACACATCCTTTGCTAATACTGTGGGCATCGGTGCAAAGGCAGCAGAATTCCTTTACCAGGATGGCAACATGGACAAGAAGACCTTGTTTGGACTGTTTTGGCAAAATGTGCCTGCAGGTGAAGAGTCGAAACAGCGGACTGAGAGCCCTGTTGACCTAATTGCCTATTTCCGCGAGGTGGTGGGAAAGGAGGTCCTCGGTCTGCACGCGCAAGTGGTGAGAGAAGCTTCGCAAAATGAAGGGTCAGCTTGAACAGTAGAAGGGTCACGAAGATAGAGCAAGGCAGCGAATCTCACAAAACTCATTCAGTTGTTCAGAATTTCTGATGTAACGTCCGTTCTTGCACCGTAAAACAACAAGGAGGCGTTATCATAACAAGGCCTGTCAAAAAGGTTCTACCGCCTGGAACTCTGCGACCTTCACTGCGCGGCCGGGAATGTTTCCATTGCAAGCACTGATGAAACAACAGAAGAGGAAGTGTCTGCAAGCACAAGGGGAGAAAACAGGGAAAGTGGACCACAAGCACGGTCTTTATGGCCTCTTAAGGTAAATAAAAGCTCTTATTTAATACATCGACATGATTGAGCGATTCGACAGCTGCTCTATGCCATATCCCATACAACCTTATTTATTGTCTAGCATCCTATCGGGCATCTGGTCCTAAGGGAGTAGCAAGGATTTTATTTAGGGGAAGGGGACCCCTTCCATATTATGTGTGTGTTCATGTGCACATGTATACACATACAAACTGCAAACTTTTTCGTAAGGGGGTAGGGTGAACCCCCAAAACATGCCCACCCACCTCACCCCTGGCTTCCTTACACCAAGGTCCATTATTGTTGGCATTTAGCAACAATTTTGCTAATCTTCAGTCTCACGACCTGTTCAATGTACGTCTTATTTAACATCATAATGTCGCATGCAAAAATAAGGCAAGTGTTCCACCTCAGAACAACAGAAAGTTCAGCTAGTTCGTAGGGATTTCTCATGGAAGAGGGTTAAGGCGTTCGGATGAGAAGATATCCAGACAACACAACGCCGACCATCAACTGGTATGCATGAGTGGATCATTGGGGTTCGTGCTGTCTGGTTCACTTCTCTTGTGTCCATGTCTGCATGGCTTACCATCTTCCATAATAGTGTTTCACGTGGGTAGCATGAAATCTAGAGCCAAAAAATGCCAGGCAAAGATTGTAATCAGCAGTGTCGCATGCGTTACAGAAGAAAAGCAACTAAATACATTACTTGTTATGCTAAGAAAAAAAATGAACACTTTACCACACTATGTAACCTACAAGAAAAGGTAACTCGCTACCTTTAATTAAAAAAATTAGGCAGGTTACTTCTGCTATTACTGCATGGTCAGAAGTTTTAATTAGTGTATTTTTGCTGTAGGAACCCACAATAACAACTTTATACCAGCTCATATTTATATTTCACATAAAACTTCTAGTCCAAACAACGATCTTACCTGAAATACTGATTTAGCAAGAATAATATGCACAAACATGGCGGACCTTAGCAATATTATAGTGGCCTTAAGTTGCCTGCAGAGCTACATGTGATGGCTTATAACTCGGTGCAACATAGTGAAGCCATTTTTCTCGATGTGACATCAAACACAAAATGAAATTTCATTATGAATGCTCTCCACCAAAAAAACATCAGTAAAGTCTATACATGTTTACAGTACTTCTGATGGCATGCTTCTGCTAACAAAATAGATGCACAAATTCTGTATTATTAAAAAAATGCTTAAATGGCATAGATTCAGAAGGAAAAATATTTGTACACATGAATTTTTCGCACCTAACCTGTATAATTACCAAAAAAATTACAAGTGTTTATGTGAAGGTATTCAAGATCAGCCTTCATTTGCAACATCACTTCAGATGCTCTACACTTTTTTTTCTGGAAATGGGGGCGGTGGGGCTAATTGAAATAAAAATAGTAATGTGACACCTCACGTTACCAGAAAATGTTAACACAAGTATGTTACTTGTTACCACAGGTCACCAAACACTCTCATGAGTCAACTTACTCAGACTGAGATCAAGCTGCGAGTCTAAGTAATAATTTAGCGAGTTTGAGTCCAAGTGGATCCAGCTGAGGAAAATTGTGCCAAGTCTGAGTCCGAATGAGCCACAAGTTCAAAATTTATTTCTTGAGTGGGTCTGAGTGAGCTCCAATTTTTTTTTATTGACCTATGGTATTCTCATATTCAGCATTACTGCTACAG
Source organism: Rhipicephalus sanguineus (assembly GCF_013339695.2). Lineage (NCBI taxonomy): Eukaryota > Metazoa > Arthropoda > Arachnida > Ixodida > Ixodidae > Rhipicephalus > Rhipicephalus sanguineus. Next base: position 277,156,374 of record NC_051176.1, on the reverse strand, counting down.
TTATTTCGGCTCATGTCCACACCCACGTCCACTCGCGCATGTTCTAACGCACTAGCATTCATATGCCAGCTCAATATTTATTGATCAGAGGCGTGTTACAGAAAGGGGGTGCGCCCTGATCTACTCTGCAATCTCTTGCACAGGAAGTTCTTGACAAAAATATCTCGTGTGAGTCGTCTCTGATAACTCGTATTTGAAGGTATGAGATCAAAAGGTCTATTAGAGCACAGATTATGGGAGATAATGGGATTAAAAAGCACTGACACCATGATTGAAAAAGCTATCTATGTGCTAATGCACTCTTGAGTCGACTCACTCAAACTCAGACCGAGCTGTGAGTAATAGCCTGAGCGAGTTCGGATGAGCAATGTTTTGGCGAGTTTGAGTCCGACTGAGGAAAATTTGGGCGAGTCCGAGTAAGCCATAAGCACAAGATATATTGCTTGAGCGAGTCTGAGTGAGCTCCACTTTTTTTTGCTGACCTTTGCTTGTTACAGTTCCGGAATGGTAATAAGTACGCCCCTAAGTTACCAAAGGAAGTAATTCTTCACGGATAATGTCATTAAATGTAATACAAACCAGTGACTGACCAAAATATATTTCTAAATATACTTCTAAACTTCAAAAATTATCATACAACCAAACAGAACGTTGTAAGAAAACTATATTTGGTGGTTTTGCAACAAGTGCGTCCGTGAAGTCACGTGTATGACAAAATTTGGCATATTTAGATGTTTGTGTGGAGATTGATGATATCACAAGCATTTGTTTGGTACACAGCATCAATGACATGTTCATAAAGGCAAGTTACTGCCACAGCATCGACTTTGAAATGCAACAAATAATGTTGCCCTTGTCCTTAACCCCATCACATGAATCCTTTTGAGCACACGTGAGCTAATGACAATCAATTGCATGAACACCAAGAACTACAGCTAAGTCTACTTCTAAGCATGCTTGACTTTTATGCCGCTTAGCTATCAATCGTACATGCATCAATCATAATCGAAATTCTTTATTGTAATCGAATGCTACTTTTGACACACTAGAGCACAGCCCTCACACCCACTAAATGAAAAGAAAAAATATCAAGAACAAAAAATTATCACATTAATATTTCCGCTTAACCATGCATTCTTTCGCTGGTCCACACCTGCTAGCGATACAAGAGAATAGATTAACTAGAGAATACATCAGTCATCTGTGGCTAAAGATACAAAATACCATTTTCCTGTACTTTCTGCAGATTTTACTACATAAGGGGCAAATATGTCAGCTACTGCTCTTTGACTATATGCAGTGACGTCTGGATGGGCATCTGCGCGATGGAAACCGCCACTACAAATAAAAATTTTAGGGCAAGATGGAAACAAGACGCCGCTACATAGTGGCACCGTAACGGCGCCTTCTTTCAGTCATGTCCCAAAACGTTATGTACACAGAAACTACTTGCGTAACAGGATATAAGTCGACCTGCATTACGCTTTAAGAGTGCAAACTTCGCTCGAATGCAACTGTGGACGCCTGGGTACGAAGCAAAGCGGGCTACAGAATGATCTTGCTGCAGCGTTCGACCCCCATTTATTTCATCTACATCAACCCAAGCACTACTCGAAAGTGACGAGCAGTTTGGCATTCAAATGTTGAATAATTCCAGTTGCAATTAAAGTTTTGCTGTAACCCACTGAGTGATACCAGTCAAAACAGTTGTGATGAAATCTACGCGACGCTTCGAACGCGCAAATAGAACAGTGCCGAGACACCTCTACAGAGATTAGACTATCTCCCCGCGATAAGTGGTCTTCAAGGTGTATGAACACTTCCGTTGAATAATTCCAGTTGCAATTAAAATTTCGCTGAACCCGGTCTGAGTAACATGACTCAAAACAGTAGTGATGAAATGTAAGCGACGCTTCGAACGCGCAAATAGAACAAAATGTCGAGGCACCCCCACAAAGATTAGACAACTTATCTCCCCGCGATAAGTGGTCTTTCAGGTTTATGAACTCTTGACGACATTCGACACTTTCAGATGCACGACAGAGCCGAATATTTTGTTAGGTGTACGATGAATACCGAAGATAGCTAATTATAGCCAACCACCCACATGTACGATTAGCGAAGAATGCGCAGGAGTGTCAGAACATATCTATAAACAAAGCTGTGCACTAATAATTTTATACGGGATCTACGGCAAAGAATTCATTGTAGAGCAGACAAAGAATGAGAATTTTATGCGGGTGGCTCAAAATATGAAACAACCCTCTAGCACACGTCTGAGGGGAAAGTTGGACATCCAGTGAACTCCCAATTTCCGACGTCTTCAGAGTTTTTTTTTTAGGCTACTATATATATATATACATGCTTCGATGGCAATTGCAAGATATTAAAGCACGACTGCACAACCAGCTCACTAGAACGATGTCTAACTGAAGTAACAACGCATGCAAGCGTAGAAACGCACACGAATTTTCGTGCGGGACGTAACATTGGAAGTCAACGACCGAGGTTACTCCCTGCACATCCCGGCGAACGCCCGCCAGAACCTCAAACGCAGAGATGACAAATCAAACCAAGAACTAAGAGAAAAGAGGCACAATATTATGTGCATTTGACGTTCATATATCAGGAACGCGACGGGGGCCGCGATGAGGGACGCGCCGTAAACTCCTCCCGCGCACGCAGATATATAAGGCTTTGTTCATTAATACCTGCAATCAGAGCGCCATCAGCTGCCGCGCGGTGAGCATTGCACAATCTCTCAGGGACGCATGCAGAATAACTAATCGCTGGCTTGCCTTCGAAGAAAGATCCATTGGAGGGAGAACCAGCAGAATGCTCGGCCATCCACAAACTCGGGCAAATGAACGAGCGAATGAAGGCAGTGCAAAGACCGAAGCCGAAAAGGCCGAACGCTCGTGCGCACCCGCCGCACGAATACACGAGCGTGCCTGCGTGCAGAAATAAATATATGTTTCAGAAATATCATTTCACAAGCAAAATAACAGTCATGACAAGAAACTTTTATTGTCGCTTTTTGATGGCTTACTAGGCTTACTATCCCGCACGTTGTAGTTTCGGTTTCGGCTGCAACGCCAAGTGCGGGTGCGCTTGAACGTAAAATGAAACTCGAGCTTACCTTGCTTATCTCTTGGCAGGTTCGTGAGTTGACGTTTTAAATACATGGGCGTCTTTTTTTGATTGCTCACTTTGCGGCAGTAACTATAACACGGTAAGTGTGTGTAAATTCATGCATGGAGGAAGAAGAAAAAGAAACAAGTGGGTGTGAGCCACCGAGGCGAACAGCATTGAACCCTGCATTGCTGCGGTGGGCGTTGGAGTTTTGCGTAAAAGGAGCGAAGACCTAAGTGGACGACATCTACACGTTACTGTAAGCATTTACTTGTAATTCAGTGCAGCGCGCACGTGTGCCGGTGTCTACCGATTAAACGAGTAACAGTACAGAATTGAGTGAGATATAAAAAAAAAAACAAGTAAATTGGTACCCACTGCTCAAACGTTAACTTGACTTTTAGTTTGCAATAATAAACTAAGAACACTTAGCGAGCCTGATAGATCAAGTGCATGCAATTAACGTGCTGTGCTAGTGTTAAACTGCGCGCTTGGTGCGGTTTGTCCAAATAACCCCCTATTCTTCTGCTTCTTTACGCAGCTGTAATGTCCTCCGGGCTCATGCTCATCACGACGTTTGCCGATGTCGCTGAATAATGAGTGTAGGCTTTTCATCCAAGCCCAACTCCTGCATGCATGCAACCGCCCTACTTCTTGCTGCCTTTTTCTGCTATACAGTACAGAGTTTCAAGCCTGACCCTGCTCACTACAACACACCTCATGAAGCTATCGAGTATATTGCATGGAAAGCTTTGAAAGAAGGCAAGCCTCCGTGTGTCACAGTTCATCCCATAGGAATCAGCCTATTCTGCATCATGGGGCAGTGCGTCCAGGGCGAAAATGGAAGCTCTTACTGCCAATGCAGCCAGCATTTTACAGGACTTACATGTTCAGTCTACAAGGGCAAGTGCACATCGGAAAGCATTTGTGGTCCCCACTTGTGCCAGGACAACCCCAACAAAATTAGCTTGTACGAGTGTGTGTGCAAGCCAGGCTACCATGTTCCTGATAGCCCAGCATTCTCTCACTGCGTGCCAGACAGTATTCTCAGTAGTGCTATTGAGGAGAAGCACAGTGAAAGCTCAACAAATACACCTACATGGCCGTCTTCAACAACTACCGTTGAAAAGCTTGCCAAAACGAGTGTGCTTTTGAACATCTCTGTGAACAACACCAAAACTTCTTTGGTGCCTGTTACAATAGAAAGCAATGCCTCTAAACCAGAAGTTGTATGTGAAAGCTCAGGATTTGACATCCACTTTATTCAGGAAGAAAACAAGACAGCAGATGTCTTCATAAAAGCACTGCAAACTACTACTGGGCAAGATGAGCCAGCTGAAACCACAGGAGCCATGGAGACCAACAGCCATGGTACAGTCCTTGAAAATCAGCTGCACCATGGAGCTGACAGTGTTGAAGGTCCAGACAAAACCAAGGATGGAATAGAAGAGAATGCAACAAAATATTATGCGGGTCTTGGCAGTGGACCCATTACAGTAGCATTATCGGACTACAGTGGAGTATATGAAACCAAGAAACGAACAGAAAAGAATGTAACAATGTCTCATGTGGGTCTCGGCAGTGCACCTATTACAGTAGCATTATCAGAATATAATGGAGCATTACTTTCTGCGCCTCAGCAGCTCATGAAACGAGCAGTGAAGCTTCAGGTACCTGTCATACAGAGAAGGCTTGCTTCAACCTTCCAGAGCAAACAAGATGGCACTTTTGAAAGTCAACTAACTCTGGATGACCTTATGCCTTATAAAGGTGATATTGAAGAACAAGGTGTTGACAACAAAAAACACAAGGAAAAGGAAAGTCTTATTAACGCTTTGAAGTTCAAGTACCACATTCCTATCAGTAGCCATCTAGGCAACCAAGCAACAAGGCTTGAGCACACGGATAACAGTACTACAGTTCCTGTGCAACCTTTTCAGAAGGGATCTTTGAATAAAGATGATGACGACTATGAAGTCATTCAGTTCAGGCAGAGGCTTCTGAAGATGGCACCAGCCAAGCTATTTAGGAATGAAGGGAATAGTGACAATTTATTGCACAGACCTGCTGCCTATCTGGTTGCCAGAGAAACAAAAAAAATGAAAGCTATAAAAGGTTACTTCAGACATAAACAACAACCCATTGAAGCTCAGGATGACATTATTGACAGCTTGAAGCATGCAGTGGAGGTTGATGAGTACAGCAAGAAGAACGTTACCAGGAAACCTGGCCACGACAGTGAAATGACAGAAAAAACTATTATTGTGCTTGAGAAGAGAAAACGCAGAAAGTCAAGGTTTCTGCAAGAAGGCAAAGCTGTAGATAACGCCAGTACAGAACAAAAACGACTAGCTGCAAGTTCAGACCTAACTTCTGAGAAGGAAAATGAGACTCCCAGCCTAATGCCACAGCACAAGTCAGTTTGGCCTGAACATTTCTCTAGGAGATATCGCCTCCGAGAAGCCACATACAGAGCTGATGAAAACTATGAAAGAAAAATTGGGAACTTGGAGAAGTACAGTGTTACACCTGTCATGGTTTGGAAAGAAAACACACCATCACAGAATAGAGATAAAATTACCCATATAGCAAGTGATGCAATAAGCTGGAGGACTGATAAGCTCAAAGACAATTCAATTTTACCCAATGCCGCCACCAAATGGATGCATGAAATTGGGCCGGACGTGTTAACAGGCACTACAAAAAATCAGATGCCAACATGCTGCAATACATCAGTGCTTCTGTCAGATCAAAGGTCCAAAACTTCTCTTGCATTGAAAAAAATTTTTTCGGACAAAAGTATTCACCAGAGTGTTTCGGCCTTTATTGAAAAACAGGTAAAATTCGGCCAGAAGTCACAGCTTCGTGTACAAGACGATGTCAAAGCAAATGACTTTCTGCACTACAAAAAAGGACATCATTTTACAGGCAAAAATCCATTGCTGTTCTTTAATGTAACAGTTTTAAATTATGATAGGAGTAACAAATCATCTGCTTCCTACCTGGTTCCCCTCACTGGAAGCAAAGCCATCATGATATCATGGGGCACATACAATGACTACTCTTCGTGACATATATGCAGTGCACTGGCAAAGTTTTACGCATACCACAGAAATGAGATGGTTCACCGCACCCAATCCGCCTGGTGTTTTACTGGTCTGGACTAGCAGCCACAGTAGTGCCTAGACTATGTGGCTGTGAAGTGACTTGTAATGCTAACTGTGTCATTTATAAAACTGACATTCACATAGTATTGGTAGTGCTTGCCTTGCATCAATTTTTTGGCTCCAACTACTTAAAAAGTGCGACATTAAGAGTGAGCAGCTAGTGCACTACTATATCAATTTTCGTAAACTGTTTCTCATTGCGGCAATAAGTGTAGTCTGGACAGATGCACACTTGTGAAACACAGCTTCCCACACAATAGCATTATCTGTTACACCTAGCGTTGATGTGGTTTTACATCCTAAATTAGATTGTGTTCTCACAATAATGCAGCGTTCTGCCAGCGCTACATATATCCTTAACATGTCAAATTGGCAGGAAGGATCCAGTAACCACTTTGATGGCACAGCAATTACACCACTTGTATTCAGAAATGTATCTTTTCATTACTTTAATGTTTTAATTTAGTAGAGATTTCTGGCAAGACAGTGCTCTTTTATACATAAATACTTGAAAAGAGTTAAAGCTAAAGCTACTATGAAAACATTGGGCCACAACAGCAAAGAGAGCACACCTCAGTTGCATGTTGCTTACAATAAGAAAAAGCAGGTTTGTAAAGGTATAAATGGTTCTCAGTTTAAATGCACAACAAATTCCATAAATGCTAAAGAGCAGACAAGAGAAGAAAAATTCGGCAAATCCCACACCGTGTGGGAATCGGTTTCATGTGAAGCAGTTGCCGAGTCATCGTCTGTGCTGCATTTTTTGGCTTTGAGCCAAGCTTTACGAGGTGGATCGACGTGTTTTTAAGTGCAGTAGTTGTGTGCACATCGTAGGCTTAGCAGGCGTGTCGACTACACTGGCGTTTAAAGGGTAACTTATGGTCTGACGCAATGGCAGCACTAACGTTAGACCACAGCTGTACGTCAACATTATCGAAATGAAGTGCACTTTACGGTGCGATGATGTAAATATCATACAGAACTTTTATTAGCGTGTTCCTCCTGGGTCGAGCAACGTTTGAATATAGCTTGCCAAATCATAGGAATGCAAATGTAATGTTTATTAGACTGCTATAAAAGCGGAGCCAACACTGGAACCACAACTGATGTTAACCCGAAATGATGCCTGTATTATAGGAGTACATATGTAATGTTTATTGCTTTGTTATAAAATTAGATAGCACTGCAAACACAACTGATGTTGCACCGACATTACGCTTGCATAGGGTCTTTCTCCAAAGCAGTTACAAGACCTGGTGTGGCTCGGTGGTAGAATACCTGACTGCCATGCGGAATGTTTGGGTTCAATTCCTGCTGGGATCCTGATTTTTATTCTTTGCATTTGTGGGGTCAACACTGCCGATGTCGTGTTTTCTTAACGCTCTCGCATTTAAATTACCAATGTATGTTTTCGCCGTTCCTGCATAGATACGAGATAAACTGTCAATCACCTGTGGCGCATACCTGTATACCGCGGCCCATGGCATGCGGGTATGTGCCGCACGTGTCTGGAGGAAAGGGTTTGACGAAACACGCAACAGGATTTCCACATTATTCATGTCATGACCAGACAGTCATATTCATCAAGCCCTCTTACCCTCCCATACGAATATTGGTCTACACCAAATTAAGGAGGCGATCACGAGAGCACCCAGACGTAGGCGACTAGATAGATAGATAGATACGTAGATAGAAACCCTCAAAGTGCCTTTGGTTCGCTAAAAAATGCTTCGCATTTAAAAAATCTACATTGGTGCCAAAGTATTTTACTAGAAGTGGTGACACAGCCTGAATAACAACTTCCAATCAGCAATATTGTACACAAACATACTTTCTTTTAATACCCTAAGAACGTTGTACGTACTCAAACCAACTTGTTCAACATTGCACATTTTGCTAATCTTTACAGCCATAGCCGTTGCAGGTTTTTTCAGCTTTCACTACAGAGCTACACTACCTCTCTTGCAAAACCTATGTATTTGCCTAAGTATTTACGCAGAGGCTTAGTTTTTTCAACATTTGTAAGAATTGGGAAGCATTATTATGAATGATAAATAATTCTATTGTAAGCGTATTTATTTATTCTAACATTATGTAACGATTACCAGAAAGCTGGGTTCTGTGTTCTATATTGTATGCAATAGTGCCATAGTAAATGTGATCCAACATATGTACCAACAACAGATAGCTTTTGGATAATGGAACCTGAAAACGACTCAAACAAATGCATTTACCCATCTTGTGACTAATGCAGCTATATTACAGCGAACCACAATGAGCATTGACCACATATATACATTAGTTCAAGGCAGCTTGATGTGTGATGGGTTGCTTATTACATTTATACAGAAAAAGACAAAGAAAGGAAATTCCTGTTGACTGCATTGTCCAGCATTATGGCTGACATCTGAGCCGCAACTAATAGATGCGGAAAAGTGAGTAAAGGACAATGAGTGAGGATAGGAAAGAAGACAGTAAGTAGTAAGGAGGCTGTATGCACTTTTACAGATTTCTCTGTTATGTAAATTGTACCTTAGTTCATGTGTCACACACACGACAGCGGTTGTATTAGGAAGTATAAAAGGAAGAAACACTTCCAACAAGCTTACCGCTATAACAGCCCTTTAACTCCGTAACGTTTGTTGGACAAGAACTATTATTTGACACACAAGGGTAGCTTTAGCTTTTCTCACTGAAATCGACGTACTACACATCATCAGCCCTAGTACGTCATAGCACAACCCCTCTTGGGAAGCAGCTGTGTTGGCAGTATATTGTACAGCACATTCCTCTAATCTTTTGCATCCGAGGGTCCTGGCGATATAGCAGTGCTACTTGCATCAATACATTTTAGAACATCATCCAGTCATACCATGTCTACACGCTCGCTGTACATACATTTCACTAACAATTGTCATAATTTTGGTACTTGAGTATTTTAGATTATTTACAGTGACTGTTTTTATGCTGCTGTGCAGGCACGTTACACCTATCCATTGTCATTATCCACGCCATTTCTTACATGTCATATCTCTTGGCACTCTCTGGCCATTATTGACCCTTGCACCATAAAACACCACTTATCATCACCATCGCACGTAACAGAGCCCAGAACAGAGCCCCTATAAGGGCTGTCTTTTTTTACAAACAAAATTAAAAACGAAACCATTTATGGAATATAGCAAAAGTCCACTCAATGAGCATGATTGATTACTCGAAGTGACAGACATTACTTGCACTGGAAATGAAAATACAGCTGAAACCCGCAATAACAAAATAGCGAAATTCTAAGAATTTTCAATTAATTTCAAATTCTCAAATAATTTCATGTCTCCAGTGAGTGCCCATAGTACTCAATGCATTTCGTATTTTTTAACAATGAAATGTTGCTAAACTGCAATCATGCAACAACGAAGATTAACAAGACGTTTCCCCACACATTTACTGCTCGCGCAAGGTTGTAATACTCCAAAATGTTCTCAAATGCATTTGTTTCACACTTAAACTGTGTTAAGTACCACCACACTGCGCTTGCGTGGGTGCCACCATATTTGTTCACACAACAGGCACGGTGCTGGAAGATGTTGCACGCACCAGATGATGTCATTGCCACCATGTCGCTTGCTTTGACTGATTTCTTTTATGCATAGCTATATTAGATTGTAGCCACATCACCTTTTATGAGCGGCCTGGTGGCTTGCTGTTTGCCGTACTCAGGCTGGTGCACATCATGCTTCTCTTGCTGTTCGAAGAATGGGTCAGGGACCCTTTTTAGCTATGTTCTGTCGCATCCACACAGTGACAGTGACAGAGGAGTGATTGCCATGGCTATGTCAGCGCGTGTGCTGGACGCTTTCAAAACGATGTGGGCGTTCTTTGGAATGCACAATGATGTCGCATAATACAACTTGCTGCTCAGACCACTTATAACGTAACCCCTTACAGTGCAGTACCGGCTATAATGCGTTTTTTTCTGACTCCCGTTTACCCTCCCATATAACTCCATGTATACGAATACCGCTTATTGTGCAGTCCCCCGAGATGAAAGACCGGTTATAATGCGGCTGCCGGAACGTTCTCAGAGATGCGAGGGAGCGAGCGTGCTTCTCAGCGGAGATGCGCCGGCGGGGGAGAGAGCAGTGACGGCGTTACGAAGGAGGAGCGGACGCGGAACGAACAAGGAGCGGGGGTAAAAAAAAGGGGGGGGATGGCGGTGGGGGACAGCAGCCAGGCGCGGGTGCATGGTGTGAGGAGGGGGAGCGGTTGCGTGGCCGACGGTGGGACAAAACGCGCAACAAAACGCGCATCAAGGCACCCTAGCCGACGGAGAAGCCTTTGCCCCCTTGACATGCGCGCTTTGCCCAGTCCGCATGACATGCGCGCTCCGCTGCGTACGGGCGCCCGCGTCCGCATCAAGAGCGCGTTACCGCTATTTGTCTCCGTCGGGAAAATAGTTGCTTCGTCGTAGAGCGCAGATATCGCGCGTGCAACCTCGATTCCCCCGCAAGTAACAATGCTTTGAGACGCGATTGAGCTTTCGCCTTTGCCACCAACAGGCGGACTTACAAGCTTGAGAGACTTTTTCAGGATAGTTGCCGCGGCTGTTCTCCCGACCGCGAACCGAAACTGCGTTTCACGCGTGGTGCCCTCGGTTTAGCTCGCGAGTGCGATCTCTTCTACGCCCGATCTCCGTGTTGCCTAGGGCAAGCTTCTCGCGGCGGCGTGCCAAGCTGCAACGCGCACGCTAGGCCTAACGACGTGCTCTAGCTTCCATGTCGGCGGCCGCGGACTACAGAAGTTGCGGTTTGGTGCCGAGTCAGTGAAACATTTTGCAGTTGTTGCATTTAGAAGGGGTGACTTACATCTTTAACGAAAACGCGGGCGTGTGAAACACTCGAGTGGTGGTTCGTGGTCTCCACCGTTTTCGACATGGCGCACGCGCAGTGTGCTACCGCGGTGACTTCCCGTGACGGCGCATTTTTTCCGCTTTCGTTATGTCGGCACCGCAGGTCCGCGGACGCTAACTCAACATTTCTAAATGTAAGCAGACGCAAACTTACATCCCAGTCGCATGCCTCGATAGTCAGAATCGCGCGCCTACCCGTTGGTCATGTTTTGCGCACGTGCAACCTTTCAAAAATGTTGTTTTGGTTATAGTGCGGTACCGCTTATAGTGCGGACATTCGCGACTCCGGCGACTTACGTTATAAGCGGTCTATGCTGTACATGGAAATGGTCATCAAGGCAAGCTAGCTGAATTCTGGCATTAAATTTTCGTTTTACTGATAGTTTTCGTTTTGCTGATCGTGTGCTGTATTATTTTGCGATAGCAAAATTTTCCGGTTTCTCCGCCGATTTTTTTAATGCGGGGTTCAACTGTACCTAATTAACATTTTACTGATCAAATTTTTAGTTAATTACATAAGTATAGATTTGAATTATACAAATTCAAGCCAGTAACTTTACACGCCACATGTTCTTGGAACAAATTTTGAATCTAGCAGCAGTCTTGAGATAACTGCTGTAAAACTTGCATTAAAATGCACTGTTCTATCACTTGCTTTTTTTTTTTTTAATCCAACGGCCCTTTTTGCATCGAAGCTAAAAAATTACCGGAACACAATGCATCTCTTTGCAAGCTATGGGAATGAATATCCCGAAATCTGTGTCATCTAAGCATCTGGTCAGGACTTTTAGTCACCAGCTATGTAAGTTAAAACACGTCCCTGAAAATAAGTAGTTAAAAGTTAATTTTCAAGATTGTTATTTAGTTGTTAATTTATGAATTCATACAGATATCTTTTTTTTTTTTTTGCAAATGATCTTTGAATCTGAAAGTAATCCAGCTGAAGAAGCGGAACGCTACATGCCACAAGTGATTTTTTAAGAGAATTCCGTTACCAATTAAAAAAAACACCCATAGTTTGTAGAACGGCCAGAAGGCTATTCCCAAATGTGTCATACTAATGCCACATAGTTTTTTGAGCTGCTCTCCACACATGAAGGGCTGTACGACTGTAGGAGTGCCTCAGTGCTGTCAGGTGCTTATGCACGCAGTAGCAGCCCAAGAATTTATCCCACAGTGCAAAAATTTGGACTAAAATATATTACAGAGGGTGCACTGGGGCAGAATCTTGGTACTACTGTTAACAGAAGCTGTCTCTCCTGGTTGCTTTCAGAACGTCAATGTAGCTATAGCAACAAAGTAACCACAGTGATAATTTACAGAAATGCAAGCTATACAGACAGATTATTGCAAAAGGCAAAGTGAGGGAAGAAGCTTCCACCATTAATGGTGGTACTGAAGCTCTATGTCAGTGGTCCTTCACAATTACTGCTCCACCAACCTTTTACCTGAAGATGCTTATCACAAGACGGATACAAGTAAATGCAATGCATGGAGCAGAAATGGCAGCATGAAGGGCAGGAAACAACTTTTTACTGTTACCAATTCAACATGCGAGCTACAAAAAGAAAGGGATGTGGGGGAGAAATTTCACTGTTCATTCACACACACCCAGACAGACAAGGCATCGTTCATCAACAGTACAGGGTTCACTTCACATAGATGGTATTTCCCATCCAAAGTTCTTCAAAAGTGGCTTCAAACTGGAAAGTGAAACTGGGTACATGTAGGAGCCAACACGGGAGCGTATCCACCACTGACCAGCCTTTGCTTGGGAGCTGCCAATGGGAGCGTATCGATAGCGATAGTGCTCAGCCCTGATGTACCTAAAGAGAAGAAACAAACCCCAAAACAGGCAATGTGTAAGCATAACTCCCCAAACACAATATGCTCAACTAGAAAAAGATACCCATACCCTAAAGATGTGTAGGGTTTTGGCACGAAAGACCAGTGTTGGACAGAAGTTGGTTCATGGTGGAAAGCAACCAGTCTAATATCAATTACATTGGAAGGAGAATAAACTTTAATCTCTATTTGATTTAGCAACTGTCCTCACGAAATGTAAGAACAATACCAGCACACTGAACTAGTTGACTGCTACTTGTAGTTCTTGGTGCCCAGCTAGTCAAATATATGGATTGGTGTGCAAGAGATACAGTTATGGTTGGCCGTTAGGCATTATTTAAACAAAGAACCAACATGCTCATTCCCACACATTGTGAAGGTTTCTTCGAAGATCTGTAACGGCAGGGACACTGCAGAAGTGAATGCTTCATCACATCTTTGTATAGCTGCACGAAGAAGCACATAATTGCCAAGACGAATTTGCATTTCCCACTCATGCATCCAGCAGCTGAAAGAGGCACTCTGTGCATACATCTGCCATAAGCACTCGAAATTGACCTATTCATGCCTCAGCTGTGAGAAAATTTTTATTAAATACAGGGTTCCACAGACTCAGCCTTCCGCAAATAAGAGAAGTTGTCAAGTTGTACTCCTCCTCACAAAATTAAGCTAGTTAAAGGGGTCATGAACCACTTTTCCAAGTAATGATCTAATGACCTCAGTATCGGAGTGTACTGCCTCCCGAATCTATTGCTGCAAAAATTTTTGGAATCCGTCAAGAATCAGCGGAGTTACGGGGGTTTGGCGCACGCTCCCAGCGCTTTCTCTCTTTTCTCGTGCCGACGAGCGCACTGGAAGCTAGACAGGGAGGGATGGCATGGGGGAAAGAAGTTACGTCAGCGCGCGTCATGAAACGCGATCGCTCTCCCGCTGTGATTCGCTTGCGCGAGTGCGGCTGCCGTGTACTGAGGAGTGCGGCGCCGGCAAGTGGCGGCACCCCGTGGCAAGAAGCGCATCTGATCCGAACGCCGCTCTCGATTTACGTCCGCTATCGGCCAATAAGCATGCTATGTCTCTTGCGACGTAAACGGACAGATCCGCGACGTAAACGGACAGACGCCCCGCCCACCGACGAGAGTGAGAACCGGGCCTCTGTTTGAAAAGAGGGTGCCTGGGGAAACGGCAACTTCGCGCTCCGCTTGTGGCCATTACGCGGCGCGCACGACTGTAATATTTTGCAGAGCAGTTCATAGCCGTGTCAGCTTTCCGCAGGATGTGTTTTTTCAACAAGCCCAAGGGGTGCTTCATGACCCCTTTAACCTTAACAGTCACCAAGTAGGCAAAAGTTCCCAGTTGTGCACGGTTGCCACTGAGGCACTAAAAAGCAAAGTAGCAAACAATTAGCACTTATATAAGCGTAACAGAAAACCAACTCAAGCAGGCGTTTTGTGCACTTTCATTTCAACTTCTTCCGAAATTGGAGCAAAAAGTGAATGTGGCATGAAACATCGGAAGAACTTCATTGAATGTAAGTCGGGGGTGGTGTACCATGTGCCTTTCTCGTGTGGTGCTTCATATATTGGGCAAACGGGGCGCTGCCTGAATGTTCGTCTAAGGGAACATCACAGCTCTTTGAAAGGCACACCTTACACAGACTTGGCTATGCACTGTAAAGGTTGCAATGGTTGTTCGCCACTTTTTGAAGCAATGCAGATTTTGTTTGCCCACAAGCACCAGATGGCAAGGGAAATGGTTGAAGCTGCCACGATTAAACAGGAGACTGGCACGTGGATTAGCTACCCTTTGCTACATCTATCGGAGGGTGAGTATGCATACCTTCAGCAAAACCTGTCAGATAATTTCGGTATGCAGTTTCGTTGATATTAGCTTTGGCGATGACAACTTCTGATTTTGGTTTTCACGTAAGTAATTGTTTGTTTGATTTTGTTTTGTTCATAGATGTTCACGTGATGTCGTATCTTAGTTGATTTGTTGTGATGCTCTTGCCAACTATAAGAAGCGGGTGTCCTTTTCAATAAACTTTAGTTTTCAGTCAGCACCTGTCCCATGTCTTCTTCTTTGTGTCCAATTTTTCCACGCGCTAAGCCTCACCATGAATAACAATACACTTCATATACCGGCCATTTCACCCTTTGTTATGGACTGAAGCGACATCCCACAGTTATGGATGGAGCACTTGGCAGAGGATCAAACTGAAATTCATTCGAGTTTGGTTTGGGTTCACACTTTTCAGTCCAGTTCAGGTTCAGCTCTGGAGCAAGAACTATAGCCGTTCAAGCAGGGTCACAGCATTTTGAACCACTTCATTCGGTTCAAAATGCGGTTCAAAATATTCTCATGGTGTCAGTTTTTTTTTTAATATTTTTTTTGTTGTGCTAGTGGCAAATTGGTGTTGGCTTTCGTGTGATATTTTAAATTGTATGTCTTCAGGTATGCTTTCTAGTTTTTGAATTTGGCTTTTCCGTTCCTCCGACAAAAATGGGAAATATGTGTTTTTTGTTGCACTGCTTCTGAGCAAATGTATGGGTGGAGGGACCCTAGTCAGGCAGAGGTAATCTGCCTTTAGTCCCTTAAAACCAGGCAAACTTTCCTTTTGTCTGAATAAACTGAATGAAAAAAAAAAATGTGTTCAAAGAAAAAAAGTGAAAAGAAAAAAGTGCAGTACATTTGGAGGGACAAGTTTAGTTGGGTATTGAGTACAACAGCTGCGATTTATCTTATTTTCTCTGGCACTAATCTGAGAAAGTGTTTTAAAATGAGGCACAGTTGTAAATGTTCCCATTTTTTCTTTTTGCATGTTTTCTAGCTTACAAATCTTTTCTCATTGAAAAAGTGACTGTTTCTTGTATTTTAGGAAGGTTACTGCAAGAGGACAGAATTATAGGCACAAGAAATGTGGGTTTTAGGCAACTAAAAAAAAAGGCACTTAAGACCTCCTTTTAGGCATGATAGCAGCCAAAATAGGCACTATAAATTATTTGCAAACAACCTGTTTCATGTACTGAAAGTGTGTACCCAATTTTCACAGCAGGAAAGATGGTGTGGTCACTTATGGGATCTGAAAACTGGCAACTGTATATTGCACTTCACAGGGCTTCGTAGAAAATACTAGAGGACGCTTTTTTGTTAATACACATTATGGAGCTAGCGTTATACAGGGTGTGTCAAGAAATGTGTCCGAAAATCCTCAAAAATAAGGGAAATAAAATATTTGCTTGCTGCCTTCATAATTACTTTTTCTATAACAGCAGACATCTTAAGATGGCTAGAGACATCAATTACGCCAGTGATTAAAAAAAATAACTTTTCAATTAGCAGAGACTGGCAGTCGGGTCTAGTGGGAGACTTGAAGTCCCTCCTGTGAAGAGCCCATCGCCACTTTGAGATTTAAAAAAAGGGGCCGCTGGGAATTATCGTGGAGTTATGAAACTTTACCAAATTCACTGGCGAAACCGAAACTGAAGTGCCAATGAGCGCCTCTACCAGACGACCAAAATAAAATCACTGTTCACGACACTGATTGCAGTGGTGTTAGTTCTACATTCGTTAGCGTATGCGCAACACGCATGCTATCATACCAAGCGCAGCCCATACACACATGAAGCGAATTCGATCAAGAGTTGATATAATGATGCTCGCTCATTCTAGGCGTCTCAGAAGAATATGGCAGTTGCGCTCTTCTGTGTCTTGGCTTCGCTTTTGGTGGTGAAATTGGTCAGATTTCATGACTCTGCGAATATAACCAGTGGCTTTTTTGGAGATATCTAAGTGACGAAGGGGTATTTGCAGGAAGGGCTCCGATTCTCCCATTCGACCCAACTGCCTTTCTCCACTAATTAAAAGGTTAATTATTAGTTTTTTAAAATTACTGCCGTGATTGATGTCTCTAGCCATCTTGAGATTTGTGCCACTACAAATAAGGTAATTATGCAGGCAGAGAGGAAATATTCCATTTGCCCTTTGTTTGATGATTTTCAGACGTACTTTTTTAAACACCCTGTATAGTGTCCATTCCGACACAATAAACAGGCAGTTCATATCTGACAGCCTAACACTTCTGCAAACAATGGTACATCAAGTAAACTAAGCGTGAAAAATGCAATATGCGCCGGGACTGTTGCTAAATTGTTAATGAGAGACGCTAACTTCAAGCCTAATAGATTCAAGTCCAGAAATGTCCAGTTAAAGGGATGCTGAACGAAAATATTAATAAATGGGAAAGCATTGGAATGGCACGCAGAAGTGCAATAGTTTCAATACACAGTGTTTATTTCACACAGTTTTGAGCAGATGGCTGCATCTTTGGAATTATGTGAGTACAAGCCAGTGGCATGCCAGACAGCACAGAGCTGCATGCCAACAGTCATGATGTCATGCCTACCTGAGGCATGACATCATGACCATTGACATGCAGTTATAGGTACAGCACCAAACACAAAAATATTCGCATTTCATTTTGACTTTGATTAGTAGAAGCTTTATTTGAACACTCTCAGCATTTCTACAAAGGTCAAATCAAAGAGCAGATTATATAAATGAATTGTTGTTCGGACATACAAAAGGCAAGAAATTAGGGTGACCTTGGGAAAATATGAAAACCTAACAGCAAGAATTTTATTCCTTCAGCAGATCCTTGCTATTGCAAGAAAATACTCGTAAAACAAAGGTTCAATGCAAGTTAAATTTAGTCACTTACATTGGTGGTTCTCTGTTCATAAAAGGGTTCTTCAAGATGATTTTGGAAACATTTTTGTCATTGACTAGCAGTTTTGCAACAAAGTGGAAGAGCCATGGGTGGCTCTGATAGTCCTGAAAGAAAAATGAGATTTAGTTTCTTAATATTTATTTTTGTTCTTCTTCCTTAGGACTTCCTTAGTACAATTCTTAGAAACAGCAGTTTTTCAAATACAGTGAGTACTTTTCTAAAGAGGAACAGGAGCACAGTCATGCATAACTGTCCGAACATGTTACAGAGGGTTTTTTCTTATACCACCACTCAGCAAACTCGCAATAACCCGCCAGGTGGCTTAGCAGCTGCAGACTTTTGCTGCTAAGCACGAGGGCATAAGTTTGAATTTGCATTTATTTGTGAAAAATAAGCACAAATCATGCAAATACATCAGAAACAGCTGGATCATGCTAGTGTTGATCCAGACATAAACAATAATAGTGATATATGTAGACTAGAGCACTGCACGGGCCCAGGCCGACCCGAAAGCCCGGGCCCGGCTCGTACGTCCAAAGCATTTTCCAGCGGTCCCGGACTGGGCTCGGGCTTGAAAGTGCGGGCCTGGGCCGGGCCCGGGCTTGAGGCTGCGGGCCGGGCCGTACTCGGGCCTGCTCATTAAAAGGCCTAAGTCGGGCCTTCGAGCGAACGTTATGCATTGCATGGTCTAAGGCATTCTGTGCCAAGCTGAAGCGACACATGCAAAGAGCTGACTCTTAGTAAAGCTTAGCAAAGAAAATAGAAAAATAGTTGAAGTTCTATTTTTCTTTCTTTTCCACAAAAAGGAACACGGCTTCCGCTCCACAAGCAAACCGCTCCACAAGCAATTTCCCCGTTACCATTTTTGCGATTACACTCTATACTATTACATTATTATAACTCCAATGCTAACGGTATATATCTATACTGGTGCGTCTATGCATCAAGTATGGTGTGTAGCAGCTTGATTATATAATTATATTGTACATGGTGATTACGTTTCCGTGACAACGTTAGAACATGAACGATTTATATTTCATCTGCTTTTGGTGGCTGTTCACCATATATATCATTAACGTTTTTTACCTTGCTGCAACAAATTATTGATCAGGAGCCTCTTTTAAAAAATTGTGTAATTAATGTTTCCAACGCGAGTGTAGAAAAGAGCATTAAAGAAAATGTCCCAGATTTGCTTCTAAATCTTGTTGCTATGTTTTATTTTCACTATACTCTTACTGTAATGACTTGCCATGAGCCATATAG
Source organism: Rhipicephalus sanguineus (assembly GCF_013339695.2). Taxonomy (NCBI): domain Eukaryota; kingdom Metazoa; phylum Arthropoda; class Arachnida; order Ixodida; family Ixodidae; genus Rhipicephalus; species Rhipicephalus sanguineus. Next base: position 277,137,335 of record NC_051176.1, on the reverse strand, counting down.
GCAACATTTCATTTATATTCCTTGCTATTACGTGCCAAAACGACGATATGATTACAAGGCACGCCGTAGTGGGGACTAGGTTAATTCTGACCAAGTGGAGTTCTTTAACGTACACGGGTACACGGGTGTTCTTGCATTTCGCCCCCATCAAAATGTGGCCGCCGTGGTCGCGGGAATCGCACCCGCGTCCTAGGACTTAACAGCGAAACAGCTTAACCGCTGAGCTACCACTGCGGGCGAAGCAACATTTCGATGCATGTACACACCAGATTTTCCGTCCGATCACCCGCTACAAAGCGCAAGGCATAATTAATACTAATTATCAACAACTAATATCCTCTAGCGGGCCCAGGCCGGGCCTGGTCACGAACACACGCGCCCTGGATAAATTTAGTAATGAACGCCCGGGCTCGGGCTTGGAACCACGGGCCCGGGCTGGGCTCGGGCTTCATAAAGCGGGCCCGGGCCCGGGCCAGAAAATCAGGCCCGTGCAGTGCTCTAATGTAGACAATAGCAATACCCACCATGGCCGAGTTCAATTCCTAGCCATGGTGGCTGCATTTCGATGGGTGCAAAATGTAAAAACACCTCCTTGCTTATGTTTAGCTGCACACTGAAGAACTACCTTCGGATCAAAATTGATCCGAAGTCCCCACTGCAGAATGCCTTATAATCATATTAAAAGGACACTAAAGGCAAATATTAAGTCGCCGTTGATTGTTGAAATAGCGGTCCAGAAACCTTGTAGTGCTACTTTTATGCCAAGGAAGTGCTTATTTTGAAATAAAATCACGTTTTAGTGGTCCGCATTGCGTTAGCGCACTTCAAATCACCCGCCTGAAATCCGTCTTTCACACGCCACTGCTGCCGTGCCCAACGTTGCCCGCCTTTACTGTGCGGCGGCGTTCACTGGCGGCGTGCGCCATTCGGGCATCCGGCAACACCACATGCATGGGGTATTTTGTCGAAATTTCTGTCAGAGTGACTTTCAAGAGCGCGCAAAGCACACGCGGCAGTACGTGATACTGAAACTACCTCTGAGACGCGACCGCGTGAGCGAAGCAGGGTGCCGGGCGAAGTGCAGTTCAGCGAAAACAGAACCCTTGAAGGGTACGCATTTGGGCTGGTTGGTTCATGATTACGGGTGAGAAACAGCGCTAAAAAGACGGGACAAGAAAGGACACAGCGCCGTCGTCTCGTGTCCTTTCTTGTCCCGTCTTTTTAGCGCTGTTTCTCACCCGTAATCAAGAACCCTTGAATCGCGCGCCGTTCCCCATGGCAACGCCAAAGAAGTTCTTTTTTCCACGAATCAAACAGAAACGAACAAACAGCATTTTATTACATCTCTTGACGCACGGAAGGTTCTTTTTTTATAGCTGCTAGTTTGATTACTAATGATTAATTGTAGGCAGACTCTCATACGTCATCTGGATCATTTTGAAAATGTGCCGCTCATGGCGCTCATCGTGTGATACATTTAGCTTAATTTCTCGGTAAGTAGGGCACTGCTGTTGATAATATTGCCGTTTTAGACGTCATACATTGAGCTTTCACTCTGACATAATTTGTTATTTGCCTTTAGTGTCCCTTTAAATGCGAAGCATTTCTTAGTGAACCTTTGACACTTTGAGCGTTTCTATCCACGTATCTGGGCGCTCTCATGATCGCCTCCTTAACTTGGTGTAGACAGAAATTGGCAGAGGAGGGTAAGAGGATTTGACGAATATGACTGTCGGGTCATGACATGAATAACGTCAAAATCCTGTCGCGTACGTCGTCAAGCCCTTTCCTACAGACACGTGTGGCACATACCCTTTTAGCATGGGCCGCGGTGTACGGGTATGCACCACAGGTGATTGACAGTTTATATCTAACCAGGAACGGCAACAACAGACATTGGTAATTTAAGTGCAAGAGCGTTAAAAAAAACCGAGATCGACAGCGTCGACCCGATGAATGGAAAGAATAAAAATTAGGATCCCAGCACGAATCGAACCCGAGCATTCTGCGTGGCAATCAGGTATTCTACCACAGAGCCACGCCAGGTGTATAAACTGGTTTGGAAAAACAGCCTATGCAGGCGTAATGTCGGTGCAACGTCAATTGCGGGTGTGGTGCTGGCTATTTAATTTTACAAGAAAGCAATAAACACTACATATGTACTCCTACGATACAGACGTCATATCAGATTAACGTCTGTGGTTCCAGTGTTGGCTCCGCTTTTATAGCAGTCTAATAAACATTACATTTCTATTCCTATGATTTAGCAAGCTATATTGAAGCATTGCTCGACCCCGGGGGAATACATTAATGAAAGTTACGTATGATATTCACCTGACTGCATCATAAAGTGTTCTTAATTTCTATAATACCGACATATGTACTCTAACATGAGGGCTGACGTTGTGTCGCACCATAAGTTACCCTTTAAACGCCAGTGTTGTCGACGTGCCTGGTAAGCCCACGATGTGCACACAGTTACTACACATACAAAAACACTAGGGATGGGCAAATATTCGGGCATTTCGAATATTCGAACGAATATTACAGTATTCGAATACGCTTCGATACGAATTTAGATTATTCGAAACGAACAAATATATGTATACATTTGACCACACATAACTCCCTGTAAAGGTGGTTTCACTGCAGTGTCTGGTTGCTGTGCCGTGAAACAACCCATCCAGGGGAAATCTGCACTGCCGCGAAGCCACACTTCAAGGTTAAATGTACATATTTTTTAAAGTTTAAAAGCGTGTTATATGGGCTCATATGCGCTAAGTACAGTCATTTTTAAATTGTAACATCTTGCACCGCTTATAACTTGCACCCTATTGCTATTAAAATCTTGATACTATTCAAGGCTGCTTCCACTTCATTTCAAACCAAAAAAGTGACATTCACTCATGCCTAGTTCCAATCCTCAAAAATATTGTGCAAGGGTCATGACAAAAATGCTCATTTTTCTTAATAATATGCGGTAAATACTATTCGAACTATTCGATTTGAAATTATTCGACCAAATCACTATTCGCTTCGGATTAGCTTCAAACCTCAAATTCACTATTCGCCCATCCCTAAAAAACACGTCTATCCACCTCGTAACGCTTGGCTCAAAGCCATAAAATACAGCACAGAAGTACTCGCTGACTGCTTCGCCTGAAACCGATTCCCACAACGCGTGGGATCTGTCGAATCTTATTGGCTTTGGCATGTAAAACCTCAAAATTTCATTTTGATCGTAATCACAAAATTCGGCAGATCCCACGCCTTGTGGGAATTGGTTTCATGCGAAGCAGTCAGCGAATAGTTCTATGCTGCATTTTTTTAGCGTTACGAGCTGGATCTACGTCTTTTTGTAAGTGTAGTAGTTGTGTGCACATACAGTAGACTCTCAGTAAACGTAAATCTTGAACGGAACAGCTGCTCCTAATATGATTGGTTTCATACTTGGATTCTGCAACCCTGCTCCTCTCTCAGTAAACGGAACTCTTCTTAAATGGAACACATTTTCCAGGTCCTTTCAGGTTCCGTTTAACGAGAGTCTACTTTAATCAGCTCACCAGGCACGTCGACAACACTGGCGTTTAAAGGGTAACTTAGGATCTGACGCAACGTCAGCACTCACGTTAGAGCACACATGTGAGTATTATCTAAACGAAGTGCACTTTACGATGCCATGATGTGAATATCATACATAACTTTCGTTAGCATATTGCTCCGGGGTCGAGCAACGCTCGAATATAGATTGCTGAATCATAGGAATACAAATGTAATGTTTATGAGACTGCTATAAAAGTGGAGCCAACATTGGAACCGCAGACGTTAATCTGACGTGACGCCTCTATCATAGGAGCACATATGTAATGTATATTGCTTTGTTATAATATTTGAGAGTCAGCACCACAGCCACAATTGATGTTGCACCGACATTACGCCTGCATAGGGTGTTTTTCCAAGGCAGTGTCTAGACCTGGCGTGGCTCTGTGGTAGAATACCTGACTACTACGCAGAATGTTCAATTCCCTCTGGGATCCTAATTTTAGATGCGAAGTATCTTATGGCGAAGTTCAATCCGGTGGTGGTGGTGGTGTGCGGCGTGACCACCCTTACTGCGCATGCGCATACCCTCTCCACTTCCCCTCTCCCTCACCCCTTTCCCCTCTCTACTTTCACTCTCCCCTCCCCATCTCCACTTCCCCTCCCCCTTTCCACTCTTCCTCTGAAACGCAGGCTAGACATGCCGAAATTCTCTCCTGCACAACGCCGCGATGAGCTCGAGCGCATGCGCGTCCCCTCCCCCTCTCTCTCCTTTCCTACGCTGCCCCCCCCCCCCTCTCTCGCCCGCGTGTCGACCGCGTTCCCCGCTCGCCCTGTGAGAATTAACGGCCAGGCTAGATGGAAGACACGACGCGCGTAGCGTCCCTCTTCGCGTTCCACGACACGAGGTCGGTAGCATGCCCAACGAACGCCAACGGAACGCGATCATGCAAGTGCTCCGGCTTCGCATCGCCTCATGGTCTCCTTCAGCGGGAAATGGTGTAATTTTTATTCTTTGCATTCGTCGGGTCGACGCTGCCGATGTCGCTTTTTCTTAACGCTCTCGCATTTAAATTACCAATGTCTGTTGTCGTTCCTGGTTATATATAAACTGTCAATCACCTGTGGCGCATACTCGTACACCGAGGCCCGTGGTAAACGGGTATGTACCACGTGTGTCTGGAAGAAAGGGTTTGATGACGTACGTGACAGGATTTTCACGTTATTCATGTCGTGACCCGACAGTCATATTCATCAAATCCTCTTACCCTCCCATGCCAATTTTCGTCTACACCAAGTTAAGGAGGCGATCACGAGAGCACCCAGATGTAGGCAAGCGGGCGGGCGGGTGGACGGACGGACGGACGGACGGGAGAATAGTTAGATAGAGAGATAGATAGATAGAAACGCTCAAAGTGCCAGAGGTTTGCTAAGAAATGCTTTGCATTTAATAACAAACAGGGAGGAAATGTCTCATAAATGTTACAATTAAATTGTAGGACTTTACCAAAGAAGCACAGTGGGTCATGGTGGATACCATTGTGGAGGGCTCCAAATTAATTTTGACCTACAGGGGTTCTTTAGAGTGTACCAAAAGCACAATACATGAGCATTTTTGCATTCTTCCCCCATCAGAATGCAACTGTCAGACCTGAATTGATCGCGTGGCCTTGTTTTCAACAGCAAGATGCCACAGCTGCTGAGCTAAAGTCTCAGTGGCAGGTCTCTCAGAGACACGGCCAATGCAGCTTCAGTGAAAGGACAACAAAATTACCTGAAAGCCAGCAAACCACATCAGCCAGTCTAGCCTGTAGTGATATGGGCTGATGACACAGGGTCGCCTGAACACATTGCCAGGCTTGCAGAAGAATTCATATTCTTCCCAGACAGCACTCTTGTTATGTGGATCGAGGCTGTGTGTCCCTTGAATTATAACCTCTTTTCTGGATTTTGTTATACTGTGTGGACACATAGGGAAGAAGAAGAAGAGAGAGAGCTATTAGACATTTTGAGACTGGCGCCTTACCCAACAGATAACTTGTTTCATCTTTATTTATTTAGAAGACACTGGAGACATTTATGAGGCCATGGCAGGAAGCGCATGTATCGAATATGAGACAGGAGCACTGACTTGCACCTGGCATGTTCAACTACTGTCATGGCCCACGGTGCTGGCCCTAATTTTCTACAATGCTTTTGTCCTGTGCTCACCTCCTCTTTTCAATGTGTCATTGTGATGTGCGTTGCCTCCTTTGTTTCTTCGCTGGCTACGCACTGCTATGTTGACCAAAGTAAGAATGGCGAGCATGCATTAATGAAAAGCAGCTGTGCTAGATCATGAAAACTGGCAGCCTTTATGTAAAACACTGCATGTTATCCAAGTGCATTATCTACTGGTGGAAAAAAGCTCAACAGGCTCACTGCTGAGCTTGACAACCAGCAGTGCTAGTCGCATTGAAAGATGACACAGGTGTACTGAGCAACTGCAGTTATGTATGAGTGCTAAATTTTAATGCCACCTATTTATCACTTTATGGAGCTAGGACTAGCAGGATGTTAATTGGGCTACCTTAGTGGCCAAATCAACACTTCCCTCTGTCTTACTTGGATATTAACAAGACATACAATATACAAAAAAAAGAAAAGAAACATGACAGGTGATACTGCCACAACAAGAAAAAAATTCCAAATAAAAATTCCCACTAAGCATAAAAAAGACATTAAAGGAAAATAACCATTTATGTTACAGGGATAGATTGATGCTTGAGAACATCTAAAACATTAATATTACTGACAGCAGTGCTCTAGTACCCACGAAATTAAGGTAAATGTAGGACACATCTTGCAACTTCAGAGTAGTACTAGTACTAGCCCAATGACGTAGCAACTCTTCCATATAATTCTCTCACTACAGTACACAACCACATGTAATAAAAGTATCGATGCAGTGCATTTACGGATGAAATGATCTGCTAGTACCTCTATTTGATTTTCGGAAAAAAAATAACTTTTTAATGTTACCCTCGACAACAATGTGGGTGGTCTAAAGGTTTTATTTTTCCCCCGCTGTGCGCTGTCCATGCAATTGTGTGTCAGTAGTATCGTTATCGCATAGCACTGTGCTGGCTCTGCTCACTTGCAAAACTCACTATAACTCAAAGCAAGAGAGAATAACATGTGTTTACACACATGCAATGTGTTTCATGCAAGAAACCATAGTGCTGACTGTCGGTTAATAAAGAGTGGTAATGGTGTGTGCAATGTCACAACTCTTCACTCAGGGGGCAGGCGATTTGGATTGCACCAGGGGTATGCGGACCCTTGAAGCACAATTTTCCCTTAAACCAGGCGTTTCCTCGAAACAAGCACTGCAATGTTTCTGGAATGGTATTTGAACAGCCGACATTGACTCAATGTTTGCCTTTAGTGTCCCTTTAGTGTGTTGATAAGGAGTGCTCATGGGTACTTATTTCCAATCTGCTGTATCACATGGAATAGACATAATTAATATTCTAGTCCTAGCGTTACACAAGAATTAGTGGTTCTTCATAATGAATCTGACAGTTGCATGTCCAGTGCTCTGATAATTAGAGGAGAAATGATTATTCTTAGGCAATAAGAGAAATTTTAAGCTGAGAATTTCCTTGTTTTCTACAGAAACATTTCAGTGAAGAAATAAATTTTTAAAGGGGCCTTGCAACACTTTTCCAAGTAGCCATAGAATGGCTCCACTAAAGGAGCTTATTGCCTCACGAATCCGCCGCAAAAACTTTTAGAATCCGTTGAGTACGAGCGGAGTTACAAAGATTTGTCGCATGCTGTAATTGCTTTCTCTCTTCTCTCGCCCTGACAAAAGCGCTGGAAGCTAAGCAGGGAGGGGTGCCATGGGGGAAGAAAGTGCATCGCGCGTGCCTTGTGACCTTGAGCATTAGAATAACAGAGAGCTGAGCTAGTTGGTAAGTATTCATTCTAAAAAGACAGGGCGTGCAAACACGGACACAAGAAAGAAGTCAGGACACCACAAACGCCGACTAACAACTGAGGAGACGCACAACGGCTGAAAAGAAAGAAGGCACGAAAACTTATCTGCGCATGCCCATGCAACAGGCGAACCTATCAATCCAGCACGCGTGGCGGTCTACGTGGAAGATAACTGTTAAGGCATTTGATTTCATCTTTATGCAAGTTAATCGACGGTTGGCTCACGCATGTGCTACCACTATTCTCGATATGCCATGCTTCAATCATCAGGCGCGTTTCTTCATTTCTATGCCGGTACAACACTGCGCATTCATCGAATTTTGGCGTGCACTTACAATCTCGACAATGTAAAGATAGATTAGAAGCTGAGCCTCCTGTTAGCGATCTCTTATGTTCCAACAATCTCTGGTTGATGCATCGGCCCGTCTGTCCTACGTAGAAGCGGCCGCAGCTGAAAGGGACCTTATACACCACATTCGTATGGCAATCAGTGAATTTATTGGTGTGTTTTACGAAACAAATATCGGTCCGCTTCTTGTCTTTTACTCGCTCATTCTTCCTCTGCACAGCGGCACAAATCTTACCTAGCTTATTGGCAGCCGTGAAAACAACATTAATGCCGTATCTAGTTCCTACTTTCTTTAGCCTGTGAGATACGCGATGAATGTACGGTATACCTACGACACGTTTCTTCCTATCGCTTTCTGCAACCATGCTCGGACTTAACACAATAGACTTCTTTAAATGTTCAGCGACCGTGGCCACTACATCACGAGGATACCCTACATCTAAAAGACGTGTAACCTGTGCGTTAAAGCTATCACTCATTTTGTGCTCACACGACTTGGTGAGGGCTGACTTAAGGCAAGACATGGCGATGCCGTTTTTTACAACCTTCGAGTGCTTCGACGAAAAATTTAACAGCGGTTTCAAAGATCTAGGAGAATACTGCCAGCACACGTGGTTCTTCTGGAACTTTTTTTTCCTTCGAACGCACACGCAAGTGACGGCCTTTTGCGGTGGCCGCAGTAACTACCGAGCACGCCATGTTCAATTCAGCCAATGGCATGGAACTTGTGTCAGTGACGCAATGATATTGAGTCAATAGCGTCATTTGTCAAGAGAAGAGGAAGCGATTTTTAGCTGACTGAGGATTTATTGTAAATCCAAGGCTGCATGCTGCACTATAATGTTTGGCTTGCGTGTTCTCGGGAGCATCGACTACAGATTGGCAGCGTTTTCTGACCATGCTGAAAAAGTGTTGCAGGGCCCCTTTAATAGTATGTGCAGGAGTAAAAATATCTGCAATTCTCAGGTGAGTACGCTCAGTGGCCAAGAATAGACGACCTATTTTTTTTTTTTTTAAATAGAGAAATCGAAGGAGCACAGGGAAAGCACACTGCATCAGTCAAACTGGCATTTAGATTACCTAAATCAAGAGGCCTACACTGCTAAGAAGCAACTTGCAATGTTAAATTCATGCCATTATATTGGTAGTGCTGCCGAAAAAATTTTAAATGACATGCGTAGAGGCCGCTTTGCACTCGTTCATCAGAGACGCATGCCTTTAGAGCATGGCAACACAGACTGTGAAGATTGTTAACAACGTTCATATAAAATACTTAATTTGGTAGTTAATAATGTACTTGTAAGATACTTTGAAAGTCGATGTCTAATTTAACTGAGGCAACAATAAGCTATAAATACTTAGTACCTTGTCCCTCGCATATAATACTATGTACCAGGTATCGCTTATCCTAATACAGTGAACCTTCATTACAAGAGACACACAAGGGACTCAGAAAACATGTCTCTCGTAACCAAGGTCTTTCGTTACCGAAAATTTAAAAATGCTGAGGAGTCGGACTAGATCACTCTTTTATACATCAGCATTAAAGTGTGTTTAAACACACATCTGCAGTAAATTTCTCAGGATGGCTTAAAGAAGTCATTCATAGTATAGTTTGTTTTTTAGTGACAGCAGATTGTATTAGCTTCTTTCCTAACTTCTGGAATTAAAGCACTTCACTTAGCGAGCCTTGCAAGAGTGAGTGCGGGAGCGTGACAGCAATTACAAAAGCATTATGACAGAAAGTTCGGCGCAATTTGTAGTCACAACCATGCAAGAAATGACATCCGACTGTGTAATGGAACAGAGTCAAGACAAGGGAATGAAAATTGCAGAGCATACCAGTTGGTAATACGACATCGGCTGCATTGCATGAGCATGTCTGGGCTGCATCTCTTCTAAATAGTCAAGAATTTACCCTAGGGACCCAAAATAGTTGCCCTCGGTAACCGAGTGTCTCTTGTAACCATGTCTCTTGTATGCAATATTGTTAACATGTCGAAGATAAGAAAACCAACCAAACCATTTTCAAATGTCTCTTATAACTGAGTGTCTTTTGTAACAGGGTGATTCCACGAGAGATCGAACATGCCTGTCCGGTCGCAATTTTTGTTTTGCCTGGGTTTTTTATATGTTATGTGGGCACATTCAAAGTGCACGGAACTGGAAATTTTATTTCCGAAAAACGCTCCCAGCACGCCAAAAAAATACTTGAAGGTGGCGGCGCGGGCCTCCTGTTTTTGCTCGCTGCAATGTTTTCGGATTTCACGGCCGAATTTAGCGCGCACTATAAAAGATGTGTCGAAAATTTTTTTGCTGGTTTTAATACGCATTACTGTGAATTACATCCATGCTTTTTTATGCCGTCCTCAAAAAGAAGAAAATGGGAAAAAATGGCAAACACAGCCGAAATCAAAAAAGGGTCCTAACTTTGAGGCGCCTTGGCGCCTTTGCTATTTCAAACAGAAACTTGAAAACAATGTCAACGATAGAAAAGAGCCTTTGCAACATATATACGGAAGATCATTTTCCTACGGGCAACGCAAAAAAAGAAAAAAATAGTTAAAGAAGCGAGTTTTTTCAAAAAAGTACATTTTCAAAAAATAAAATAAACTCCGGTCTCAATTTTGACGACAATTTTTTATCGAAGAGCGCTTATGTCAGTGAACACACGGTTTTAATATCATATGTCCTCATTTGCTTTGTTTACGAGATATAACTGGCCAAAATGACCCTTGCTGTGCGTGCTCACTTCAGTGCGACTGATGGTTATTAGCTTGCATTGTGCGTAAATCGCAGTTTTAATTATTCTGCTGCAGCAAAACCTTGCTCTGGTGGCTTTTCGTCAAGAAAAATGTGTTCTCAGATTTTATTTGGTTCTAGCGTGTGCAAAAGTGGGCTGCTGCCGCCCTCTAAATGGCCAACGTGCAAACATTTTGCAGCCTACAACCTCGCCCACAATCACCAGAGGAAAGATGGGCGTGCCTGTTCAAGATAACAAACGCTTCTTGAATGCCTGGTCTACCTCATCGCGGTTAGATGTAGACAAGTTTTCCTTGAGGAGCGTAAAGCAATGCAAGCAGACCTCGCAGGTGTCGCGAAGATCCTCAGCCTATGACAGTAGCTTCTGGAGGTAGGCAACAACAAAAAGAGCAAATAAAACAATGTGCGCAACGAAAACGTTTTCCTCAGCAATCTTCTTTTTGTGAACGCAAAAATAACCGGCACAGAACAATCGGACGTAGACATGGGCCGCGCGCATCACGTGTAGTGAATAGCTAGACCTAGAGCACAGGGGCGTAGCCAAGGGGGGTGGGGGGTCCAACCCCCCCCCCCTCCCCGAAATTTTTCAGTTTTGCTTGTGTTTATATACACGCACACATACAAACGCACGCACGAACATACATAAAGTATGGTTGAACCCCCCCCGAAAAAAATTTCTGGCTACGCCCCTGCTAGAGCAAGTCGAAACGTTTATACTGAATGGCGCCGCACAAATTATCTCACATCTGCGCAGCTGTCATGAATGCCTTTCCAGAACTGCTCACGGTTTAATATTTTATGACTAAGGGTGTCTAGGCGCTTTGGGCTGTAATAATTAATTTGTAGGCCGCACTCATTGTCAAAATTAAGGGCAATGTCCGTCTGGCGCCACCAATGACCTCTGCTGTCCTCGACGTGGGAAAGCACTTTAGTAAAGTGGCAACAAAACATCATGAATTGGGCAGCTTCGGCCACTCATGGCTTAATCATGCCGCACCGCACGTTTTCTGGCTATTGAAATGCTGAGGTAAAGGTCGAGATGATACAGGAAGACGTTATCTGCGACACCGAAAACATGTGATAGCGGGAAGTGAAATAAGTGGCTCGGAAATCATTGAGCTAATGTTTTACAAATGTTATTTAGGCACAGTGTGTGTCGAATGGGGAAGATGGTTAGAGCGTACAATGCACGTAATGGAAGGGAAGCAAGCAGGCAGTGAGAAAAAAACTGCATAACAGCGCGCCTGCTGATTGTGGCATTTAGTTACTGATTAAGTTGGCCTTCGCTGCATACAGATGCTTTATTCTGTGTGCAAGGAGAGTTTTGACAAGGTGACCTAAACCATGTGTTCGCGCTGTCTCGCGTGCTTCTGATTAGCGAATACTGGTGGGGTAAGTTGAGGTTGTGCAAGAGATTTACGTGCGATGCAAGCTGATGACAACTATCAATCGCACTGAAGTGAGCACACAGCAAGGGTAATTTTGGCCCGTTAAATCTCGTGAACAAAGCAAATGAGGACATACATATTAACACGGTGTTTTCACTGACATAAGCGCTCTTCGACAAAAAAATGTCAAACTTGAGCCCTGAGTTTTTTTTTTTGTAAATGTACTTTAACCCTTTGCGGTCCGTTGTCGGGCAGCGCCCGACAACGCAACACGGCCGTAGCGGTCCGCTGTCGGGCCCCGCCCGACAAGGGTGTTCGTGGTTTAAATTTTGCTGTTTTCTCACCGCGAGTCGCGCGCATTTTTTGTATACATGAAGGGCCATCTCTTGAGGAATAAGTGAGCTTTGTTTGTTGAGGTTTTACTTTTTTGACACTAGGGTGCAGCACTATGATCAGCACGGGGCCTAGAGCGTACCCACTCGCGCGCGCGGTTCGCTGAGAAGCATGGCCACGTTTCACCGCGTGCGTTTTACGGCGGTGCTTTTAGCGAAAGCGAGGATGACTTTAGTGACGAAGAGAATTACGTGCCTCCACCAGACAGTGATGACAGTGATTCGACAGAAGTGAGTGACGAAGACGACGACGGCGGCGGTGGAAACCTGCAGTAATAACCCTGGCCTGCACACAGGGGAATGCTTTGAGCGGTATCATACGTTGCCCAAATATCACTAAAAGAGTTGCCTGCAGAATGCAGGAGCAAAAATAAATATCCTGTGCGTTTCTCTTCCACAGCTTGTGTTTTTATTCGCGGCGCCAGAAACTGGCGAAATAGTTTCGGACCGCTAGAGCCGGAAAGTGGGTAAAGGTTTTGGACCGCAAAGGGTTAAAAAAAAAAAAAAGAAAACTCGCTTCCTTAACTATTTTCTTCTTATTTTGCGCTGCCTGAAGGAAAAAGATCTTCCGCATAAATGTTGCAAAGGCTCCTTGAAATACTTGACACTGTTTTGAAGTTTCTGTGTGAAATAGGAAAGGCGCCAAGGCGCATCAAAGTTAGGACCCTTTTTTGATTCCGGCTGTGTTTACCATTTTTTCCCATTTTCTTCTTTTTGAGGACGGCATAAAAAAAGCATGGATGTAATTCACAGTAATGCGTATTAAAACCAGCAAAAAAATTTTCGACACATCTTTTATAGTTCGCGCTAAATTCGGCCGTGAAGTCCGAAAACATTGCAGTGAACAAAAAAACAGGAGGTCCGCGCCGCCACCTTCAAATATTTTTTGGCACGCTGGGAGCGTTTCTTTGAAATAAAATTTTCGGTTCCGTGCACTTTGAATGCACCCACAAAACATATAAAAAACGCAGGCAAAACAAAAATATCGACCGGACAGGCATGTTCGATCTCTCGTGGAATCACCGTTTAGAGGGCGGCAGCAGCCCACTTTCGCACACGCTAGAACCAAATAAAATCCGAGAACACATGTTTCTTGACGAAAAGCCACCAGAGCAAGGTTTTGCTGCAGCAGAATAATTAAAACTGCGATTTACGCACAATGCAAGCTAATAACAACCATCAGTCGCACTGAAGTGAGCACGCACAGCAAGGGTCATTTTGGCCAGTTATATCTCTTAAACAAAGCAAATGAGGACATATGATATTAAAACCGTGTGTTCACTGACATAAGCGCTCTTCGATAAAAAACTGTCGTCAAAATTGGGACCGGAGTTTTTTTATTTTATTTTTTGAAAATGTACTTTTTTGAAAAAACTCGCTTCTTTAACTATTTTTTTCTTTTTTTGTGCTGCCCGTAGGAAAATGATCTTCCGTGTAAATGTTGCAAAGGCTCTTTTCTATAGTTGAAATTGTGTTCCAGTTTCTGCTTGAAATAGCAAAGGCGCCAAGGCGCCTCAAAGTTAGGACCCTTTTTTGATTTTGGCTGTGTTTGCCATTTTTTTGCCATTTTCTTATTTTTGAGGACGGCATAAAAAAAGCATGGATGTAATTCACAGTAATGCGTAATAAAACCAGCAAAAAAATTTTCGACACATCTTTTATAGTTCGCGCTAAATTCGGCCGTGAAATTCAAAAACATTGCAGCGAGCAAAAACAGGAGGCCCGCGCCGCCACCTTCAAATATTTTTTTGGCGGGCTGGGAGCGTTTCATGGAAATAAAATTTTCAGCTCCGTGCACTTTGAATGTGCCCACATAACATATAAAAAACCCAGGCAAAACAAAAATTGCGACCGGACAGGCATGTTCAATCTCTCGTGGAATCACCCAACAGTGTCTCTTGTAATGAGATTTTACTGTAAATGCATGTGATGTGCTTAAAAAGCCCCTCACCAGGTGCCATTGCAAATTTTGTTTAATCACTGCATCTGGGCAGCGTTTTACTGAAATAATTGTTTTAATCAACTCATCACGGAACATGTTAGAAGAAATCGAACTGCCTCTTATAATGCCTCTAGGAGAAGAACTGCCAGAGCTTCCTGGTGTTTTCTCAAACGCTGGAGAGGAGGGGGCACATTTTGTTGAATAACAAGCCCCACCTACTTTGTTCTCTTTTTATTTTGCTCCTTAGGACACTCACCATGCTTGCATTGTGTGATCTGCAGTATATGAAGAACTGAAGTCATGCATAATAATCAGCGACGTCCTATAGCTGATCTGCGCCAACCAGCCATGCAACTTCCGAGGAGCACTTGCGACATAGGCATGTATGCATGTTGCCTTTCACTCCCTCTCAAGTGCGGCTTGCGTGAAAAGAAGGGAACATGGCATTCCGTTTGAAATTTCGACCACTTTCGTGCCATGTAGGCACCTCGTACCTTGCAGACATGTTTGCCAACGAGCAATCTATGCTCCGCACTTGTGTGCAATTTCTAAACCTGGTGAGGGGCCCTTTAACATATACAGTAGACTCTCATCAACCGAACCTGAAGGGACCAGGAAAATGTGTTCTGTTTACTGAGAAAGGAGCAGGGGTGCAGAGTCCAAGTACGAAACCAATCATATTAGGAGTAGTTGTTCCGTTTAAGCAGCAGTTCCGTTTAAGAGATTTCCATTTACTGAGAGTCTACTGTACTCTCAAAGACGTCTGCCAAAAACGGCTACTACAGTGCAGTGTGTTGAGAATTCCACGCATATGGCATACAAAAAAACATAAAAACCAACACGCAGGTATTCACATGAAGAACCACAATGACAACACATGCATGACAGATTATAGTGACAATGCACATCTATGCTACCATGCATTTTAAACTTTTCAAAAGCAACTATGTGCAGCCACTAACTGTTATCCAAACAAACTTTGCGTTGCCCCACTTTCTATTCAAGGAACAAATAAATGCTTCGCATAATATGTTGCAATTCATAATAGCAGGGCTATTTTCAAATTGCTTCTGCCAATCCTGCTGTTCAAGAAAAATTACAAGGGATGATCCAGAATTTTAAGGCAAAAGCCTTTAATGCCTCATACTCGCGGTGTCCGTCCATCCATCCGTGCCCTGGCACGTTGCCAGCTGTGGCCTCTCCTCCTCACACTCTCTCAGCAATCACCTGATGGCACAGCGGCACATAGCAACAGTTGTACGTTGCTCCTTCCAACACGCGTTGCGCAACTGTTGCACAACAAAGCGGCAGCATCCGTCGGTGGAGTCGAATGGCCACAGGCTTTCGCCAAACACACTTTGGAATTTACAAAGTGTCCTTCAATTTTTTCCACAAACATACTGCCATGCTTTCAGGGAGAATCGTTTATATGGTGCATGACAGTGGCTGTAATATCAGCATCGAGCTAACTTTGGAGGTTCTTGATGGCGTGGCTGACGCCATTCGTTCACATTGTGCACTTTTGCAATGGTATGTGAATGTCATTTCACAGTGCCGTGACGAGTTGCAAGTGCAATTTCGCACATCTCTCAATGCGCTGGTGTGTTTCTTTGCGTGCGAATAGCTTTGCCTTTGTTAATTTCATTTGAGCAACTGTGCATTCAATGCCCTTTTGCTCAGTGGTATGATGCAAATTTTCTGCACTCTGGTGCGGTGTCACACATCAAATTGAACTAGCACGTCTCATATTACATATATGCACTGAGCTTCAGAGAGATCGGAGATGGCAAAGCAACAACCTCCAAGAACATATTCATGAATCCTTGCCACATTTGCGCGAGTTATTCCGGTTGAACAACGTCAAGACATCCCCCACGGATTTTCTACCACGCCTAAAGTGGCTGAATTGATAAGTTTGGCTATAGCTCATGTCAACATCTCCTAGTGCCTGTTACAGCATTTGGTGGGTCTCCACACATCTGTCTTATCCATTCAGAAACCATTTCTATGCCTTTTTTTTTTGTTCTTCCACACCATGCTTCATGGCCAATATAAAACAGTATTAGCATACTATTAGAAAAGCACAGGGTGTCAATGAATGTCATCCTCACCAATATATAAACCTGCAAAATAGCTCACTACTACAAGTGTCACTAGTGGTTGAGTAATACACCACTCTGTGCTGAGACAGGGCAGCATGTTTCCAGGAGATGTTGAGTCAACTCTCATAAAAAAGATTAGGTGTGAACAAGTGCTTCAAGGCATAAAAAATCTACCAAAGTATCACTGAATCAAATTATTTCCATCACTAGCTCAATCAACAAAGGATCTGGATTTGGGTGAGTTAATCAATACTTAATTCAACCTGAAAATTTTTCCAAAAGATGGGATAACACACTGTATGTGACCCCTTCACTTCTACCTCATTGTTTATGGATATTTGTAAACTGAAATGTGAATGAGTAAAAGTATATTCCACTAATTTCAGATAACATGCTGCTAGGATCTAGATGGAGTAACAACATGATACTGAGTTAATTAGCATCTGTAAAAACTACTCAAAATGTAAGAAAAAGAAAGGGATTAACGCTAGTAAAACTCATTCTTGGCCTAGTGTGTTCGACATGCTTGAAGATAAAAGGTTGCACGAAAATAAGACATGTTCACAAGCAAGGGCACAGGGTGTTTTGGGTGTCTTGGTGTTTCTATTTCCTATTTATTCAGTGGTTCCACCCATGAATAAAGCAGTGTGAGTTAGCGCTTTTCCCTGTGCCCTCGCTTGTGAACGTGTCTTATTTTCGCGCAGCCTTTTATTTTCAAGAAAGGGATTAACACCGACATAATCACCCAAGTACCTTCCAAATGCTCCATAGGTGTTGACCAAACGCAGGGGCTCAAAGGATGTGTTCATCTGCTGGTTTGGCGAGACAAGATTGACCACAACTGGTATGCTTAAAAAACCAAGGCACAGTGCAAGGGCCATATTTGTAGCCTTCCTTCCCTTACCTGCAAAGGTGTGCAAAAGTGAGATTTCCAATCAGTTAAACAATAAAAATGGCACTCATCAATATTATGTCAATGTAGCAGGCCTTACAGCAATACTTGTCTCATCCTGCAAGCCTTTACCATGCACTAGATAACATTGGCTTTGCATTATTAATAGATGAGATTGCACCGCTGTTGTAAACTATGTGTAGTGACAAACATAACACAAATTTTTCTGCTATACAAAAACATTAGGTCCTCTAAGCGTGTATCCACACGACGGACTTCTCCGCGGAAATCTCGTCCGCGGACGATCGTTCCGCCGCCCGTCCGGCTGCAAAGCACATCCAGACGACGGACGAAGCGAGTAGACGGACGCGCCGGAGCAAAAAAACATGGCGGCACTGTCTGAAGCGAGAGCTGCCCGCTTCGAACCTATAAGCACTTCGTCGCGCATTGCGCGGGCTGTTAGTCCCAAACTGACGATTGTGTCGGCTTTAGGTTTGTGTCCTCAAGCTTCGCCGGCAACGTATTCATGACAATTTAGTACTGTTTCCGAGCGCCGTACTCGTTTTCTGAGAGCTGTAGGCTTAGCGAGTGCCTCTATTAACAGAACATGAGCTCGGTGATCTGCGGTAGCGCGAGTGCTACCAAATCCCAGAGGTCATAATAATGTGCGAATGCTTGCTTGTTCCTTATCTCTCTAGATGGCGCGAGCAGTCTGAAAGTCTAAAACACATTCATCGCTAGCAAAATTATTGAAGGTTTTTATGTTTCCGTCTATGGCGCAGAGTTTCTTTTAAGTTGAAGATGGAGTTCCATACGAGAAAAAGAAAAAGCAGCGCTTGTTGCCAGACCGATAATGGCACCTTCGGCTAAATCTGTTGTGTTATTCCGCGCGAATCCGAATGCGAAAAAGAGCTTGGCATTTTCCGTCCGCGACGTCCGCGGACGCGGTACGGATGGCACAAATCCGTGACGCGGGGTCACGTGATGCGCCGTCTGCCGCGGAAAAGACGGATTCGGTCCGTCGTGTGGATACACCCTAAACGTTTACCACACTTTCTTTTCCTTTTCACAGCAAGGAAAGGCATCAAAGGGGAGTTCAAACAAAATTGAGCTTTTGCTTTTCCTTTGTCAGCTGCATATAGTGGAAGTTGGACATTCTTTCAGCATTTGTCAATGTACCAATGTCAAAGATGGCATATACAATATGCCTAAGAAATATCTTTGTGCTGACCGAATCACCACGAAGCAGCCACATTCAACAGCACCACAAAAGTAGTAATATGAATAACTGCACCTTGACTGACTGGTTAAACCAAGACTATGCTGTTAATATTCTTAACAAATTAAAAAAATAATAAAAGTTTGTGTATGTTAATTTGAATTACACTTTACTGCTTGAGCCTTCAAAAAACATTTTACAAGGCAACCTGTGCATGTATATGTAAACTTTGCAGAAGTGATGCTGTCGTTACGATAGTTGTAGTCCTTGGAGCACAGCGAATTCAGCTGGTTACAAGGATCTCAAGTTCGCTGAAGCTCCTTATGTGAATCGTCCATTTGGATGACCATCAAGCCTGTTTAGTGTCATAGCTCATGCTTCTGATACATTTCATCACAATACATTCATTGTGATGAGGTCAACAATGCTAATGTATAGGCAGGCACAGGAGTCAGGTCAATTTTCCTTATTAATGCCCACATTTTTAATAATATACATGCAATAGAAAGAGTGCTCTTTTAAAGAGAAGGCCCACTGCTCTCCTTTGAAGTACTAAAGAAATTTGACTATTTGAGTAAACGTGACAGCTTCAGTCACGAACGGTACGGGGTAAAAAACTAATCATTTTAGGAGACATTTGCAAGAAAATATGAAGCCATTTCTTAAAAATTTAAGCCATCCCCCTCCCTAAGGTGCCAGAAAGCGGACACTGTTGCTAGTTCTTTCAGGAGGGCAAAGGCACTCCTGAAAGAACACTCTCACTGCAGCTGCCACCAAGGGGAAAAATCTTGATGCTGCCCTTGCCCAATGCATAGGACAAGGGCAACAGAAGAAATGCCATGTTTGTCTCTCCTGTGATCCGTCATCTTTGTCTTATGCACTGGGAAAAGATTAAAGGTGTGCAAACAGTGATGTTTGAGACCGGATCGGATACAAATCAAATAGTGCCGGAAGTGAATCGAACCAAATTAAATATGAAACCCTTTTTGAAAACTGAACAGTCATTTTTGCAATTATAATACAAAATGATGTCAACATCCTAGTGCTCAAAATTTTAGCATTAAAAGCACTAATGGAGCATTACAAACAAATAACTAGATTCTCCACATACACAGGGCTCTTCAGAAAGTGTGAATGATTGTTGCATAGCCAGTAAAGTCTGGCTCCCTGAACGAAGTATCCTGCTCCACTATATATATATATAGAAATTTACTGAACATTTGCATCAACTTCATGCTTACTTGGCTGCAGTTGACTTCTTAAAATACTTATGAACTATTTTAAAAATATTCGCACTTACGGATAGTAGCTATCTGAGTGAAAGACCGAATCAAATAGGACATGATTCTATGCTATATTCTGGATTTTCTAATATTCGCAAACTCCTACGGATTATTCGCTCATCTCACTTGCAGTAGGCTCGCAAAATTTGTTAATATGATAAATAAGGTCTTCCAAAAGTGTTTATTAGTTGTTGTTGCATCATCAAATTCCATCTATATTCTTCACACACTCCAGTCAAAACTTACTTTGCAGTAAAGACATACTACAAGAGGCCTTTTCTTGCTCCTGTTGTTTAACACACAAGTACACACGAAGCGAACTTGCCCACTAACACAGGAAGCTGAGCAAGACTTCATGAACTAGCGCAAAAAATGCACATAGAAGAGAGCAAAGAGGCACATATACATAACATAAGCGTTTTCTAACAGCTGAAGGAAAACTGGAACCTGAAAATGCATGAAGACCAGAAAACACTGAACATGGACTGACTATGGTATCACCTCCCAACCCTTCTTATATGTCGTTAGAAAGCCCAATGAAGCAGGTGGCCACAATAGAAACTGCTTGCAGGGAATATCATTGATTTTAAATGAACCTGCACAATGAATTGTTCTCATGTATTCTAGCATGCTTCCCTGTGCTTTTGTTTAATTAGTGAAGAAGCATTACACGCTAGCCTGCCTAGCAACAAAGCAATATGGCGCTTGAAAAGTGCAACACAAAGATGTTTATTGCTGTCATTTCCAGTTTATGGTTCAGGGCTGTCCATGACAGCAGCTTCGGTGCAGAAATCTTTGCACCGTAATTTTTGCCTGTCCTCTTCAGGGTAAAGGTAGTGAAAATAACGAGAAAAAAAGTTAGCATTGTCTCCAACAACATTTTGTGGAGATTGAAGCTTGAATACTTCTCACTGCTGAAGCACATGAGCACTGTTTTTGCCGGAGTCATGCATAGAAAGTTGCTAACTCACATATATGATAAAATGATGCTGACTGAACCAGAACGATAACCTGCATGTTAGCCCTCAGCCTGTGACAGCATGAAGGTCTCAACTAATGCATTTTTTATAAAGAAAAAGGGAAGTCACTGGATATCTACTAATGAAAACTGAAAGTTAGTTTAAGTTAGTTCAGCATAAAACACAACCAATATGCTAGGGCAGACTTATCTGCACTATTTTTTTGGGAAGGATATGCTTGTAGTCAATTGCACAGATAAATTGTGCCTTTTTGCTCTACATGCAGCAGTTATCACTTTAACCTCTTTTTGTCCTTTACCCTCAGCCACTGCTTTCTTAGGGCAGACACACTGTGTCATATTTGATAATGTTTTAGTTAACTTGCAGACGCCCACATGCTAGCTTTGTGCCTTTTCTACATGATGTTCTTGCTCACACAGGGCTTTGGTATTCTGTACTGACAGCAACACTAGGGGGTGAAATTGAGAGAGACCAGGCAAGGAAGGTGAATGACACTGTTTGGTGGATTGTGCAGGCAGCATATAGGAGACTATGGTAGTGGCTTTGTACTTTTTGAGCATAGACACACACTTCCCCTTGTCAGCGCATGGTTGACGTTAATTGAAATAGCAAAATGCCTGCTGTGGTTCACACTTAAAGAAACATTTAGGCTCACTTTGCTTGACTTTTCTGATTGTGGCAACACTGCCATGTGCACTTATGGAAATGATAGACAACGAACTGGCTCTACACACGTGCTGTGGGCATCTGGTACTGGCTTTGATAGCTCATGCCAGTGGGCAAAACAAATGGGTGGTGGTAAGTCTCCCAAATTCTAGTTGAAAGCAAACTTGAGTCTTATTTCCATATATTTAACTTTACTAACTGCCAACTGAGTAAACCAACTTCCACCGCCTTCTGCCTTCTGACGTGAAATTATACAGCAGCAGCACATAAAACATGCAGGTGCAACCAATGGAACATTTATCAGCCGATGTGGCAAACGGAGGAGTCACATACTATGCTTCACTTTTCCTTCCCCTGCTTCCTTTGCCAGCAATGCCACTTGGTTGGAAGTCTTTTTGCTGAACATCCATTTCAGCATAGCATCATCAAAGTAGGGGATTGATGGCAGGATTGTCAGCCAGTTGAGAAAACTCAGGTTTCCACTCATAATCAGGATCACCTGCCAAGAATGAATGCACAGTTAGAGATCAGCTGAGAAGCAGTGCTGAAAAGTACAGTGATATTTTCTTGCTAGAAGCACCACATTAACAAACTTCCTGAAATCTCACAATGATTGCTTATATGTATATTTATTGTAAAAATATTTTTAATATGAACTTCAGAATACTAAGCTTTTCAGAATAATGGTCGTTATTTAATTTACCTGCAAAGTTAACAACACCTCAGTACTACAATTTCACACTTTTAAATCCAAAGATTCTTTTATATAAGTGAATCCTCTACGGCAACCAGAGCAGTAGACTAGAAGACAATGCCTCTGGGTACTTCACTCCAATAGCAGAGCACGGTATAGGAAATCTTGAGGCAGTATGCAAGGAGATAAACATGGAAGGGCATAGGAAGCAGCATGGAGAAGAATTGGGAAGATGACCTTTGATGTTGCGGAGGCAATGACGCATCAGCAGATTTTGCTTCTCACTTTCTCAGTTGGCACCATGTGTGAGCATATAGGCACTTCATGGCAACTTGCCGTGTGTCACTTGATGCTCACGGGCTGCTAGCAGTTTTTCTCGCAAAGGGAAGATATCTCTCCGTCACACAGATGTACCAGGAACCCATTTTCGCAGCATCCACACACCAACATGCCTTATCAGAGGCACAGTAGCGGTCACTAGGACTATGCTCTGGTGATGCCGACAACCTCACGGCCTCCAATACAGTTGCTAGGTCTTTTACGGTTTGCTTCAAGGCCGTAGTTGACAACTCTTAGGATCGAACTGCTCATGCTCACAAGGTGTAATGTTTTGTTACTGCTGCTGCTGCTTTACCATCACCCTGCAATAATTTTACATAAAAGAGAAAATACATTGACGTTCTTAGCACCATTGGCTATGATGCAAACACAGCTGAACTGGTTCACCGTGCACTGTCTGTAGCCATGCACTGCAGCTGAACTTTGTGTGAGCATAGCTCTTGTTGGCGATAAAATTTCTATAGTGGACATTACGTTTCATAAAATGTAAAATTTATACACCATTTAAATTTATTTAGCAGTAATTATTTTGCTGAAATAGAAGCTGGAAACAATGACTGTGCATTTTCTGTGCATTGCCTCATGTACATTTGTATTTTTGTAAGAAACGAATTCAAGGATGCGAAGCTGCAAAGGTGGGAAGTCTGCATCATTAGAATGTAATTATGGTTAATTCTGGGACTTTCACTTTAGCAAACTTTCATAATAATGTATAACTTGCCAAAGTCCCCTTAAATTTGTTATAGTATCAACATTTCACTGTACTTACCTGAAATGATATCTGGATTATTCCACAAGCTATACGGAATGGTCTTGTCAGGAACATGAACCATGGCACAATCAGCTCAATGATGTGATTCCCGAGGACTTCTAACTTGTGCACGAATGGAGGGGTTTGGTGTAGGTAGTAACTAAGTGGATTAGGCACTGGTTGTGTCTGCAATTCATACAAAAAGACCACTCATCATTCACAACAGAAAGAGAAAGGATGGCCTCAACTTTTAAAGGGACTGACAACTGGCCCGAACGTATGATTAGATACTAGTGGAAATGAAAACACTGTAAATTATAGTGACAGAATTGAGCATTCTTTTCACAATTTGAATAAGATTTGTATTTCTAAATTGCGCTTGAAAGTGACAAAAACTGGTATGCCACACTGCCTGGTGGACAAGCCTTGGGACTGTGTAATAGAGTAATTCGTATTGCTGTACATAGTCTGCTGTTGTTTAGGCTCACCATAACTCATGTTTAAAGTTACAGTCTGTATATTATTAGGCATCCCCGCTTTATTCCATGTTTATTACAAAGCAAGATGGAGTTGATGCTGAGAAGCAGCACTGCCTTCACAACAACAAGTGGAACCGGAAAACCACCTAGAGTCACAAGAATGCACGCAGCGTGCAAACACGAACCGCCACAACACAAATTTGATTAATAGGATCTAACTTGTTTTCAGACACATAATCGCAATCACGATCACCTACCACTGTTTGCAGCATGTGTTGCATGTACGACTTCAGCGCTGCAGATAAAAAAGTCCTGATAAAAATTGTTTCACAGAATTTTCTGCATTACCATTTTATGATTATAGACACTCTGGCTAGTAGGCCTTCCACTGAACTAAAGAAAACAGGTACCATAAAATTGCTTGTCAGCCCCTTTAATAAAGCCAAATATAGAGTCTCTGAATTGTGAGGCACAAACTCTCAAAATAAGCTTGTGTTCAAGCTGCAATGAAAAGTTTTTGTGGAGCTGAGGAATGCGAAGGGAAATTCAATTATTTCCTTGTACTGCTACTGTTATAACCACACAAAATTTTAGGACTAAGCACAATGCTTGAGCTATGTGCACTACAGTGCAGCTTTTAATTAGGGCACTACAAGGCTGAAACAAGTTGTGTATAAAGCTGATAGGGTGACCTTGCACAGTGCCTTTTACCTGCCAGTAAATTTACCTGCAGCCTTAAACATCAGCATTTAATAAATGGCAGCATTTACTGTAGGTAAGTTGTCAAGTGGATAAAGTGAAAAGCTTTGGCCAAGTGTCACTCTATCACTCAAAAGCTTGATATTATGACAAAGAAGCTTTACTGAATTCAGTTTATATTAGACATGCAGAGAGTTTCTGTGAAGCAGTAAAATATTATTCTCTATAAATTAAACAGTAAAATAAGCCATACCTCATAATGGTACATCATGCATGTCAGCTCCCACCAGCATCTGTCGCCTCGCACCTTGATCAAGCCCTGCATATCAGGAACACAAATCACTACTACTATAAATGGACAGAAGACTAACTACTCCCCCATGACAGACAGCACTGCGACCATCCAATCTAAACAAGTGTCTCGTAGGTAGCCCTCACAATGTGAAATAGACTGGTACTGCAAGTGTACATACATGATGTTTTACCTGCAAGCTTCACAAATATTTATTTTCACTAAACAAAGCCTGTTTGAATTGTAGTGACCCACAAGAATTAAGGATTCACCGAAATTTGATCAGCTCACTTCATCTGATATGAGAGCAGGCAATTCCAATTTTCATGACGAGCTGCTGCTGCTACAGTGAACAAAAACAACTGATGCAATAGGTCACACTACATGAAATTAAGAAGCAAGCAGAATCACAATTCCATTGCTTACAATGAACAGTTTAGAGAACAGACCTTCAATAACAGTATGACAGTGCACCTGGAAAGGCCCTCCAGCACAAATGAAGCTAGTGCTTGTTTCTTTCATTTTGCATATATAATGGCAGTTGAGGATGTTTTTATCATTTTTCACATAACCAATACCTACATACTTAGTAGTACTTTAGTCTGTCCTGGAAGTCAGAGCTCTAGTGGCAACTGCCTCTCCACATCGTGGAAGCTTTAAGCAATTATGTGAGTGAAGGAATGTTGCTTCTGACACTTCTAATGATTTCTTAATTGCAAATAATGTAGTGAATAGCCCCTCCCCAATCAAATTCAAATATTCTAATTTATACATATATATATAGGCATACTCAACCATATGTACACAACAAATCTGTCACATCACAGGCTTGTCAGCACAGTTAAAATAGAGATTAATGATAGTATAACTAAATTTATGTCACCACTCATGAAAAAAAAAAACCCAGAAATACAAAAAAAAAAGATGAAAAGGCAAACCACTAAGTTGCGAACACATGCCAAAGTCTGCTCACACCAGATAACCCAATTCTTTGGAAGACAAGGCAACTGAAGGCTTACTGAGAGAACTGCCCTTGACAATGACTGAAGTCTCAATGATGACCCTTGTTTGATCATTTGCATGTTTCGTCAGGACCGCCATCTGGTGAGCAACAGAACACAGCCACACTGATCACAGTTAAGGGCAAGAATGCCCTCTCTGCACTTCTGTATTTTTAAATTGTGTTCCTGCAACATGACATTCAGGCATCACTCAGTCTTATCCATAGGTCGGCAAACTCACTCATGAGTTGACTCACTCAGACTCAGATCGGCCCGTGAGTCTGAGTGAGTCCGGGTGAGTGATATTTTGGTGAGTTTGAGTCCACATGAGTCCGGTTGAGGAAATTTTTAGTGAGTCTGAGTCCGAGTGAGTCCGGTTGAGGAAAATATTGGTGAGTCTGAGTTCGAGTGAGCCCTAAGCAAAAAATATATTTCTTGAGTGAGTATGAGTGAGCTCCACCTTTTATTCCCGGCCTATAGTCCTATCTACTCGTCTTCAGCATTACTGTCAGCCTTATATCAGCTTACGTTTGTACTCGTCTATTCAAAGATATCTCAACACACTCGAGTTCATGAGCCACCTCAATATTTATTGGACAGAGACGTGAATTGGAAGGGGTCCCATGAATCCCCTCACCCCCAACCCGCACTCTTTCACGGAAAGTTCTTGATAAAAATATCTCGTGTAAGTCGGGTATTTCGTAAAAATGTCCTTACTGGATTACTGATAACTCGTATTTGAAGGTATAAGATCACAAGGCGTATCATAGAGCACCGATTATGTGAGATATTGGCATTACAGAGCATTGACACCAAGATCAAAAAAAGGTAGTTTTACACTCACGGACTCATGATTCGACTCACTAGGCTCACAGACTAAAGTCAAGCCGTGAGCCTGAGTGAGTCTGGCTGAGTAACATGTTGGTTAGTTTGAGTCCAACTGAGTCCAGTTGCATAAAATTTTGGTGAGTCTGAGTCCCAGTGAGCCCTCAGAGAGGAATATGTTTGTTGAGTGAGTCTGAGTGAGTTCCAACTTTTTTGCCAACATATGGTCTTATCTACATACTTGAGTCCGAAAGAGAGGTGAATGCTATAGACAACTTTGTCTATGCATTTTAAAACTTGTTTTTATTAGGCTTGTGCGAATAGTAAATTTTAGGCCCGAAGCGAATTTGAATAGTTTATATCACATATAAAGAAAAATGAGCATATTTGTCATGACCCAACTAACCAGCGCAACATTGTTAAAGTTGAAACAAGGCATAGGCATATGTCATTCATTTTGGTTGAAAGGGAAGTGGAAGCAACTTTGAGTAGTAGCAGCATTTGACTTTCGGTAGAATGCAAGTGATAACCTGTAAAATATGTTACGTTTTAAAATTTACTATACTTAGAGCATATAAGCCGGTATAAAAAGCTTTTAAACTTAAAAAATGATAAATCGATGAGAGGGTAATACAGTAAAACCTCATTAATTCGAACTCTGCTATTTCGAAATCCTGCATAATTAGAAGGGTTTCCTTGGTCCCGTATTTTGCAATGTAAATTTGAGTGGATAATTTGAAGCGGCGGTCAGTACCAGCCCGGTTAATTCGAAAACTTTGGGTGCCATGTGCCCATTTCCCGATCCCGATTTAGCCGCAAATCCGCAGAAACGATGACCCTTAGGAGCCACAAGGCAATGCATTGTAGCAATACTAATGAGTGACAAGTGAAGCATCCCAGCCTCGCTGCTGCCAGCGCAAGAAAATTTTAAACAAAAGGCGGTCTCGTGGTCAGCTGAAATGTGCGCCTGCGGACAAGATGTGCTTCACTGCGACACAGCGGTGACACGCGGGCAGCATGACGCATGCTTCTCTCAACGTCAGTGCATCATGATTTACATATTCTTTCTGGGAAAATAGAGAAATTAATAAAGGACGGTCTGACGGAATTCGCGATGTATGGGAACCTCCGAATGGTGGTTGTTCCGGCAATTTGCGTACTTGCACTGCTGGCGGAGTACTTGCCTGCAACGCCTACTTCGAAAACAGTTCGAAAACTTCAGTGACCATCTATCTTTTCCACCCAGAACACATCGCGAATTCCATCACAGTGGTCATTATTAAATTCTTTATTTTACCAGAAAGAATGGGCGAATGGTCGCACCATGACGCACTGATGCTGCGTGGAGCAGGTGACATGTTGCCCGCGTGTCACCACTGTGTTGCAGCGAAGCACGTCTTTTCCGCAGGCGCGCATTTCAGTTGACCGCGTGACCGTTTTTTTTTTCTCTTTCTTTTTTTTTCTTGCGCTGGCAGCAGCGAGGCCCGCCGTTTCCCCGGTTTAGCGGCAAAATTAGGACCAGGGTGTCTACCGACCGGGAAAACCGGGAAAACCGGGAATTCTCAGGGATTTTGGGTAGTCTGGAAATTCTCAGGGAAAACTCAGGGAAATTGTGCTCCCATCAGGGAAAATCCACAGTAACTTTATTGAAAGGCGACGAAAGTCGCGGTAGCGCTTGCTCGATATTTTGTGAACGCATTTTTCAAATCAAACGGCCGCTGCGGCTGCGGGGAAGTGGCGCACCTCGATGCTGTAATCGCCTTCGGAGCGGTAAAGTGGGAGAGAATCCGGCTAATGCGTGGCATGCGGGAACCGCGAACCATGGCACATCGTATCGCGCAATGTTGTCAGGGTGTTCTGCGAGTACGCGGTGTAGTTCTGTAATCTTTCTCGCGTGTGCTGTGCGTTAGTGCCCGATATGGTGTTTTTGTTATCGCCGCGTGTCAAGTAACAAGCATGATTAGTTGTAGAAGCGGTAGCAGTAGATATAACGAGCTTGAGTTATCTTGCACGCGATCGCGATCGTGCAGGAAGCGGATGTCTTCGACAAGGCTCGTATCCATGCTCGTATCTGGCAAGCCATCACGATCGGCGAGAAAAAAGACGCTTGTTGGCTGTTATCGGAGAGCTCACTCGCTCTGATTCCGAGCTTCAAACATGCTATTTAGGACTCCGTGAGGAATATAATAAATTTCCAGGCGGGAGCTAGCGTAACTAACGGGCCCATTCACAGCAAGTGAAAGCTTTTTTCTTTCTTTTTGTCCCGATGAGCTGGGTTGCCGTTGGTTAGACTTGAAAAGGAGCCAGAACTCAAGCCAAAAGTAGCCAAAGTAGCCATTCCATTCAAAATTATGGCCAACTTTGTAGCCAAATAGAGCAGAAGCGGTATTATGTGTGGAGTCTTTAGTATTGATCAATAAATAATACCATTCTGAAGACCGTAGAAATAAGCCTGCAATTTTTCCCCTTTGGCTTGGTCTTCAAGCCACACATGAGTTGCAAATAAATAAACAAATTATAATAAATTCATTGCTCATGCATATAGTTTATGTAGAAAAGATAGTTTTTGCCAGATACAGATTTATATTAGAACATTCCTTGAAGCTGCAGACTGAATTTGATTAGTAGAGTTTACATAATACAAGTGTTGCTTAAGATAGTGAAATCTGCCATGGTTGAGGATGAACACACAAGCCTAATTTTGTTACGGGATCTTTGTTTTTGCAAGCTTACACGAGAAAACGCACTGCGCGTCAGAATTACTCGTAGAAACTTGCGCGTAGCATCAGCATAGATACCGGGCAGCACGAGCAGCGTGCTGGCCACGCGTTTGCCATCATGCACGCAACTTCGCCACTTCGCCACTGCAGTTGCAGCCGTGCCGAGCGTTGCGTAAGGGTGCCTCGATGTGCACCAGCCTGCTGGTGAGTGGACGACATGCGCGCTCATTGGCTGGAACGACAGAAAAGCCTGAAAACAACGTATTTTATCTAAAAATAATAAAAAAAGGCTACTTAGTGCGCCAAATCACGAGTTTGAAAGTAGCCAGAAAGTAGCCATGGAGCCAACCGGAAATTTTTGTCGCCAAATTGGGTTGAAAAGTAGCCAATTTGGCGCAAAGTAGCCACTAACGGCAACCCTGCCGATGAGGGCACTGCTGAAACAAGTTTTAGGCAGTCGACTGAAATTTTTTGGGGCTGCAGCTGGCAATTACCAGCCACACCACGTGCGTGTTTGCTACAAAGCCGAATTACAAAACTTTTCAGAGCCATGGCATAGCGGCGACCGAAATTCGCGACACCAGCACGGGTCCCACATGCTCGATTCGGCGCGCGATGTCGGAAAACAGTAACGCTTGCACCATAATCGGATGTGCCGTAATTCAGGCTGTTGCCGTGCTTTCATGCGATCTTAGCCCGCAGCTATATTGCTTTTTTTTTTTTTTTGCGATAGCAATTATATAGACACTCCGACGCGAATTGTTTGCCTTCGCCATGATCTTCCTTATCAAGTCCAAATCGCGATTACATCACCCCGCGCGTCGTATGCTCCATGTGTGAGTGAAAGTGCGCGAGCGCTGCCGATGAACGGGGCTTAAGCAGAGATGAAACGAGCCGACCGTCTCATTCGCGCGATGGGCACAGATAAGAGCCGGCGCGTTGGGAAGGGGGGGGGGGGCTGCGTGAGTCCGACAGGAAGTGCGTACTTTGTACCAGCGGGCGTGGTCGCGTGCGCCGCGGTATCATTAGTGGGGATCAGCAGACGGCTCATACCTTTGTAGGTGTTGTGCTCTAATTGCAAAACTTCCGTTGAAGCCATAGCAGTGGCAGATCCCAGGGGGGGGGGGCGGTAGCGGCGATCGCCCCTCCCTCAAAGCCAGCCCCCGCCCCCTCCCTTCAGTGCCTGTCGTCCACCTCCTTTGTCAGGCTGCTTGTCGAGTTTGCCCCCTTTGTCAGGTTGCTTTGCCTGCCACTGTCCTAAAGGGGTAAAGAGAATCTTGTCCCTGCTCTTCACCTCTCATTGCTCTACCCTTTCCTGCTTCCCTATGCACATTTCCAACTAAGGCTGTTGTAAATATGCGTGACCCACCAAAATGCACTGCTGAGCCTTGGCTTCAGCCTTTGTGCCCCCCCCCCCCCCCCCCATTATGTACCTGAATCCGCCCCTGAGCCAAAGATAGGGCACTTCTCTTAGTGCAGCGGCTGCGTTTCCTGAAGGAGCGAGCTGCTAGCCTATATTCATATAACATTCCTCTTTGTTGCTATCGGATTTACTATTTTGCTCTCGCGGTGAAACTGTGACTCTTTTTTTGTAACGTGGGATGGTTTGCGATGTTGTGCGTTCGTGGAGAGCAAATGGTTCGGTTGGGCAACATGATAGCAAATGCGTTGCATTGCTCTGGGCAACGCGCAAGGATTTGACAACAACCCGCAGCAGCAGAACAAGCACAATTCACCAGTTTATTAAACCCGCATTTGTTTCGTCTTTACATGTGACACTCTGGCAAGGCATCTAACTGTGATTCTTGCATCTCAGGCTCAACAAAATTTTTTTTCACGCAAAAAATAAAATAAAAGTTTTTTCATGTTCTTTATTAGTCGAGCATTCTTGTGGCATTTTCAGTTTAAGATTAATCCTTCAGTAACTATGCCTTGCATGAAAGGTCGAATTTCAGTTTAACGAAGCTTCGATATAACGAAGTGAGTTGCCGCTATTACCAACTTCGCTATATTGAGGTTTATCTGTTCTATGTACTATTCAAATGGGATTAAGTCGTTTTCATTTTTTAACATGCGTATTAGAGAGTGACATCACCGAGCGATATGGTCTCTACCCATCTTGACATAAAACAAAGTTCTGTTTCACTCAGGGAATTTTAGCAAAAACACTCAGGGAAAACCTGGAAAACTCAGGGAATTTAGAAATGTCAACTTGGTAGACACCCTGTAGGACCAGGTACTGCTGGAAGACATAACCCTTGTAGCCGCAAACTAGCAGGGACAGTAAACGACCACCTCTGATTACTTCCAGTAATTCAAAGTTCCTTGAATCCCGCTTTTTGTATGTTTGGTTAATTCTAAAACCCGCTTAATTAAATTTTTCACAGTCCCAGTGACTTTTAATTAACGAAGTTTTACTGTATGTTCATTTAAACTTGAAGTGGGGCTTCGCGGCAGTGCGGATTTCTCCTGGAAAGGTGTATTCACGGTATAGCACACCTACGTTGCAGTGAAACCACCTTTACAGGGGGTTACATGCGGTTTATATATACTATGTCTATACGTTCATTTCGAATACTTCGAAATTTCCTAGAATTTAAATTCGTTTCGAAGCGAATTCGAATACTGTAATATTCGTTCGAATGTTCGAAGTGCTCGAATATTCGCACGAGCCTAGTTTTTATGTTTCCCTTTGCACTTGCGCAGTGCCTTCTTCACTGGGCAAGTCCTATAACATAGAAGTTTGTGTAGCGCAGAATAATTTACGAAGAATAACAAATAAGCAGCTATAACAGCACATATTATAGACAATTTCCCACTTGTTATTATCGGTGTACAGTCACTCACACCAGCACGCCATGCGATGGTGTTCACATGCACGAAATCTGCTTGTTTTACTGTGTTGTAGCATTGTGTGATGCCACTGAGATGAGGCTGGCATTCTATATCAAGCAAACAAGTTGTTGCTGTACCTACCAATGTAAACAAATGTGCCAGTTGTTACTTTGGACTAACACCAGTGCTTCTCCAGGAGAATAAGGCCAGTGGTTAGGGGTTCACTTCACTTTGCAGTGTTTTGTGCTGTGTTGGGTGGCATTCTCATTAACTGGCTTGGTTGGCAGCGGGTTGAGCGTGAATGGTGATTAATGGCTGTTGAATTCATGAACACTGCAGTTGCCACTGTTTGACAACTCTGAAGACATGGTTATATTATACGGAGCGGCCACAAATTAGTAGCGTCTGCTAGCTAATGGCTCTTCAATTCATCGACGTTGCAGTTTTCACTGCTTTGGAGTTATGAAAGCAAGGTTCTCTGACACGGCATGGCCACAAATCAGTAACATCTGCTAGCTCTCCGTCTTCGCCATTTTTGTCCTCTGCACTAGCCAGACCAGCACGTTTAAAGCCCCTTGCCAGCTTCTACATTCAAATATGCTGCATGAAGGGGTACTGATCGGTTGAGTTTCAGTTGTTTTTATGCCTTATTGCTTATTTACAATTATTTTACATTTTGCTGATCACTTCTACTATCAGATGTCAGATCATTTATACCATCAGGTGCATGACAGCAGCGCCTCTGTAACATGAAATTGCCATTACCTTGACGTGGTAAAAAAATCACCGAAGTTGGGCTTTAAAATGGTTGCACAATATTATTTTGTGACATTATAAACCCTACTGTAAACATAAAAATATTTTATCTCACTGCAGCAAGCTTTTCTGTGTTTGTCAATGATCCAATTTCCTCTGTATGCGAGCGAATGTGTCGCTTTAACTCTTTCCTAACCACGAGGAAATTGGCTATTTTTTGTAAGCTTGAGTTAGGAATTTCTTGTGCAATAGCTACTGGGCTTACAGTAACATGTAATATATCAAAGTGAAGGTAAATAAATGTACATTTAAATGGTGTTTATTTTAATAAGATACACAAAATATTTGTCTGCTGAAAAATTGTAAACAAAAAAAAATTTTAAAGGACTTTAGAACAAGCAACACCCTGGGCAAAAATTTTGTTTAATGACCAGATATAGACGTTGTTGCAATATTACTGGGCAATCTTTATTTAAAGAATTATAACCATTCGTGAAGTATTTCTAGAGTTATGAAAAATTATGTGAAATACTGAAATATTCAAGCCTTGGTTGGGGTCCTATTTAAAAATTAAAAAAGAAATTACAGAATAATTTAATATACCTAAATGTGACTATTAAATGCACATTTAAATGACACATTTTGGAAAATAAACAGTAATTACAAAATATGTAATAAAAATTAAGAAGCACAAATAAGTAACTAACTCATCTAAACTAAATTGCGACTAAGTGACACTGATGTCCGAGTCGTCACTGGTCGAAGAGTCCAAAAGATCACTGCGAAGCAAAGTAGGGATCAAGTGGAACTGCCATTTTCTGCTTTATTTCGAGTGTGCACAGTTTCGGATGTCGATACCACTGCATTCAACCACTGTACTCATGTGCTCTTTAAAAATCTCTGCCATGTGATGAAAATGTGTGCCATACACAAACGGTTGTGCACAATCGCTCAGATGGTGCATAAGATTTTCAAAATTACACTTTCAAAAACTTCATCAGTGAACACGTGGTAAGGAAGAAGTTAAGTGCCATACTGCAGCGTCCATCGTTTGGCTGGTATATAAGGCAGAGCGGGCTTTGTCAAGTTTGTGTGTATGGCAACACAAGCGAGTTACCCAGCCCTAGAGCCTACCTACAAAGCAATTGTGCCTGTAGTGGCCAAATGGGTTGGTTTTGTGCTCTCTTGTGAAGGGATTGAATTTTCCTTCCAAGTATTTGAAATACTGACTACAATACTAATAACAATAATTGTTGGAGTTTAACGTCCCAAAACCACAATATGATTATGACGGACGCCGTAGTGGAAGGCTCCGGAAATTTCAACCACCTGGGGTTCTTCAACGTGCACTGAAATCTAAGCACAAGGGCCTCAAGCATTTTCGCCTCCATCAAAAATGTGGCTGCTGCGGCTGGGATTCGATCTCGCGATCTTCGGGTCAGCAGTCGAGCACCACAACCACAAGGCCACGGTGGCTGGTCATACTGACTACAAGGTACTCTGAAATGTATTTAAGTTTCAACAAAAACACTCCTCTCTCACAGCATCTCCAAGACACCAAAATATGCCTGAATCCGAAGAGTATTCAAGATAGAGTAACTTGAGTAGAGTATGCTTGAGTACAAGTCTGCTCTATGCCCTTTTGTCACATTTTTGCATTAACTCACACTTCAAACTATTCTTGACAGATTGCACCACACATTCTCTTGAACGGACCAGCACCTAGCAAATAAAGATAAATTTGGAAAAAAAGAAGCCAATCACTATGAGATCTAAAAACACCTTTTGTATTTTACCTTTACTTTACCTTTACTTTGTATTTTACCTTTTTTTTTACCTTTACTTTACTTTTACCTTTACTTTACCCTGCTAGAGCCCCTATCATTGGGGTTAGCAGTATTGGAAATAAAAATAAAATAAAGGGCGTAGTCTGCTCAGAGGTTACGGATATTGTGCAGCTACTTTTGAACCCAATCCGAAATTGCGAAAGAACTTTAAAAACCACTACAGGGTGTGTCTGAGACACCAAAGGAATTTCAAGTTAACGTAAGTAACTGGGAAGAAAGAGACAGAGCAGCTGAGGCATATATTTCTTATGGAGAAACAAATGTACAAAAACAACTTACAGCACCCAGCATGATGCGGAAGAGGAGCCAGCGATAGCCCCATACAACGACAGGTGAAGGAGGTGTGCCACGTGGCAGCTGCTTCCAAGTCCAGATTGGGCAGAGGAAGATAGCCAAGAAGCCAGTTTCAAGCAGCTGGGACTCCCAACCTTTGCCAGCCATGCCAGAAAGGAATATTTTAGAACCAACACAAAAACTCATGCGTTAGGCTCCCACATATAAAGTACTGCCAGATTGAAAAGGATGGCAATATTACAATACTCACCGAATGAGTACCTTGAAGCATAAAATGGAAAGAGAATAAAAACACAGCAATAATTAAATTTTGTGCATGACCCTGTCATAACATAGCCGTACAGATACTGTTTTATCATATGGTACAACTGGATGTACAAGTCATTAAGAGCACACAAATCATGTGGAAGAAGATGAACAGTTGACAGGAATACCTTGGTAAATAAAGGAAAAAAATGTCATCCTTGTGTAGGCCCTGGTGTAGTTCAAAATCCTACACTAAATCATGCGCTAATATTGTTTTTGTGTAGGTCTCGGTGTAGTTATAAATCCTGCACATAATGCAGCACCACTACCATGAAACCTGAGGAAGTGCATAGCACAGGCAACTTAGCGATTCCCTTGGCACTCGTGTGCTTGCCAAGGTGGTGGCTCTTGTGCGGCGCGGGTATCAGATGTTTAATCAGTGTTTTTCGCGACTTTAGGTAAATTATCACGATTAATTCTTGGTTATTTCTGTAGTTTACATTATTTTAGACCTTGTTAGTTTATTTTGCACTGGTTATGAGCATTGCTAGTCTTGTTTTGGGCCTGTATTGACCACAGCATGACCATGCGACATTAGACAGTGGATGGACAACGAGCCGGGCCCCTAAAGTGCTATGCACTGAGAAAAAAAATTGGTAGAGTTTATTTTGGAGCAACAAAATCCACCATGAGAGTGAAGGTTTGACTAATAATTAGAAGTGAAAACATTTCTGGTTCATTGAGTGCAGTAGAAATCGTAATGCCTTGAGAAAGAAAGGACAAAAGCCAAAAACTAAACAGAGAAATCAAAGTGCTAACAGCCCAGTAACACATTTAATGTATACTTATTATGGCAGATCACTGATTCTCTCTGAAATTTAAAAGAATTTCAGATGTTTCTGCACGCAGAGCTTAGGCATCCGAACTCCATCTTTTGAGCCTGCCACCTGAGGCACGTCAAATCCATTGGGCAAAGCATGAAAACAATCCTAGAATACTTCCTGCCCATTCTTCACTTTTGTGAGTGAAATACAGACTCGTGATGTAAGCTCACTGTAACATACTGAATTTGTGACAGTCTGCTCTCACCAAGAGTTAGAATCTTTTTTTTCTTTCTTTTCTTGGTCAGTTGCACAGATTATAAATTTGCTGCTTCAAGAACACAATTCAGGCCTGTAAGGTTTAACTTAACCATGTGCAGGCTCTACAAAACTACAAACAACAAGTATATTCTGTTATTTACATACATATATGTGCAGATGCCATAGTAAATGCCATGGCGTAACATATACAGGAGCACCGACTCTGCCACCTTGCAACGCATTCACTAAGGACAAATCGTGCAACGCGAAGTGCTCATTCCTTTGCTCTCTCACTCCACTCCTCTTCACGCTTTTGCACATGCTTTCTCCTTTTCTTGCATCCTCAGCCGACCACTTCTCATTGCGCCATCTGTCAAGGCGCGTGGAAATCATTCAACAACCTGCTTTCATGTGCACTTGCTCCGAGTGGCAGAAGCCGACGGCCCGGAGACAACGACAAAATGAATGGGCAAGCAGACGTGGGAACAAGGCAAAGCATGAGCATGCGCCATTGCTATATCGACAACAAAGAGACCCGAGTTTGGCTTGCTCGCTCCTCTGCTCGCTCGGAGTACCAGCATCTCTCCTCCACAGCTTTTTCTGATTCATTGCGCCATCTGGCGAACATGCTGTGAAAAAGGAACCAGCGTTGCAGAACCTATCCCTTCCAGACAAGTGCAGACGGTGCTTGTGTCTTATCTTACTTCGTGGTAAAGGCTTAGTTGTAAACCAAGCTCTGAGATTTTACATGCAAAACAACTGTAGTGGCCGCGATCTGGACACACTAGACAGGCAAGAGCAAATCAAGTGAGCGCGTCACTAGCATTGAAACTGGTTTCTCCCTGCAGTCTTCACCGAGAGCAAGGGGGAATCGCAATGGGCCCCAGAGAAATGAAGATGTTCCTCTTGACTCTAAGTGAAGATAACAAGTAAAAAACCCATTTTAAGTAACATTAGTAACACGCTCGCTCAGTCCGCTCTCACTCACATAGTCTGGCTAGAATGCGGCCACTGTAGCACAATGTGATTACAAGGCACACCGCAGTGGCCAACTTCGGAATAATTCCAGCCACCCGACGTTCTTTAACTGGCACCTAAATCTAAGTACATGGGCATTTCTGCATTTTGCCCCCACAGAATGTGGCCATCGTGTTTGGGAAATGAAACCATACTTTCTTACTTATAGCACAACGCCATAGTTCTGAAGCCACCACGGCAGGTACTTTTCCAGTGGCCTACTACATATGAACAGGCAAGTTTGATTAGAGAGTTATATTCAGAATCTTTCACACCATGTTCATGGAAATACTTGCAAGCATAGATGACTTGTCATTGACCTTTCTTTACCACAATAAAAGAGGTCCCTCAAAATTCAGGTGTCAATCCTCTTAACAGACAACTCCAAAAGATAAGTTGGTTCACCTCAGCCATGATACACATGACTTTGCTGCACAACTATTAGCAGAACATCTGAGAGCTGTGTATTTTTTCTGCAAATAAATTCTAATGATTGGCACCCGTGATCCTAGCCTCTCTCCCTGACTGCGACAAATAAAGAAAGCAATCAGTGGTTATTATATGCCATGGGTTACCTACTTTACACTGACCACATTGTGCTAGCAGTAAAAATGTGAAGCAGTAAGCTACAGCATGGACACAAGTAACTTGGTGCAAGCAGCAGTAATATTAAGGCTTACTTCGTTCATGCTAATGACATATTGAGCGTGTTGGTGTTGTCACTGTTAAATATTGCTGCAAAGTCTTGATTCATTATCGAATTTTTTCTGTTGGCAGAGACGTCTGTGCCTACATACTTCTTGAAATGCACACTACAAATGCAAGTACACACAGTCAGTAGATGGAACATCAAAAGACAACATAATGCACAGTAGAAGCTCATTACATGGAACCCTAAGGGACAGGAGAAATATGTCCCATTTAACAGATGCTTCACTTACAGGAAAAGATGTTCAGCAGTATGTTTTCAGATATGTTAATGAACAAGTGAATGTAGCAGCTAATTATTGCAAGAACTGAGGAAATGACAGGGCGCTTTGGTACAGCACTCACAAAATTTGTTATGCAGCCACTGCTTGTTTAATACATACACTTATTTCTAAGAGTGGTTTTTTTCAGATAGGACAGGTCTTCAAAATTTTTGGATCTTGAAACTTTCGGAGACAAAAATGTTTTCTTTTTTTGCTTGCATAGGCAATTTTGATTGTTGAATTGTTCCAATGTCTACTGTGGTTCTGCTTACACAAAGAGAAAATTTTGGTTACAATTAATGAAGGCATTGCTGCACTAAAAAAAAAACTACCCATATGAGAAGCAGTTACATTTCAACAGTGACATCATTTAAATGACTGCATCTTCACCACACCGTATAGGTGAAGTTGCGCACTTTGACGAGCATAGGCGTGCGCAGGGTTCCCCATTAGGGGGGGGGGCAAAGTTTCATCGCAGCGCCCCCCCACCCTACTAAGTCAATGTGTGGGGAAGATTTTGCACCCCCCTCCCTCTTAGGTGACTAGCAGGGTCAATGTACGGGTCGGATTTTGCGCCCCCCTCTTAGGTGATTAGGGGGGGCAGCCCCCCCCCTGCCCCCTGTGCGCACGCCTATGTTGACGAGCACAAAAGAGACAAGAAAGACACGCCACCATTTGGCCTCATCGAAATGCACTACTTCACCTATATGGTATGATGATCAATCACCAACTACCGCAGCTGTCAACCCTTTTGATTTCCATCTACCGAGATTCTACTGTAATCTCAAAACACCCAACTATGCCTGAAGTTTGAGACATTTTTTTCAGAGTCCTGTACTGCTTGAAGTGAAAGAACTGCCAACAAAAGAAGTGTAATATTACCATAGCTGTCCAACATTTACAAGGGAGTGGTATAAAATCCACAGGAGAAAAAGAGAGACTGCATTTGCTGCTCCTGTCACTGTGATGCCTAATGCCAGGACAGTGCCCACAGATGCTATGCAGTCCAGCAGAGTGTCAACGTCGACATACTCATAGAGCCACATTATGGTTGGAACTCGCAGCAGTGTCTCACTATGCAAGCCCTTGTAGAGGGCCTTAATCTGAAAGGAACAACAATTTCAGAATGAAAGAACAATTTCAGAACAAAGGCTCAAGAAAAAAGAATAACAGAATGCAGAGGGTCCCACTACATGAAGTGGACACACATGACCTTTATGAACCTGAACAATGTGTGCTACAACAACCCAAAATTGTAAGCTAACTCTGAGCCATACTGCTGTCAAAGATGCATTATTGTGAAAGCGAAAAAATGTCATCCACCTAATATTTGCACATTGCTATAAAGAAAGCCTATACGAGCCTCTCAAAAAGGAAACCTTACAGCTGAAAAAAAAAATTTGCCCAATTCTGAGGATTGAGGCCAGGACCAACATCTTTTAAGGCAGTTGCTCTACCATGTGAGCTGGCTAGGAGGTAGAGCAAGACCAAGTTGATTGACAGCTCCACATGGTATAAAGTAAGAGTTTTATTGAGGGCAAAATCTTACAGTGATGCCCCTTTCAGAATAAAGATGGCAACAGCAAACATACATGCACACGAAATCTCTTGAAGGTACACACTGCTGGATATACTTCAGATTAAAAGAGGAAAGTATGATCTGTAAAAAATTTAAATACAGTAATTACAAAAATGGTATCATTAATTTTTGGTGCCATGCCAAGCTGATGAAATGCTCGAAAGTGTGATCAGGATGAAAAAAGGAGGAGGGCTTAAAATATAATGATGGCGTAAAGAATAAACATGTAAGGAGAATGTAATGAAGAGATGTAGGTGAATTTTATAACCTAAAATTTTTACCAAGTTTTTTATTTCACTGACATTAACAAGCTCAAAAAGCTCATCATACAATATTACAAACACAAATTTCTCAGATTGTCCAGGTGTTAGCACACTTGCAAGGCAGCTTTAAGTCACAACAGATAGCAAGCAAGATCAAATCAAGCTCCCTGTACTACGAGCAAGAAATGAAGTTCAACTTCATTCGTATCCATGTATGTAATAAGTTTATAAAACTGCCCCTTTCAGCGTGCAATCCCTCACTAAGCACAGACCACCATTTATGGTCATCAGCATCATTCATGAAACGAAAAGGGGCATTATGAGACAGAGTTTACCACAAAGGGCCTGAGTGGCCAGCTACTATTCATAACTCCAACCAACATTTTTCACAGCCAATAGGGAGGAAAAGCAGTTACCCTTTCCATGTAATGGTGAGCTGGAAGAAGTCCCTGTTTGCCCACCAAATATTTGTTTTGATTGAGGGCAACAAGAAATGCGACAGCTGCAAAAGAGAGAACATAGTCAGTTACAGAATATTCACAGATTTGTGCTATTCTCACAAAATAAAAGGAATTTTACATACTGATTAAAAGAGCATTCACATAAAAGTGGGCAAATTATAAGGAATTATGAGGAGAATTATGAGGAAAAACCGTGCACAGGAAAAACGGGCACAGTTTCACGCAGTTTTGTACAGGCACAGGAATGAAGAAACATGTCTAATGGTTGAGGCCTGGCACATAGATAATAGTGGTGGCACATGCATAAGCCAGCCAATGATTTACTTGTATAAAGATGAATTGAAATGACTGAATATAGTCTGACACAACTTAAGGAGTCTGGAGAGGCCCCACCCAGGTGCCAAGGCGATCCCGCTCAGGCACCTCCGCGTTAACAGTCCCGCTCATGCACTCGGCAATGCTCTCTGAAGGCGGGGTCACTGGCCGTCCAGCTCATGACATCAATCCGGAGTGCGCGCCCACTGGTGCAGGCTTGTGTGCATCTGCCTTTCAGGAGAAAATGACGCGGACTTCTAAAGGTGTATCCGACTGTAGTTATCTCTCACATAGACCCCCCTGTGCCGGATTAACAGGTGGCGCTCTATGCCTGCGCATGCACAGATAAGTTTTTGTATCTATTTTCTTTTCTGATACAGTGCGCCTTTTCAGTTGATAGTCGGCGTTTTGGTTGTCATACCTCTTCTCTAGTGACCGTGTTTGCACGCCCTGTTTCTTTAACATGAATACCTACCAACTAGCTCAGCTCTCTGTTATTCTAAGCTTTAAAATGAAATGACGCTAGCCTAAAATGGTGCTTTGTGCTCACTTCCTAAGGAAGTACAGCTGGGAATGCGACAGACACACATTCCAAGCTGTACATTGCAGTCTTGGTTTTGGACAGTGATCTCATTAATCATTAGTGTCAATGGGACTTCAGTCGCTGTATAAATTAACATAGGGTGTACAAATCTTTGTGTTATTTTAGAAAGAATAAAACTGAAAGCCCTCTCTTTGCTGCTACAGCCCTGAAAGTTCTTTTAGCATGCAGCTTGGCTGCCTGTCACAACGCAACATGCCAAAACGATAAATCAAAGTCATCCAGTATTTGAGAAGTGCATGACATAGCCAGTTCTAAAGTGAAACAGAGTAACGATATAACCTGGCAACTCATGGGTCTGTCAATTGTGGGGGAAACCCGTCGACGAAAGCACGCGCGTTTTTCAGTAACCTAATCAGCTGGGCTGAAATGCACTCACAGTAAATACAACAGCAGTGTTGCGATCCTCGAACTGGACAAAGCACGCGCTTTAAAAGATATGCATCTTACCGACTCACGATTTAACAAAGGCTGTTAACAAAACAATGCGCTTACCATAAACAAACCCAAGGGAACGTAAAAATACAATTCTTGTCAGCCAGTACTGGTTCTTCTGCAAGGAGTGTATCTTTGCAGCGTCGAGGATAAACAGGGAGGACTTCTTTGAGTCCTCATCACGCCGTTCACCAATATCTGGATCTCGTGCCTCTTTTGGAACATCTCTTCTGTCGCAAGGAGATACTGTTCTAGATTCCGATGACTGTTCTGGATTTCTTCTAAACCGCGCCATAAGTATCGCGCAGTCAAAGCTACATCCACGAAGCAGTCGGCGCACACAGATAGCGAAGAAACCTCCGAAACCACGCAAGATCAGACAGAAAAGCCGAAGAATTTAATCATACGCTTTTCGCTTGTCTTGTTTTGGCTTTGTTAGTCTTTGTGGGTCGTTGTCTTGAAACATGACTCCGTGACTTTTGCTGGCCGAAGTGTGGCAAGCTTATGGCCTTCGAGAATAATTACTCAAAGAAGGCCTTTGCCGGGATAATGTAATAGAAAAAAACTCCATATAAATTCTTATTAAGTAACGTTTAATTTAGTACCATTTTTTTAATTGAATATATAACCAAGAATTCTTTAAAACGTGTTTGGCCGTATTGGGCCATTCGCAGACGCCAAGGCAGCCAAGGTTAGCGCACGTGGTGGTGGTCTGTTTGCTTGGGTGACGCCGGTAACGACATAAGCACGTAAGCCCACAAGCATAGAGCCTGATAGAGCCACAAGTGCGAGCGACGTCGCCGCCGGGAGACTTTTAATCAGCTTGTTCTACTAGAAACATTGCTGTGCAGAACAAATCGATAGAATGGCTGAAGATGCTGCTCAGCGTGTTCAAACTGCCGTGGGCAACATGGTCAAGGATCTCGACAACTCTTGTCTCCGCAAAATATTGGTAATAGTTTTTATTGTCACGCTCGTGTAGCTTCTTCAGATCTGCGAGTGGTGGGCGTTTTCGCTTTTGTGTTGCAATTCTGGGAGAGTGCCAGGCCCGG
Source organism: Rhipicephalus sanguineus (assembly GCF_013339695.2). Taxonomy (NCBI): domain Eukaryota; kingdom Metazoa; phylum Arthropoda; class Arachnida; order Ixodida; family Ixodidae; genus Rhipicephalus; species Rhipicephalus sanguineus. Next base: position 277,094,284 of record NC_051176.1, on the reverse strand, counting down.
TAGGAGCCGCTGTAAACACTTGCAAACTGTTCGCATAGTGTGTGATTTTGCAGTAGACATGGTCTGCCATGGTAGTAGTAGCACAAGCATGATGGCTGTGCTGTTACCATGGGACAGTAGCACAGACCAAGAACGATAGCTAGCAAATGAAAGCGCAACTATAAATTTGAGGTCTTGATTTGTGCAATAGCACAAAGTAAGACCCATAATTAAAATATTGCATTTGGGTTAAGACTGACTCCCACTGCGGTACATACTTTGTGTTGTGAGTTTACCAGAATATTGAGCGTACTATGTGTTGCAAACTTTTTTCAGGGCAACATGCACAGGTGTGCAGTTAAGTGTTGTGACGACTCCAGCTTGTCAATGGATGGTGCTCGCACATGCATAGTGAACTGCTCAGAACCTCTAAACAAAGCCCAAGACAAAGTTGAAGGTGAACTTGGAAACTTTCAGGTGTGTGGTGCTGCTGCTTTCTTCTTGCTTTCGTTTAGAAGCTTGCATTTAATTGGCAAAGTTCATTGTGCAAGACATCAAGCAGTACCTGCAAAACATTAGCCCCCACATAAAATACTTGTCATCATAACTTTTTTTATTGTGCCTTTTTATTGTGTTCAGGTGAGACTGTAACTGTCTGACGTGAGCTCTTATTGCAGTATCTTATTTGTATTCCAGGACCGCATACAAATGTGTGTAAAGCAGTGCGAGAATGACGTGCGGGACCAGATGAGCTCAAAGACGACAGAAGCAGAAGCGTCCAAGCTGAAAGACCAATATAGCTCATGTGTTGTGAAGTGTGCAGACAAACATATTGCTCTTTTGCCACAGATGCACCGAAGGATGAAAGAGTCGCTAAGCACACTTTAGAATCTACTGTGCACTGCTGTTTCAGTTGTTTGTACTGACTTTTGTGTTTCTAGAATGAGTGAATACCAATTTACATGGCATGTGGCCTTGCTTGTTGCTATCTGCCATAAATTTTTGATGATCAAAGCAAAATAATAATTTGATTGTGTTTGTTTCATTTCACGAACATTTTTGGCATCATCGATTATTAGGCCTTACAAAGTTAACTGGCTGTGTGTCAAATGTTCTAGAGGGCTGATATATACCTAGTATAAGGTAATTTGTCAACATAATAGAGGTTGGCGACTTACACCAAAACTGCAGAGCTCCAGTCAAACAAGCTCTAATTTCACAGTCGGCAGCAGCTCTACGTTCACCTTCATTGTACAAAGCCAAACAATGTGTACATCACCAATTACTATATAGTAAACGGTTGATTGTTTTATGAATAATAAATTAAAAGGAAGGGAAGGAGAATACTGATGATGGCACTGTCAGAGGTTTCATAAGTGTTCAACAGTGCTTAATGTCTTCCTTTGTTCAAGAGGGGGCCAACTTTGCTCGAGGAAGGGGGGGGGGGCAGTCCACATTGGCTGCTTTTATGTCTGTATGTATGTATATGTGCATGTATTGGGGATCACCAGGCAAGGGGAACTGCAGCGTCGTTTAAGTGGTAGAGCGTCCGCCTTGAATCTGGGAGTTACTGTGCTCTACTCGCAGTGCCACTGGGCACCCACTGTTTTTTCTAATGGAGAGTAGAGAGGTAGCCCAACCTACCCCCAATTGGAGCTCGTTGGTGTGAGTACTTGTGCAGTGGTTCTTGCTGGAGACGCAAGAACGGCACTACCTTCGGCAACCCTGGTGGAAGCACGTGCTCATCACCAAGTACTTGTCTCGAGAAGGTGGCCTCCCCTTTCCGCTCTGTGCCATCTTTCACACCCCCCCCCCCCCCCCAGCCCATGACCCTGTTCCATGCTTCCATGGGTTGTAGAAATAAGCATGTTTCCTAACCTTAAACCACTATTGGAGGCTTGTCCGACACACCTGCAAATGGCCGGGTCTGCTGGGGTGCCTGCATGCCCTCCCTCTTCGAGATGTCTATTAATGTTGACTATCGAAGCATACAAAGCTACCTCACTTAGTTTGGGAGCCCTTGACATTTTGTTACATTCTCACATCATCATCATCAGCCTGTCCATAGGCGTGCGCAGGGTTCCCCGTCAGGGGGGGCAAAGGTTCATCGCAGCGCCCCCCCCCCCCCCACCCTACTAAGTCAATGTACGGGGCAGATTTTGCGCCCCCATCCCCCTCTTAGGTGACTAGAAGGGTCAATGTACGGGGTAGTTCTCACGTCCCCCCTCTTAAGCGATTAGGGGGGGGCGGCCGCCCCCCCCCCCCTGTGCGCACGCCTATGAGCCTGTCTATGCCCACTGCATGGCAAAGGCCTCTCCCATGTTCCGCCAATCAACCCGGTACTGTGCTTTCTGCTGTCACGTTATACCTACAAACTTCTTAATCTCATCTACCCACCTAATTTTCTGTCTCCCCCTCACGCGTTTGCCATCTCTTGGGAATCCAGTCAGTTACCCTTAATAGACAGTTATAGTTTAGCGTTAGCGTGATAGCGGGAGTTGAGGGAATAGGGTTACCGTACCGCAAACGTTGGTTGCGGAAAGCGTGTTTTAGTTTAGCGGGATAGCGTTTACGTGCCCAAGCCGGGACGGTGGCGCCACCTAGCGAAGGGTGAATGCGTTAAAAAAAGTGAAAAGAACAAAATCGAGAATGCTTGCCTGTATCCCCGCACGCAGCAATATTACTCCTTGTTTTAGTGAAAATAAAAGTAAATAAATATGAACTAAGCACCAAAAGCAAAAATTTTCATGTTACAGACTTGTTTACACCGATCTTCAAGATAGGCCTAGGGACGTTCGAAATGGGAAGCGATCTCAAAAACTACGCTAAGTGATCCGTAATACCGTGTCGTCGAAGCTACCTGAAGGCAAGCGAAGCAATTTCGCACAGTCGTTTGCTACGAAAGAAGTGGATCCGTCCACATCAACGCTAAATTCAGTTCGAAGCGGGCGTCGAAAACCGCCGCCATGTTTTACGTACACTACGTTAACCACGCAAACACGCTAACGCTAAATCTGAAAAATAGCGTGCGTACGGTAAATGCTACGGGTCACGTACGGTACTGCGCATGCGCATTTCGGTCCCGCTATTCCGGTAAGCCCGCTATTCCGTTAAACCCGCTAAACTATAACTGTCTAATGACCACTGGTTATCCTGCCGACGTGCTACGTGCCCGGCCCATATCCATTTCTTCTTGATTTCAACTATGATATCCTTAACCCCCGTTTGTTCCCTGACCAACTCTGCTCTTAAGGAGAGACGCGGCTTTCGTATCGCGAAAAATGGCAAAAAAATGATTTTTTGAAAATCACATTTTCAGTTTCTGTAGCCCTTTTTATATCCGATTCCAAAATATCTTCACCGAAAACCGCGTAGAAGTGCTATAAAAAAATTGTTGCGCCTGCCGAGGTGGCGAAAATTATTGGGGAAATCGCAAAAAAACACCGATTTTCAAAAAATCATAGCTCCGCAACGATGCCACCGGGCGCCGATATCTTGGGCTCATCGGAAAGCGCATTTCTCCGTCTTCAAATTGCCCGCCGCAGCTGCCTCCTCCCTTCGAAAACAAGCGCACAAAAAGCAAATGTTCGAAGGTCGTTTCGAGCCCTCCGATTGGCCGCGTCCGCCATGTTGCCCCAGCGCGCCTCGCCATTGGTCCGATGCTCGCTCCGGGAGATCGTCGTCTGCAGCTCGTGCGTCTTGAGCTCACGGCTGTCGAAAGTCGCGCTACTTCGAGGCGTATTCGCAATCGCTCTGTGTTCACGGCTCGACGATAACTTTGAACAAGAACTACATTTTAGTTTGGAGCTACTAGCGGAAGCTCGGTGGGATTACGATGGCGCGCCGCACTCGTAGCGAACATCGCAAACGCGCATCTCGGACCGACTCTCTAGCGTTGACTCGTCGGATCCGTGGTTGGAGGTTCTGCTTATGCGCACTTCGGACGTCGTGACGAAGATGATCGCAGGACGACTCTTTGTACTCGCGACCACGCATTACGTACTTTGAAACATCGGGCACCGCGGCCGGCGCGTCTACTGCTCGGAGTCGTCACTAGGCCTAACTCCGCTCACGGCGTCGGCACGCGAGACGAACCTCGAACTTTGCGGGCAAGAACAACGCGTTAGCGGACTCGCGGCAGTGTGCTTCTTCGCAAGGAACGAAGCGCTTCCCCCGCCGGCTCCTCGGTACAGCGGATGGTCATTTTACGCATCGGCAGCGGACCCCACGGCCAAGCTCGTCGCGCAGCGGGCGCGCGTCGGCGTCCCGAAATGCGAGGTCAAACACGTTGCGCGCATATTTTTCGTCGCCGCACCTAGGCATATTGCGCATCGTCACCGAATGCCGCCACCCAGCACATCGCGTGCCGACTTCCCGGACTCATGCGGCCGAGCACTTAGAGGTGAAATAAAGCACTAGTGATGCAATTTAGGCGCGCTTGGTGCCGTGCTTGGTGTCGCCGTAAGCGCTCATGAATCATCTGAAAAAATAAAAGCCTCGCAGAAAACCGTGTCCGCGACCGGGTGAATGATGAAGCGCATCGCAGGCGAGGTTTACAAATTAGCTTGACGAGTGAAACAGGGAGATGAATTCATATCTGCCCAGTTCGCGTCTTGAATAAACTGCTAAGGAATTCCTATTCCACCAATGTCTTGGCCCTAACTGCCTGTTATTTAGGAGGAAGGGATAGGTTGTCATGATGAGAGCCGCTATTAGTATCCTATAAAAATGATTCAATGATCAATTGCAATCAAGACTGTTAATTATGTTAATGAGAGCATGAAAACAAGAAAGCTGGCAAATCATCATAGTACATGACCTACTTGCATTACAATATCTTGTTTTTTGTCATGTCTGTTACGCCACTTCATAACTTCGTTTAAAATTCATGCTACATGTTCTTTGTATATCAGAAAAGGATTTTAAGAAAAAAGGAAGAAAACAAAGGCACAACAGATGAAAGGCCACATGTGCAGGAGGTCCAACCTTATAAAACACATTAAAGATCACAATCTTCTTGTGTTTTAGAGAAGCAAGGCACCTCAAATTAAAGACAGGGCACTCAAGAAACTGCACATTACGAAGGACTCAAAAGATGACGACCCCAGTGCCTTTTGATGAAGTAATATCGTTGGTACAACTTTAAAAGCCGTTTTCTCAAAACGACTTTTCATGCTTCCTGCTTCGCTTGTTCCACTGATTTCTCACTGACCGCTGGGTCTATTTCAATTCCGTTTTTTGTTCTATATTCCTTGAAGCACAATTCAGGGCGTGACATTCTTGCTTTTTCAGTATGGCCTTTTGATAATTAGCTATTTGACGAGTTGCACGAAGCCTCGATGCCTGTTGCACAGTCACCTCATGAAAAATGAAAACTAAAAAAAAAAATTTGTTGCAAATAAAAAAAATCTAAGAATGTCATGCCCGCAATTAGACATCTTAGAATGCATAGCACTTTGAACGAGTTTCCTATCGCATTTTTTAAGCAAGTCAGACTCGGAACAAGAGGAGAAGGTGAAATATATTGTACATCAAAAAGTTGTAAAGATATATTCATGAAATTTCTACACTAGCATTAAAAAAACATTTCAAATAAGCGTGCCAATTTTCATCAAAATCCATGAAGAAATAAGAAATCGCTCGCTGCGTCGTCCTCAATTTAAGTTGAACCCTCTTTGTAAGTCTCCAGGTTTCTGCTCCGTAGGTAAGTACCGGTAAGATGCAGCTATTATATACCTTCCTCTTGAGGGATAGTGGTAGACTACCATTCATCATTCGATAATGCTTGCCGAGTGAGCCCCATCCCATCCTTATTCTTCTGGTTATTTCACTCTCGTGGTTCGGCTCCGCGGTTACTACCTGTCCTAAGGAGGCGTACTCCTTTACAACTTCCAGTGTCTCGCCACCTATCGCAAAGCGCTGTTCTCTGCCAAGATTGTTCCACATTACTTTAGTTTTATGCATATTAATTTTCAGACCTACTCTTCTACTTTCCGTATCCAGTTCAGTAATCATGAGCTGTAATTCGTCTCCCGCGTTACTCATCAATGCAATGTCATCAGCGAATCGCAGGTTACTGAGATACTCTCCATTAACTCTTGTCCCTGATTCTTCCCAATCTAGGGCCCTGAAAACCTCCTGTAAACACGCGGTGAATAGCATTGGAGAGATCGTGTCTCCCTGCCGTACGCCTTTCTTTATTGGGATTCTGTCGCTTTCTTTATGGAGGACTATAGTGGCTGTGGATCCGCTGTAGATTTCTTCCATTATGTTTATATAGGCTTCGTCGATGCCCTGATTCCGCAGTGCCTGCATGACTGCTGATGTCTCCACCGAATTAAATGCCTTCTCGTAATCTATGAAGGCTATGTATAGGGGTTGGTTGTATTCCGCGCATTTCTCTATCACCTGACTGATAGTATGAATATGGTCTATTGTTGAGAACCCTGTACGAAATCCTGCCTCACATCACATCATCCTCACATCAGCACTCGCTTATTGTGCAAGGGACCTGAAAATATTATCAGCGAACCTTCGGGCATTCAGTTGATATCATCTTCCACAATGAACGTAAACCAACTTGCCAAATAGCTGCACATCTGCTAGCGAAAAACATGAAGATGGTCATAAACGACCTGAAGAATTTTTATGACACGCATGTTCATGGGTGCCAATTAAAATTCCAATGTTTTAAATGTTGCATTGCACATAAGGTGGTTAAAAAATCACACCATCTCCCGCTAAAGGGGACCATGAGGCGATGTGAAGCAGCGTTTCGGCATGTAGAGCCCGCGTTTCAGAGGGGGAGTGGAGAGGAGAGGGGAAATGGGAGAGGGGGGAGGGGTAGGGGGAGGAGGAAAGGGGGAGGGGAAATGATAGAGGAGGGGAAATGAGAGAGGAGGGGAAAGGGTATGTGAAGAGGGTGAGGGGAAAGGGAGGGGAAATGGGAAGTGGAGAGGGGAATGGGGAGGGAAAGGAGGTGTGTGGAGAGGGTTTGCGCATGCGCAGTAAGGGTGGTCACGCCGCACACCACCACAACCACCACCATCGGATTGAACTCCGCTATAAGATGCTTCACATCTAATAAACTTACTTGGGTTCATGTTAATTTCTGTTGTCGCAGGGTGTGGTGCAGTTGCGTACACTATCGGGCGTTACGCAACGTGCAGTATCTTAATTTATAGGTCTAACATTTGTATATAGGTCTACTGTTGGACAGATCTGAATAGGAGCCAGAACTCAAGCTAAACGTAACTAAAAGTAGCCATGAAATTTTATCACGTGCCATATTTGTAGCCACATAAAACAGAAGTAATATTACAGATATTGTTTTTATTGCAAAAAATTACAGACGATTACGATACCTGAAAAGTGACCATCATTAACACGAATGGTCCAAATATTAATGTGATTGCAGATCACGACACAGATTGCCAAATTTGTGCTGTCGTCATGGCGTCATCACATGATGTTGCTTGGTCAAGGGTGGGCCGATTCCAGAGGAAGTGCAACACCACATGAGATGCAGAAAATTTGGGGGGCGGGACCAATACAATCGACCGAGAAGAAAAGGAATAAGTAACAATAAGATGGCTTTCGTGCTCTAGTTGTCACCCCCGCCATGGTGGTCTAGTGGTTATGGCGCTCAACTGCTGACCCTAAGGTCGCGGGATCAAATGCCAGCTGCGGCTGCTGCATTATCCCTCATCCCTCATAATCATATTGTGGTTTTCGGACGTTAAACCCCACATATTATTATTATAGTGCTCTAGTTGTCTAATGGGAATGCATAAGAGACCATGCGACTTTTCATGTGGCAATATATATTGGGGACATAACTTGAGAGGCATGTATGTACAGTACTCACGGATATAAACGTGACAATTGAGGGCTAAGCAATGCACATACTTTGGTTTCCACCTTCTGCAGTGACTCGAACGCTTGCATTACCTTTAGTGGCCAGACTCATAGTGACGTGACTGTTTTTAAAAATGGTTTTATTGATATGATGTGAAGTGGTGTTGGCGCACAAATAAGGCGCCGACTACTCCTTAGCTCTTGAATAGATTGATGCTGCATTTCAATGCGTGGGCACCGTACGTACAGTTACATACTCTTTTTAGTTTTTATTAAATGCGAAGCATTTCTTAGCGAACCTTTGGCAATTTGAGCGTTTCTTTCTATCTATCTATGTATCTGCCTACGTCTGGGTGCTCCAAAATTGGCATGGGAGGGTAAGCAGATTTGACGAATTTGACTGTCAGGTCATGCCATGAATAACGTGAAAATCCTGGCGCGTACGTCGTCAAACCCTTCCAGACACGTGTGGCACATACCAGTTTACCACGGGCCGCATTGTACGGGTATGTGCCACAGGTGATTGACAGTTTACATCTACCTAGGAATGGTGAGAACAGACATTGGTAATTTAAATGCGAGAGTGTTAAGAGAAACCGACATCGGCAGCGTTAACCCGACGAATGGAACGAATAAAAATTGGGATCCCAGCAGGAATCGAACCCAAGCATTCTGTGTGGCAGTCGGGTAAAAACAGCCTATGCAGGTGTAATGTCAGTGCAACGTCAATTGTGGTTGTGGTGCTGGCTATCTAATCTTACAAGAAAAGCAATAAACACTACATGTGTACTCCTACGATACAGACGTCATATCAGATTAACGTCTGTGGTTCCAGTGTTGGCTCCGCTTTTATAGCAGTCTAAAACATTACATTTGTATTCCTATGATTCAGCAAGCTATATTGAAGCATTGCTTGACCCCGGAGGAATACATTAACGAAAGTTACGTATGATATTCACATGATTGCGCGATAAAGTGCCCTTAGTTTCAATAATACTGACGTGTGTGCTCTAACGTGAGGGCTGACGTTACGTCGCACCATAAGTTACCCTTCAAACGCTAGTGTTGTCGATGTGCCTGGTAAGCCCACGATGTGCGCACTTACAAAAACACGTCAGTCCACCTTGTAACGCTTGGTTCAAAGCCATAAAATACAGCATAGAAGTACTCGCTGAGTGCTTCGCATGAAACGGATTCCCACAACGCGGGTGATCTGCCGAATTTTTATTTCTTGAAATATTTTAGTAAAACTTGAGTTGGGCCTAGTTAGTGCATAACTTATCGGGTTAAAACCACAGCGCGAACCAGGACTTATTTCTTTCAATTTTATTTCGTTTTGCCATTTTTCGTTTTTTTCCTCATTTCCTTTTTATTTCCTGTTTTGACAGCACAAACTGCAGTTACATAGAACACTTTATTTCTTGTTTTCTTATTTCCTTTTTTTGTTCTCCATTTTTACAGCGAAGCTGTATGTGGGCAGGTTCTGGCGGATCGCGTCCGCGTGCGAAACTACGCATAGAACAACAATATTCAGGTGACCCTCACCACCGCCGATGCTTCTTTGCTGGAGCAGCGCGTCGCAAGTATCAACCATTCAAGGAGCGTCAACGCGCACAGAAACGCGAAAACGACGTGAAATGAACACTAGACTGAAACAATAAGTTAGTTTAGACTGATAAATTTTACTCTAAAAACACAAGTGTCTTTTCACCACCATAGCAGTGATGCAACAGCTGCGCAAATTGCGCCAATTTGATACAATTCCGTGTTTTTGCGCCACGCTGCGCCAAAATGCCCGACCAGCTTCAAAATTTTCTCATTTGCACAAATTTTAGCGAGAAATGGAGGCCGCGTTGGTCAACTGCAGTGTGGGTATCATCATCATCCAATACAGACGCGCAGACCCTAGCCCTGACCCCTCAGCGAAAGAAAGGAAAAAAGTCAGTTTCACCGCAAGGACGAAGCAATATATGCGATACCAACAAATTACTGTAATGTTATACGAAGTGAGGCTGGCAGCAAACTTTTGTATTTGATCTCGCGTTACTCTACAAAACGTTGGTGTAAGAGAACACGGCCGCTCCAGGGAAAGATGCTCTTCTGGTACAGTGTATTGGTGTCTTCGCATTGAGAGCGCAGCACGTAGCAGGATATACGAGCCGCCCGCTGATGTCTGCCAAGATAGCGCGCGCGCCAGCGATCGCGACCGCGCTCTTAGAATCAAAGTTCAAAGTTGCTGCTCGAGCGACAGCCCCCCTCCCCCTGCGTCCTTCCATGCTCGTTCAAGACGGGCGGGGCGTTTCGTCTCTGCTTTGACGGCAGGCCTCCCCAGCAGAGTGGTGTTATCGCATGCACCCTCCGAGCGAGGGAGATGGGCTGGCTCGTTTGCTCTCTGCTTCAGCCGTGTTCGTCACCGGCACTCGCGCGCTTTTACCCGCGGTAGAACATACTATGCGCGGGAGGATGTTATCAATTTGAACTTTATACGGGACATGACGGCAAAAACCCGTCGAGAGTGTCCATATAATTGCTATCGCAATAAAAAAGGACAGTGGTTCTCAAATTTCCTGATGCTTGTTTTATTGCGTGCAGAACGCTTTTTAAGCTACTTTTGCTGTAGTACACTGGTTTTCTTTTCTTGCGGAAAAGCGTATTGAGATTTGGAAGGGGCTATTAGTACTAGCTGTCAGGAACACAGCACATTTTGTTCCTTCATTACTCATTCGTGCACGCGCCGTGTAATTACCAGTCCTAGTATGATCGCTGACTTTTAAAAAATTATTGGCAATCATTTGGAGCTGCTGTGTATGGCGTTTCTGCGGCCTTGAGAAACAAATAGCAAAAAACGTACGCCAGTTTTACTTTTTCGCCACCCCCACTTGCTCCTGCTTTACGAAACTCCCGAATTTCGAGGTTGCCAGGTTCGCAGGTCCACATTAGCATATGCGAAAGGCACTGCAAATGCTAATGTGGATTTAGTCATTGCTCGCACTGCGGGGTGGCTCAACACACTGCTTTTATTAAAATAGCAGTGTTCACGTGCACTGTGCACGAGTTAGCTGATGTTGAATGGTTTGTATACGTATTTTAAAGACGATAGTCTTTCTTGGGGAACTTAAACGCAGAAATTTTGGTCTGTCTTTCTGTCTGTCTGTCTTTCTGTTTGTCGGCACGTCCCTCGATTCAGCCACTCGGCCAAAGTTGAACCACTTGCCCAAGGGCCAGCCATCGTGAACGGCTGACTAGGTTCATACTTGTGTACATTGTTGTTCAAAAAGCAAACATTACGCATATCTGAGGCGCAACATCACTAGGTAAGTATTAGGTGGTGTGTTCCTTTAATAGAAAATATATAGATGCGTAATTCTAGAGACCCTAGTTTCTTAAGCTGCGCTGAAAATGTGACTGCGCCGAAACTTGGCTTCCTCCGTTCCCTCTGCACGAGCTCATTGTTGTGTTTCGGTTTCGGTTCAGTATTGCACTCTACGAATGCCATGGGGCGCTGCTCTGGCATTCCTGCTTTACCCAGGCGACGTGAATATAAAAGAGGGTGTGGAGAGTACTCGTTGAGTGCGGACGTTTCTTCTGCTTCGGCGCTTCGCGCCAAACCGCGTGTTCGGGCTGGCTGGCGTCCCCGCCGGTTGCGTTAGTCACCGCCGGTCTTCGCCTGCCGCTGCGCCGGGACTAGCAGCCCGCAACACAGCATTCACGTTTCCCGACGTATTGCCAGATGGCGTTCATATCTCACGCAGCGCCTCTTCTATCGTCTTTAGACGACATTTGCAGCGAAGCACGCCGATACGCGGCCAATTTTTTTGTTTCCTTTTCTAAAAGTAAGCGTTCTTTGTTATACTGCTCCAAATTTGGGATTTCGTGCAAAAAAAAAATTCAGGTTTTTTTTTTTCGTAACCTGCTCCAAATTTGGATTTTTGTGCTCCAAAAGCAACATTTTGCCGCTCCAAAAATTGCGCCAAATCCTATTTCGGCTGTTGCATACCTGCCATAGTTTTATTTGAGAAAATCTGTCAAAAGTCTCGCTTATAAATTTCCCGCCGAAAGCTTCGATGGTGACGTCATGGATTTCAAAGTGCTTTTTTTGTATTTTGGCCACATTGGCTGAATGAAATTTCCTGAAATTGTACGTTAAGTCCCTATAACTCCCTCAAAAGACAATGTAATTCATTTTTACCGATTACACTACATAGGACCTATAATACGAGGAAAATTGTTTTAGGAGCTGGCTCGCCAGGTTCTTAAGCTGGGGCAATGTCCCGCGTCGTAAGAGTAACCTTAGTTCCATAGGCGACCGCTACAAACGCAGCTCGCGCGAAAAAGAAGTCTTCTCCAACTGTAGCATGCGGGCACGCTCGCGCGAAAAAAAATTCTTCCTCTTGTTCCTCGAGCGCCTTGATGAGGACATTAACGCAGGCAAAACCACATTTCCTCGATTTCCTCGACCACACGTTCGGCCACAGCTGCAAGGTCTGCGACCGCTTGTGGTTCGCCTTGGGCAGCAGCATTGCGGAGGAGAGCACTGCTGATCAGGTTCGATTACGCCCTGTCTTTATTACGTTCGGCCTGACGTATAGGTTACATCACGGGTGACGCAAGCACGGGGGCGAACCAGCGATTTTTAAAGCTTGTTTTGTTTGGTTGCGATGTTTATGAATATCGCAAGTTCGCAACCAAACGCTGCAACTGAAAGGTTTTTTTCTTTTCTTTCATAACCCTTCCTCCACCTCATGGGATTCCGCACAATAGATTTGCTAGACGCTGTACCTGTTCACAAGAATTTTTTTTTCCCTTCTTCTAATGGGCATTGCCTGCTCTGTCTTCCTGGCTTCTGTGAGTCGATGAGCGCGCAGAACTGCTGAGTACTTCAGTTGGGACGAATTCGCAGAGCTAAAGCGAAACATCTGTGGTTGAAGGTTTCGCCTGCATCTCCGGGTTAGTATGCTTCACCTTGATTAACAATGCTGGAAAGGAAAGTGGCGACTTGCGACAAGGCGTTAAAAAGCGGTTCCTCAGAAAAAGAGAGCTCACAGGACGTTGCTGTAAGTCAGGGCCGTAATTTTTGCCGTAATTATACAGGTTAGAGTGAACAAAACAATGTTTATGCACAGATATTTTTTTTTTTACGTGACTAGCCCATTTAAGCATTTCTTTACTAATACAAAATTCGCGCATCTATTTTGCTAGCAGAAGCACACCATCAGAATTATTGTAAATTTCTTGAGATTTCATTGATGCTTTCTTTGCGAATAGCGTTGATGATTGAATCTCATATTCTGTATAATGTCTCATTGAGAAAAATGGCTTCACCATGTGTCAGAGTCAAAAGCCATCACACGTAACTCTAAAGGCAACTTTAAGCCACTATACCATTGCTAACGTCCAGTACATTTGTGCAAGTAATACTCGTTAAATCAGCATTTTGGGTATATTCGTTGTTTGGGTTAGAATTTTTTTGGGAAACATAAATTTCAGATTTAAATTATTGTTATTGTGGGTTCCTGCAGCAAAGACACATCGATTAAAATTTATGATTGCGGAGTAACGGCAGAGGTAACGTCCGTTACTTTTTTTCGGTAACGGTAAAGGTAATGCGTTACATTTTTTTTGTAGGTAACGTAGAGCGGTAACGCGTTCCTTTTTTTATAGTGTAACGAGTAACGTATTTAGTTACTTTTTTTCAGTAACGCCTACAACACTGCATATGACAGAAACTTCGTTACTAGATCTTCGTTTTGTTTTTCAGAAGAGCCGCTGAACAACGTTTTGTATTAAGCTTCAAATTCTGATCATGATTTCACTTGTATTAGTTACCAGTGACCTTGCGAATAAAAATCTGGTATAAATTTGCTTCTTGCGTTGCGGTATTCATTGAATAAGGCTAGAGGTGTGGGTTCCTCGGAATGAAAAGTACGATTATTGCGCGATCGAACATGGGCACCTCTGTAGCGCATGGCCTCGTATCTCTGGAGTACATATTTGGCATTAGCCATTTCATTTGTATAAAACCAGGCGCCTCACATTCAAATTCATATAGGTTATGAAGATTTTTAGTAACACCTTATGTTCTAATTTTCTGTAAAAGCCGCTCACAGATCCGGTTTCTATAGCTATCGCCCGAACTTCTTGTTTGCAAAATTCCCAAGAGGCAAACAAGGCATCTCAGCCGATAAACAACTCATCAGTGCTACGCAGGATCGAATCCCGGCCGCGGCGGTTGCATTTTCGATGGAGGCGAAAATGTTTGAGGCCCGTGTACTTAGATTTAGGTGCACGTTAAATAACCCCCTCTCATAATCATACCGTGATTTTGGGACGTTAAACCTCAATTATTATTATTATTATTATTATTATTATTATTATTATTATTATTATTATTATTATTATTATTATTATTATTATTATTATTATTATTATTATTATTCTGCATCAACTCATTTGAAGGAAGAATTCTGTCGTCTTCGTACTCTTTGTAAACGCCTTTATAAACGGGATCATAGTCTATATATTTCATTTTTAGAAAAAAGCGCGTCTGACAGGCCGGCTGAGTTTTGGAAGTATGTGCGCAAACGGTCGAGCAAAAGTGGCGAGTCCTTCAGGATACTGGACCCAAATGGAGTAGAAGTTCAAGCCGTTGCTGACTGTTTTGCCATGCATTTTTCATCTGTCTATAAGTCTCCAGCCTCTGTAGCTAGTAACGGTCGACAGGTTAAGGCAGTTGGCACAGCTGATGCTGTGTCGCTAGATGAAGATTCCATTTCAGAATACATTAAGCGCTTGAAACCATCCTTTTCAGCTGGCCCAGATGGCATCCCCTCTGCCATACTAAAAGCCTATGGCAGTATACTTGTCCCAGTATTGACTACCATATTTAATAAGTGTCTGCATGCTTCAACGTTTCCTAGCATGTGGAAAACTGCTCGTGTTTTCCCAGTGTTTAAGTCTGGCTGTAAAAGTGACGTCTCGAATTACCGCCCTATTTCCCTTCTTTGTGCCGCATCCAAAATCTTTGAGCTTGCTCTTCACAAAATATTGTCTTTTGATGTAAAAAATTCATTGATTGTGAATCAGCATGGGTTTCTCGCTGGCCGCTCAACTGTCACTAATCTTGCCAGTTTCATGATGCAAGTCTCCACGCCTATTTCGCAGAGAGGACAGGTTGACGCTATTTACTGTGACCTTAGCAAAGCTTTTGATGTTGTCAGCCATTCGCTGCTTGTGGATAAACTTGCACACTTTGATGTTGATTCTTCAATTGTGAATCTCCTCCATAACTATCTTCTTGATAGATTATGTTACGTTGCCGTTAATGGCCAAACGTCCTCTTTGCATAGAGCTACTAGTGGGGTTCCTCAAGGGTCGGTACTGGGCCCACTCCTCTTTTTAATTTATGTTAATGATGTTTCTTCTGTCATTCGGAATTCTTCTTTCCTTTTGTATGCCGATGACATAAAGATATTTAAGGAAATTCATTCAGTTATCGATTGTCGCTTGCTGCAATCTGATTTGTGTTCTTTTTCTGAATGGTGCAGGAGCAATAACCTCTCCCTAAATATTTCAAAAACCAAGGTAATGAGTTTCACTCGAAAAACATCTAGTGTGCCATTTTTATATTCTGTCAATTCTGTGTCGTTGTGTAAGGTATGTGAGATCAATGATCTAGGTGTTCTTTTTGATAGCACCTTACACTTTTCTGCTCACGCTAAGCGTGTTGCTTTGCGGGGTCTTCGCACCCTAGGCTGTGTTTGCAGAATGTCTAGAGAATTCCGTTCTCCTGTGCCCTTCCGAAAATTGTACACCGCGCTATGTCTTCCTCAACTAGAGTATGCATCTGTGATCTGGAATGGCATTCCTAATTCCAGCAGCAACGCCATTGAGCGAGTCCAGAAAAAATTCCTAAGCATTTACAACCATCGTTTCGCTAGAAATGACTCTGGATCTCGTTCTAACGCTGCTCGATTATTATCATTGCCATCACTTTGCTGCCGACGAAATCGCGCTGATCTGTTATTTCTTTACAAGCTTGTGCATGGTATCATATCCTGCCCTGTACTGCTCAACTGTCTTAATTTCCGAATTCCACGTAAGCTGACCAGAGAGAATAGACCTTTTCATGTAACCGCCTGCCTCTGTGAACATTCGACCATTGGCAGGATACAACGTCTTTACAATGCTTACTTTTTGGAGCTCGATGTTTTTCACAGCTCCCAGTCGTTGTTCTGCTCCGAGCTTTGCACTGTACTTACATAGCCTTGTACACTGTTGATATTTTTTTTTCTGCCTGCGCATAGTTGTATATGTGCAATTTTGTAACGTTTTTTATCCCTGATATTTTATTATGAATGTTTCCTTTGTTTTTTTGTTTTTTTTGTTTTTGTTTTTTTCGTGCGCCAGTACAAAGACCTTACGGTTGTTCCTGGGCACATTAAATAAACGTTTGATTGATTGATTGATTGATTATTATTATTATTATTATTATTATTATTATTATTATTATTATTATTATTATTATTATTATTATTATTATTATTATTATTATTATTATTATATAGTCCCTCACCATGGCTCCCAGTCGGGATGCATGCTTGCTATGCTCCTGCCCGTTTTTCGGTAAGCAGCAGTTCTTCCGCTGTGAAAGTTGTTCTAAACGTGTTCATGCGAAGTGTGTAACCTGGCCTGATGAAGAGCTGCAACTTCTGAAGTCTGGATCGCGCTCATTTTGCTGCAATTTATGTGATCTGAGCAGTTCTTCTGGTAAGCCTAACGAAGACAACTCGGCGGCGTGCAGCGATGAGCACTGCAGCTCTCAAACCGGTTCCCTCTCCACGTGTGCCCCTCCGGGTGGTGAGGGTGTTGGTGGTGACCTCGCCGGGCTGCGCCGCCTCCTCCTCGACGCGTTGGAGGGAATCTCGTTCCTCAGCGACGAGGTATCCCAACTACGCGAAGAAAACGAGCGCCTCCGTAAGGATCATTCCCGCGGTGTTGAACAACAAGCCCGTGTGGTCGCCTCCCTTCGTGCAGAGGTCCGCTTCCTGCGTGAGGAGCTGACGCGCCGCACGGCCGCCGTGTCAGTGAAGGCACCTGTGATCCCTCCAGAGCAGGTGACCGTTGGCCGATCTGTGACCTCCAAGCAAGCTGCGTACTCTGAACAACCTCTGTCCAAAATTCTTTCATCTTCGAATTCGCCGCCAGGTGACGTAGACACGTCCGAGCGTGTCAGTGTGATGCCTGCGACAGCCTCTTCTGCAGCGGTAACAGAGGGTGTAAGAAAGAAGAAACCCGCCTCGTTTGGAGCATTGAAGACATCCACTATATCTGTAGCTCAGCGGCCACAACGGCCACAACGGCCAAAGGCCATTTTTGTTACGAAGCTGTGCCCGGACACCACTGCTGCTGACATCAAAAAACATATTGCTTCATTCGATATGTCTCCCATTTCCTGCCGGCGACTTCAAACAAGATTCCAGTCATATTCTTCATTCTATATCGAAGTTGACGAGGACACGCTACAACGCCTGAATGACCCTTCGATGTGGCCCCTCGGATGCCTCTTCAAGCCATTTCGTGGGGAGCTGCGCAATGACATGCTTCATCCCTCTGAGCTAGTGCCTGTAATCGAAAGTGCCGTGTAACGTAGACATATTCTACCAAAATGCTCGGGGTCTGCGTACCAAGACACTCGAGTTTTTCTCTAATGTTCTTTCGTCTTCTTTTCCTATTATCGCTATTTCTGAAACCTGGCTCGGCACTGAAATTCCCTCATCGGACTTTTTTCCCCCGACCTACACCACCTTCCGCCGTGACCGAGATTTCAGTGAAACCAAACAGAAAGGCGGTGGCGTGCTGATTGCCATTGACAATTCACTGAAATCCGTTAGACGGAAAGACCTAGAAACTATCGAAGAATCGATCTGGCTAGAAATCAACCTTGAGCGCCGTGAAAAATTGTTGATTGGATGCTTCTATTTACCGCCCAGCATTTCCCCTGCCTCGTTTCATGATGTCATGTCTTCTATTGAACTTGTGATATCTTCTCATAGTGGGCACAGAATTATTGTTCTTGGGGATTTCAATGCACCTGGAATTGACTGGAGCACGCTTACCTTTTCTCATTACAATCATTTCACAGAGAAAAAGTGCAGCCTGCTCTTGGACTTTCTGGCGTTTAATTCCCTAGTGCAACATAATTCAGTCGTCAATTCCAGTGGCAACGTCTTAGACCTGTGTGTGTCAAACGATCAACCCCTTGAAGTTTCCCGCTCCAACATCTCTCTTGTACGTCCGGACAAATTCCACCCACCACTTAACGTAAGATTATCTGCATCAGCCGAAACAACGAGCTACAGCAGTTACGTAAACAAATCTCCAAGATTTGCGTTCAAGCGAGGTGATTACACGGGCCTCTATCATCACTTGTCCACCGTTGAGTGGTCACAGGTTACTGACAAACCTAATGTTGATGACCAGGTTGATCGGTTTACGGAGCTTGTACTGAGCAGCATGCTTAATTTTATTCCTCAGTATACACCTAAACAACGTAAATACCCCCACTGGTTCTCATCTGAACTTATCAGTGCACTGAAGCATAAAGATCACGCACACAGGAAATCTAAATGTTCTCCATCCAGCGAGTGGAAGGAAGAGTTCAGCTTTTTTCGAACTCTCTCTAAACGCCTATATAAACGGGATCATAGTTCGTACATTGAATTCTTAGAAAAAAGCGCCTCTGACAGGCCGGCTGAGTTTTGGAAGTATGTACGTAAACGGTCTAGCAAAAGCGGAGAGTCCTTCAGACTACTAGACTCAAATGGGGTAGAAGTGCATGCCGTCGCTGACTGTTTTGCCACACATTTCTCATCCGTTTATAAGGCCTCAGACTCCAGCACTGATATCAGACAACAGCCCAAGGCAGTTAGCTCATCCAGTGCTTTGTCGCTGGATGAAAATCTTATCAGCGAATGCATTAAGCGCTTAAAACCATTCTTATCATGTGGCCCAGATGGCATCCCCTCCGCCATACTAAAAGCATATGGTACTATATTTGTCCCAGTACTGACTACGATATTTAATAACTGCCTGGACACTTCCACATTTCCTAGCATGTGGAAAACTGCTCGTGTTTTCCCAGTATTTAAGTCGGGCTCTAAGACAGATGTTTCTAATTATCGCCCGATTTCTCTACTATGTGCCACATCAAAGATCTTCGAACTGGCTCTTCACAAAATATTGTCTTTTAGTGTGAAAAACTAATTGATTCCAAATCAACATGGTTTTCTTGCTGGCCGCTCAACTACCACAAATCTTGCTAGTTTCATGACGCAGATCTCCACACCTCTTTCTCAGAGAGGACAGGTTGACGCAATCTACTGTGACCTGAGCAAGGCTTTTGACGTAGTCAGCCACACACTGATTATGGTTAAACTTGCGAACTTTGACGTTGACTTGTCGATTGTGAATCTCTTGCACAGCTATCTGCTCAATAGATCTTGTTATGTTGCCGTGAATGGCCAAACCTCTTCTTTGTATAAAGTGACTAGTTGGGTCCCTCAAGGGTCGGTATTAGGCCCACTCCTATTTTTAATTTACGTTAATGATGTTTCTTTTGCCATCCGTAATTCTTCTTTCCTCTTGTATGCCGATGACATCAAGATATTTAAGGAAATTCATTCAGTTAACGACTGTCGCTTGCTGCAGTCAGATTTGTGTTCTTTTTCCGAATGGTGCAACGGCAATAACCTTTCTCTAAATACCTCAAAGACAAAATTCATGTCTATCACTCGCAAAACATCTAGCGTGTCATTTCAATACTTTGTCAATTCTGTGCCGTTATGCAAGGTTTATGAAATCAGTGATCTTGGTGTTATTGTTGACAGCGCGTTAAACTTTTCTTCTCACGTTAAGCGTGCTGCTATGCGGGGCCTTCGTTCTCTCGGATGTGTTTGTAGAATATCTCGAGAATTCAGGTCTCCCATGGCCCTACACAAATTGTACACGGCAATATGTCTTCCGCAACTTGAGTATGCGTCCGTGATATGGAATGGCATTGCTCAATCCAGCGGTAACACCTTTGAACGAGTCCAGAAAAAATTCCTCAGCATATATAACCATCGCTTTGCTAAAAATGACTCTGGATCTCGTTCAAGTACTGCTGAATCATTATCACTGCCATCACTTCACTGCCGACGAAATCGTTCTGATCTCTTATTTCTCTACAAGCTAGTCCACGGTATCATATCCTGCCCTGTACTTCTCAATTGTGTTAATTTTCGAATTCCGCGTAAGTTAACCAGAGAGAACAGACCGTTTCATGTACCCGCCTGCTTCTTCCAACACTCTACCGTTCACAGAATACAAAGTCTTTATAATAATAATTTTCTTGATCTTGACGTTTTTCATAGCCCACAATCATTGTTTTTATCCGAGCTTTGCACTGTTTTGACATAGTATGGCACAATGTACAAAGTCTTCCCTTCTCCGTCTTTCCGCATAGTTGTATATGTGCAATCTAATTTTTTATTCCCCTTCAATATTTCTCATATTGTCTTATTTTACTCCTCCCCTTTTGTGTTCATTTCTCTTTGTCTACGTGTTTTTGCTCTTTTTATTTCTGAAGACTGTCTGTATTGTATTGTTTATTTTTATTGATTTTTTTTTTGCGTGTGCCTGCACAAAGACCTCACGGTTGTTCCTGGGCACGTTAAATAAATGATTGATTGATTATTATTATTATTATTATTATTATTATTATTATTATTATTATTATTATTATTATTATTATTATTATTATTATTATTATTATTATTATTATTATTATAAGTGCTATGCGCACGTGAGCAGTAAGCTCCTGGTCACTCACAATTTAAGAGTTGGGTTTCCAGAATGTCCACTGCGGCCTGAAATCTGATCGAATGTCGCTACCAATCTGCTCCACAACAGTGCAGTGATCTGAGAAAGAAGTAAGTTCCGTTTTGCATGACAGGTCACGGGAAACAAGAGGCGCTGAAATATAAATGCGATCAAGTCGCGTATGAGTACTACCTTGTGCATGTATATATGAGGATAAGCTATTCAGTGTCCCTATGTCAACGAGACCCGCATTTTCAACGATCAGAGAGAGCGCTTCAGCACTCCTATCGCTGCGGCTAAACCCAGTACGATATCACTTGCATTGCACACACAGTTAAAATCACCCATAAGCAAAACGTTGCGGTCAGACTATAACTAAAAAAAAAAACTTGTGCGACGCGGTGCATCACTAAAGGCATATACGTTAATTAGGCACCACGGCAAACCATACAACATAAAATCACATTGTATAAGTCGCCCCTCTTCGTCAACATTGTGAGCTACAGAAGAACATGGTAAACTCTTCCTAAGAAACAAAAGGCAGCCGCCGAAAGGCCCAGAGCGCGCGAAACAATTATACATCAAATACGGAGAGATATGGCCGCAAGGCCCTGTCCGTATCCACTTCACTCTCAATCTTCGTTTCTTGTACGGCGACGAAGTCGAGGTGTCGGCTAAACAGCAACCGGCGGAGCTGCACTTTCTTCTGCTTGGATCGAGGTCCGCATACGTTGACCGTTGCAAAAGTGACTTTCTGGGGCAGCGCCATGGCGCCTATATATACTTTATCAGAGTTGCGTACGCCGGTCTGGCGGGGAAGGGGCGCGTGGTTGCTCCCCGTCACCAGCACCAGGCCTCCTTTATCTTGAGCGTCTCCACTTCCCTGCATGCTTTGATGGTCTCCGACGACGTGATGCCTATAGGGCCGACCGCCGAGTCACTTTCCTCGCTCGTCGATGCAGGGCGCTTATATACTTGTAGAAGCATCGATGGATCCTTGCGCATCGTCAACAGCCATATTCTCATGTGGTGTTTCTACATCAGCATTACTGCTGTGGCTTTCTTTCTGAGTCGCCACAGATCCAGGTGCAGGGACCGCTTGCTTCTCGCCGCTGCTTGTCAGATCTACTACACTGCTTGGCGCTGGTGCAGATTTCTCCGCTCCGGCACAGTCACTACCTGTTTCCTTGTCAAATGCACAGGGCCAGGGTGTCGGAACGGAACGAAAACCGAAAACGAAAACCGAAAAAAACGATATTTTGGACCGGAACGAAAACGTAACCGAAACTTTATCTATTATTTCGTTCCGGAGTGAAAACGAAATTTTTTCAATCGTTTTTCGGTTAACGAGAAAACTTCGCAATCCGGAGCAACTGAGCTCGTGCAATGTGAGCATATCTCAGGGTACGGTATTAGCGCCTACCTCAGGCAGGAATTCCAAAGCAAAGATATGTTGAAATTGTGCGAAAAACGAAAACAGTGGCAACCAGAGGTGTTTATATTAACGCAAGTGGATTTTTGCGTGCCTGTCACGCAGGCCAGCGTAGAGAGGGCATTGTCGGCGCCGAAGTTTGCTACAGCGAAAGCTGTTATGAGACCTCAACAGCTGATTTTGGCGCCATAGTTGTCCACCACCGCCGGTGTCCATGACCGCTAACGCGTGATATAGAAAAAATAAATGAGAAACAAATTTCTAGGATCGGATGGCATTTCAACCCGCGCCCTCTGCGTGGCAGTGGGGTCTTCCACAACAGTGCCACTCTAGTGCTTCTATGCTTGCGAGGAGCGCTTGACAAGCGTGAGTGCTGACGAGCAGTGCAGCCCAGTGTTCCGTATTCAATACAAAGGCACAAGGTGCCCGAGCGGTGCACTGTTCCAACTAATACCAGCAGATCTAGAGGGTCTTATTCCTCATTAACCAAAGCTTATTTTTCTCCGTATTCACAACCGCTCCAGACGCGTGGCAAAACTGGTTAGTTTTCTTGAATACTATACTCTAGTCAGCATAAAAATAGGCTACGTCGTCATTTTAGCATTAACACATTTAAGCATAAACAATAATATAACACCACTATTCGTTCAAACATGCTCACCATGCAAATACTATAGGTAGCAGGAGAACTGCCCCTATGGGAATTAGTAGGGTGGTTGTACTGTACGAGATATGCAACCAAGCTACTATCTCTCGATCTTGGTAACCTGTTTTGCGTACTCTTGCAGTTCTTAATGCACCTGATGACATCAGCTTTATGGGGCGTTCATTCTTAACTCGATAAAACTATCAAGATGCCTTTCTTACGTGGAGGAATTACATTGTAGGAATTGAACTGCCCGGCCATTCCCAGAGTCCGAATGCACTAAGTTTTTTCATTCCGAGGAATTGAAAGGAATGAAATTGCGGCAAGTTCTAATTCCCCGCAATGGAATTGAAATGGAATGGAGGCACCCATCCCGCCACACTGCTTCCCACCCACTGCAAAGTGCTGAGCCATAATTCTTTATCATCATCAGTCACAGCGCAAAGTGCACATAATGCTTTACATATGTGTAGCGTGTACCACGAGACTCCGAAGAATGACGAAAAATCGCATAGTGAGAACTTCTCTACTTCAGAAGAATTGGGATGATTTATGGCGTAGTGGGTACCTTGCATGTGTACTTGTATTATTACCCCAAGAGACTCTCCAACGAGCTCTACAATGTCCGCTCTACCAGCTTTTGTCGTTACTGTGCTGCGTGTTCCGCGCCGGCCTGGCGATCTCTTTATCAGAACAGCGGTCTCGCACATCAGAGAGTACACTCAATGACGTGCTGCTTCTGAGATCGTGCTCACTCCCTTGAAACAAATCATTGAGGCCATTGAAAAATTCGTATTTGTCTTTTGAGAAAATAAATACTATGGCTTCGAAATTAATACTGGTTTGTGCTAGTTGGTAGAAATTCGTGGTACAGTTACTTCCGCTCCTCTGAAGAACGTATTTTACCCTTGTCCCACTTTCCTAAGAGCAGGGCAAGTAACTACATCAAAAATCCAATGTTCGTAATCATTACCTTAACTTCAAATTTTTCCATAAAAATACCGTTACGAACCGTTACGGAACATATTTTTTTTTCGTTCCGGAACAGAAACGGAACGGAACTTTTTGCGGTGGAACGAAACTAAAACCGAAACGAAAAACATTTCGTTCCGACACCCTGCACAGGGCTGAGCGACCACAGCGCGTGGAAGGTCTCCCGTTGCGTATCCGTATAGCGTCCATTATGTGTTCTTGAAAAGCATCATCAGGTGGCCGCAAGCGGTGCCGTAGATTATTAGCATACGTCGCCACACATTCTTCAGCCGTATGTCCAAACCACCGACAATCGTCGCATCGTGGTGTCCGGCAGTGTCGACGAATGTGTCCTAGTCTTTTGCAACGCAGGCATAAAAGTGGCCAGCCAGGAATCAGCAGACTGCAAACCGAGAGTAGATGTGGGCTGTCAGAGGTACGGACTCCGTCAGCCAGTGCTAGTACGACGTCTCGGTTAAGGGTACGCATCTGTTCCATTTATGACACCCTCCAAGTTTCCGCTGAAATTGACTTTATTTTCCCGAATGACTGAAGGGCTTCATGCACATAAATATCTTCCAGGCGTTCAGGGAGCCATAATAGCTTCATTTTAGCTTCCGTGGGCTCAGGGTATATCACAACACACCTGCGGCCTCGAACCGGAAATTCACCACATGTTACGATCTTCACTTTAGATAGTGCTGTCCTGCAAGTCACCATCCAAACATGTGACATTTGAAACTGTCCAATCGAGGTTACCTCTGCAAGGTCTGTGATATTCCGGGGGGCATCTCGAAAGTCTTGGGCTCGGTGTGGACGACCAGCAATGTCTGCATGCAGAAAAATGAAGTCAGCGACGAGCTTACCAGTGGGAAGACGTGGCAGGACGGTATACGGTACTCATTACTACTGGTAGAAACCTGAGCAGCACCTCGGCTTGAAGCCGATTGATCCTTTGTAGAGGTTGTGGTGGTGTAATCTTTATTACGCCCAAAAAGAGGGGACCAGTGCGAAGACTGGTTGCGCTGGCTTAGAGGAGGAGGTCGACGCCGTTCGGAACGGTTGCGTTTTAAATGCGAAGCATTTCTTAGCGAAACTTTGGCACTTTGAGCGTTTCTATCTATCTATCTATCTATCTATCTATCTATCTATCTATCTATCTATCTATCTATCTATCTATCTATCTATCTATCTATCTATCTATCTATCTATCTATCTATCTATCTATCTATCTATCTATCTATCTATCTATCTATCTATCTAGCCGCCTACGTCTGGGGGCTCTCATGATCGCCTCCTTAACTTGGTGTACACCAAAATTGGCATGGGAGGGTAAGAGGATCTGAGGAATATGATTGTTGGATCATGACATGAATAACGTGAAAATCCTGTCGCGTACGTCGTCAAACCCCTTCCTCCAGCCACGTGTGGCACATACCCGTTTACCACGGGCCGCGGTGTATGGGTATGCGCCACAGGTGACTGACAGTTTATATCTAACCAGTAACGACGAGAACAGACATTTGTAACTTAAATGCGAGAGCGTTAAGAAAAACCGATATCGGCAGCGTTGACCCGACGAATGTAAAGAATGAAAATTAGGACCCCAGCAGGAATCGAGCCCAAGCATTATGCGTGGCAATCAGGTATTCTACCACAGAGCCACGCCAGGTCTATAAGCTGGTTTGGAAAAACAGCATATGCAGGCGTAATGTCCGTGCAACGTGAATTGTGGTTATGATGCTGACTATCTAATTTTGCAAGAAAGCTATAAACACTACATGATATTCCTGCGATGTGTACTTCTATGACACAGGCGTCATATCAGATTAACGTGTGTGGTTCCAGTGTTGGCTCCGCTCTTATAGCAGTCTAATAAACATTACATTTGTATTCCTATGATTCAGCAAGCTATATTGAAGCATTGCTCGACCCCGGAGGCAGACATTCACGAAAGTTACGTATGATATTCACATCATCGCACCGTAAAGTGCACTTAGTCCGCCAGAACGACGCAGTGTCTTCTTCATTTCTTACGAGGCTGGGCGATGGCCTCATGCTGACCGAGGATGATGCCAGATTTATTGACAGCTGCTTTGTAGACTAGGCTACGTAGGCCACATACGCCCAGGTAGTCCGTGAATGCGACAAGCACCATCTACTGATGGTCCACGAAGCACTATCCAGGCCTACCAGCCTCGGCGGCCTGGATAGTGCCGCCGAGGCTCCAGGCGGCCTGGATACCAGCCTCACCAACGCGAAGGGTGACTTCAGGTTCCGACATGTCGCTGGCTCTATCGACAGACAATTTGTCGACGAAATGACCTAGGCATCCACGATTTCCAACAGCTCTACTGTGCATCATACTTCACTACACATGGACCCCTCGTAACCGCGATCACGACCGGATCCAATAACAAGTCATGACCAGCTGCTCGTGCTCACTGACCACGGTGACGATGATCTTGTTCAAGAACTATCAAGAAGCTCTTTCACACATGCACACGGGTTCGTGAAACGTGCGTGCGTTCTCCATCATAAAGGACATGTATAAGCACTACATATCAGCTTACCGCTTATAGTGTTGGCAATACTACCCACGTTGCCGTTGGCAGCGTTACCCAACTGTAAACAGCTGGTTATATTGGCCTCGAGATCGACCTATATGTGGCAGCACCGTCGCCGCTTTAGTGTGGAGATGCACACAGCGGCGGCGGCGCTTCGTTGTGAGCGGTTTGAGCGGATTGTCGGCGAATAAAATGCGTTGACTGCAGCTTACTGGTAATATATACGCTCTTCGTTGTTGAATCGATGCACGAAGGTCATCCAACGTTACTATTACTAGTGAGAGAAGAGCAATCTGCCGATGAAAGGGATGCTCGCCCTGGATGACAGTCTGCGCTTACGCACTATATGACGTTTTTTGTTGTTTTCTCTGTACGTGTTGAGCTTGTGTTTTGTGTACTACGCACTGCAGGTTTGAGTACTGAACTAAAGTGTTTACTTCTTGTTCATTTGTATATTGTCATCGCGCATATTTCTGTGCGATGAGTTCAATAGCACTGTTCACGCGAATACGCATATATACGCAGGTAAAGGCGCATTCACACTTGAGAAGCGAAGAGAAAGCGAAAGCGCCAGAGCGTCCGGAAAACCGTTTTCGCGCGCGTCGGAAATGTTCACATTTGTTCTGCCTCTCCCGCATACTGTCGCCGCCGCCGCGGCCTTCGCCACTTCGAGAATTAATTCTCTTTTCCCCGTTTCCTGAGCATTTAATTTCGTACCAAATTCAAGTTAAGTATGCAAAACACGGAAAATAAATAGCTTTCACCTTTTCAAACCGCCGTTTCGGGAGATAAACCAGCAGAAACCACATAAGCGGACACGGCAGCAGTGGCGGCGGCGGCGGCGGATTCACCCGGCTTTGCAAAACGCGAGGCACGTTGGGGCACGCCGACTCGCTGCTGCTACACCTTTTTTCTACTTCCAGTGTTCTCGTCAATCGTAATCCAAACCAGGTTCTCGAGGAACGCGTCCTTGTCGAGGCTGTGAGTCTTGTCGCGCTGCACGGGTAGTTTGCGAATGCGCCGATGCGAGCCACCGCCGACGCCTTGGCCGCCATGTTGAATTTGCGGTCTGTTGTTTACGTCACGTGATTTAAGCTAGCGCAGCCAAAGTACGGCTTCCCGTGAAGCGGAAAGGCGATCCGCTTTCGCGTGGCGGAAAAATCGGTCTCGGACCGATTTTTTCGCGTCCGCCTCGCGGCGTGGTTTTCCGGCCGCTTAGGCGGCGAAGCGAGTGAACTTCCGGCGAGTTTTGCCGCTTTCGCCCCCATCGAGGCCAAGTGTGAACGCGCCATAAGAGTTTAGCACAGAGCTTTAATCGATTGATTACGTGCACGACAGTGATGCAGCTAAAGTCCGGTTATTTTATGGAACAAATATCTTTTTTTTTTTCAGACTAATAATGTCCGCTGCCTTCCATCAATTTATAACTCCACGCAAACGCTCAAGATAATGTGAAAAGAAAGGATGAGGTTTTGCGTGAAATTAAACGACATAAATGTAAGGCACGCCGTCGGGATTAATTTTGAACATCTGGGTCCTTCAAAGCGTACCTATAAATCTAAGCACACGGGTGGTTCTGCATAAATTTCGCTCCAAGTTAAAATTGCGCGCGGCAACTCTGTTTTATCACTGCCGTGTCATTCCATTGTCTGTTTTTTCTTTTCTTTTTTTCTGGGACAGTTTGAGTACCGAAGTCTCAGACTTCACTGGATAGAAATATTTCGCTGTAGCGGGACCATGACCGTACAGTAAAAGGACATCTTAAGCACAACTATAGCTTATCATGAATTGGAGTGTCGCAGTTATACACCTAACAACAACGCGAAAGGGCATGAGCCTCGTTTGTGTTTACCACCGAGCCGCTAAAACGCTGCATTCACACACTGTTTAATGTTCCTCATGTTTGGGACCATGCCAAGCGCACTTTAGGGTGTGCTTAAACCAGAAAGCGGCACCAACACTGAAATGATTCTGGCGAACGAAGGGTACGACACGAATACACAGACCTCTCGAAAGTCGCACTCACTGATCTTATTACAATGCGCATGCAGCCGAGAAAGCTCATTTGCTTCAGTACACTATGTTAGGTATAAGTACGAGCTGTTAAACTCGCGCTAACATAACAGAACAAACCGCCCTTTGAGAACGTGCAGGACGTACGCGCACATGCGAACACGACGTGGCTAGCAGACGACGCAGGGAGCGATCCACACTAGGCGCGCTTCAGCCAGTAGCCGCCAGGCGGCGACTCCGCTCGATCTCGCGGCTAATAGCACATATGCGGCTCTTCAACATATATGTGTGCGTATAAAATTTATACAAATCTTTAGCGTCATTTTGTAACGTTTCGCTCAGTAAAAAAATTACGCCACAGTCACCTTCCCGCCGCATGCTTCGCATAACATCGGCTCCGCATCGGCTTCGCATAACACGGTACGTGGGATCTGCCGAACTTTTTGGTGTTCTCCGCTACAGAGGGTTGGTTGGTTGGTTGGTTCCTCAATATCTTGGTGCAACCCACTCCGGAGGATAGGCCATAATTCGGACGGTGCCTTGCTTAGGAAACTAATGCACTTGCTGAAGGAAAAAGTTGAAAATGAGATGGATCATTTGTAGCGGAGAACATCAAAAACGCAACCGTTCCGAACGGCGTCTTCGTCTTTCTCCGCCACGATATTGCTTGAAATTGTTTGCAACTGTCTCGAAAAAGAAAAAGACACCATATTAATATCATGTAGTGGAAGGAATCTCCTTAACGCATGTAATATTACGTGGCAGAAGCGTAGAGTCGTGCCAGGCGTCAAAACATGTGAATTGCGCAACGAGTGGGTGTTTTGAAGGCTCACCCGATACAAAGCGCTCAGACATATTTAATCATTATCAGCTGCAAAAGCATCAACAAAGTGAGCAGCTGCGCAGGTTCGCGTGTTGCCTTACGAACGCGTATACTGAGCCCTTCGCTGATTCGCAAAAGGAAGAATTGCGGCGTAATGGGCACTTAACAGCTGTGCTTGTAGGCATTCTAGGATAGTTTGAAACGGGCAATCGTACGCGCACAGTCGTTCATTTCATTGCGGTACGGTTGAGGCATGCACCGAGTACCGAAGCCAGGCTAGCAATTGAGAAGGCGATGCGCACGCGTGGCCCGATTACGCTATCGCGTTTATACTCTTGAAGGCGAAGCTCAAGCGTCGTCGAAGTGTTTCTTATCCTGTACAGGAAGCTCTTAGTACAGGCAGTGCCTAGGCGAAGTTATTGTTTCGACAGAGTGGGTGACTTTAAACGGAGTATGAAATTCTATTCCAGATTCGATTTTATATAATTGAGAGTATTGCGCAGCGTTTGCGAACCAAGGCTCTGTGGACAATCGACCGCATTGTTTGTTCAGCAAGCATCGTGCATCGCTCGGCGCGAGAGGTAGCAGAGATAAATCGTTCTCTTGATGCACTGTTTGTGCCATACGATCAGCTGTGACATTTCCTGCATGCCATCTCACAATGACTTGGGATCCACGGGAAAACTATATCGTGGCGTAAATCTTTCGCTATGGCTCATGTCTTCCGAATTTCATGTGTATCAGTATTTCCTAAGTTGATGTCTTTTATACACACTAATCTTCGCTGGAGCTTTTATATATATATATATATATATATATATATATGCATCTCAGCGAATATTTATTGAAGCAGAGCTCCACGCCCGCGTAGTGCATGGTTCACTCGTCGGGCCACCCACTGTCGGGAAGAATCCCTTGGCGCCCGCACCACCAAAACAGGCCGGCATTCCTGCGCATCGCAAATTATGATAGGACCGCACGCCCGCGCGCGCATGCTAAGCGCGCATTTTACGATCTGCGGACATCTTTGAACTTTCTGCTGCAGGCGGAGCGAGGGATTAGGCGGCCTGCGCGCTCTCGGCGATTTACGGCCCCCTTTTTCTGTCGTCCCGAGCCCCCGTTTCGGCGGCGATGGTGCGCTGAAAGGCGCCGCCGTTCGGACTTCAGTGCGCGCGCTCCGCTGGGCGTGCAGTGTTATTCGTGGCGGCAACGTTCGCTCGCGCGGGGCCAGGAATTTAGGGAGAGGAAAAAAAAAAACAAAGGATAAACGGGGCCAGAGGTCCGATCGGCTGGAATGTGAGGCGCGTGGACCGGACGCTCAGCGCAGCCCTCCGCGACTACATTCAGCGCATTCAGCTCCTTTATTGAGATACGCGGTCTGAAATGCTCAACGAGTAGCGCTTGTTACTTGCCTCGTTTCTGTACCACAACCGCATCTCTGTGAGCCATTTCAACGTTGTACTCACTGGCGTAGCAGAGGGGGGGGGGGGGGGGGGGGCGGTGGTTTGGGGAGGTTATTTGCAAGGGTCCGTAGGTCAACCGACGCGTTCTGTCGAAAGACGCGCTGCGACGAGCACCGCGCGAGCAGGGGCCCATCAATTTCCAGCAGAGCGCCAAGTTCGGTATGCACAAACGGCTGTCGATTATCGATTGCTTCTTGCAGTAAGGAAAGGGTTAAAATTTTGTTACGTGTATATACAGCAAGCCAATGCGCACATGCACTACGACGGACAGTTGTATGTTAACGGAAGGAATAAGGCGCCAATGAGACCAACACGAGAAGTGACATGGACGAACGCCTACTAACAAGTGATCTTTATTAGAAGAAAACGGGTATACTCATGGGCTCAAACTTTGACAGCGCTTATAAATCACATGGCGTACTTAAAAGTTGTATGACTTGCATTAATCGCAGCACGCTCCCGTAGGCAACGGCGAAAAGGCACCCTCTTGAATCCGGCGCCGACGTGCTGTGCAGTGAAGGCGAAACAAAGAGAAGCTTCGCGCGACCTTGTGGAACGTTGTCCACTTTAATATTTTTTTCTCGCTTAAAGAGTGCTTACACCAATTTTCTAAGCTGAGTTTACTCCGTCATACAAATCTCCTGTATACAGAGGCCACTCTGAGCAAGAGTGGAGCTCAGTAAATGCTGATAAGATATTTTATTTCGATATTAAAGTCAATTTTCGCACGGCGCACCTACTGACATCGATGCTAGCGTTAGGCTACAGTGTCAATTCTGATGAGAACTAACAAACAATAATGGCAAGGAAAGTATAGGGGATGTTATTTGTAGTAATTAGGATATAAATGTGAAGAAAATAAAGAGGACGAAAAGATAACTTGCCGCCGGCAGGGACCGAACCTGCGACATTCGAATAACGCTTCCGATGCTCTATACCACTGAGCTACGGCGGCGGTCATCCTCCCGTCCACTTTATGTGGGCCACCAACGGGCAGAAAAAGAGTGTTCCACACTAGCCGCCATGGCTGCTATCGGCGCTGACTAACACTCCTAGGTTTAAATGCACATATATACCCCCATAAAGTGGACGGGAGGATGACCGCCGCCGTAGCTCAGTGGTATAGAGCATCGGACGCGTTATTCGAAGGTCGCAGGTTCGGTCCCTGCTGGCGGCAAGCCAAGAAACTCGTAGACTATGGTACACCCAGACAGTCATGTGCGCGCCGGACCGCTATTGAAAGGTTCGCGGGTTTGAGAGCCCTGACCTATGCTATAGTGTCGACCAATCGATGATGAGTGGGTGCGAGGTGTTCTATAACATACCCGTATACAGAGAACCTGGTGAAAGGCGCCAAGGCAGCAATGGTGGCTCTCTTATAGTATAATTCAGGCATCGATTTGCGTTTTATTATTTTTTTCCCAGCAGTATGATCGAAGCAAGTCAGCCTCGTTCCAAAACAACAAGACAGCCGTATCGGAGACGCTTTCAAGGCGAATGCGGAAGTCACCAGGGCTTGTGCAGGAACCAGCGATCCTATATAAGTGAGGCATCGACTATAGCATATTATATGTTACTTGTTTTTTTGTTTCTTTCGATGATGCATTCATTGCTATTTGTGCGCTGTCGCTTACAAATACGCATCTGTGAAAACATGTCATGCATCGAAATGGAACAGCTTTTGTCGCACTTTCAGTAAGAACCACGCGACATGCACTCTGTGAATTGTAGAGAAAGAAATAGAAGGCTCAAATATACTTCATTTTAAGTTTGATGAAAATACATGTCCTTGCGCGCAACTGAATAGAGACCAAGAATAGACAAGACAACGAGGTGCTCGATGTGGACGATGCGCTTCAGTAAAGAAACACGCGCCGAGTCGCACAGCTTGACGTCCGGAAATGTCGTTTGCTTTTTGCCGATTGCATTAGATTATATGTCTGTCGTCCCGGCTTAGTGGAATATCCTTGTATGGACAATTTTGATGTAAGGTATAAAATCACCGCGTATTACCGGTATACTAGCTGGCACACATTGCTGAAGCTTGGAGGATAAAAACTCGCAGGGTCCCTTATGCATTCGCCTAAGACGACTCGAAGGCGAAATCCACATTCTTCTCTTTCTTCTCAGTAGATGCACTGTTCCTCCCCCGTCCCCCTACGAAAGCTTTCTGCCCCTAACGTGATTTTGCACAGGCTCCAGGATCAGGGGCACTGCAAGTTTTCTGCCCCTCACCTGGTTTTGCACTGCCTCCGTGATCGACCAACCTTTGACCAAGCGACGTTGTCTTAGGATGGCGCCATTATGTGGCTTCACGTTATGTGATGTCATGAGGACATTACAAATTTGGGCGATCTGTGACGTCATGAAGACGTCTTGTGGTGTCGTCATCACCTGATGATTTTTTGCATCACTCGTGTTGACGCCGACGGTCAATTTTCGCATTTTATGAGGCATCTAAGGCTTTCGCCTTGACAAAGAAACCCGAGAAAAGGTAAGGACCAGGCGGCGTGCAATGGAAAGAAAAATGAAATGGAATACAGCAGGATGGATCAGAGAACTAACTCAGGATGTTCAAGTTGACACTATAAGCGAAAAAAAAGTGGACCTTGGCAGCCCGCGTAATGCTCAAGACTGACAACGGGTGGTCACTTAGAGCGACGAAACGGATACCAAGGGATGGGAAACGCAGCCAAGGCCCACTACGTGAGGTGAGTTTGAGACCCATGGTATAGGTTATTTTCGGTGGGGTGATGAAATTAAAAAGTTCCCAGGCATAAAATCAAATCAGTTCGCGCAGGATGATTGGAGGTCGTGGGGAGTGGCCTTCGTCCTGCAGTGAAGACAGAATAGGCTGAGGATGATGATAATAATAATCATACGAAGAAAAAAGAAAGGCACGGAGCTTAGTTGAGGCTGTGTCCGGCTGGCTACCCTGTTCACTTTGGACAGTGGAATTAGAGCTTAAGATAGATAGATAGAAACGCTGCTTTGGATCAGTATACTATACCAGGCGTAAAAACATTGAGATTAAAGACGTGCCACTTTTAGTCCCAATGAAAGCCTGCCGGATATCCTTGAGAAGGTATAGGCGAAATTTTAACTGATCGATCCCAAACCAAAACATTGATGTTTACCATCGCCATCCTTCGAAATATATGTCACATATACCCACACGTTCCTGTACAATTTTTTAGTTGGGTGCAGTTCTTGAGTAAACGCAGACGTTTCACCTGACCGTTGCTGATGTCGTTGCTCCTGTATAGCCTGCATTAGCCACAGCTTAAAACTTGGACCAACATGATTGTTTCAAAGGCGAAAAAACAAAACAAAACAAAACTGGTGTTTCATTCCTGAAAATGAGTGGCGAGATATTCGCACGGAAGACGGAATCATCTACAGTCGGTTACAACCACGGTGTGGTTACAACCTAATCATAGACGCCCACAGCCGCCGCTGCCCCACCCAATCGCATTTGCTCACCTCCGTGACGTCGAACGCCTTTCGCGTATTTCAGGTGGGTATTTTTCCCATACAGACCCATGTTGGTGTGTCGCTCGTTTTCGGTCGAAAACTTGGAACTTTCTGCCAAATTGCAGCAAAGATTCCGACATCAGTGCTCAGCCAAACGTGATATTTCAAATGGACTACGAACTTTTAATTCCTAATATGCGTAGTACTTACATTAGCGTCGAAACAGTACTTAATGTTAGAACGGAAACCTCCTAGCGCGACTCTCTTGCACAGGTAAATGACAGGCGCCCCACTGTTCTGGGGGCAGAGCTTGTATTTATTCTTAGGTAGTAACCCACTGTATGTGTGTTCACATAACTTTTGTTTTGCGACCTAGATGACAATCAATCAATCAATCAATCAATCAATCAATCAATCAATCAATCAATCAATCAATCAATCAATCAATCAATCAATCAATCAATCAATCAATCAATCAAAATGTCACAGTTTCGCCGCAAGGGCGAAGCAATGAATGCGATAGCAAGAAGCTAATGCTATTGGCCGCGAGATCGAGCGGAGTCGCCGCCTGGCGGCTACTGACTGAAGCGCGCCTAGTGTGGATTGCTCCCTGCGTCGTCTGCTAGCCGCGTCGTGTTTGCATGTGCGCGTACGTCCTGCACGTTCTCAAAGGGCGGTTTGTTCTGTTATGTTAGCGCGAGTTTAACTGCTCGTACGTATACCTAACATGGTGTACAGAAGCAAATGGGCTTGCTCGGCTGCATGCGCATTGTAATAAGATCAGTGAGTGCGACTTTCGAGAGGGCTGTGTATTGGCGTCGTACCCTTCGTTCGCCAGAATCATTTCACTGTTGGCGCCGCTTTCTGGTTCAAGCACGTCGTAAAGTGCGCTTGGCATAGTACCAAATATAAGGAGCATTAAATAGTGTGTGAATGCCGCGTTTTAGCTGCTCGGTGGTAAACAAAAGCGAGGCTCATGCACTTTCGCGTTGTTGTGAGGTGTATAACTGCGGCACTGTAGTTCATGATGAGCTTTAGTTGTGCTTAAGATGTCCTTTTATTGTACGGTCGTGGTCCCACTGCAGTGAAATATTTCTATGAAGTAAAGTCTGACACTTCGGTACTCAAACTGTCCCCTAAAAAAAAAAAGACAATGGAACGACACGGCAGTGATATAACGGAGTTCCCGCGCGCAATTTTAACTTTGGGCGAAATTTATGCAGAAACCCCCGTGTGCTTAGATTTAGATACGCTCTGAAGAACCCAAATGTTCAAAATCAATCCCAACGGCGTGCCTTACATTTCTGTCGTATAATGTCACGCAAAACCTCATCCTTTTTTTTTTACATTATCTTGAGCGTTTGTGTGGAGTTGTTATTGATGGAAGGCAGCGGACATGATTAGTTCGAGAAATAAAGCTCTTATTCCATAAAATAACCGGACCTTTGTAGCACCACTGTCGCGCATGTAATCAATCGATGAAAACTCTGTGCTAAACACTTTGACATGCGAATGCGTATTCGCGCGAACAGTGCTATTGAACTCATTGCACAGGAATATGGGCTGGTATACAAATGAAGAAGAAATAAACACTTAAGTAGTTCAGGCGTGCTACAGCAGTGCGTATTACACAGAACACAAGGTAAACACGTAAAGAGAAAACAACAAAAAACGTCGTATAGTGCGTAAGCGCAGACTGTCACCCAGGGCGAGCATACCTTTCATCGGCAGATTGCGCTCCTCTCACTAGTAATAGTAACGTTGGATGATCTTCGTGCATCTATTCAACAATGAAGAGCGTATATATTACCAGTAAGCTGTAATCAACGCATTTTATTCGCCGACAATCGGCTCAAATAGCTCACAACGAAGCGCCGCTGTCTGCATTTGTATACGCTCCGCCGACCGCCTCTCCACACTAACGCGGCGACGGTGCTGCCTCCTATAGGTCGATCTCGCGGCGAATACGAAGTGAGGCTCGCCAATGGATACTCGCAGTTTGAACAGCACTCCTGTTGCGAAGGCGGCCGAAGCAGCGAAGGAAACTAGCGTGCTTCAAGTGTCGAGCTGTGACACTTGACAGTTCGCGCCCATCTTCTGTTTGTTCGTTTAGCGGCGTCCCTTAAGCTCGAGTGACTCTCGTACGCTCCGTAACATGAGCGCAGACATCACGGTGAAAGCTCGAAATATCCCTCTTTCCCTCACCACGAGAAAACCGCGCGAGCAGACAGCGGAAGGGCAAGGTTCTCCCTGTGCAAATATAAGAAGAAGCGAGCGAGCTCGCCGACGACTTTTAAATGCGCCCGCCGCGCTTCTCGCGCCATCTCGCTGGTAATGAAGAAATGCTTATAAGCGCCTGCCGTCTCTGAGTCCTGCCAGCGGTAAAGGGTGTGTATATAACGCTCGCCGTTAGCTACCTGAAGGACCTGCGCTTTCTGGCGTAGTGGTTAGCGCCACGCGCTGCGGAACGAGAGGACGCTGGTTCGTTTCCGCGCTTCGGAAGCATTTTTCTGAATTATTTTTCTTTGGGACACTTATATATATATGTATTTATTTATATATATATATATATACTTATACATATGCGGTGCATGACGACGGCGACGGCAAAATCCAGCCGAGACTGTCCATATAATTGCTATCGCAATAAAATAACTGTTGATTCGTCCTACGGTTTTTCCTGGCTTAAATCTTTATCTGTTGAATCGGATTCAAGTAGCTGCGAGAAATGAAACAATGTCGCTTTCCTTTCTTTCCACTCATCGGATTTCACAAGAGCACATAAGAGGCACGAGAGGCTTCTTGCGTCGTTTGTACGGCGCCAACGTGGACGCGTCTCGGACAACCGCGTAGCCAGGACAGAGACACAATTGACTACAGTATATATCAACAAATTATACGCCCAGCTGTTTACGGATGCCGCCAAGTGGAGCAGGAAACGCCCGGATTTTTCTCTCTCTGCTGCTCCCCTTGTTTATGTGCCTGGCCACCGACTCGACGGCTTTTGCGGCGCGCGTGTTCGCACAAGAGCACCGGAACGTCCTTTCACCTCAGGAAAATAACTGCTTAGAGCAAGCTTTGCGTAATACCAATGAATTAGGCGCTGACATTCGTGTGCTCGCTAAGGCAGGGCATATGCTCCCCGTGTACCTATTGTACGCGCACACTGTATACTTCTTGCTTTCCTTGCGTCGGTCAGCGCTTCCGCCTCGCAAACACGTAAACAGCACGTTTGATGCTCAGCGTTTTTCAATTTTTACGTATATTTGCCCCAGTCGGGAGAACACATAACTTCAACCCGGCGAGAGAAGAGATGCGTAGGCAGGAGGCGGAGCGTAGATCGCTCATCTGTAACCATACTCGCGTCATAGTGAATGCGACTGTACTCATGAATGACCCACGGAAACGGGAGAACAACGCGAGGCCTACGCGATCGACCTTGTCGTTTCCCTGGAATCGGTCTTTATATATATGCGTGCGCGCAAATGAACGCGCCGCATCATATCACACCCCTGGGGCTTCGAGTACGCATCCGCTCCAACCCAGCGACACGCTGCCAACAGGTCAATCCCCGAGAGCCTGCAGTGGCCGCTCGCGTTCGGGGACATAGAAAGGTTTGACGTCAGGCGATATGTTTTTGCTCGGGGGCGCGCAAAACGATTTCTCTCTGACGCCACCGAGAACGCGTTGACAAAACAATGGATAGGAACACGGGGCAGTATTTAATGAGCCATACAGTGTACACTTCAGGAGGAACCCACACTGTGATGACGTTTGCTGAGACGTGACCGAGGTCATGGGTGGCCATGTCGGTTGTTCTACATTAGGTGAAAACAAGAGCATAATAGAGTGCATGGCGACTATACTGAAACTTTACAATTGCACGTTCTTTACAAAGATGTTAGACGAATTCGTTTCGAAAAACCGATGAACAGTGGGAGTTGGCAAAAGTTTGTTTTACATAATTCGGCCTCTCCAAGTTCAATTGCTATGTGGCGGACAAGTGTGAGGAGCATTCTTTAAAAAATAAAAAAAAGACAGAAAAAAAAGCGCAGTGTTCGTTTCTAATGGACCCAAATTACACAACTTGTCCCGTTTTCACAGAAGCCTTTTACGTTGGCGCCGTGGCAAGGTGAACTGCTGACGCAGCCTATACATGGGCGAACAACATTGGTTACGCAGTGCAAAAAAGCGACAACTATGGGCAAGGCATATAGCGGCCTCAGTGCTGACTTTCAACTATGAGTTTCAGCGCTAATTTGTGCGAATGACTCACCAATATTATAAAACAAGATGAGAGTATAGGAGAAGAACAACAACAATGGCAAGGTCGCCATCCCATGTCTATAGATAGGCACAGGTGTTCCTTTCTTGATGGATGGTACACTGTCACATAAAGTGTCAGCCTTCTCTATTTCCAGGGCTTCAAATACTTATCTCCCGCGTTGTGTTTTCTCTGCATCTCAAGACCAATACCTCCTTGATAACGACGTCGGGAGGCGAGAGCCCTAGCATTCAGTAGGCGTACACAAAAGACAGCTTCATAATAGATAGATAGATAGATAGATAGATAGATAGATAGATAGATAGATAGATAGATAGATAGATAGATAGATAGATAGATAGATAGATAGATAGATAGATAGATAGATAGATAGATAGATAGATAGATAGATAGAAACGCTCAAAGTGCCAAAGGTTCGCTAAGAAATGCTTCGCATTTAAAGCCCGCATTAACCATTTTTTACAGACATCCAGTCCACACTGTCTCCATCTATAATTTCTCGTTTCACGGCTCGCTGCGCTGTGCGTAGTTGAAGGACGACCGCAGCTTATCTCCAAAATGTGCTTTTCAGCGTTCGTTCCTGCAAGGTGAAGCCGAGGATGAAAGTGCACCTCCTTCCGACACCCACGAGTCTCGCCGGTAGATGAACTTTCGGCGGCGGCCACGTGGCGGCGGGAGGGCGCACCTTTGACCGCACAAATAATGCACGAAAACAATTCGCCACCGCTGCACGCTCGCGGTTTCGGACGGGGGCTCCTCCTGATTTCTGAGAAGCTGCACGCATGGTTGACCGCACAGGGGGCGAGCGTGAAAACCGCGGCGCGCGCTGTACGTCTTCTTCCGCGGGGTGCCGGCCCGGAAGGGGCCCCTTATTTCGCAGGTTCGGGGAATTCAATTGGCGGCCCTAAATTACGCGGGTCTCTTCATTATTTCTTTTCTTTTTCGGCAACCAGGCATCGGACCCCGCCGCGTGAACGGCGTTGACCTCTGCCGTCTTTGCCCCCTCCGCGCGGAAGTTCGTGCACACCGCTGAAAGCCGAAAACCGCGAGCTGTGACACATTGACGCGTTGCGCTCGACTCGCTTCTTTATGGGAGACGCCCGCGGAGGAGGCTGAGTTAGGGACCCGCGTCTTATCCACCTTCTTCGCCTCGTAGGGACGCTCATGTGAGGTATCACTCGTAGCTACATAACAGAGGCTAAACATTTGCTGCCCTGCAGAGGCGCAGTGCGCGAGGGATGCTGCGGGACGACCGCTGACGTTCGGTGCCAAACGCTGCTACCGGTGTCACAAATTTCGTGAACAAGATAAGCTTGTTAGGCGCTACCACAGCATTATATGCGTTGTTATAGTTTATCTAGCGCCATTGCATCCGGTATTCCTTCTTTCTATTTTTATTTTTGGGCGGGTCAGCAGCAAGTCCCACGGACCAAGTAAAATCGCAAAAAAAGAAAGAATGCTTGCTTACCGCATAATTTGTTTACTGAACACTCAATTGGCGCTTTTTGATAAATCTGGCCCTTGCGCCATTAAACATCAAACTTGGGCCGCATGGTACGTACTCAGGGGAAAAAAGACTGCTTTTGGACGGATCAAAAGGAGACGAGAAACACTGACGGGCACAGCGCTCGTGTTTGTCGTCTATTCCTGTCCCTAGCAGTGGACGGTGCTCGGCTGCCGATCCGATAGACGCGGGTTCGGTTCCGGCCGCGGCGGTCGCATTTCGATGGAGGCGAAATGCTAGAGGCCCGTGTACTGCGCGGTGTCAGGGCACGTGAACGAACCACTGGTGATTGAAATTCTCCGGAGCCCTCCACTGCGGCGTCTCTCAGAGCCTGAGTCGCTTGGGGCGTTAAATCACATAAACCAACCAATGTTTCTGTCCATTTCAAAACCCCGTATTTCTTTGTTTGCTCGTTCGCATAAAATTGTCTACCGAAGCACAAATCCATTCACACTATTGCATTGTCACTGTGCGACTGCACGTTTTAGCCTTGTTTGCTACTGCTTAGCTACGGACGGATCGAACAGCTTCATTCAGGGTTTTCAGACAGTCAATATTTATGCGAAGGTCAGTGCAAGCGTATGACACTTTACTACGCTAGCTCAGTGGAATAATCGATTTTCTAGTCGATTTATACTGTACTGACTGCAACGTGAAAATTAAAATGTCATTGTTACTCGTCAGAATCGCCATCTTGGTGTACATGGACAAAGTAGCAATCTTCTTATAATGGTGCGTTTTATGTGATAAAAACTGCTTTGCTTTTTATATAAGCACATATATCCACGGAGAGGCACCATGTTAGGGTACGTTGCCTTGTTTACGCTGTATGATGTATCCTATTACTCGCTTTTGGGACCATTAGAGCGCAAAACCAGACTTTCACAAAAACGAAAGACACAGGACGGGCGCTATTTAGCGCCCGTCCTGTGTCTCTCGTTTTTGTAAATGTCTGGTTTTGCGCTCTAATGGTCCCAAAAGCTATGCATCATCTCGCCGAATTTCAAGTTTTGTTAAACTATTACTTGCTATTTCGCATTATTCAACACAAGCTTCACAGTTGGTTTTCGTCGCCCCTGACGACACAACCGCGTATGAAGCTGTCAATTAATTTCCCCGAAAGCTGCCAAAAATAATGTGATTAAACCATTTTCATAATGTTCCGCGTGCATTTGACAACATATCCGGAGTTTATATGTGCAATAATCACTTCGTAGTTATTTTGAGAGTAACTGAACGTAATATGCAATATTATTAATGTGCCACGGCCTCTGGACACAAAGGCACGGTGTGCTTGTCTGTCCAGTGCGTGGCCGTGAATATATACATATATGGTGACTATAGGGGAAGAGTGAAAACGCTTAGTTCTGCAGCCCATGCGCGAGCATGGCGCAACCGCGAATGCATAGGAGTAGCCAGATGGGGGAGAGAGGTGAATTCAGATTCCTTCCCAAAACTTATATAGTAATTAATTTATAGTACTATATACGTAAGCACACATAGGCATATGCATATATACAGGGGTCGGGCCTTCCCCCCGAAATAAAATCCTGGCTACTTACTTGGTGGTCTCGGGCGGTTGTCGAAATGGCTCACTGAACCGCCAACAGCAGTGGTGTGATCATCTTTGAAGAGAGTTGGTCAGTAGTTCAGGCGGCCGCGTACAGCTGGCGCTAGCTACTCACGCTGCGTTTAAAGGCCGCACATGTGCGCGTGTGTCGATAGTTGGCGGCAGGGGCTGTGAATTCTCTTAAGCGTTTCTGTGGGGCTAGTTCGCATTTCATTTGACCTCTTCGTTCGTACTAGCTATTTAACTCACTGTATGAAACAGGCTAGACGTATTCTTCAATCTTTCGTTTCTCCAGACACAGAACAAATACGAAATAAGAAGGCTTTACACCCGTGTAAGTTACATGTTTCCTTGAACTTAACTTCTCGATTGCCTCGCGCATTATGGGCTTTTCATTCTAGCACATAAATAAATAAATAAATAAATAAATAAATAAATAAATAAATAAGAGTTATGATATTCGTTGTGTTGAGTGATAGAAGAACAGCCAAAGCCAAAGCTTTCAGACGTCAACATGTCGCTTTTTTCGGGCAAGTGAGCTTCTTAGCGCTGCTGCCGCGGTATACTACGACACCTACTTACCAGAAAGAGCGCAAAGAAAGCTTTGTTAAGTGTTACAGGAACATTGCGTACGCATTACTGTTGTCCTGTGGCAAGAAATATATTTGCCAGGCGGGACGTTCTGCAAACGACAGACTGCGTGAGCGTGCAAACAGTGTGCGAACTAAAGGTGCTAAAGGCACGGGCCACCGTTCTTCCACTGCAGGAACTGTGCGTGTCAGCCACTGTATGTACAACGCTGTGTTATATAGGAAGGAGTCCAACACAAACCACTAGTGAAATCATTGAAGCGGTGAATATTGCTTGCTTGGAGGACGCGCGTGGTAGGGCGCCGTCGATTGACCTTTAAAAAAAGGAAAAAAGAAAAAGTGTTGCGAAGTATTTTGTTACGTGTATTTCAAAGTTACAACAAAAAAATGGAGATTTAAAAAATAGACCAATCTCATAATCTTGCAGCTTGCGTTTCACTAACTTGTCATTTTATCTTAACTTTCAGTTCACGCATGCTTTGATTTTTTAAAGTAGCAACTTACGAAAATGAATACGTGTGTCGCCTCAGTAAATAAATGAAGCGTTGGAAGTTAACGCTGTGTCCGCCTGCCTTTCATTCCGTGTTAAACCTCGTTGTCGATCGTGAAGGTGTGCTTTCTGGTGCCAATTTAAATAGAGCGAAGGTCTTTTTCTTTCTTCTCTATCATTTCTTATAAACCACTGCATTCATTTAATGACATCCCTTTAATTTGGTGCTGGTATACAGATCGAGGCCGCGATTTCGTATAGCGATGCATTCCGCTCCATTCTACGTTTCTACGTCTTTCTTTATCAAACACCATTCGAGGCCTATAATCTCATTGACAAGGTGGGCGGAGCGTGGCTCTGAACACTGACAAAGCGCGAAAAGCGATAAATGCATCAACACCGGAAATGGCATCGCTGCATAATCACGTGCAGACCGCGTGACGACAGCCAGTAATAGCTCTCCAGGCGCACCTTCTATATGTAAATATTTGACATCTTTTGTGTTTGTGTTGTAGTATCTGCGGAAGCACAAAATTGTACACAGCAAATCTTGCACAATTTACTGCATACATTGGAGTAAGCAATAGCAGAAATGCGCGGAGCATTTTCTTTTGCAAAAAATAAAAAAAAAAGATAATTGAAGAGATAGCGCCTTCATGCAAGGAGGTGAAGTGGTGAATTGGCTTCCCATCTTCGTTGTTGGTTTCTTTTGTTTGCGTTCGACTTTTATGATAGTTGTCGTGTTGGATGCCTTCATTTTGCACTTCATTTCTTTTGTAATGTGTATAATGCGTTTTCGCCTGTGTCTTGCCTTGTTCTTGGCCGTGGTGGTGGTGGTTGTGACGTTGCAGCAGGCGGGGTTAGCCTGGCCTGCATGGCCGGCAATTGTTCCGCCTGAGCATCTCCTGAATTGTAGGTGTCTGTCACCACGTGTTGGACAGCCCAGTGTCCCGCAGGAAGACCGTCAAAATTCGTTGCACGCTCCTCCTCGTTGCCGCGGGCCCTTCAGGAAAAATGATGTCTTCAAATGTCCGGTGCCTGAGACAACCTTTTAGGGGCGAAGCTCCTTAAGGCGGCACCCGTTCGTCCCTCGTAGTCGTAGTAGTCGTAGTGCGTAACCAGTCTTACGCTTTGACCTCCAAGGTGGTGCCGGTGGGAGATTTTTCCTGTGCGTTGTTGAACAATAAAAAATTCGCAGCGTGCGCGTTAACTAAAAGCCGAATTCTTCTGTGTCTCATTCCCCATTAGCAGCCATTGGCATGTTCCAGTAGGAAACGTTAGTAGAAGTGTAAGTGTTAGCTAAAAGCCGACTTCTTCTGTCTCTCATTCCCATTAGCAGCCATTGTTTACCTCCAAGGTAGTGCCTGGTGAGATTTCTCCTGTGCGTGATTAAACAATAAAAATTTTGTTCAAAACGCCGTTGATTGATGAAATAAACCAACGAAAGACGCCAGATGTTTTGTAAAAGCAAAACGAAAGAACGCCAGATGTTTCTAAAGCAAAACGAAAAGACGCCAGCTGCTTAACGAAAGACGCCAGATGTTTTCTAAAGCAATGGTTTTCTAAACAATGAAAATTCGCAGCGTACATGTAAAATTAAAGTGAGCTACAAGTCGTCATAACTCATCGAACCTTTAATATAAACGCGCCCGATCTCACGTTGGTGATGATGTACTGGGCAGAATTCACGGAAGATTCACGGTTTACCGATGAACCTCCGCAGCTTCGCCCACTCATCATCATTCACTCCGTGGATATGCTGTGATTTTTTTGCAAGCTGCGGACCATCGCTGCTCTTTCATCATCAAGCTGCGGGCAGAGCCAAATAAAATGTTCCATGTCCCCGATGTCACCGCAGAAGGCACAAAACGGAGAAGCGTATTGCCCAGTCTTGAATGACCAAGCCGTAGTGTATGCGGAGCCGGTTCTTATGCGGTACAACAGCGTCGCTTGTTCTCGAGAAAGTCCATGGATTACACATGCTTGGTGTAGA
Organism: Rhipicephalus sanguineus; assembly: GCF_013339695.2. Lineage (NCBI taxonomy): Eukaryota > Metazoa > Arthropoda > Arachnida > Ixodida > Ixodidae > Rhipicephalus > Rhipicephalus sanguineus. The sequence goes on along the minus strand of NC_051176.1, from coordinate 277,049,768 downwards.
AACTTGTAGATCGCCTTGAAATGATTGCGTATCACACCTTTGTTGTTCTGGTAAGTCTATATAGGAGCTCTTACTTTTGGAACACGTGTCCGCGCTTCGCATGCAAGAACGTCAGCCTTTTCATTGCCTTCAATGCCAACGTGGGACGGGATCCACTGAAACTTTACATTAAAGTTCTTGCCAATAAGGTGTTTAATGATCGCCAGAGATTGCCTTGTGAACTTTTCTTGAGGTAGGCCTCGATGCAGTCTTTGTAGCACCGACTTGGAGTCCATCAGCACTACAACATCTCGTGCAGAAAAGGATCGCAATTTTCGCAAAGCCGCGGTGATTGCGGCGCTTTCTAGCGTTGTGGACGAAACATCACGATCCAGGCGGCCCCGACCATGACACGCCAAGGAAGGGTATGCAGAAAGCCTCTGCGCAGCTATCCGTTTGTGTGCACACCGATCCGTCGGTGTACACTTGTATAGGTGGCCGCGGTATACATGGTGCTCAAGTGTCCAGAACAAGAAAATTTGCTTTCGCGGCTGGAATGGTGCGTTTCGCCGGTAGGTTGGGTACACTGAAGTTACAGGCAACATCCAGAAAAGACCATGGCGGGACCATAGGGCTCCGTTTAGGCAATTTCAGGCCTTGATATCGAAATGTGTTCAGCGCCGCGTTGAAATGTGAGCCAGTTCTTCCTCTTAGCCGCCGGAGAAGCGCCGTGCCTGCGAAGGATTCTCCCAGTCTTGACAGCTGCGTCAATAAGGCCTGAGACGCCAAAAGGCGGAGCGGAAGAGACTCGGCTTCATTGGTGACCTTCTTGTTTGAAGCCGCCTGAGGAACTCCCATCGCCAAGAGAAGACCCTTTCTGTGCACTGCCTCTAAGCGTTCGAACTAGCTCGGTGATGGTGATACGAGCGGCAGCTGATAAAGAATGCGGCTTGTTATGAGCGCAGCATTCACTTTAAGCAAGGATATAGGATTGCTGCCCCAACGTACCCCTGCCATGCGACGAAGAGCGTTGATCCTTTGCACTGATGCAGTCACTATACCATCAACCGCACGTCGCCATAGTAGCTTATTGTCGATGGTAACTGCCAGGAAACGGACACTTGTTGCACAACAAATTGAGTGGCCTCGAAAATTCAGCGACAGGCGTGTTGACTTCCGTCTCACTCCCGAGAAGAGCATGAAGGCCGATTTTTCCGCTGATAAAGACAGGCCGAGTGTCGACAAGTGACGTTCAATGATTCAAATGGCGTTCTGTGCTATCCGGGCCAAACGTTTGTGTTGTACCCTGAGATCCAAATGCAGATGTCATCGACGTAGATAGAAGGAAAGAAGATGACTTTTAAAGGCTCATTTTTCTTTGTTAAACACAACGTTAATGAGAACTAACAGACAATAATGCCAAGGAAAGTATAGGGGATGTTAATTGTAGTAATTAGGATATAAATGTGAAGAAAGTAAAGTGGACGAAAAGATAACTTGTCGCCGGGCAAGTTATCTAAGTCTGTCGAATACCGGCAGACTTACAAAATAATCTGTTGCTATGGGTACCAGGACACCGCGGATTATATTTGAATGAAATGGCGGGCTCATTGAGCACAATATCTGTGAATGATCCCCTCATCCCAGTTTTACCGGATACGGCTTATGCGACCGCATTAAGCTTTAGAAATGCTTGTTTGCAAAGTGAAATAGGCAAATTATCATTGGATAAATTCAAAGACTTCGTACATCTAAGATATTGCTGGAATAAACAGTGGTGTGTATCTCGGCAGTTAGAAGTTTCTTACACTAGATTGCGCTGTAGAATTCCACAGTCGAATTTTTACTTAGCTTACTGAAGACGAACTTAAGTTACTTATCCTTAGCCTAAAGTGTAACAAAACGCCAGGTATTGATGGCATTCGTGTAAATGACCTGTGGGCCATTGTTCATGTTATCAAAGATGTTTTGCTCTCGCTATACAACAATATTATTTCCGCTGGTACAATTCCTGTGAACTGCTGTAGTGATTCCTCCTTTTAAGGGAGGAGCACATAACAGAACAGGAAACTACCGCACTATTTCGGTGCTGTCTCGCCTATCTCAGGTGTTAAAGAAGCATTTACTGATGACTATGACAAGTTTTTAACAGCGAAGCCGTTTACGCTAGCCGTAGCTTGTATGCCGTATCACGATTCATAAACGGGTACGTGCCACAGAAATTGGGTAAATCCCACTACTCACCACTGGTCCACTAAAAATGAAGAAGGCAACATTTAGCCCAACAACAAATGGCTGCGAAGCAACGGCGGCGAGCCGAAGATTCCGAGTACGTACAACGAGAGAATGCTATAGGTAACGGGAAAGGCAACGGCGGCTGCGAAAAGACCCCGAAGCGATGGAAGGCCTACGCCAACGAACGACGACGTGCCCGTAGATCTATGAGAGGTGTGAACGCTTGGTTTCAGCGCGAGTTTCTGTCTCTGGAGCTTGGACATCCGTCTCTTATCTGTTACTGTCTGTGGTTTAACCATTTCAGACGCCACCTATGAAGAACAGTCTGTAAATGCGTCAAATCAATACAATCTTATTTCGAGGCACTCAAAATTATATTGCAACAAAAATAATGTCGTAATACATTGAGTTATGTGTGTTATAGTAATCATGCCTATTTAATTTGTAATTAAATAGCTATTTATTCCGCTGCCATTCATGCTCTGTTTTTTCATAAATAGAATGAAATCTCCGGCCAGAAATATAGAGCAAATTCGTTTTCGGTTATGTCCATGTTGAACAAAGAAAAATTGTAGTTTTGACGTGGTGTCGCGGGAAGCGGCATGTCGAACGACTCGTTGAATATGGTAGTGCCTTCAGCAAAGTGATCATATGCGACAGTACACTGCCAAGGGAAGTTGAATGAAGACAGATTTGCTATGCAGGAGGTTCAATTCATCCAAAGCTCCATGTATCTTGCTCTTTCTTAACCCCTAGTAGATGCAGATTGCAAAAACAAGTGCGTACATAGCGTGTCAAAGGGTTAACTCGAACCTCTATGCGCTGAGAATCAACGTATAGAAACAACCTATGTCATCACCTAGCCAAAGCCTACCAACGACCAAGGGGCAACCTAGAAACAGCCTGCATCACCTAGCTAAGGCCTAGAACCTAGAAGCAACCCAGAAGCAACCAGATTAGTCTTCAGAATCGTCCAGTTTCGCTGTTTCAAGCCTTGCGCGGCTTAGTGCAAGCTTCGACAATTTTTTAGATAAGCACAGAATACTATCCCCTTCCCATTATGGGCAGTATAGGTTCATTCCAGGAAAAGGTACGCAATCGCTTCTCGAAGATTTATCATACGTGTTGAACTTGTTCTTCGAACGTAATCAGTTTGTGTGCGCAATCTTTCTTGACGTAAGCAAAGCATTCGATAGCGTGAGCCATGGCGTGTTGCTAACCAAGCTCTCCTTGTTAGGGTTTCGTCGCGCATTTTTGAAGCTCATGCAAAATTTTCTCCATGGCAGACACCATCTAATTTAACCCGGGGAAGCTAAGAGCGATTTCCTACTAATAAAATTTGGTGTACCAAGGCTTCGTCCTCAGTCTTTTATTATATAACTTTATGTGAATGACCTGGTTTATGTGGGACCGGTTGGTTTATATCAATACGCAGATGACACTGTCATTATAGCTCAGCCAACCAACTTTATGCATGCCATTACTTCATTACAGGCAGTGGCAAATAAGGCTATGGACTAGTTTTCTGCTACTTTAATTAAAATAGTACGTCTAAGACAAAACTGATTTGTTTTCACAACCCTTTGAAAAAATTGGACATCAATTATTCGTTTGTACTGCACGATTCAAAATGTTCCTAAGCCCTTAAATTGTGCGACTTCTGTAGAGTACCTGGGTCCATACTTTGACGGCGACCTTACCCGGAAATCTAATAGGGACTATGTATGCAAACGTCTTCGTGCTGTATCATGTATGCTGTACAACTTGAGATACTATACGCCCCTCTCTATTCGAAAACTTGTACATGCTTTGGGTTACAGTGTAGTAAGGTACGGCATACCAGCGCATGGTCATTGTGCAACACGCTCGCAAATGAGGATCAACTCTATTCTTCGTCATATGGTAAAGAAACGTTTGTTATGATCTCAACCTCAATCCTAAAAATGATGTTTTCAAAACCTTATGTATGCCGGACTTTACTCACTTACTAATGTAAACTAGTGTTTAGCCACTTTGGAACAATAGCTTCAAAATCAAGTATGTTTCTGCACGTTGTTCCAGCAAGAATCCATTCCTAGTACCCAGGCGTTATGCAAGGTATGGTAAAATAATACGAGACCGCTACGTTCCTCTGTATTTTAATAAGTTGCCCCCAAGTGTATTGCGCACTCGGAGAAAACATAAGCTAAAAAAAGCTCTCAGACGAATGGTTTATTTTTCACCTTAGGAAAGTTGGTTGTTCTCTCTCCTGTGCTGTTTTTTTTTTTCTTACATGTGAATGCAGAAATTCAAACTATTGCTGTTTCCCGCTGCTGCCAGGCACTGCCGCTGCTCAAGCCCTATGCGGCTTTAGCAGGCCTGACATGTATACTATTTTCTTTTGAAATGAGAAATAAAGATTATTATTATTATAAAGCTGGGCTCAAGGCGTGTCGTTGTGCATGTTTTGCAACGAAATAGAAACAGTAGACCATTTATTTTAACACGAAAGTGTTTTATGCCGGGGTCCACCAAGTACTTCCGTCACGGTTATGACGTTGATAAAATGGACGCCAACGGATGAGAAAGAAATAAAGATAAGAAAAAGATCCACCGCTGGGAATCGAACCCACGACCTTGCGGCCGCGACGGTAAGCGCCCGACGCTCAAGCGACTAATACCCCTGTCACACGGGCAGCGTTAACCGCGGTTAAGCTAACTACGGTTACCGTTAACCACGGTTAGAGGTAGCTACACGGCAGACGTAACCGTAGTTAGTCTCTTAACCATGGTTATCGCTAACCGAGATGACGGACACTCCACGAACGCGCCTTATATCTTTCACACATCCTCTTTCGCACGGTGCTTTCTGTCGGCGGTGTAGGTAGGCGGGGCGGAGCGGGGCGGTGCCGCCGTCTGTGAGATGTGAAAAGAAGTAACGCGTCACGATCGACACTTACTAGCGCTTGCTCCAAGATTGCGCGTGATATCGAAGGCCATGGTTAGCGTCTCGATACCAGCGAGGGATACTGGCTGCGCTGGCGTTGCCGAGGCACCCTAGACGCAGTTACCTTCTTTGCCTTTCGCTTCGTGTCAGCGTGCGCCAGCTCATCGGAGTGGTGCAGCTTCCACATGCATCAACGGAATTTCTCCGCCGCCGACTGCTTCGATTGCGAGAGCACCGACTAACAAAACTGCTGCAATACGCGTTGAAAAAAGGACACGATTTCGATGCGCGAATGTCGTGCCTTGGTGGAGCGAGACAGAGGCCAGCGGGACGCACGCGCTGCGGCTCAAGCTACGAACCTCTGCCACCCGTGTTGCTGAAGCGCAATGTGGAAGAGTATGCATGAACACAGGCGTCGGTAACCCATTACTAGTAAGCGCACACCGTGGCGCTTCTACCCTTAATTGACGACGTTTTGAAGAAGTGCATATCGGGTACCAGTGTTGATTATGAGTGTTGATGTCATCTTCACGTGCGATTCACGATTCGCTGATTCCAAATATATGTTCACAACTTCAGCTACCACAACGGTTTAACCATAATCATGGGCGTTAGTCGTCGCGATGGAGACATGCCACTAGGCGTCAACATGGGTGCATCGACGTCAAACGGTGTTATAGCTGCCAAACACCAATAGACATTGTAGAAGCTCTCATATACCACAACACGATAAGCACTACTTCTGTGAAGACACGTTTCACTTTCGTGTTATACCGATTCCTATGACGGAGGGATCAGCCATGTTTTTTTTATACTGTCCCCGATATTTTAATCAGAGGAAAATGTACCGTCTAGCGCCACTTCAGAAGATATGATTAGCAATAATGTTGCAGTAATTTTATCATTTCGCGGCACTACATTATGTTATAGCCACAGCGATGTCTGCTCTGCTGTGTTCGATTACATAAATGAAACAAAAAGATAACCGTGTTAGTCTATTTTTATTTCTTCATATTCTTGGTTCCAAGTCCGTCATCATCTCCGTCATAAATCCCATATGATAGTCTGACCACTTTTTCGTTAAGCATTCTCATTTGTTCGATGTTTTATTTTTAGTCTAAATTCCCAGTGTTTTTTTAGATTCATAGGTCTTGACCTTAAACATCCTGCCACCCGTTTCATGGCCCATCCGCTTTTGCGGCCATCAGGAAGAGGACAGTATCATCATCATCATCATCAAGACTAGTTGCCCTGCAGGTGTCCATTCTTAGGGACAGCGAGACGTCTCAATGACCATCAGACTGTGTGTTACTGCTGCGTTCAGTGCGGTTTCTCGAATAGACCAAGAACTAATTACCATCTGTGTGTGTGTGTTCATCTGACCTACACACAGACAGTGTGTGCCTTCGTCATACTTCACGCCACTAGACGTAGTTTTACAAGCACGTAAGACTTGCTACAGCGAATTTCAAAACGTCGAATAACGAATGAAAGGTGCAATGCGCAGCACCCGTCTCAGGTAAAGAGTATGTTCTGCGCGTCTTTACCTCTGGATGTGGAGAGCGGAGTCAGCTTTTTAAGCATCCCACAATTATCGAAAACTGGCCGAAGACGCCACTACTAAGCATGTGCGCCTGTTGAGTCCACGCTTTGATTTAGTTTTTGTGAGGCTAGTGAGGGTCGCAGTGGATGCGACGCCGCTTACGAAAAGGTGCAAGCGAGAGGAGAGGCTGGCGGCACCGCATGCGGTCCGGGGGACGTCTTTCTTCTTGCCGCATCCCCCCGTTGAGCGCGGCAGGACTGCAGAAGCGTGCTCACGGGAGTTTGTCGCGGCCAGGCTGAGAAAGAGCCAGCAAAGGGACCGGCGGCGCGCAGCAATAATAGTGGCAAATGAACGAGGCCCCACGCCGAGAATCTATAGCGTTCCGTTCTCGGAAGGCGGCGGGCCGCAGGAGCAGCTAATCGGCAATTTCTCGGCCGGCAGAAAGACAACACGAGCGGGGCGGGGGAAGGCCGGGACCTAACGGGAGTCCCTCCTCAAACACGGGAAGAGGAAGGGCTTCATCAGGGCATTCATTATTGAAACATTTGCCCGGCCATTCCCGGAACGCCCGCGATGATGCAACCGGGGGTGTTGGGAAATTAGTTAGGCCGAACTCGTGGGGGCTTTTCGGGACCACTGGGGGCCGCCCGAGATGGATGGCTTGGGTGGTCGGCTGGGACGGCATTCTTCCGCGCTAGGACCGGCCTGGAAACGGGGCCGATCGGTTCCGGCGAAAGGCCGACCGAGAGACGACGCCAGGAAGCGTCTGGGGAAAGCCACTTCCGGTTTGTGGCATTCCACGAGCCCTGTCGTCTTCCACCGTAATTGGCAGCCCGCCGGTAGAGCCGACAAGAGGCGCCGACACGCGCAGGTGGCCCGCATCGCACGCTTCGCCGACAGCGTCGCGTCACGCCACGCGCCTGTTGTCTTCCCTGCTGGGCACCGCTGCGCCGCAACGGAGCCGCCGTCGGCAGCTTTCTTGCGCTAGGTCAAGCTGTCAGCGGTCTCCGGGCTTTTCCAGTTTGCATGGAAGAGCTCCGAGTCAGCAAGGGTCATAGGTCACTCGGAGAGGGGATATGGCTTTTGGACCAGGAGCTGTTCAGAAGACAAGGCGAGGAGAAAACCTCAGTAGAGCTTAGTATATGGGCGCAGAAAGTTGATACAGTGTCACCCTTGATGCACATAATGTGGATAAACATGTTAAGAAATATGCCCAAATTGATTATGCAGTAACCTGCCAGGCGGATAAAGTCTTATCCAAGGTGAACTTTGCATCTTTCTTACTGTAGAATAAAGCTACAACGGATATCCTTAGTGCTGCTCGAAAAGGCGGCTTTGCAGTCCCAGAGCGATTCATCCTGATCCGGGGATGTCAGGTTTTACTTCTAAGTTATTGATGTCCTGCACGTTTAATAGAAAGTGGCACACCTATAGTGTGTTCCATGGGCTTGTCTTAAATTGAGAGGCGTGTTTGGACTTTTACCATGCGCGTTACTTCGTCGAGGACTGTTACAACAGAGGATAAAGACCACGAAATGCATACAGCATTCGTTTAGCGGGAGGCGGGGACCGACATTAGATGCCGAGAGAATTTCCGCGGCGGCATCGTTGCCTTTGTGGTAATTAGGTTTATTATCATTTATTTATTTGGTTATTTAAACTATAATCAATCTGTTTATTTGTTTTATTCTTGGGATAAACCACAGAGAAATGGAGCAGCTGAGTCGCTCACATCAATTCGGTTGCAGTGGAGATTGCAGTGGAGAGATTGCTGTATGCATACGAATGCTGTATGCACTTCGTGCTCTTTATGCTTTGGTGTAACAGTCCTCCACGAAGTAACGCGCATGGTAAACGTCCAAACACGCCTCTCAATTTAAGACAAGCCCATGGAACCAAGTATAGGTGTGCCACTTTCTATATAAACGTGCAGGGCATCAATGACTTAGAAGTAAAACAGAATACGTACCACCAGAACAGAATACGCACGTCGATTATGCCTTCAAGATGGCTTCAAAAGGATTCAGCACATGAATAGCATGGATGATGGATACATACCGTCAGAATGTTTCCGACGGCGGCGCACTCGGTACGAAATCGAATTGGCGATGAACACAACCTTGCAAGATAGCGACTCTCTCTTCTAGTCTGTTAGCAGTCTGTTTAGAGGAAAAGAAAAAGCGGTATCAAACCAACGCAAAGTTTCCGCTTCAGCTATGTCAGACAAGATAGCAAGGAGTTCGAAAGGAGGCCAGAGCCTTTGGCAGGAAGCTCGATGACACTGAGACGAGAGAGCAGGTGCACTGCGAGGGGGGCGCAGCTAGTGACGCTATATAGTGACGCTAGTCCCTTTGTTGGCTCCTTGGTCCATATATTTTAAGAGAATATCTTGTTTATGCGCTGGGGTGCATTTCACGCTGGCAACGTGTTTGCAGATGCAAGTACTTTCTACGGCCAATTTATATGCTGGCTTTCTCCACACCCGTCTTCACCGCCTGGATCCATGCCTACGACTCACTATTCCATCTGGCTTACCCCGATCCGAGACGACCTTTTCTGCTGCATGTGGCTTGGGGTGTCTTTTACGAACGTCTTTGCTTGCCGCATCGGAATGACAGACAGCGCTGCATGTGACCATTGCGGCAATGACGAAACCATTGAACATATTTTATGTCAGTGCCCTCAGTACAGCTCTCAGAGACAGTCCCTCTCAGCAGTGTTTGCTCACCTCGACGACCAGCCGCTTTCTGAGCAGTCAATCTTGGAATGTCGGAAAGACCGAGCTTCACGCCAGAAAGCAACGAAAGCGCTGATGAAGTTCCTGCGAGCGACCCGCCTCGTTGAAAGATTGTGACACTCCTGTTTGTGTGTGTGTGTGTGTGTGTGTGCGTGCGTGCGTGTGCGTGTGCGCGCGCGCGCGCGCGCGCGTGTGTGTGTGTGTGTGTGTGTGTGTGTGTGTGTGTGTGTGTGTGTGTGTGTGTGTGTGTGTGTGTGCTTCCATCCCTCCCTGTTTCATTCTTCTGTTTCCTACTTTCTGTCTCCCCTTACCCCTTCCCCAGTGCAGGGTAGCAAACCAGATATGTTTTCTGCCTTTCCGCATTACATTTCTCTCTATATATATGCTGCTTGAGTAGGAAATTTGACACCTAAACATTGAAGAAAGGACAATAAACATGGCTTCCTGAGATGTAAAAAGCACTGAGCAGTTTCGTAGGGGCGCTTTCTCATTGAAGAATAAGAAAGTGGTTTTGCATAGTCAGAGATGACGTTTAACTTTTTGTCCTTATCGTCTTGGTCGCAGCTGTGGTTCAGTGTCCTTGAAACTAGTTTGGCGATGGCCCCTGTCCATTCTGGAAGAAACAATGCAGACACCGCTGTCAGATCGAATGCACCGAGTGTCATATGCATGCTCACGTTACACCTGCATTGCTCACTGATACAAAGGAAACAAGAAAGGAAGAGTGGCAGCGTTTTATCACCAAATAGACAAGCACACATCCATCGCCTACGGTGCCTTAGCCAATTAGGTCGCCTTCCTGCTGTCAATATTTTTAAACACCCACTAAAGTGTAGACATGTTCCAGCGCCTCCTGGAGAGCCCACCCCACCCTACTTTCAGCGAGTAGCCACGAGAGTGTTTTGCTGCCTGCGGAAGGGTATACATCCTTGCAGCCACGGCGGCACATCGCATCTTCTCGGTGGTTGGTCCGAGTAGCGTGGGGAAGCCCATGAATGAAGCCGTCGGCCCGCATCGCGGCCGCGATCATCGCGTGGCCGCTGATTACAGTGGCGCTTTCCTTTTGAGAAGGCGCCGCCACTGAGCGGGGGTGCGCCGGGCCCGTCCCGCCCCGGAAGCGCGCGCGGCCAGAACTCCCGCCGCGGTCGCCGAAAGGGCTGACAGAGACGTCAGCCGGGGCGCTGGGTGTCCGCGCGGCGACGCCGCCGCCTGATGGATGGCGCTCGCGGCCGTGGTGGTCGCCGGCCGCCCTCGACCGTGTTATTTATCCCCGCGCGGGCGCCGGCGCGACGCGGGACGTCTCGAGTTCGACTCCCTCGTTTTTCACCGCGCGCGTCCTAAGGAGCTCCCGCGATGGCGCTCTAATTTATACCGAGCATAATTTAGGCCGATGCCAGACAAAAGGCCTCCAATGCGGGATCAAAAGCTCCCGGCGCCTGAGCCGGGACCTGGCGCCCGTGACCCCGGTGTCGGCCGTGCTTCGTGAAGATCCGCTTTCGTGATCTGGAAAAATGGCCCGACCGCGTCCTTGCTTGCGAGACGTGGCGCCGCGAGTCGTGTAACACCGTCTGTCGGCCTCCTGCCGAACGGCGCTGCTCATGGTGACGCTGCCACAAACCAGCACGGTGTACAGAGTCGGGCTTCGAGCGCTGGAAAGCCGCAGTCATGGAAAAGCGCACCAAGTCCACGGAGAAAGGCTTCCTTACTTTTCTTCTGCGGCTCTCGCTCAAAGAAGCACACGTATACCTGCGGACGCCGGTTAAACGCAAAATGTAAGCAGACCATGCGCTGACATGCAACAAGAATGCGCATGTATGTTTGGTTTGTTCAAGCGCTTTCAGCCGGTACGTAGCCCCTAAGGCGACCCAGTCCAGACTCTCTCACTCAAACGTGTCAGAGAGCAAGGGATGTCTCTTTATTAGGGCGCTTTCGCGACACCTTGTGTGGTTCGGAACGCTTGTGACGCTTCCAACGCCGTGATATCAAGTTTCACGTTGACCAAAGGGGAGTGTCTTGCTACTCTGAATAATATCGCCACGAAAAGCCTTGGCCACTACTCACCTTCCACATTCTTTATGCCATAACGCTTATCTTCCGTTAACTTGGAACTAAACACGCAAACGAAAATTCAATCACCTAATCTCTTTAAGAGCGCCGAGAAGATAAGTAGTGCTAACACGGTATAGAACAAGCAAGTCAGCATATAAGTGACGTCAAGAACCAGAAAAACCTTTTTATTTGGGATAATTTGCCGCATTTGAACGAAAGAAAAGTATTCAAAGTGACTAGGCCGTTCCCGTATCTCATATGTGGGTCGTTTCTGAATTGGTGAAGTGGATTTGGCGTCAGAGGATTCGAACAACATATCGATACGGATCTGCAGAATGGCAAAAATTTGGACGCCGATTCTCTAACATAGAGCTTTTGTTCCACTGCATGGGGTGCCTCATGAAAAAAAAAAAAAAAACGCTTGAGGCCCATCACGTCTGCGTAGCATACCCGAACAAAGCGTTATTAATCGCAGTGGACGATAAAACAATGCGATTTCAATTTAACAAAGTCACAGAAATTCAGTCACAAATCATCAAAAAATATGAGACGAAGACAGTCCTGTGTGGGCGCGGGCCGCATGCGTTCCGGGGGCCGCGTGTTTGAGGCCCCTGGTCTATATCATTCGATGTTGCCATTTGCACCGAGGGCATGTTCCATGGCCCTCTTGTCGGCCCTCAGTAAGCGTAATGGATGGCGTAAGAGTGACTTCAGCCCGGTGCTTCATAACAGATACTTCGTGCTCCCGGTTGAGATTACGGGGAAGGAAGGAGACACGTGGTAGAACCAAGGCGCACGTGTCCCGTCGAAGGCTTGATTTTAGTGCATGGCGGAGAGCGCGGCATGATCCGACAAAAAGCAGCACAAACAGGTGTCTCATGTGAGGGAGGTTATCGAGCCATTCGGCCTATTATGACGTAGAAACAAATCCGACCATGCATGCTTCTAAACCCACTGCGCCTCAATAATGTAAAGTATAATGACTTGTGGAGACTGTGCGTACCTTGACAGATTAGGAACACTTTACTTATTAATTTTTTTTTCAACTTGCTTGAGCTGTTTCATTGTGACAAGTGAGTCAGTGTAAATGCGCAGCGTCGGGATGTTTGGTACAGCAATAATCGTCTTGATAGCGTCATTTGTGGCTTTCAGTTCAATTGGTAACGCATCAGTGTTTATAAATGAGGGAACGTTGAACTGCGGGGTGAGAGGGGCTTCTGCCCGCTGTGAAACCGTCGCATCTGTACATATATAACACGGTGATCTTCAAGGATATGCAGTAGTTAGTCTCAGTACGGGAAATTCGATCGCTGAGGCGTCGTAGTTGTGTTTCTGGTGACAGATGTATTACACTACGAATATAAATATTTCTGGTTGTTCTTGTTTTGAAGCGGCTTCAAGGAACGGTAGTTTCATTCGCGAATATGCGTTAATGGAGAATTTACTTGAAACGATGTTGCAGTTATAGGACCTTTTCTTCAGATCGATATGTCATGGCCGGTTCATATTTGATCAGTGCAGCAGGGGCAGTGTTAAGAAGTTACATATAATGTTGTCCAATACAGTTGCCTCGAATAGCTGCACTTGTACTCACGGTGACTAGCTGACATATCAAATGACCTCCCGCTGTGTATACAAATTGCTTTTTGCAGAAACAGCTAGATTTGACAAATTGTATTTATTTATTTATGCTTTACGTTACACGTTGCTAGAACGATGGCCATAAGGACAGTATCATTTCACGTCGTGAAGCGCGGTAGTGAGAGTGGAAACAGAAGAGCACTTGACTACATCTTTGGATAGGCCAATCGCGGATGGTAATAGGTAAAAAAGAATTCATGAAAGAGTTGGCTCTGCCCGAAATTTCGCAAACTTTTTTTTTTTAGAGTAAAGAAGAGCAAGCCACTGCATGCGTGTAAAGTTTGAAGTACAAGCTTCTGTTGAGCTTGTCAAGCTTGTCATCGTATGTCATAGAGAATATTTCTAGCCTTTCGCGATATCGTGTTCTTTGTAGGGATTCTTTTGTTGTTTTTTTATTGCGAAATATACTTGCCCTTAAGGCACAATTCTTTGTGCGTATATGTGTATTAAATGTGCGCCCTTAGGCCGGTGCTGTGTATAAAGTGAAGTGAATCAGTGTCTTGTGGAATCTGCTGTCATGTATCCAGCGGTCATAGCTGTGTCACTGTAGCGAAGGCCGGCTTGCAGGACGTAACGGGAGCGTTCCGACTGTAACCCTTGGCATGCCCATATAAGATGGTATGCATCTGCTTGCATCACTGAAATAGAACAGTAAGGACACGTAGCACCCACTGGTAAATGCGACCAGTTCCACATTGAGATAACAGCCGGTGTAAGGGCCACCCCTGCCCGAAGCCTCCTAAGCACGACTTCCTCCGCCCTAGTAAGGTGAAGGGGGAGAGAGCAGACACACGATGGGATAAGAGCGCGTGTATCCTGCCGGAGACCATTTTTACGGGCACAGAGTGAGTTTAGGGGTTGAGGTGGAAGGGGAATAGATGGAAGATCTTTATTAGGAGGGCAATGTGCCTGCTGGTCAGCAGCAATATTGTGAGGGTTCGCAGCATGGCCGTCAATCCAGTGTATACCCTGACGGAAGTAGCTGCATTACGGTTCATGGTGTGTATCGCCTCGCAGATTTCCATCGCCTTGTGAACTTTCTTGAGTTCCTGGAGAGCCGCTAAAGAATCAGTGAATATGTCAAGTTGCGTAATTGTAGGCAGCTTAGAGGTGGCATCCCGCACTGCGTCATTGATAGCTTGAAGTTCCATTACTAGAGGACTGGCTTCCGTAGATAAATAACGCTGGTGACCATTGATGAAACTGTGCATAGTACTCAGGAATGACGTCTACCCGCTGTCTTGTAGGACAGCAGCATCTGTGTAGACTTTGCAGCTATTAGCGCATGGTGCTTCGATGATAGAGCGTTCGTAAATAATACCTGATGTATCGCTGCATCGTAACTTTGTTGGCTTATTAGATGTGATGGTGGTGAATTCCCAGGGAGGCATTGTATCGGGCTGGTTGCCAATGCGAGAGCCGCGTTGAAAGTGATCATGCAACGCAGCAACAACCGGAACAAGTTGTTTTTTTTTTTTATTTCACGCGCTTTTTCTCTTTGTGAAATTAGCTCTGCAATTGTATTGAGCTGGGCGTGCTCCTGTAAAGGTGGTGTCGGAGTGATGCGGGGTAAGGCTGTTTTTGTGCACACTGCATCACGGTTAATAGTCTCCAACTGTGCCAGCTGTGCCAAAGTCAACCGTTGAAATTGCGCCTGCTATTGTATTCTTGGCTGCAGAACTGCGTGTACGAGCCGTCGAGATACGTCAATACGAGCTCCAGCTGCTTTTGATGCAATGCGACTAATCGGATGCAGCGTTCTTGTGGAACTCTGTCTGACTTTGCGAAGCCAGTGCGCACCACTGCCGGACCGTCCGGTGAATATCAAGACCCAGTATGCGGACCTCCGAAACCTCAGGAATTCTCACTGCACGAAGTGTAAATGTAAAAGGGCACTGCGGGATCTTTCTGCGCCCTGCCTAGTTAGCCAACACAACATATCTTGATTTCTAGATTTGCAGAAATAAAAAGAAAAAGCTGTCGGTGATATTTTCCTGCTTAGCGAATTAAAACCTAGCTGCCTTTCTCTGAACCTTTTCTAGTTTCCTTATTTGTATTTGTGTGCGGATTCCATACTGCCGCAGCGTATTCGAGTGTTGGCCTTGTGCATAGTTTTTTTAAGCGAAAGGATGCATCCTTCGAAGCTTTGGGAAGTGTTCGCCGCAAGTAGCCTATATAGTTGTCGCATGAAAAACAGAGAATTCTGCCGCCGTATATAAAGGTGCCTGCATGCTACTCTGTATAGGGGAAGGGGACTGAGTACAGAAAGGCCCTATAAGTACATGAAACTAGAGACATATTGTTACCGCTGATGTTATAAGTGAAACCGAGTGGATTGCTTTTATGCGTTATTGCTATCATTTTTGCCGCGGCTTATTTGCATCTGCCACGAAGCACACCAATTTTTATTCTGGGCTAATGATTTGTTAAGAGAAACCTGATCATTGGAACTATAAATTTCCTTGTATGAGATGTAATCGCCTGCAAATAAACGAATTTTTACCGCTATGTTTGAGAAATATCGTTTCTGAAGATAAAAAATAATAACGGTCCAAAAAGTCCTTGGTGAATATTTGAATGAACGGAGGCAGAGTCTGAATTGACATCGTCGATATAAACACTGTTTGCTGCCTAAAAGGCAAGTATGCTGCGATCCACGCAAGGAGAGAATATTTTAAGGTATGGATTTTCATTTCAAAACCAGGCTAAGAAGCGAGACACGGTCAGAAGCTTTCTTGAGGTCAATGAATGTGATATCAGCCTGACCAGATTTATCCAACGCTGAGGCGAAGTCGGGAATGCTCTATGTAGCAGTTGCGTTGTCGTAGAAACTCATCGTTGAAAACCATGCCGTTGACTGTCAATTATTTTGCTATCTTCAAGGAAGTTGAAAATTTCTTGAAAATGGTGTGTTCAAATACTTTTGCTCAAGTGCAGAGAAGAAACATTGGCCTGTAGGAGGCATCAAGGGATGAATCACCCTTCTTTGGGTATTGGAGTTAGTCTGGCGCATTTCCAATCACTGGGAATTTCCGCGTGGGAAAATGATTTTCTGAATATAAAACATAACAATTTCGCGCATTACTCAGCATATCGGCGTAGGAAAGTGTTAGGGATTCCGTCTATTCCAGATGACTTTTTGTAACTGGTATCATTGTAACTGTTTAGAAAGTCAAACAGCGTAGTGAGTGGGACAGAAATAAGTGCAGGCTGAAACTTCTATTTATTTATAGAAGCAATAGATACAAAAAGGGGAAAAACGCAGAACAGAGGGAAATACAAGTGAGGGGAAAAGTCAACTGAAATCAAGTGTCGTCCTGGAACGAAATCTCACAATCTAAAAGCGACGTGGGCGGGGAACTCAGATATGTCACTGTTTTATTTTGATAAAGAAAGCTCCAGCAATCACCCTCGTTTTTGAGTCGTGACTATAGCATGATAATGCTTTCAGAAGCTCCAGCTCTTGAAATAAATAATTGTATATGAATGAGAAAAACAGCTTTTGTAAAGTTATTTTACTGTTTGCCCATTGAAACTGTGTGCTCAGGGAAGGGGGTGACGCCTTAGATAATGGCTCTGCACCGTTCAAGGAGGGACGAGAGGAAGGGACAGCTGAGAGGGAAAGAGTAGTTGCGTGCATAGACGCTCATGGTCACCTCTCGACGCTGTATATTATACAGGAAGGCGGCGAGTTTGCCGAGCGGCTTAGCTATACATATGGCTTCGTTTGGCAACGGAGCGGCCGCACGGTATTCACGAGCTGACCCGCGAACAAGGAGCTCCGCGCTTTCGCTCCGGCCAGCGGGGCTCTCGAAAAGAAAGAGAGCGCCCGCCGGCGGCACTGACGACTTAATTTCGGAGACGGAGGGGAAACGAGGCGGATGCACCCGCGAGAGAATTGTCGCGCATGTAAAGAGCGCCCGTCTCTCTCTTCCCCTTCAATATGGGCAAACAATTTTCGGGGGGCCCGCAAAGCAAACAACTTCTCGCGCCGAGGCTCCCCGCGGCGGCGACCGGAGGTCACCGCGCGCCGACGCCGCCGCTGGCCAGCGCGCGCCGGCGTTGCGCTCCCGGCGGAGGAGAGAAGCGCGTGCCCCTGGGCCTCGTTTTGCGTCCACACTCGGCCCGGCTGCGCCCCATTTATTCTTTCTCTCCTTTCTTCGCGTAAAGACGGCCCCAAGTTCCGGTTCGGGGCGTTATGCTGCTTGCGGTGGCTGTGCAAGCAAAGTAGCGAGCCAGAGGCGCGCCGCCTCTTGAAGAAGGCGTGTGCTCTGCGCCTATTCTATACAGGGCGGCCAAAAGGGACACGCAAGTGAGTCCGCGTATGCTACATAGCCTTTCTGACGGCTTCATATGCGCAAAGATGTAAGAAACTGAACATCTTCACTCTCCCGATTGCTCCATCTCGAGCACAAAAATGCTGAACCACTTTAGTTCCCGCCCACTCATTGCGTCACGTACTGCGTATTAACTGAACAAAGACACTGTGCCCTCTGCACTGTGAACAACAAACACGTACCGCTTCCGAAACGACAACTCGTACTTTACTATACTTGATCAATGACCCTAATATGCGTTTGTAACCTAATGACTTGTTCTACATATTTTTTTTTTCCTTTAAATTAAGCCTGCTGCCAGCTTCCAGCCTCTGCATGTCATGGGTTCTCTGCACTTCTATTTGCTAGACGTCCGTGGTGAAACCGTTATGCAATGACCTAACAGTGTTAGGTCATTGCCAGCCGTTTCTTTGTTTTGTAATACGCACCAATGAGCTATATACGCGAATACATGTTATATATTTGCCTCGATGCGTGTTGACCATATACGAGGTCTGATTTAATGTCTTTTAACGCGATAGCGTTAAAGAGCTCGTTTTGCAGGAATTCCGGCGTCGGCGTCGTTGGTTGTGAGCGAAAAATCAGCGTTGTCCGGGAGCGAGAATTGGAGGTGATGCAAAGAAATAAAAAATGTTTGGTTTGAGTAGTGACAATCGAACCCTGGCCTTCTGCGTGGCAAGCAGGTGCGCTAGCACATAGCCACGTCATTGCTTGGAGATGCTTCTGGAAAAAACCCATTATGAATGTCTTGTAATGCGAGGAGTCTCCTTAACGCATGCAATGTTGCCCGGCAGAAGCGTAGAATCGCGCCAGGCGTCAAGACACGGGAATTGCAGAACAGGTTAGGGGATTGAATTCCCGCCCCTTACAAAGCGCTCAGACATATTTTATCATCATCACTAGCAAAAACATCAACAAAGTGAGCAGCTGCATATGTTCGCGTGTTGCCTTACGGACGCGCAGTGGGTGCTTCGCCGATTCGCAAAAGGAAGAATTATGGCGTAGTGAGCACTTCGCAACTGTACTTGCAGTAGGCATTCTAGGATAGTTTTAACGGCCAATGTTACTCGCACGGACGTTACTTTTCTCGCAGCATGGTTGGGGTGTCCACCAAGAAGCGAAGCGAGGCTACCGATTGAGAAGGCGATGCGAATGGGGCCCGATTACGCTATCGCGTTCTGAGGCAAATCTCAAGCGTCCTCCAAGTTTTCTTTATTTATGGAAACAAACTTCACTGATTGGTTATATGATTAAGCTTTGAGTCTTATCAGAGAGAGAAGGACTATTAGAGAAGGAAAGGCAGGGAGGTTAACCAGTTTAGCAAAATCGGTTTGCTACCCTACACATGGGAACAGGGTGAAGGAGATTTAAAGATGGAGAGGAAAGAGAGAGAGAGAGAAAGATAGCACATGACACAGCACACACAGAGACAGTCGCAGTCGGTCACTCTTGCGCGGTACGCGACAGTTCTGTCACAGCCACTTGTCCAAGTTCGTCTCTCTTAAAAACTTCAGCAGTGCCTTCGTCGCCTTCAGCTGCGATGTCTTCTGTTGACGACATGCAAGAATTGTTTCAACAGACATTTGTCTACTGTCAAGGTGCGCTATATCGGACGCCAGTGAATGTCTCTGAACAGTGACTGTTTCTGGCAGTCGCACAGGATGTGGTGTCTCCTCGCAACGACAGGCATCGCAAAGAGCGTTGTCGGCCATTCCAATCCGAAAGGAATAGGATTTCGTAAATGCCACCCCTAGCCATAAGCGATAAAGCAATGTGGCCTCTCTTCGGCGGAGTCCAGTTGGCATGCAGAGATGCCTCAAAGAGGACATGTGTGGCGTTGACGATTGGTCCGGTTGGTTTGGCTGCAGAGCGAGGCAGCGTCAGACCTTGAAAGTGGTATGGTATCTTCTTGTGTGCTTTCAAGAGCTGCCCGAGCGGCATTATCGGCGTGTTCGTTCCCTATGACGCCGCAGTGACTTGGCAGCCACTGAAACGTCACGTGGTGCCCTTTCTCATGTGAAGTATGGAGAACACATCGAATTTCGAATACGAGCTGTTCGTATGGCCCGCGACGCAGGGCAGATAGCACAGATTGTAGGGCTGCCTTTAAGCCGCTAAAGATAGATCATGGTTGAGGCAGTTCCCGATTGACCAAACAAAGTGCAGCGCGCAGAGCAGCTAGTTCCGCAGCTGTCGACGTCGTGGAGTGGTCAGTCCCAAAGCTGATGGTAATAGCTCTTGCTGGGACAACCCCGCACCGGACGAACACCGGATGTTTGTGGAACCATCTGTATATATATGTACGCTGTCCGCATACCTCTCGCGCAAAAGAAGCAGAGACAGTTGTTTCAGCACAGGTGACGATAGCTCAGATTTTTTTCCGGATCCCTGGTACACTGAGTTGAACTGTGGGTCGAATAAAACACCAATAAAACACCATCGGTGGTTTAGATGCAGTGGTGAAATCCGAGGGAAGTTTGTCGTTGTACTTGACGATAGTTTTAGAGAATGATGCTTGGCGCCTCTCTGAAGGCAGTGTTGCAAGGTGATGACAGGTAGCACGTGCAAAATGTCTGACGTGCATTCTCAGGACTTCCACCGTAATGTGAGTTTGCATTGGATTGTCGCGAGCGATCGCAATAGTTGCCTCTGTTGACGTACACCTGGGCAAACCAAGGCACTCTCTGAGTGCTTGAGCTTGTACTGCTTGCAGAACACGAATATTAGTCTTGCAAGTATTGCTCAGCACGGGCAGGCTATATCTAAGAAAACCGCGAAAGAGCGCTCTGTAGAGTTCCAGCATGGCGTCTACTGACATCACCCACGTCTTTCCTGCCAAGAACTTGAACAACTGGGAAATTGCTGTCAGGCGCTGCTTCAGGTAGGCCACGTGCGGGCTCCAACAGAGGTCCCTGTCAATGATTACGCCAAGAAACCTGTGAGTTCTGGCATAAGGAATGGGCCGCCCGTAGATTGAGATGACACAAGGCTTCATTAGTTTCCGAGTGAATGCCACTAGTGCGCATTTTTCTGGTGATATGCTGAGACCTTGTTTACACAAGTAGCTAGCTGTCAAAGTTGCTGCTCTTTGAAGCCGCGCACGTATCTGAGGACTTGTGACTGCCGAAGTCCAGACACAGATGTCGTATGCGTATATTGAAACCTTGATGGTAGTTGGCAAGTAGTCAGCAAGCCCAATAAGTGCGAGGTTGAATAGCGTCGGGCTGAGAACTCCGCCTTGAGGAACGCCCCTGGAGGTATAGCGTCGTGTAGTTGGGCCATCGTCTGTTAACACAAAGAATGACCTTGCAGCCAGGCAACTTGCAATCCACAAAAAAAATTCGACCACCGAGGCCAACCGCCGCAAGTGCATCGAGCATGGCCTCATGTAATACGTTATGGTATGCACCTTTCACATCTAAGAACAAAGCTGCAGATAGTCGCTTACGGGACTTTTCATGCTGAACATAGATCAACTGCATTGTCGATGGAAGAGCGGTCACGCCGGAAACCGGCCATGGAGTTTGGGTAAATCTTGTAGTGTTCAAGATACCACCCCAGGCGGCCAAGGATCATTCGTTCTATCATCTTTCTTACGCAGCTGGCTAGTGCTGTTGGGCGGTATACGAGGCGAGCTCGAGTGGGGATTTGCCCTGCTTCAAGAGGGGCACCAAGCGGCTTACTTTCCAGTCGTCGGGAACATTGCCATCCTGCCATGAAGAGTTGTACAGGCTCAACAATTCTCTCCTTGCGCCTTCTCCCAGGTTGCACAAGGCTCGATATGGAATACCATCTGGACCCGGAGAGGTAGAACGCCTGCAGAGAGCTAGTGCCGCCTCGAGCTCCTCCATTGCAAAAGGGAGGTCCATGCGGCAGTCACGGGAATGGGGGACGTCACCTCGGGCTGGAGAACCTGGACGAGTAGTTTGGTTGGCGATCCGCGCACAAAAACTTCTGCGACATCGATGTCTTGCCGCCCTTCAAAGAGTGCGAGCGCTTTGAATGGAAAACGTTGTTCCGGAAGGCAACGCAGACCTTGCACAGTTTTCCAAATGTGAGAAAGTGGCTTGCGAGTGGTACCAATTACTCCTATGTCGATATAGCGCATGACCTACAACCGCGAACGGCAGGTGTATTTGCGAGACCAAACGTAGCAGCTACACTTTCACACATTCGCTGTCTTCTCACTTGGAGATCTATACCTTTTTTCTGGGCGATGTGACGAAACTATATATTTCACTACATGTGCCTTAAGGACACAGGGTAGGGTAAAATAAAAAAATATAAAAACTTGGTTTTTCGCTTGTTTGGAATGATAAGGCATTCCTTTACAATATCCAGTACCCCGCACATTTTTGCACGTTTTGATTGCGCCAAAGAGGACCAGGTTTTCCAGGCCAACTTACGAGCAGCCAAGCCCCCTTTTCTCAGACCGCGTACAAACTGAGCTTTCTGCCTCAAGTGAATTTCCTAAAAATCGAGATTGGTAATTTGCCTGAGCTTAGCAGGTTTTTAAACAAAGTATTCCGGCTAGTTAAAAGCGCATGGTGCAGTTTTTTTTTTTAACACGCGTGGCATTTACCAAGTCCGCTTGCCTTGTGTGTGTGAGACCCGGATGGAGATACGGTTCTGTGCATTTATTCTGAGTTTAGTTGCGCGTTTGTTGATTTTGTCGCGGTGGCAAAAGATAATCTCGTGTTGACAAATCAAAGAAACAGTTTAGAAAGCGCAGTATCATTGGAAATCGACACGCTTCGGCTACTATTAGAAACCAGACCGACTCGTGGGAGCAATTAAGCTTTGTCCTCATTCCGCGTCACCGCAAGGACAAAATGTTACATGTATGTGACAATGGCTACGCTTTCATTTATGTGGATCTTCTACAAAATGTGATTACGTGTGAAACCTCGGTGATACGAATCTCACGGGACCACCAAAAATATTCGTATCATCCGAAATTCGTATCACCAGAAAGCATGAAAAATTAGCATGCGACAAAAGAAAGCTGGCGTGCATTTTCATTTATTGTTTTTCAGGGAAGCAGCAACGTCAGAAAGTTGTTGTTGCTAGTAGCGCTGTGTAGTGTTCCTGTGTGCCTTCTCGTGTCCGTGTTTCCTTTCGCGCTACACCAAAAGCCTTTCAAGTCAGAAAGAAGCCTGAATAATTGTCAGTAAAGTTTTTATATGTCGGCAATTATACCAGCACTTGTAAATATACGGCCCGTACGCTCGTATTTAATTAATGAACCAGGTGCGTTGTGACCCACGACAGCAGTAGCCCCTTCCAAATTTTAGTATGCTTTTTTGCATGACAACGGAGTACTGCAGCGAAAGTAACAAAAGAAGCGCCTTGACGCGATGGATCAAGGCCAGAAAATTACTAAACCATGCTCCTGCGTTATGATTTTGTTATTGCGGAAGTGTTGGGGATGCTTTTTGGGAGATTTACGGCTGCGCCCGCACAAGTGCAACCTCAACGGTCGCGCATGTTGACGATGTGAGGCCTTACTCCTTCGCTAAGACCATCCTCGCCTTGTTTCGGTCCTTGTCCACCTGTCATAGGATGTCTGATGCTCAATGCAGGCACGTGTAAACACATTACAACGACAGCAGCCCGTGGCGACACGTTAGAAAAAAAAAGAAAAACATGGCGCTAATGTCCTCTGTAATCTAAACGCGAAGGCACACGGGGGCACATAAGAGCCTCAAAGATTCGCGCACACAATATCGGAGGCCGCGACGCGTTTCTGAAGGTTTATTCTGACTGTAAGAAACGTGTTTTTCTTACACCGTGATTCTGACGATTTGGCGGTGCGGCGCGCATGCCCACACTTGCGTTCCCGCGCTCGCACGTGCTTGGCGCGTCTTCCGCGACAGCGCGGACAGCACCTATTCGTACCTGGGCGGTAGTGTACGTTCGTATCAAACGTGGCTGGGTGAAAATAGGTTCGCAACAACCGTAATACATTACATTGCAGGCCAATGGGCCTTGGCCGGGACCAACGAAAAATTCGTATCACCCCGAAATTCGTATGAGCTGTGATCGTATCACCGAGGTTTCACTGTACCTGTGTCTGCACAGAATGCGGAGGAACCGTGGCACTCGTAGAGAACACAAATGGATCGTGTTCCTTGGAATGGAAACCCTCAGAACTGCCGCCTTTGAAACCGTTCTAACTTTCAAAAAAAAAGTCTGCATGAACCGAGTAAACGTTCTAAAGGCCGTTTGGGATATCACCGAGGCGCAACACTGCGATATGGTTGGGTGAGATCGACTGCCATCGACAGTATTTGGCCAATAGAGACACACAAGATACGACAAAACAAGCCAGGAAATCAAGAAATCAAGAAAAGAAGCAAAAAGCTGATTCGCGTGATGACTATATGGCACGGTGCTATTAATTAAATTGTTCAGTACGTTTTCTTTTTGAACAAAACTTGAAATAAACTTTCTTTTCTCTCTTTAACTCTCACTCTCTCGAAATTATTTTTTTTTGTTACGTTTGAATCATTATCAGAACTACTTGAAAAAACAGAAGGCTCATGTTTTACCAGAATAAACCAACCATCAATGCGAAGCTACTGAACTAGAATGGTGTACGTATGCGGAATAGTTTACATTTTTTTAGCAGTTTTATTTTAAAAATAACGAGAAATATTATTTGCTTTGCTAAAAAAATTGCAAAAATGTCAACACTCGAAATACAATTGTAATTCTAGTTCCATTACGAGAAGAGGCGCCGACAAATAAAATGAAACAAACCTGAACGCTTTACATATATACGTAGTTTCAGAAAAACTGGGTCTTAAAGAAGCCGTAAAATACGTGGGAGGTACAGGGCTACCCTGTGCCCTTAATCAAGGATTGAAAGAGCATCACTGTAAATGAACGAGGTGATCTAAGGCCACATAACAACTCACTGCCGTGTTAGTGGGTGCACACCAGCCCTTGATCGGTGTGAAGTGCTAACTAAACATCGACCGCAACTCAGCTGCGAGATGACTGAAGTGCATGCAATATATATATATATATATATATATATATATATATATATATATATATATATATATACATATATATATATATATATATATATATATATATATATATATATATATATATATATATATATATTTCAAGTTGTATAGTATATATCATCCATTCTGCAATAAAAACCGCTTGAAAGCCAGCGCTCTCTCCCCTCCTGTTTTGGAATCTTGGCCGTTTCCTCCTATCCATTACCGCGCTCCAACAAGTTTTAAAACATGTTACTCCTGGTCATTGCTCTGTTCCTCCCTTTATCTCTACATGTACATAGAAGGCAAAACACAAATATACAAATGAATGGGCTTCTCCGGTGGTTTACGAAGCCCTGACTTCTTGCTGCAAAGCACGCCCATCTTTCTCTCCTCAGTACGCGTAGGGTGTGCAAACAGGAAGCGCGTTTCTGCTACGATTTTAAGTGGTAATTTGCAGGGATGTGAAAAAGGTGCTCATGTTTGCACAAAACCACCCTTGCTCCGTGGCATTTGGCAGCCTCCTCGACCGCGCACTGTCGCTGGTAAAAGCCAACAAAGAAGGCTAAGCTGAGTGCCCAGGTTTGCCCAGTCGTTGACGTTTTTGATGTCACCGCTACGCGCCGGCATTCACTTCGAATAGCGCGGAGCAAGAAAGGCCGCCTCGGACATTCCTCGCGGTTTGGTGCCCCCTGGCTACTTGACTTCAGAACAGCGAGCCGCAGTGTGTGAGCGAGTCTCCGATACGCATGCTCCTCTCCGAAGCATAGAAGCCGCCAAGAGTTAAGCAGAGGACGGCAGTGACTTATCCGCCGAAACACGTTTACCGACGGGCGGCGCAGTCGAGCCACAGAAGATGCGCCCGCCAACCCATAATGCCGACGCCTCAAAGAGCCCACTTCATTAAAGCCGCCCGAAGAAAGTTGACAATGGCCGGCTCTAGAAAGGCATGGGGGAGGCGGCTTGGCAGGTCATCGCTCACCGACGGCCCGAGCGAGCCACCCCTCAAAGGGAGGACGGCCAACGTGCCGGCTCCTCATTTTCCCTAACTGGTCATGGGAAACATTTCTCACGGAGGGATCAGCAAGCGCCCTGCTATTATAGTCCATGCTTGCTTTACCCCTTTGATCAGAACGTTCCGGATGACTCTAAAATTAGCGTCACCGTGCCTGCATGGGACTTCAGTTGGGGGGACCACCAGGGATGCGCCGCCGTTGTACCCATGAGAGCAAAACGCCTCTTGCAACAGGTACAACGTGAGTCCCGCTGCGGCATTGGCGTTTGCTTCACTATCTGCGGTGACAGTCTGAGAAGAGGCTTAGCCAGTTGAGCTTTCGTCACCCGGACGGACAGGGCTGCTCACAGAGACCGCCGCCATAGAGAACGCTCTTGCGAGCCTGGCCATTGCGATTCACTTCACGATAAGGAGCCTAATGCAGTTCCCGTGTAAACTCGACTTGCTTCTCAAGACGACGAAAGGAATTCCATTGGGTGCGCTGGTGGGTGAGCCGTTTTCGTGCTTGCTACCTGTCTGCTACCTCTAAGCGCGTACATATCTTCGTTGTTTTCGGTCATCCAACGAAAAGGTAACAGTAGCTACGCCTAAGCGAAACTAATGTCAACTCTCTTTGTCGCAGTCACCGCAAGCCAGCTTTGGAGGAACGCGCAGCGATATGACTTAAACACCGTAGCGTGGGTAAATACCGCCAGAGGAGGCATGTCTACACACGTGGCTGAACGTTCGGTAAACAGCCTACTATTACTTCCGCAGCGCCAGTCAAACCAGGCTGCGGACGACTTTCGACAGACTACGCGTGTATGCTCGGAGAGACTGTATTCTGCCACCAGGGCGACTGGCCATCCTTCACACGACAAGATCACCCGTTACGCGACTGGGGAGATCAAAAGAGCAGCAAGTTACCCCTCTGGCCCTTTGCGGGGTGACAGATCCGAACCGGTGATAGAGGCGCTAACTCCTCGGTGGGCTCTAATGACCGCCTTTCCGAAACGTGCTCCTCTCAGTGGCTCGCGCGGAGGGCCCCTCGGAAACAAAGCGCACGCCGAGGCGGCCTGCATTCCAGGACCCCCGCTGGGCTGCACAGTGGCGCTGCGCCCCCCGCCGTCCCTATAGCGATTATAGGGCAGCAGGAACTCGTCGCGCAGCGCAGAGACCGTTGAAAAGCCTCGGGAAATAAAGCACGCCACCCCCGTGCGTTGCAACGACGTGTCCTTGTTAGGGCGGAGAGCGCGTCACAACAGGTGTGCCCGCGAGAAGATGCGAGCGGCCAGTTTATTCCCGGTGTCTCCTCCGGGAGGCTGGGAAAGTGCGCGGAGCACTTTTGCTGCTGTGGGAGAGTGTTTGCAGACAAGCCGGTTGTCACGGGCGAAAGCGGCCGCAGTTGAATGGCTTCGACACGCCACTCCTGGCGCGCTGGTTTCGTTTCGAGCCTTTCATGCAGGAAAGTCAACACGTGAAGGGCGCATTCACAGATCTCCGGCGTTCTTTCGGGCCCCGGCCGGCTGGCGAGCCGAAGACACAATCTTCGTCCGCTGTGAATGAGTTCAGGGCTGTCTGCCGCTGACGTTATCGCGCCGAGAATCGGACCAGCTCCGCCGCCGTCGTGAGCTGTAATTCGCCGCTTTTAATCCTCGCCGCTGCAGCATCTCTCCTCTCGCAGGTGTGACCGTGAGGGTCGAAAACGGACGCTGCTTTCGAGTCTTGTTTACCGAATGGTCTCCAACGGTTTCCCACACGAAAACTGTCCAGAATTCCATAGCATGAAAGGATACGCTCCTCTTGTGTCCGTGGTCAATGCGAGCGATGGCTAGTTTCTGTATCAGCGGTTTCAGAACCGCCATTCATTCGCGACGTGGTCCTCGAGTTCTGTCGTCTTCATAAAAGAAGTTTCTAGCTTCGAGGCGAACTCTTGCCGGCAGTACACGCCACCTGGCAGCAGCTCCAGGTGTACTTAAACCTGTTCTCTATCACACGTGGCAAAAATCTGTCATATCTATCCGGAAACGTTTTCGAGCAAAGTGACTATATATGTACTCGACGCCAATGCTCTGTGGCACCCTTTCTATGCAACGTCAAAGTTGTTCGCTAATCTGTAGGTGTGATGCATGAACACGTTGGTCCTTAACTCTAAATATTGCTTCGACAGCGATCAGCGAAGAAGTAAATAAGAATGTCGTGATTCAAGCGAACCGCATTCTCGGTGTATATTATAACTCATGTAGTCCACGTAAGGAAATATTGGTATCTCAGTGGCTCGTTCGTGCGTGGCTTGAAAACTTTATGTTAATGATAATTGATGGTAGCGCAGACTAAGGACAAGGACAAAAGAAAGACACATTCGACACCACACAGCGCTTACTTTCAACAACTGTTTTATTACTCGCCGATCCCACTATATATATGCTCTCACGACGTCATACGTCACGTGTACAAAGCTCTCACAACCATAAACTGTAACCTACGCGCATATATTGCAGACATGACAAGGCAGTATCATTCGCCAAGTGCAAGCACATTTATCCTAGTTGCCTAACCACAAACAGTTTACCGCGAACACATGTAACCGAGTTCTTCATTTGACAACAGCACTGATGGACTGTTCACACATGCGTCGCCAAACGTTGAAATTCTGCTGGCCTCCATTACCAAGCGCGTCATCTCCCACCTGCTTCTACTCATGATGGCCGCGTCTTTAAATCTACGCTTGCACTTACATCTCTTTTGCAATGAAGGGCAAGAAAACCGTCAGGAGCAACGTTACTTACTTTCTTGTTATGCTCTCGCAACCTATTATTTATGCATCTACCTGTCTGTGCTATGTATGACTTTTCACAAGTAAGGGGAATCTGTTAGAGAACACAGGCGCTACATTCAACAAATTTGATCCTGTGTTTCTTTTCGCACACGCTGTCTGTTGTCCTACCTGCATGGTCTTGTGCTGCTACACATGCTCACCAATTTATTAGGCGCTGAAAAAACAACGTTTGTGTCCCACCTTTCAGCGATCTTCTTTATTCTATGGGAGAACTTATGTATGTACGGAATGACGGCAAAACTTTTCTTTTTGTTTGTGCTCGCGCTACTCATCTGCTCGGAACCTTTCTGCAGCGCTTTTTTTATGCAAGCTCTCTGCAACTCACACGACGATAAGGTGCTTAGGGTAACCAGCGTCGCTTAACCGCGAGACCTGCTGTGTGAAGCTTTCATGTCACTGGCACGACTTCTTCAGTGCTCACTCAAGCACATAATCGTGATTCCCCATTTTATGAGTTTAGTATGCGCTGAATGAAACTGTAACAGTGGCTATTTGCTCTGGGTTCATAACGCCAGCACGTTTTTTGATCAGAGAGTACAAAGTTAATGTCAAGGAATCTAATCCTTCCGTCACATGGCGTTTCAAATGTTACTTCAAGCGAGTTAAGGTAGTCACGAAAAACGCTAAAAGCACCAGTACATTGATTAGAAAAAGCTTCATATGTATCATCGATAAAAACTAAAAAAAACATAAACGTACCTAAAGACTTTCACAATGTTATATTCTTGCAGGCGTTCTGATAGGTTCCTGTCCAGTTCTGCTAGAAACAGATTACTTAAAACTGGTGCTAAGGAAGAGCCGATGCATACTCCTTGTTTTTGCAAGTGCAGGGAACCATTGTTGTTTATAAACGTTGACGACAAGTAAAATCATTTGGACCGCCAGACGTAGACGCTTCCGAAACGGCATCTCCGCTGTGTATGGCTGTGCAACTGAACCCCTGGCTCTCAAAAGCCGCACCTGTCTAAGCCATTCTGAGCGCTGAATTTTCAGGATCCTCGCTCTATGCCCGTCCGAAGGAGTGCGCCCTCCGAATAGCGCTCGAACATCTTCTGGTAGAAGTTTGTTCTTGATGCAAAAACTGAGCGTCCTTTGCCTTGCACACGCCGTTGACGATGAGAGCTACAACACCGCAAGGATCTCGCAGTTTGTCTCGGACTTTGTGCTTGAAGTTTTGGGACTTGGGCCAAAGTTTGCTGTGCGACCCCACAAGAAGAAGCCTGAACTTTTGTCGACTGTGCGTCAAGTCTCAAGGCGTAATCCCGAGGACCAAGCCACCAGGATCATCAACGAAGGTGTAGACGCCTTGAAATTATGTAAGCCTCCTTGCCGTAATTTGCCACTAAAACGCGTGCAAACATACTTGATACAGCATGCTCTGAGTGTACTTTCAGTCGATAAGGAAGGAGGCTTTGCCGTTTTTTCGCCGGATGAACTTGAAGCCTAAAAATGCTATTACGACAGCTTTCAGCCAAAAGAATGACACTTCAGCTTCAAAAGTAAGAGCCAAAGGAATAGAGCTGTGCAAAAAGATGAATCTAGAAGGTGTTCTGAGTGGTACAAAAAAGAGTATAAGAATGACAGTCTGGATGTAATCTTTAGTGCAAAAGCACATAAGGAAGGTTAAACAGAAGTTAAACAGGCCGCATACCATGCCTACGTTAAACCTACACTGGAATATGCCTGCCCTGTGTGGGATTTGTTTCAATAGGTAGTACATACACTCATGCACTTGAGTGCATTCTGTCAATCGGATTTGTTCTGGGAAACTGCGGATTCATTCTATGAAGGTCTGTACCCCACGCAATAATGCCTAAACAGGCGCTGCGGGTAATGTACCAAATAAAAAAATATATATGTAAATGCCGTAGAAAGGGCGCGGTTTCAATTCAAAGCTATGGCGGTCGCGTTCTGACCAAAATTGTAACACCTTGCAACTGCAGCAAGGTTGGTCCACAAAGGTCTTCAGCCATGTGGCACAACTGAAACACGCCAGAGCAAGAAAAAAGTTGCAAAAGAGACGCATCTGTCATTCGGTCGAAGTTTCTTAAACAAGGCAAAACCAAAGAAAGCTTATCGTCCTCTCGCTACATCGTAATTAACGCAAATGTGCAACAATAAGAAGCACAAAGGAGGCGGGAAGAAAAGTGTAAGGTCGATTTATCTCAGCCACATCGTCTCATCGTCAGCTCTCAGCGTTACAGCCCACAGCGTTGACCCAGATGCTGGCATCGCGCGGATCGGGAGACGTGGTCAGTAGGGCGCGGCTGGATCCGCCGCGGGAGCCGTGGCGTGATGAATCGCCGCGACTCGCCTGCGGCGGAGGAGCGGCAGGATCGTCTCCCTTTGTTTCACGCCGATCAGAGGTCAAGACCCGGAGCGCGTTTGGGCGTGATGAATCACCGCGAAAGGGGTTCTCCTCGCTTTCCACCCGGTCGCGGCGGCCGCGCGGCGCGGAATGCGCCGGCCGAGGGGGCGGAAGGGGAACGAGCAGCGGAAAGGAGGGCGAGACAACCCCCCCCCCCCCTTCCCAAATTACACGGCGATGCGCTCGTTGTTGTGTGCCGGGGCTGTCAACCTGGCCCAGTGGGAACGCTGAACCACACCGGATTCGCGCCAAGGTCTTGTTTACACGGCACGGCCCCCGCGGAATGCCCGCGCTGCCGTTGGTAAGGGTGTGGGGGAGGGGGGGGGACGCGTCTACCTATTTCTGTATGTATATACATTTTCTAATCACCCCCTTCCAACTCTTTTGGACTCTTGTTCTCTGCGCAATGGCTTAAGTGGCACGTACGCGGCTTCGGAACTGGGGGGCCTCAGCATGGGCAGCAGCACCCGAAGGACGTTCGAAACGGCCCCGCGGTCGACATTCGAAGCGGTTGTCCGAAGGGCTCTATCACCTCGGCGCTGCTGAGTCAACGCTCAGGTCGCGCCTCCTTTCCTGCGTGCGTGGTCAGCTGAAAATGGAATCGCCCCCGGAGAAGGTCAAAAAGGAGGAGCATCCCCGGAGCTGTAATCAGGGGGCCGCACGCCGCGGCCGTGTAATGGGAACGGATCGCCCGGCAGCTACGGCCGGGGACATGCGCCGCTTCTTGTCGGCTGGTTCCAGACCGGTCAGGTCTCAATGGGACAGCCTCGCGTGAAGAACACCCTCCCCTTCTTCGATGAGCGAAACACGTGGGCATACGGTGCCCTTTATTTTCGCGATGGATTGTTCGCTGCTGAT
Organism: Rhipicephalus sanguineus; assembly: GCF_013339695.2. Taxonomy (NCBI): domain Eukaryota; kingdom Metazoa; phylum Arthropoda; class Arachnida; order Ixodida; family Ixodidae; genus Rhipicephalus; species Rhipicephalus sanguineus. The sequence continues at coordinate 277,018,246 of NC_051176.1, read as the reverse complement.
TAGTGGGTTGTCCAATCGAAACATTTGTCTGAAGATGGTAATGAAGGGGAGGCGAAAAATAATTTGAACTTTGTCCCAAACGAGAAAGTTAGTGCTCTCTGAAGATCTAGCGTCGATGTTGTCGCATATTGAAACATATGTAAACATTATTTTCACTTGCTTAGTAACGCAGAGTATGTTCAGTTCATGGTACAGATGAGTAACATGGGATTAGCGATTACTCCTAGCAGGGATGCGGATGGCTTGATTTTGCAAGTTACACTGTAGCTTCTACGACTCCGTTAGTTTCCATTACGTATACGTGGACGTTCACTGCGCACTCACTTGTCGTTATCGTCCGCTTACTCAGGATCAGCTTCACAACTAGAAGGTGGAAAGGGAATGCAATGCACGGAAAGGCGGGTGTTAAAACTAAAAGTGAAATTCAGGAGTGTACGTGTCAGGACCAGCCCCATTGAAGTGCGGCAGCTGTAACTGGGATCGAACCAACGACCTCGAGATCAGCAGGCACAATGCCAGTCACGAAAAAGCAGGTTGGCAAACACGGACTCAAGTAGAACAAGAATGGCCTTCTCTTTCAGGACCCAACACTAGAGGAGAAGATCGATTATAGTGACCTTCTGGCACTCAGAAGAGAAAACAGCGTATTGATGATCTCCAAGGTGGCTATACAGAAACGCGATAAAATTATATCAACGTTCTCCGAGTGTCATGAAATAACGACGAGGATTGGTAACTAAAGACGACCTCCTGCACAAATCCCCGGATCACAAATTTCTTGTTTCCGGCCTCGCTTTATTCACGATTGTTATTTCGAATTATCTGATCTCCTGCCATACTATCCCGCCTGACCCCAGTGGCCTTCTTCATAAGTTTTCGAACCGGAAAAAAAAAAGTCTGAAATGAGCAAGCTCAGATGGATGGAAGGTACTTTAAACTGCCATACAGCAGTATACAAGCAAGATAAAAGGGGTTTTTGCTCCAATCTATCAGCATCTTTGCAGGAAAATTGGAGAAGAAAATATCCGGCCGATCCCACTCATTGTGCGAATCGATTTCATGGGAAACAGTCAGCGAGTAGCTGCCTGTGTCGCTTCTTTTTTTGCTTTGAGCCAAGCGTTACGAGGTGGATCGACGTCTTTCTGTAGATTGAGTAGTTGTGGGCATATCGATGGCCCACCAGGCACGTCGACTGCCCTGGCGCCTAAGCCCATGGTCCAATGTAAGATTGGTACTATACCGTTAGAGAACTTTACGTCTGTTTTATCGAAACGAAGTGCACACTACGGTGCGATGAGGTGCTCATAAGTAGAGTCACTGTATATGCTACCTTCAGGTAGCAGAGTAGCGCATAGGTCCGGCTAGCAACCACAGCTATGCGGTGAAGTCGCACTCCATTTTTGCAGGCGACATGCCTACCGCGTCGGCGATAAACATGTCTGGCGTGTCGAAGGCCGGCGATAAACATTGGCTGTCGATGACTAGTGTTAATTGAGTGAGCTGCAGCGGCGGCGTCGATAAATACAAAAATTGGCCCGAGCGTCAGCTTCTCCGCAATGCATGGTTGCTAGCGGCGTTTGGAAAGCAGATGCGCAACTCTGCTACGTAAAAGTAGCATATACAGTAACTCTACTCATAAGTAGCAGCCGTTGGCGCATTCCTCCGGTATCGAGGAACGCTCGAGTTTAGCTTTCTGAGTCACGGCAGTATGTATGTGATGTCTACTACATTGTTATGAAAGCGGTTCGCCAACACTGCAACCACAATTGACGGTACCTCGACATGACGCCTGTACGGGGTCTTTTTCCAAAGCAGTTTCAACTCCTGCTGCGGCTCTGTGGTAGGATATTTGTCTACTATGCAGAATGTCTGGGTTCGATTCCGGCTGGATCCGTGATTTTTATTTTTTGCATCTACCCAGATTTTCTGCGACACGGGTTCCTTAAAGGGACACTAAAGAGCAAAACGATTTTTGTCATATTACTAAAGTAATCTTTCACGATACCAAAAGCACCACGCTTGCTGCGAGAAGACTCTTAGCAAGCGAGAAAATGCGCAAAAACAAAATGTGGGTGGCGACGCCACCTTGAAGTTTCCGCACCATTCCTCATGGCGTCACATGTTTTGACGGTGCCTACTAGGGACTATGCGTAGTTCCTAAACGTTACAAATGAAGTACGTTGTCCTCTGAGGGGGCCATAGACTTAACATACCAAGTTTGGGGTAATTTTGTTGAGCCAATGGCGCCGAAACACGATAAATACTCTCTGAAATCCGTGACGTCACGCGGGGAGATTTCGGCGTGAAATTTAAAAATGATACTTTGAACTTGATTTCCTCCTGTGTGAATAAACCTATGATGGCAAAATTAACGACATTAGAGTTCTCAGAGCACAATTCATCGATCTAAACCGATTAATTGTTTCTCTTTAGTGTCCCTTTAACGTTATCGTATGAACATTTCCAAAGTCTATTCTCGCCGTTGCTGGGCTGATATAGACCATGAATCACGTGTGGCGCATACCCGCATTCGGTGGGATGTAGTAATCGGGTGCGTGTCACACGTTACTGAGAGAAAGGGTTTCATGACGAACGCGACAAGCATGCCACGTTATTAACGCGTTAAAGAGCTCGTTTCGCAGAAATTCCGGTGTCGGCATCGGTGACGGCGTCGTTGGTTGTGAGCGAAAAATTATCATTTTGTCCGTGACCGAAAAATCGAGAAAGATGCAAATGAAATAAATGATAAGAATTTTCGGGTTCGAGCGAGAATCGAACCCAGGCCGTCTGCGCGACAAGCAGGTGTTCTAACACAGAGCCCCGCTATTTCTTGAAACTGCTTCGGAAATAAACACGATATGAATGTCATTTAGTGGAAGCAGTCTCCTTAACAGATGTAATATTGCGTGGCAGAAGCTTAGAATCGTGCCCGGCGTCAAAACATGTTAATTGCACAACGAGTGGGTGTTTTAAAGGCCCACCCATTACAAAGCGCTCAGAAATATTTTATTATCATCAGCTGCAAAAGCATCAACAAAGTGAGCAGCTGCGTAGGTTCGCGTGTTGCCTTGCGGAAACGTAGTGGGCCCTTCGCTGATTCTCAAAATGAATAATTATGGCGTAGTGGGCACTTAACAACTGTACTTGCAGAGGCATTCTAGGATAGTTTGAAACGGCCAATGTTATGCGCACAGTCGTTCGTTTCTTTACGGCACGGTTGAGGCATGCACGAACCGAAGCCAGGCTAGCAATTGAGAAGGCGATGCGCACGGGGCCCGATTACGCTATCGCGTTGTACTCTTGAAGGCGAAGCTCAAGCAAAGTCAAAGTGCGTTTGGTCGGCAAAGAAATGCTTCGCATTTAATATGAAAAAGCTGCTTCTCAGCTTTTTCTTCCAATACCCCCCTCGCATAATTACGCGATAAAAAATAATAGAACTATTTTTAGTACATCGGGTGAGGGAGATGCACACCTGATGATAATTCTTTTATTTTTATAACCTGTACGTTTTCATCAAACCTCATTTTATTAGTATCTGTCCGACCCGCCGGAAAGGATGGCACTGTTGGCGATGGAGTGACCCCCTTCGGCGTTTTCGCTCGTCCCATCCGCCGCAGGACAAGTTCCGTTCAACAGCAGCTTCTTCAGTGCCCACTTCTCGTCCTCTTGCTCGGGATCACAACCGCGGAGGTCGTGACCGGGAGACAGGAAGTGGGGAAGCACCGCGTCGGAGATGTGTTGCCGCTGCGAGACTCGTGGTTCCTACGGAAGACTTGGTGCACGGTAGTCTAAAAGGTCACTGTTCACCTCTGCCTTGGGATCGCAGTAGATGAGGCCCCAGATCGCTTTGGTGTCGCCGCCGGCGTCATCTGTACATTCGCTGCCGCCGGGGGCAGCCTCCAGAGACCGCGGCAACGTGTGCGCCCACATGACGTAAGCGGCCTCCTGGCGACGTTTCGCTTCGGGCGATTCGCTAACGTCCAGGGGCACGGAGGACCACTGCGACAGTTCCTCCTTGCGCGGCGCCTCGGTCACCGCGGCGTCCGACATGCGTCTCCTGCCGGGTTCCTGGTGGCCGCCTTTATTCTTGTCCTTGCCGAAAAGAAACATGCGCAGGAAAGCGCTCTTGTCGTTGCCGCCGGGCGACGCATCCTTGGTTTTGGAGCCGTCGCCGCTACCGCCGATGCGGAACGACCAGCTCCTCTTGAAGGGCTCCTCTTTGGCCGCGTCCGGGGCAGAGGGCTTGCGCTGAAATCCCCGGTGCTCGAAGAGGCCCAGCTGCGGCGTACCGACGTCCAAGTTGCGGTTCGCCTTGACGAATAGCTTCTTGCGCCACGAAGACATGGTGCGTCGGCTGCGGCTCAGGCCTCGGGCACGGGAAACGGCCACATCGAGTGGCAGCGGAGGCAGTTGCGAAGGCGTCGACACTGAATAGTCAAATACGCGTCCATAGCGGCGACGTATCCCACGGCTGGTGGCGGAGACGCGGCAACCTTCCGGGACTCGCCTTTCATCATCCAGAGCGGCGCCGCCGCCGCTTGCACGCGCTGAGCACCGCGGCATGAAAGTCGAGGCAGCGGTCGAGTGGCACCCGATCGGCTGGCAGACAGATGATCGGTCGCCCCAATCACGCACGCAGGTCAACGGAAGCGCTGGCTGCCACTGTCTCCAAGCTGACGGGTCCGCTGCGAAGAAAAAGCGAACAATGGGCATCCGCTATCGCACAACGGAGCGAAAACACAGCGCGAGATCCACGAGGCACGAGAGACGCACGCGAAATCCCGCGACGTCCTTCTCCTTCGTCGAAAAAGAGACGATGACGACGCTTTTTGCTGCATCATCTAATGACACCCTGGAAAAGTTCCACATGTCATAACAGAGATTTGGAAGTTATAATTACGAAATTGCGTTGCCGTATTCCATCATTAAATTTTTATTTATATAGAGCCGGCTTGACACCATCACCCCTTTGTTCTTATTGTAGGGAAGAGGAAACAATAGAACACTTTTTGATCTCATGTCAGAAGTTTTCTACATTACGAAAGACATCTCTAGAAACGCCGTTACGCATCATGGGATTAGAGTTGAGAACCTCAAATTTACTATCTCTAGGTGCACTTACCCTTGGGCACAGCAGCGGGAAAGTATGCGAGGCCATGCAAGATTTCATAGAACAGTCAAAGAGATTTAAACAATAACCACAGTTCAAAAGTTCCATAGTCAACCAGAAGCAAAGTACAGCAAGATTCGTTTCTATATTTATGTATTTCTTATTTGATGAAAATTAATTCCACCCACCCTTTTCCTTTCTTTAAAAAAATATTATTCTCACAAAATTAACTTGTAAAAAATCTTTTTGTTATACAAAATAGGAAATTATTCTCATTACTAGTTTTTAAATAATTTTTTCTAAGCTACCCGATTCGTGGCCAATCCCCCTGAGTGGGTGTGAGCCAGCAGTAAAGGATCTTAATCTACATCGACATCTACTGTCTCTAATTCGCAGCCGGCGGGGCTGGGGGGGGGGGGGGCAGCTCTTTAACAGCAAAAGCAGCATGCCCCAGGGCGCAAAGCTGACACGTTGGGCTCTAGCGCTCCAGCGCCACGACGCACTTCAGCATCTCAAGAGCAGCCTGTAGAGGGTCTTTTTCCGAGGTAGTTTGAAGTCCTGCTGCGGCTCTGTGGGGATAGTTGTCTGCCATGCAGAATGTCTGGGTTCGATTCCGGCTGGAACCGTTATTTTTATTGTTTGCGTCTACTTAGATTTTCTGCAACAAGGGCTCCTTAATGCTATCTTGCGAACATTTCCAAGCTTATTCTCGCCATTGCTGGGTTGATATGGACCATCAGTCACGTGTGGCGCATACCCGCATTCCGTGGGATGTTGTAAGCGGGCGCGTGTCACACGTTACTGAGAGAAAGGGTTTCATGACGTACGCGACGAGCATGTCACCTTATTCATCTAACTACCTGTTAATCGTGTTCGTCATACACTCATGTCCTCCTACGCTGATTTTGGTTAATATACCAAGTTGAGGAAACAAACAAGAGAGCGCCGAGACGTATAGGCGGATAGATAGATAGATAGATAGATAGATAGATAGATAGATAGATAGATAGATAGATAGATAGATAGATAGATAGATAGATAGATAGATAGATAGATAGATAGATAGATAGATAGATAGATAGATAGATAGATAGTCAAAGTGCGTTTGGTTGGCAAATAAATATTTCGCATTTAATATTTAAAAAAACTGCTTCGCAGCTTTGTCTCCACAGGAGGGGTTGGAGGTTATAGGGAGAGGCCTTCGTTCTGCAGCGGACATAAGTCAGACTGATGGTGATGATTTATCAAGCGCAGTGTTATCGGATATATTACAGCGGCCGCTGTTATGAGCTCACAACAGCCGATTTTGGTGGCGATGTTGTCCGCCGCCGTCGTCCATAGCAGTTGTCGCGCTGAATGAGTAAAAAACAAAAAGAAAACACAGCGTTCGAGCCGGAATCGAACCCAGTCATTTTGCGTGGCAGACAAGTGTTCTAACTTTTTTGGAAAAAGTACACGCGTCATGTATGGCGAGGAATCACGTTAACAGATGTAATATTGCGTGGCAGAATTATATACAATCGCACCAGGCACCACACCATATGAATTGCGCAAAGAGTGGTGGTCTGAAGCTTTCCGCCAAAGGAATCAGCCATAGTTCACAATCATCATCATCATCATAATCAAAACCAGCCACAGCAGCAACACAGTGTGCACGTGTAGGTGCACTTTCCAGATGAGCTAGCGCCACCGCGCGGATTTTTTCGGAAGGCAGGAGACGGTGGTGTGTTTCCCACTCGCCCCGTTTGTGTGCATGTTTGTGTGGCTGCCGGAGCGTCGTAGTAGTGCGCCATGGAGAAAAACGGGCTAAGAGCGAAGAGCAATCGCATGGGCAGTGTGCCACAATGCACAAATCGTGCAAAATTTGGAAAAGTCAGCTTGCACCGCTTTCCAAAAGAGAAAAAACGACGGGAGTTGTGGACAATCAAGCTCCGCATTGGGAAAGAAGTTAGCAAATGGTCGTGTTTACTTCAACAAGACAACTAATATGTGACTGTTAAGTAGAAACATGTTATTAAAAGTCATCGTTGGGAGTGCAACAACAAACGCCAGATGCAATTTCATTTCCTTTTGTTGCAGTGATGCCTCTATGTTTGTTTTTACATTGAAGCTTTTAGTACGGCATATCGCACACATTCACTGTTAGTCCCTTGGTGCACATTGCAGAAGACAACCGACAAAATATGATAAACTCATGTCGTTAAAGGTTTTTAACCTGTTCAAATATACCAGTGTGACAAACACATGTTTGCACTGAGCAGAGAGACCGGCCTTACATGTGCATTCTCCCTGAAAATAAACAAATCAATGCTAAGCATGCAAACGACATTAAAACTGTGGTAATTTTCGCGGGGTAAAATGCGACAGCTGCCACATGCATAATGAATCCGGGAAGCTTTAAGCAACATAATGCTACTTTTATAACACTAGAATGAAGAAGTGACAGTGTCTCCCCACCAGCCCACGGCACGTGAAAACGCCAATCGTGCGGGAAGCTGGGTATTGGCATACCTCATCATCGTGCTCATATCTGCTGAATCGCCACTACATAACTGTTTCCGTGTCACTCTTGAACAATCATTTCACAGCTAAACCGGCACGGGGAACCATGTATCTGGCCGTGAATGCACACACTACATTTTAGGCAGCGCAAAAGGGGGGGACGTACACACGAGTGCTACCGCTGGTTGGTGTCAATTCTCGTACATCATATATAGATTACAAAACGTAATAAGAAATACTGACATTTACGGCACCGGTTGCGTTGCAGACTTGAACATTTATTCTATGCGGCGGGCCTTTATGGCACTTGTCTGCAGGCAGAGGGACTCCACCTGGACGGCCGCGCTTGTCGTCTCGCGTACTCCACAACTTATTATATGGCCAGGGTTAAACGCCGCCTCTCCTTCGACAACACATCTCTGTGTTTCCTTGGGAAGGATCGCGCTTAGAGACACCAGAGGCTCGTAAGCCGCCTGGTTCTCGAGACGTGCACGCTTTCGTGTCGCTTCCATCACCTCTCGTCCCGCCATATTGAAACGTTCTCCGCGCCACCTATAGGTGCTGGAAAGTGAATTATGGTGTAGTAGGCGCTTCCCCACTTCGCAAAATGATGATTTATCACGCAGTGGGGTCTGAAGATGAACAGCGCACAAAACACACACTGCAGGACAAGCGCGGGTACTCGCTTTCATGTCAATACAGTTCCGTTGAAAGTCAGCGCTTGTCCTTTGTGGCTTTTCGTGACCCGTGTTTCTTTTTTTTTTTTTTCGCGCTGTTTATCTTCCGTATGAATAACCAACTAGCCCAGTCAGCTACTTTAGTAGTGGGTACCTCGCAACTGTACTAGGAGTAGGCGTTCTAAGAGTGTCTACAACAGAGTCTATGAAGGCCGCTCCTCCAACTTACGCTGTGACTGTGTTTCGTATACCGCGCAGGCCCGGCGTTCTTTAGGTACAATAAGCATGCACTTTGTTTTATTTCTTTCTGCGTTTTAGGCCTCGCTGATGGGTAAAAGGAAACAAACTTGTACGCCCGACTGATTTAATACCAGTGGCGCTTGGCATGAAACTACGTATGTTCTATACTATGATTCTTACTGTTCGTATGCGCAATTTACCTAAACGACAACGTTTGGCGGCAGGTCCTTCAGTGGGTTGATATAACTTGCTTTTGCAAATATAAATTAGAAGTTTATCAAACTTGTTTATGTCTCAGTAGACAGTGTTTATCAATCAGGGAAATGTTACGCAGGTACTTCAGGCGTCCCTAACATGTCCTCAAAGATCCCTAATGAATTTTTTACAGCGAATGGCGGCGAGGATACCGTGGCGCCATCTGCTGGAATCTCTCTGTGACGTATAAAACGGCATCACGTGGTACCGAGTGCGCGGAGTGTTCGACGTCGCCAGTGTTCAGCCACGGTTTTTCTCGTTTCGCAAACGTTGAATGCACTAGTATTAGCTGTGAAGCAATCAGTGTGTTTGCCAGCAAAGGTTTTTCGTGAGCCAACGCGCTGTCATCGTCGCGTCGTGCACTCTCGACGGAGCGAGTGCGCGTGGAGCCATGGACACCTAACGTGAAGAGGCCACTCTTGTAAAAGGTGAGTTATGTAATTTACCTAATAATCTAACTCGAAGCATCCTCGCATCTCGTGTACATTTATGTTTACTGAGGCAAGCGCGACATCGCGCACCAATCTCTTGCTTTTGCGTGGAAGTTGCGCGTTGTTGGGAAACGGGTGTCTCAGCTTGCGACTGCTTCTGCGCAGAGCTGATAGACGGAGCGATCAAGGCGACGGTGAGTAAGGCAAATTTATATACATATATACAGAGGCGTTACATATTCGGCGCTGGGGCCGACAGCTTATTGGGCTCGCACAGCGGTGCGACGACGACCCGCGATTTCTTCGTTCGCTGTCTCGCTGTCTCTCTCTCTCCGCGCAGCTTGGTTCTTTTATAGCCCTGGGCGATCGCTTGCATCAGCCAGGAGCGCGAAGCCTCCAATCAGGAACCACCGTTGGTCGCTGGCTCGAACCGGATCCGCGGGGAGGAGGGCTTGCCGCACGTTGCGGGAGAGATTTCCGTCGGTTGCGTCAGGCGCAGCGCCGGAGTTGCCGGGGATTGCGTAAGGCTCCCGCCTCGTTGCATCAGCTGGTGTTGACGCTGGTTGAGTCAGCCTCATCGCCGGAGTTGCCGGGGATTGCGTAAGACTCCCGCTTCGTTGCATCAGCGGGTGTCGACGCTGGTTGCGTCAGACGTTTTACCAGCTTGAATTCCTTGTCGAAGCAAGGAAGTTTGGGTTGGGAGCCCTGGCATAACAGCGTCCGAGAGGTACCGTTTCGATCGGCGCGGACTGCCGCGCACAATTCACTGCAACGCCTTGCCCTAGTTTTCCGCGCGTAATCAAATGACCGAGTGCAAATGATGCTTCGACATTGGTTATTACGTGCGCGAGATCTTTCGTAAAGGTAGCCATAAGTTATTTTGCCGTACTAACAGTAATGTCCACAACGCTCGTGGTGAGGCGGCTTACCCCTTTAGCCAGAACTGTTGCCGGACGATGATTTATATAACAGATATATTTTAATAAGTGGAAGTTCAACCGCACATATTTTTGTCTCCTTTATCCACGCTTCCGCTTCGTGTGATTCTCTGCGAGGGGTACACTGACTGATGTGATATTATGCCAGCACGTGTGAATCGTTTGTTCGACTAATTACAATTACCGTATCTCATTTTCAGTGACTCTGCAGGCCTCTGGTATCAACGAGTTCGTTGACCAACAGTTCAGCACATCGCGGCTGCTAACGGAAGGAGAGGCAGTCTATGAAGCCGACCACGCACGAATATGCAGCGTAAAAGAACAACATCGAAACAAAGTCACTCTCGCCGCCCTTGTGCCGAGCGCCTTCCGGCGACTCTCGGTGTGTTTTGGACGGGCCGGACAGGAAGTTTTTGCGACGGCACTGCTTCGGGAACCAGGCACCGTCTTTTCCAGCCTGGTGTGAATAAACGTCGTAAATTCCTATTAGATGCGAAGTATCTTAAGGCGGAGCTCAATCCGGTGGTGGTGGTGTGCGGCGTGACCACCCTTACTGCGCATGCGCATACCCTCTCCACACACCTCCTCTCCGTTCCCCCTGTCCTCTACCCCTCTCCCCTCCCCCTTTCCACTCTTCCTCTGAAACGCGGGCTAGACATGCCGAAATTCTCTCCTGCGCAACGCCGCGATGAGCTCGAGCGCATGCGCGTCCCCTCCCCTTCACTCTCCTCTCCTACGCTGCCCCCCTCTCGGCCGCCTGTCGAACGCGTTCCCCGCTCGCCCTGTGAGAATTAACGGCCAGGCTAGATGGAAGATACGACGCGCGTAGCGTCCCTCTTCGCGTTCCACGACGCGAGGTCGGTAGCATGCCCAACGAACGCCAACGGAACGCGATCGTGCAAGTGCTCCGGCTTCGCATCGCCTCATGGTCCCCTTTAGCGGGAGATGGTGTAATTTTATGTACAGTCACGGAAAGTCTCACGTAGTACTTACCGAACTAAAATATTTTAGCTCCAACGCAGTACACAAAATATTCTTCGCGAAAGTGCTTGCTACACACGCGATAATGGATGCTGGGTCGCTTCCCCATTCTTCCCCGTATGCGTAGAAACTCACACCGGGCTCGGTCGAATACATTCGGCACTGCGGCACAGAGCAATAGACCATGCTGAAGAAGAAACAAAGCTTCAACCTCGGGCATGAGGTGCAGCGAGCAGCGTTGGCAGAGCTTTTGGCGGCAAAGGAGAGTCACGTGATGGCGTTCACCACGTCATAGCGATAGCAGCGCCGGTCTCTTCTGTGGTGGCCCTCGAGGCCATATTCGGCCACTCGGCTGGCGCCCTCGAAGCCTTTAGGTGGAACCCCTGGCGCTCTCTATGAAGTCGCAGAAGAAGTTAAAGGGGTGGTGCCACCAAATTTGTGGCTTGCGCGTTCTTTGCTGTAAGCATTTCCTATAGCTCCAGGAAGCATGATGCACGCACCAATATTCGTGTATTCTCGCTAAATAATTTAATATCGCCTTTCGATGTGGACAACTTTCGGTTTCTGGGCGCCGAGGTTGGGCAGTGACGTAGAAGTGTAGGAGGCTTGGTCACATGACCACACAAGGCTGTGACGCACTTAGCCAGGAAGCGATCGGAACTCGGCGAGTGATGTAGCAACCGATGCTTTGCCGGTACTATAGTGAACTAGAATATATTCTAGTTCACTACAGCCGGTACGTACGTTGCGGAGGTGGCGGAGGCCCGGAGGTCACTAGAGCAGACTTGATGTGACGTCACTACAACTTTTGTTTCCCTTCCTAGATCTACGTCAGAGTTGGCGCGCTAGCGATGGGTTTCGATCGGGAGAACGGGCATTTAGGTACACTTTGGAAATGAATTAAAATACATTCTAAACGTTTGCCGTGTCCGACCCTTCGTGTGGAGTGTCCTTGTATACAGAGGAAACCCGCAACAGGCTTGTTATAGCCTCGAAATTTGATGGCACCACCCCTTTAATGAATTATAGTGGGAAAAAATTTTGCTAACGTAGCTGGCGTTTGAACCCGCTCCTAAAGCAAGTGTTTTAATCAATGCGCTGCGCACCCAGGCTTGCAAAATGTAAATGTATCTGAACCATATGAATGCTTTGTATTTTCTACCACCGTGGTAAGGACTCTCGAAGAGCGACGTGCCTACGAGGAAATACTAAGGGAACGGCAACAGCACACAATTAATAATAATAATAATAATAATAATAATAATAATAATAATAATAATAATAATAATAATAATAATAATAATAATAATAATAATAATAATAATAATAAAAACGTCCTGTGGACTTCATTTTTCGATATTACGACGGCTTATATTGCCCCTGAAGAATTGTCTTCCCAGCAACACACCTGTGTTTAGGAGTGAAGCCGACGTTAAGGGGATGGGCATAAACTCTGCATTTGTTAGCTGGCTTTCTCACATTGGGTGTTGCAGTGCCGCCAATGTGCCGCCAGTGTCGCGGTAGACGCAGCACGGTGGTTTCAACGTTGATGGCCACGTTCACAACCTGGCCCTTCATGCCAAACTGGCCTCCGCCAAACCAGCCACGGTGGTCTAGTGGTTACAGTGCTTAGATCCACCTCCACCAAAATGCGGCGGCCGCATTTCGGTGGAGGCGAAATGCTAGAGGCTCGTGTGCTTAGATTTAGGGTGCACGTTGAAGAACACCAGGTGGTCAAAATTTCCGGAGCCCTCCACTACGGCGTCCCTCGTAATCAAATCGTGGTTTTGGGACGTTAAGTCCCAGTTATTAATTATTAAGTTAATGGCCTCCGCCGTATCACCTTTGTGTCATCTGCTGAACAGCTTCGCTGGCCATGGACCTTCACAAAGTGGAATGGCTGCTCAATTTTTTGCTTTATCGGAACTTGAAGCTTTTGATATTTTCTCAGAGTATCTACTGCCCAAACTGATATCTCGTGCGACTGCTGAGAGTAAAAGAACGGTCTGTATATTTCTTTCTTGAGCAAGAGTGGTATTAAAAGGCACAGCTTATAAATACATCCTAAGAATTTGCACAAGTTCAAGGCTAATTTGCTCACGCGCACGTTCCACGACATCCTTGACGTAATAAGTTGAGGAGGCATAGCGACGAACACGGAGTGTAAGCCCAAAAGCCCAAGCGCGGTCGCCGCTCTCCTTCTACATATTATCCTGTTTATGATGACTGGACAGCACCAGTTTATTGTGCCAGGTTGTTCACCGGAGTTACGTCCCATTAAAGAAGTTACAGAAGAACTGATATGACTGAAACAACTTCCATTCTGCAATCGCCTACCGTATATGTATTAAAGGCGCCCACAGGGAGATATACTCGATGGAAATTGTTTGTCGCCGGCGCATACCTTTAATAACTCTCTTCTACCCAATACACACCCGCAGCAAAACCTGGAGATTGGCCCACATACAATAACTACTGCATACGTGGTACCCTCACGGAGGGCGTCAACCACACATATGGCTATTCAACTAGTGAAATAGATGAGCGCCCGCGCAGCTACCCGGGAAAGAGCAAACTTGTTTAGCGCGTGTCTTCGTGCTACCGAAGGCTTCGCGACAAAACATCTTTGCCCGATGACGTCTTCAGCGCTGTTGGCGTTTCGATGAGCGGCTGCCTCGTGCCCCATGCTGTGCCTCGCATCGTTCACGGCTGCGGGTCGTCCGCAGTCAACGAAACGCCCAGCGGTGCGGACCAGCGTGAGTTGTTACTGTGTGTGTAGCACTGGTCGCAGCACGCTGACAACCACGGCGAATGGCTGCCGAGTGCATTTCGCGGTGCCACTCGGGGTGGCGAATCGAGCGCCCACACGCGTCGTCGCATGCGGTCATCAGGGAGTCATCAGAGCGCTCAACATGAGTGTTTGCGGAAGGAGGAGGAGCCCGGGCCGCGGAACACCTTTGTCCGCCTCCGTGTAACGAAGGCGGGCGTGCCAGAGTGCTCGGCGTGCAAACAGGCGGCAAAGGAGGCCGGCCGAAGCGCCGAAAGGGGCCGCTTGGACTCCGCCGGGGGCCCCAGCCTCATCACCACACGACATCGTGCGCATCCCTGGACAAACGCGGTGGCGGCTGCCGGCCTATAAATAACAGGGCCAGTTACGGATAGCTCGCATCTATCTTCCTGCGGGTCGCCGTGAAAAAAGGCTCCGAGAGGGTGGTCAGTGGTCCACGCGGGGTCCACAATGAGTGCCCCGTGGCTCGCACACTGCGTCGCGGTGGGGCAGCCGCCTACCGGGCTCCCGCGCGGCGCACATTGGGCACAAGGCGCACACGACGTCGGCGCCTTGTGCCGTCCATGCAGTCTTCATTATCTCCTTCGTTGCTGGACAGAGAAAAGGGCTTCTGTTTGGGGGCCGCCCTGGCTTTGTGCCGACCGCGGGTGGGCAGCTACTGCGCACCGCTCGGCAATACGGCGCAATACACGTAGGTGCACGTCGACCACCCCTGCGGCGAGGACAGAAGGACTCAAATGCGCCTGACCTTGAAACGTTGACTCTCTTTGATCTTTGTCATGATTTGCGCAGCAGTGCCGTTACTCGACTGTATAAGAAAAAGTTAGCTTTACCTTTGGTGTTGCACTTATAGTGTAATACACGAGTACTCTGCTGTCGTACTAATGGCTTGTGGGAGCTGAGACCTTTTTTTTGTCGGGCTTGGTGCCTTCAGTCTGTCTCCCCTCGTTTAAATGATATAGGAAATAAATTGTCACATCGAAAACGAATGAACCTCTCATTAGCTAAACAGTGCTAGACTTTCCGACACGTCAGGGCATGCAAGGGTCACCTGTGCGTTTGAATTGAATTTTTCAGTGTGAGCGATAAAAAAAGAAGACGTAAAAGAACGGTCACGAGTCACTTATAGTGTACTGCAGCAGAAATGCTCTCAAAAAACAAAATGCACTGCAGCAGTGCATTTTTCTTCGCAACGTTACAAACACCCCTCTCGCACGCCTTACTGAGCGGACAACCAGGGCATTCCTTAATTACACAAATTGTTCTTCCAGTTTCCTCGCTATCAACAAAAACTTGGAGGTCGCTTGAGCTTCGCCTTCGAGAAACGCGATAGCGTAATCGGGCCCCGAGCGCATCGCCTTCTCAACTGCTGGCCTGCTTCGGTTCTCGGTGCTTGCCTCAACCTTGCCGCGAGGAATTACGAACGTCTGTGCGCGAAAAAGTGGCCGTTTCAAACTATCCTAGAATGCCGACTGCAAGTACAGTCGCGCAGTGCCCACTACGCCATAATTCTTCCTTTCGCGAATCAGCGAAGGGCCCACTACGCGTCCGTAAGGCAACACGCGAACCTACGCAGCTGCTCCGTTTGTTGATGCGTTTGCTGCTGCTGATGATTAAATATGTCTGAGCGCCTTGTAATGGGTGGGTCTTTAAAACATCCACTCGTTGCGCAATTCACATGTTTTGACGCCTGGCGCGATTCCACGCTTCTGTCACGCAATATTACAAGCGTTAAGGAGGCTCCTCGAACTACAAGACATTCATATAGTGTTTTTTTCGACGCTGTTTCAAGCAATGGCGTGTCTCTGTGGTAGAACACCTGCTTGCCAGCAGAAGGCCTTGGTTCGATTCTCACTCGAACTAAACATTTATATTATTTATTTTATTTGCATCTTTCTTGATTGTTCGGTCACAGACAACACTGATTTTTCGCTCACAACCAACGACACCGACGCCGACACCGGAATTTCTGCGAAACGAGCCCTTTAACGCTATCCCGTTAAAACTTGTATTGTTGATATCTCGAAACCGGTCCTCCATAATTTCTTAGATTCATCACTGGTGTCATTTAGCATTGCGGAGTTTCTCATGTGACGAGAGGACGTTTTCAATTCCCGTCCGCGACGGTGGATCAGTGGTTACGGTGCTCGGCTGCTGACCCGAAGGTCGCGGGCTCGATCCCGGCCACGGCGGTCGCATTTCGGTGGAGGCGAAATGGTAGAGGCCCGTGTACTGTGCGATGTCAGTGCACGTTAAAGAACACCAGATGGTCGAACTTTCCGGAGCCCTTCGTTACGGCGTCCCTCATAATCATATCGTGGTTTTGGTAGGTAAGCCCGTAGATATTGTTGTTATTAATTGACCTGTGTAAACTGAAAGAAATGAGCACGAGAGCTAATCGCTGGCCCTCTAGGCGTATGAAAAGGGTCATATTGCACGCTACGACAGCCGTTGTGATATGTCTTTATTTGCACTTTCTCTATAGCGCCCCGAAACATCACAGAATCATGTTTTTGAAAGTTTGCGTCATGCATGAAGCCACTAGCCCGCGCAGTGCTGGGCACCTCCACCGACTGGTAGCCGGAAACTGGAGTATCGCCGAGCTCGGGTTTCTGTGTAAGCACTGCGGATGCGAGTCGCTACGAGTGCGAAAGTAAAACTGCCGGCGATCTTCTTTTCTAACGATGCTGTCTTTGGTATTTCTTGGTACATTCCCTGTTGCATAATGCAAGATTGCATCTAAACAAAAGGCCACGTTACATCACCCATTGCATTAAAATTAATTTTCTGCTAATAAAAGTTCAGATCACAACACTATTACAGGTCCTGCCGTAGTGGTTCTCACGTAATCACGGGGCAGTGAACGAGCCTCAAGTCTGAGCTCGCAATCCATGCATAGCGCCAAGAACCGCACGAAATTGCCAGAGATTTGTACATATATCCAGAAGTGTCAGAGCTGAACACCGACAAGAACATACATAACCGTCTTCTATTCTAACTGCACTACCTTGAAACAAGAGAGCGATAGCAAGTTAACAGGTCAAACGTGAAAACCGACAGAAGGTGGCTACGTCCGTTGTTTTTGTCACCTTTTTGTTCACGGTGCATACCCATTGGTTAAATGTGGGCCTGGCTCGCCTCGATTCAAGTAGGCCCATGATGTGAATATTTTTTATTAAAAAAAACAAACTTAGTGGGCGTTTCAGTCACGAATGGACCAATGTTGATTAGAAGTGTTTGTATTATGCAAATTGTGCTTCACATTACCGCCAAATTTAGTCAGTTCCAGTTTCTGGGTCTGCATCAACTAACAAAAAAGAGCTCTTCAAGTTTATACATTGCAGATACGAATAACTGCATGTCAGTTCACATGCGTCTACACAGAAGGCGTCAGTATATTCAAAAAGTTCTGGTATGATGATATCGATGGTGACTTGATAATTTCGTTGTCAACACATTTGTTTTTATTTGGAAAGTTGGGGACATTGTATAAAAAGGACTGACAGGCATCCATTCGCAACAAGAGCTTTGCATTGGCACATTCAGCGTACCCGCTGAGATCCGTATCGAAATTCGTACCACGTTTCTTATACTGTGGTGTAATCTATGATTTGCAATGCCAGTGTCACGAAGATCGTGAGCACGGGTTGCGGACTCGTGAACGGTGGATAAAGGAGAAACATCCACATGTGAGAGTTTGAAAGATTATTATTATTATTATTATTATTATTATTATTATTATTATTATTATTATTATTATTATTATTATTATTATTATTATTATTGTTGTTGTTGTTGTTGTTGTTGTTGTTGTTGTTGTTGCAAATTAACGCCATTATGATTACTTTCTTCTTTTTCAGGGGAACAAGCCGTACTGCATGACAATGCGGGCTTAATGAGGACGGTTCTTTAAACTGAACTTCTTAAATGTTTGCGTGTGTCTGTTTTCTGTTCTGCCTTACTGTCATGTATTGTTATGGGGTTGATAATTTTTCAAGCCGTCTCTTTGGAACTTTTTCCCTCATTGTCGTCCGTATGCTCAGTGGGAAAGAATAAAGAGAGAAAAGTTAAGAAAAGGAAGAGAAGGAGGGACAGCTGGTAGCGGCCTGCATTTGTTTCCGGGAATCACAGAACCAATATTGATTCGATTCGATGCAAAAGCGGCGCACGAAAGAAGTCAACGGTCATCAGCACCAAAACGCAGTTACCGCATAGTGGACACGCGCGCCACTGAAGTGCCGGTCTGTATACACGGAAGAAAACGTAATTAGTTCCGCTGACAAAAAAAAATAAAATAAGAGGAAGTGCCCTGAAAATGAAATGCAAACGCCTTCCATGTGCATATTCTACGCAATAATTTTTTCATCGGAATAGTTTCAGTCACCAGCAAACAAAGTTGATTTCTGTTATGATGAAAACAATCGATGCAAGAGTGAGAGAGCCACTCGCACGAAAAATAATTAAGAAAAAAAAATCGAATATTAAACGCGGCGGTATTTCTCGATCGTTGATCATTTCCTCGCAAACCCGACGTTCGACCGAAATCACTGCGCACAGAAAAGCGAGCCCTTGAATCGAGGACCTCGTGGACTGGCTCGGCGAAATCATCGTTCTGGCCGCTCATTAACGCTTTGCAGAGAGAGCACTCTCGAGCGCGCGCGGGACGATGGCACGGGAGGCCGCAGCGTTCGTGCGAGCGGTCCCATCGAAGATCGCCGCTTCCGCGCGGTTAACGACCTTTCATTACGTGTTACCGGGCGATTTGTTCCAGGTATTCATGCTCTTGCTTTTGTCTCGTTCTCAAGAAAATGTGGGGCAGCAAAGCGCAGCAGTGAGTGGTTCATAGAATCCCGATGTCCAGGTTAGTGGCCTGTCAGGGTCGCACGATAGAAACAAGCGGAGAAATGCGTTCGCGAGAGAGTAATTTGTCGCAGAGAGCAATTCGAGCAAAAAAATGATCAGGACCTCTCTCTTGCAAAATTACCGACGCACTTGCGCTCAGCGTGTGGACGAGCAAAAAGGAAAGAAAAAGAAACGGCGTCCGCGCACGGATAACCACCACGGATAACCACTATAGACGCTTCGCAATGTCTCTTGTCCTGGTGTTCTATACTATGCAATTCCTGGCCACTGCAGTCACATTCTGGAAAGGAAGTAAACTAAAAAAAGTTCGTGTGCCCAGCTATATAATGCAACACTTTAAACCATCCCAGGTGGTTGAAGTCAACCCGGAGGCGTTCACCGTAGTATACGGTGTCTCTCATATGTGGCGTGCGTCGCCTTGACACCCTATACACACCGCCCATCGGTCCATCAAAACATCGATAAATGTGTACTTCTACCAGCAACAATATTTACTTTTTTTTTTACTTGAAATTCTGTCCGCTAACTTTCAACAGGCAAAGTTGGTAAAAGTGTATCTGCAAGTGTAATATATAAATTCATCGGATCCGCTAACATACGTTCCGTCGCTCAGTCTGTGGCCCCACAAATCGCCATTCGCCTACTGCGAGGCTGCATGTATACTACTCGCCACCGCAGCCTCACCACCGCCAAAATGCATTTAGATAACGACAGTAAACCACAAGACAAACGACGTAAGTGTCCGCTATGCCATCTACGCGTGCATGCAGCGGGTGAGAAGGGGTCAGTGGAGTCCATAACGTGGCGCGTTGTGGAGATCACACGCCGCTGAAGCCGGCCAGCTGATGGAAACGACCACTCCACAGCTGATCGCTCGGGCACTTGCTTGCTGAGGACAACGTTTGTCTAGTAGGCCAAATTTGATCACAGAGTCCCAATCACCAAGTTTTGCTTTGTACATGCACGCAAAGTAATGTTCGGCTTGACATCCGACGGCTCAAGCAGGCTCTTCCTGGAAGTCGTCACGGAGTCCGGTTTCGGGATGAACGCGCCGTCCCGAAAGTATTTCCATCTGGCCGAGGCTACTCCTGCTACTCCTTTTACACATCTTCACAAACGAGACGGGAGAAAAACTTTGGGGATGGCGAACCCCCGATGGCGGTCCCGTAACCCAATCTAGGCTCGCCGATGAGCGGGCCATGGACCCAATGAACCAGGAAGTGCGGGTAGGGGTTGTTTTGGGCCGTCCACAGCCAACGAGATGGTTTCCGGGAAGCGGCCGTATTACGCGCCAATCGTGCGAGGGATCCCGTAGCCGATTCCTGGTAAGCGGCAGCGACCCCCCCCCCCCCTCCTGTCGCCCCCGGCAACAGAATGTGCGCTCACGTGACTCCGATTAGGTAACAGAGACACCGGCCAGTGGCGCTACACCCTCTCGTCGTGTCCCACCACCACCCCAGAGGGACCTAATGACCGGGCGGGCTGCTTGTCCAGAGGCTGCGACTCCCATTCGCTGCACGCCTTCTTCCTTCCTCGCTGCGACGCCCTCGCTACACAAACTCACAACGTCCGGGCGACCGCCTTGCATGCTGCGGTCAAGTCCGCAAAGAGTCGGAACGTCGCTGAAAGAAAGGGAGAAAGAATGCGTTTGTTTGCGTAAGCCATAACGCTTGTGAGCTCCACTTAGAGTATTCGTACCATTGAGACCCTTCCATCGTGTTTTTTCTTTTTAGTTTCCTTTCCTCCTTTCCCACGACGGAGTAGCGAAGGCTAGTACATACTTGATCAGCATAGGACCTCTGCCTATTTTGTGCATTTCCTCTTTTCTGTTATAAGGACTCTGGTTGTGCGTGGTTTGTAGTGGAGTCATTGAGGTAAAGACTACCTCGGCTCCAAGTTATGCAGGAAAAGTAAGTAAACGAATGACATTGCTGATATGAATAGAAATAAATTAAATATGTCGTTCATATGCGCAGGTGCCGATTCTCGGCAGTGTTTAAGGCGAACACATTCATAGAAGAGATGGCCGAACTGCAATCCGGGTGTCGGATTGTTGCCTCCGTTTTATTGTCGCTACAGTTACGTCTCGGCCCCTGCGCACGCAACCAACATCACTGGAGTATATATAAGGACCGAATACAAAGAGTACTAAAGAAAATTACAACTCTACTCTTTACAAACCTCATGAGATGTGAGTGGTACGAAATGTCTCAAGACATTTCAGAAGTATAACTCTGAACATCTTCTGCTTTGCGTTGCACGCGTAAATATACACAAGCACAAATATGAACCTACATTCTTTCGCCATGTGTTATTATAGTGTTCGCTAAATGACAGCGCCATCCAGAAAATAAGCACAATGTTTTCAAACACAAAAAAAGCTTTTCCCCAGCTTCTGAATTATATCTTACCTATCTTGTGCAGCCTGACCATTTATTTATCTATTTCTTGACGCGCCTGATTATTGATACAATCAATCAATCAATCAATCAATCAATCAATCAATCAATCAATCAATCAATCAATCAATCAATCAATCAATCAATCAATCAATCAATCAATCAATTCATTGAACGTGCTCAGGAACAACCGTAAGTTCTTTGTGCTAGCGCACGCAAAAATATATATAATAATAATAAGCAATACAATAATGACAGCCTACAGGAAAAAAACGAACAAAAAAAGAGGGTAAAGGAAAATGTAAGACAAAGTCAGGGCAATAGGGCAAAATACAGCAACGCAACACGAGAAATATAGGACAATGATGAATACAATTTCTATAAAGTTATGCACAAGGTAGGCTGAAAGGTATAGAGAAGGAGAGGGAGAGAACAAACGTCTTGGTTTCGAGAATACAGCTGAGAAGAGACGCCCTAAGCCCAAGATGCCTTGAGCCAGTGCAGCGTCCTGGGCCCTCGCGATCAGCCTTATACTGATCCTCGAGGTTGGAGCTGGCCAGGGCTCTCTCCCAAAGCTCGTTGGTGTGGTGAAGGTTGGGGCGCTTCAGTGGTGACTTTCTTCAGCCTGCTGCCATACGTTGAAGGGACACGGGTTCTCCGCAGAAGCGGCATTGCGTAGAGAATTGTGTAGGGACTATGAGGCAGAGGAGGAGAAAAGGAGTCGTACAAAGTGGGCAATATGTTGAGACACTGCAAAGCTCGTAGGAGAACAATGAATGCGCGCTATCAAAAACAAGGAGGCAAGAAAAATAAGCGTTATAAAGACTTTGTATCCTGTGGACGGTTGAGTCTTGGCAGAGGCAGGCGGATACAAGCTTGTTGTCAGAGGTGCTCTCTGCTCATCTTACGCGGAATTCGAAGAACAATACAACTGAGCAGTTCAGGGCTTGGTTATAATCTGGAGAAGAAAAAGCAAATCGGCGAGATTTGTTACTTCTGACAATCAATCAATCAATCAATCAATCAATCAATCAATCAATCAATCAATCAATCAATCAATCAATCAATCAATCAATCAATCAATCAATGATTTATTTAACGTGCCCAGGAACAACCGTAAGGTCTTTGTGCTGGCGCACGCAAAAAAAAAACAATAAAAATAAACAATACAATACAGACAGTTTTCAGAAATAAAAAGAGCAAAAACACGTAGACAAAGAGAAATGAACACAAAAGGGGAGGAGTAAAATAAGACAACACGAGAAATATTGACGGGGCATAAAAAATTAGATTGCATATATACAACTATGTGGAAAGACTGAGAAGGGAAGACTTTGTACATTGTGCCACACTATGTCAAAACAGTGCAAAGCTCGGATAAAAACAATGATTGTGGGCTATGAAAAACGTCAAGATCAAGAAAATTAACATTATAGAGACTTTGTATTCTGTGAACGGTAGAGTGCTGGAAGAAGCAGGCGGGTACATGAAACGGTCTGTTCTCTCTGGTTAACTTACGCGGAATTCGAAAATTTACACAATTGAGAAGTACAGGGCAGGATATGATACCGTGGACTAGCTTGTAAAGAAATAAGAGATCAGAGCGATTTCGTCGGCAGTGAAGTGATGGCAGTGGTAATAATTCAGCAGTACTTGAACGAGATCCAGAGTCATTTTTAGCAAAGCGATGGTTATATATGCTGAGGAATTTTTTCTGGACTCGTTCAATGGTGTTACCGCTGGATTGAGCAATGCCATTCCATATCACGGACGCATACTCAAGTTGCGGAAGACATATTGCCGTGTACAATTTGTGTAGGGCCATGGGAGACCTGAATTCTCGAGATATTCTACAAACACATCCGAGAGAACGAAGGCCCCGCATAGCAGCACGCTTAACGTGCTGCTATAATAATAATAATAATAATAATAATAATAATAATAATAATAATAATAATAATAATAATAATAATAATAATAATAATAATGATGATGATGATGATGATGATGATGATGATGAAACGTGCAAAGTAACCGCATTTTGCGTAGGTGAAGAAAGAAGCAGCACAAGTTATACTTTGTGACCACCCCGCTATAAACTCGATAACCTTTATTCTTGAAATTTCGGCACGTATTCAAGATATCCACTCGAGACCATGTAATAAATAAAACAAAACGCATAATGGTATTAGTTTATACCGAGATGAAAAAAAAAAACAAAAACATCATGTCACGTCTTCCAAGATTCCAATAAAGTGATACAAGGACATGAAGAAAATCTGGGTTGGCGCAAGACAGTCAGGAATCTTCAGGCATTGATAATGTTTGAGATACCTATCCGAATGCACGCTTAAGGCTAAAAAACTTCGTTTATCTTGTAGGTTAACCGTTGCATATGCATTAAGCGCGAAAGAACTGTCGCCTGATCATAAACGCCCATATAGAGGAGCTCGCGAATACTTGAGAAAGTTAGACCCCCCCCCCCTTCTTCTATAGTTTGAATAACTTTCACGGACAATATATGTATTATCAACGGAGTTTTGCGGCGGTTGGTGGCAAGTTACGTTTGTTGATTCCTGGAAACGCTCTATAGCGTGTAGGAACGAAAGAAGAGGACTTTTTTTCGAGGGGGTCGTTTCTACAAACTTCATGACACAGCTAGTTGTTATGACGTCTTCAGTATGAAATATTTTCTGCAATCTCTTGCCTGTATAGTCTGCTAAAGTGCAGCTCCCAGTTTAAATAGGCCTGACCGTGAGACAACACACTTGTAGGGTTGAAACCGAAGCTGAATCAAGGCGAGCTATGACAGTGTCTCGTGGCGGTGCTCTCAGATTGTTCTTTGCGGCGACGCCGGCGCCTGGCTTCTTCCAGTATGTCGATCAAACGGATTGAGTCACTGCAGAGAATGGAGGACAAACTGTGAGTCACTCACTGGCACCAGCGTGTGTGTGAGAGCCAAATAAAGAACAAAAGACATACGGCAGCGTCCATTGGTCTCCGCATCCGTGTGGAGAGTGAGAGAGAAGGACTCGACCACCCTTAAAATGTTGGACGTTGAAATACGCATGTCCCGACACGAGCAAAAAAAAAAACAAACAAAAAAATCAGTGAAACATCAAGCACGACATCAGGAACCAACAACACAAAGAAAAAAAAAATAAAGAAAGAACGTGAGAAGGAAATAGTTTGAAAATCAAATTTGATCCCTTTATAACATTTAGAAAATTCTGCAAAACCAATTCGAGGTTTTAATACTATATGTGCTTCCAACAGTCGCTAGAAATCACCTGTCTCTCCGAAGTGTAACCAAATTCAAGGAAATTCAGAACGACAGAAGGTTGAGTAAGTACTCATCATGAAAGAGGGTGGGCGTGCAAACAGTCTCCTGTATTCATGTTTCTACGCCCGCCTACTTTCATGGTGATTCGTTGAAATCGGTCCATCGGTCGTCTCATAAAACGCATCATAGTTTCACATGACTTTGAACACGTGGAATCGGCATCAGCCGGGGTGTAAGGCCTCTTCGGAAACTTTATCTCGGGAAACACAGCCATAAAATGCAAAGAGTCGAACAAACTCCACTATGTAATGCATCAGTTACTAAACTAGAGCGACAGAAACGAATTCAAATTAGGGATACATAGTTATGTCAGCACAAAAGAACGCAATAGCTCGTTGACCTTGAGGAGTTCATCAATTTAGGCGTTAAATTTTTCGCACACTTCGTCCACTCCTTTGGAAGAGCTTATCGCAGTACCATGCGAATATTTTTTTCTGGAACACGTACCTGCCGGATATTGTTTTGAAGAAATTCCGTGTATACTATTTGAATGTCAGGAAGCTAATTAGCTTAATTCATATTCGAATTGGCTTAATTCGTATTTATATTTACTTATAAGCTTATCTTAGCTGTGGCGTTATTACGGATAAGGCGAAATTTTTCCCTAAGGACTTTAGTTATTTATTTGTGTATAACATAGTTAAACAATTTTTTTGTTAACAAGGTGCTAAGAGCTTTGCGTCCTCTTTAGCTCTTCTCTAATTTTGTACTTTTAATTCTTAAATGTTATTAACCTTCTGGGCAATCATATTACAGGCAGTAGTGTGGGCAGTCAATGAACAGAAAAGAGTCCCATTCAACGCCCTGGATTATTTTATTTACTGCGCTGTAACTGGTCGGAGACTCCAAAGACTCTTCGCTCTCCGATTTTTGTCTAAATTCTGGTAACGCGAGAAAATAGTACAGAGCAATTTTTTTTTACAATGCAACCCAAAGCATACTGTTTTATCATCCTTGTAGTAATATGAGCAACTCAGCTTCTCGGTACACGATTAAAAATTCCTTTTCTTGTGTAACTTTTTATGTTGTTCTCGAAGCCATAACAATAGCAAATAGCGTTAAGCTCAGCCCGACACACGAGCTTTCGACAGCTAAGGCACATTATTATTAATGTCACCAGCTAGTATGAACTGCAGGTGATTGCTACATTTCTTAAGAAAATCACATTCGTATATCCATACGGGTGGACTTGCCGTGCACCCGTGCGCTGAAAACAGGTGGTTGTCAGTTTTTTCTCTCCTCTACACGTACTTGCGGGGTTCCGCAGAACTGATTTCCCAAACCATACGCTTCGAGTAGTCGGGGCCACTTGCTGGCCTCCTCGTTATAGCACATTTGGTAGAGCGACCACTGCGGAGAAGCGTTGGTCGTGGTTTCGAGCTCCAGACCAGGAGGAGGAGGAGGAAAAACATTTATTAACAGAAAGGGGTTTGTGATGCTTGGTCCGCAAGTACCATCCATAGCAGTGCTGGCTGCCCTCAGTCCAGGACGCCACAGGCAGTTGCCGCCCTGCGTGCCCTGTCGATCAAACTGATCTGATCATCAAGGTTATCGCTGGCCAGCAACTCCTCCCACCACTCCACACTAGCTTGGTCAAGGGGGGGGGGGGGGGGCAGGCCGGGGATGGGCCGGCAAGTCCATGTAATGTGTATTAATGTGGGTTTCTCAGAGCACCATGGGCAGCGCGCAGGGTATTCTGTTGGGTGCATTTTAATGAGAAAATGTAAGTTCGGATACGTTCCGGTCTGGATTAAGCGCCAGCTGGTAGCTTCCTCCTTTGTGAGCTTCTTATGGGGGAGGGAGCAGACAGGGTGGCTCGAGGGTACACAACAGACCGAGCACCTCATGACCCGGACCAGGACAAACTTTTCTTTGACTAAGACTTTCTTTGTGAGAATTTCATGCGAATTCCCTTGGAGCTTTGTGCTATGGACGGGTGTGATGTCAATTTTCTCTTTCATAGCGCTCAGATGTATTATTAAGGCGAAAGCCTTAAGTGCGTCATCTGACGCTGGACTTGAAAAACGCTACATGTGGTACAAAAACTCACGTGGCCTCGCGCACAATGAGAAATAAAAACCAGGGTTCGAGCCGGCATGGAACCCAAGCACTCTGCGTGACATGCAAGCATTCTACCACAGAGTTACGCCAGCGCTTGAATGTTATTCGGAAAAAGACTATGCAGGTGTCATGTCGGTCAAGGAGTCACATTAGCAGAAGTAATGTTGCGTGGCAGAAGCGTAGAACCGCACCAGACGGCACACCGTGTGAACTGCGTAACGAGTGGTGGTTTAAAGTTGTCCACCCATTACAAAGGGCTCAGCCATAACTCAGCATCATCGTCGTCATCACCAGATGCGTAGTGGTTACTTCGCTACTTCGCACAGTGGGTACAACGGGCTCCTTCAGCTTAGCCACACCGGACGGCTTTCGCCTTCGAGTCGTTTAAGGCGAATGTATAAGGGAGTCTATTGCGAAAATGTACGCTTGTTACGAGTTCACGCCTACCACGAGTGTCAGTCATGTTGCGTCTTGTAAATTCACGATTTCAAGTTGGGAGGGGAGTCAGATACAACGCAGCTTGATTCTGCAAAACATCCTCCTCGGGTGATGCTCCCAGACGAGACTTTTCGGATGGCCGGGAAAACGCTCGGCTGAGGCAGAGTGGCGACAAACGTATGCGCCGCTGCTGACTCACGCCTCGTGTAAGGCATGACGGGGAAACTGTAGGCGCAGGTCATGACTATGCGTTTTGTCTGGAGCACTGCTCAGCATTAGGGACGCTGACCCCATCGTCGCGACAGTACTCAGACGCCGGAGCCACTTCGAACAAGAAGATTCAATTAAACGGCAGCGGGTTTTCGGTAGTGCACTGCTATACATTCGCGAGAGGCTCCATTGAGTCCACACACTTGTTGAAAACACCACTGCAGCGTATTCTGGAGCCGATGAATCGTTCTTGGCCCCTGTCCAAAATCTATAGCTCTTGACGAGCTATGTTCTCTGGCTGTGACTAATGGATGCGAGATAGGCTGCGCTTCAAATATACAAAAAATGTCAGTGCGGGTGGAAGATGCTTGCAATCAGTTTTGTCAGCACCCATTTCTATCTCTTTCTGACTCTGAAAAACTCAGCGTCTATATCTGAAACTCGAGAGAATACGCGGCGTCAAATCAACGCGTTGACAGTTCGGTAAAAAGACGGTCACTGAAGTTTAAATTGCGTGAAATAAATTTGCCACAGTGGGTCTTTAGTATCATAATCGCCAAAGGCCAATCTTTAAGTACACATGTGCTCCGTGCAACTGTTCATTGAGCAAACTAATTCTATTGTAGAAATTTACGACAGTCAGTGAAAGTGACAAAAGCAGACTGTTATTCCTAGCTTCCGGAATGGCTACGCAAGCAACCGTCCAATAGCCTGAGACCAACCAGCAGGCTCCCTGTGCAAACAAATTTTAACGCTCGCACCAGTTCACCTGCACAAAACACTGTTAGGGCATTAAGAAAAAAAAAAAAAAACATTGAGGCAACGAAAAATTGACTTTTTATGATGACTGTGCTCAGTGCGGGCAATACATAAACGCCTAGAGCAGCACCACACCTTGCAAACGCTATACAGCCAGCGGGTTGCGGTTTTGTGTTTTGCGTTTATACTCACCTGCTGTTTGAATTTTCTATGTGAACTCAGCATTACAAAATATGCCAGAGCCAGTTCATTCTCGGTATAGATACGTCCGTCGCATCTCTTATTTTCTGTGTGGTGTAGAGCGCTACAATATCATCCACAAGAGATCCAGAGCATAAAGCTTCCCTCTTATCTTAGTTTCTATCAGATATACCGCTGCGCTCTTTAGCCCCATCAATTAAGCGGACGCACTTTAATACATGGCGTAATCAGCCTTCCTCCAGCGTTGGCCACGCTGCCCACGTGCAGCGTACAATAATTTATGCACGAACACCAATTAGATCGAACTACAGCGGCGTGCTTTGTCATGGCCTTCGGGTACAGGTGAGTGCGTTGCGCGAGCGAGACGGACTCGGCCATACATAATCCGTCACGCCTCCCAGTCAAACGAGAACATGGGAAAAACGCTCGTAAATCGGACAGTCGCCATTAAGCGGTTCTCGGTGTTTTGGTGAGACAATACCGGCGAGCGGCTTCCGAGTAAGAACGACGTCCTTCGACGCTTACTCACACCCGTGGCCGAACGGTGCGCGATAAAGGGTCGCGGGCAACGAGATCGGCCACCCTTTCCAGCTGGCGCTTAATTGCGACGAACCTGCTCGCATTTGCGTGTCAATTCCGTGTATACACACACGCGCGTAAGACGGTCACCCAGAGGGCAACTCCGAGGAACCGTCCTTGCCACGGTGAGCGCAGCAAGGCCGGCCAATTATCTCACCTTTCCCTGATAAGAAATTTGCACTATTCTCCGTAATGAGTCGCCAGCTGCCCACGCAACGAAGGACATCGTTCGTAGAAGAGTAGCGAGCGCCTCGTCTTCGCCTACGTCAGTGCGGGGCGTTTAAAGAATCGGGGAAGCACTGCAAAAAGAAAAAAAAAGGAAACAAAATATAAACGGCGCGTGCATGTAACATACACACCGGATAAGACGGGAAGCAACGAAACAAGGCTGTGTCCCTATGGCCGTTAACACGAAACATAACAAACGAAACGCAGTCAAAACAAGCCCGCGGCAGTGGGGGAAAAGCACTCGTTGACGTAATCTCAGCGAGGACTCGGCCGACAAGGGCAAGGAACAACGCTCAGCGACATCCACGGGACTGCAGTATCAAAAAGGCCACAAAGGGGCTGATCAAGGCGAATGAATATTTTATGGAGCAGGACGAAAAAGCCTTCGAGGGTGAAGGTTGTAGCTTACGCATCGGCTGTTTATTGAACGCGGCTGTGCCGCCAGCGATTGCGAATGGTCACGCGGCACCTGGCCAAGAAGGCAAGGGTGGGTGCGTCGAAGTTTCAGTGCAACTCTGGTGCAGATCTGAGGAGGAAAGACAACATACTCCCGAGAACCGAGAGAGCAGTGACAAATCGACAGATATGGCAGTCGTTACGCGAAGGGAGATTTGTGCGATTCGAGTCGGTTGCGTAGGGGTTTTCGGGCGACTGCGCAGCGCACACGACAGACTGTGAATCTACATAGAACGTGCACCTATGTACCTACAAGTCAGCTACTTAATTTTAATTCGATTGGCGCAGTTACTTTGTTTATTCCATCACATATGTCCTTCATTTTCATTACTGTGGAGCATCGATGGCAAGTTGTTACTGGTGCTGCAATAAAGCTGCGGGACAAGCAGAACGCCGTTTTTCGTACACTCCATGTCGTTTTCCCGATTCCTTGCAATAAACTATAGCAAAGAAAACATGAGCAATAAAAGTGCCTTGTCAGGCGTTACAATTTGTCGTAGCCTGCATGAAAAACAAAATTATTGTTCATACTAAAACAAGAGGACGTAATTATTTACGCCCTATTCATTACAAATGTATTATTATTTACCGCTAGCTGTAAATTAAAATAGACGTGTATTGTTATACAAGGTCTTAAAGAAACCTGGGTTGAAGATACCTAAGGAATGTTAATTCAATGGGTTTGTATGCAAATGTGAAGGCTTACCTATTTATTACTGTTTAACATCTCCATTTTAAGTTAGTGTAGCTCAGCGTATCTCATGGAAACTGTGCATTAATATAATACCCCCCCCCCCTCCCGGAGCAATAAAAAAAAAACATACCCGAACATGCGCGAATGGTGCGCGTATGGAGAATTTGAAGGTTATTATTTTTTTACGACAAAGCAGCATAGGCAGGCTGTGTTGTTAAAGTTCCTTTTACCGTGATATCTCCTGCCCGGTCCACTGTTAAAGGGGTCCTGAACTACTTCTCCGAGTAATCATCGAACGATCTCAGTATCGGAGTTCACTGCCTCACTGCTCTGTCAAACTTTGTCGTTAATTTTAGCATTGACTATGCTGTAAGAACCTGGGTGTTCTCATGGGGTGGCACCCTGCATGGGATTTAATGAGTATCTGTGGCTTTAGTGTCCCCAGTTTTCGTATTTGTGGCATGACTTACACTTCTCATGCACTACTTTTTTGCTAAATTATGCAGGAAGAAATCAGCTGAACCCTTGCGTCGTCAATGGATCTGATGGATGGTCCGTCGTGGATGGTTCCCGGCGACTACGCTTTCTACGTTTGTTGTGCATTCTTTTGCAGCATTCTGGGCTTCATTTCGACACGCTGCGCTTAAAACTTGAGTGCTGTTGATTTCACATGATCTGACTTCTGCTTTGTTTTTTTTTTGGTGGCTTTTTGCATCTTTGTTTCTTCTTGTATTGCTTTCCCAAATGCTGGATCATGAACCGAAAACTGCAGCTTATTGTGAATAAATGAAATAATAAGAACTGAAGTGTTCTCTTGAATTTCATCTGCTAGAGCTCTGTGGAAAAAAGTACACAGTCACTCTGCAGTGTTTTGATGAGAATTGCTTCATGTAACCAACGCGTTACACAATCAGCATAGAGTAAAGAGACTGTAACAGCGGAGCAAAGAGCAAGATACTTCCGATGCATCTCACTGAAATTCCGTCCGGACGGTGTAAGGAAATTTGTAAAATACTCCAGAGGTGCCACGAAAAAACTCCGGATATCGGGAGTGAAAGAACAGCGAAAAATACTCCGAAGGTGCCACGCAATCACTCCGGCCAGCCGGAGTGAAAGAACAGCAAAAAAATACTCCGGAGGTGCCGCGTGAAAACTCCGGCCAGCCGGAGTGAAAGAACAGCGAAAAATACTCCGGAGGTGCCGCGCAAAAACTCCGGCCAGCCGGAGTGAAAGAACAACGAAAAATACTCCGAAGATGCCACGCAAGAACTCCGGTCAGCCGGAGTGGAAGAACAGCAAAAAAATACTCCGGAGGCGCCACGCAATAACTCCGGCCAGCCGGAGTGAAAGCTTTACTCCCGGAAGTCCGGAGTATAAAAAATTCCCAATGGGGGGGGGGGGGGGGTCGCTAGAGGACAAGCATTTTACTCCCACCTGGGAGTAAATTTTTTTACAGTGTACAGTAACTCTAGCACGGGGGAAAGAAGTTGCATCAGGGCCCGTCATGCAACGCTATCGCTCTCTCCCGTTGTGATTCCTCTGCGCGCTAGTGTTGCTGCTGTGTAATTTAGCACACTATAGAGCGCGGTGCCAGCACGTGGCGACATCTCATGGCAAGAAGCGCATCTGATCCAAACGCCGCTCCTAATTTATGTCACCTATCAGTCAATAGTTGCAATGTACTGTTTGACGGCATGCAGCTGGCGCCCTGCCCACCTAAATGAGCGGGGACTGTATGAGAGGACAATTGAGAAAGTGGTAATCATGGTAAAAGACTGGGCGTGGAAACACGGACACAAGAGAGAAGTCCATGGCTCCAGCTCTCCGTTATTCTAAGAATGTGGCAACCTCGCACTCCGCTTGTAAAGTCTAAGGGCCGCGCACGACTACAATATTTGGCTGAAGTGCTCACAGCAGCGTTTGGAGTTCGTAGAATTTGTTTTACCGAAACTGACGGGTGGTTCAGGGCCCATTTAAGTGAAACATGCAGTTTTGTTTCTGACATCTGTTGTTGCTGAGATAATGCAAATTCCGAAGGCAATTTCTGAATGTGTAAATGTATGTGTAATCAATAGGGGCGTGCGAAAAGCAGTGTTGCCGGTAACGCATTGCAAGTAACGACGTTACCGGTAACGCGTTACCCTTTTCGGTAACTTAGTAACGTACTCGTTACCATTTCGGAACTGTAACGGGTAACCTACTTACGTTAACATTTTTCGGTAACGTGAGGTGTCGCGTTACTTGTTACTTTATTTCCCCCAATTATCCCAGGAGTTTTACACAAAACTCCGTCTCATAGGGCGCCACTACTGCAGAGCTCGCCCCGACGTTCGTTTGTCACAGCGGCGGACTGCTCTCGGCCCGCCAAGCGTTAGCGTCCGTCGAGCGCCTATTTAGCGTAGGTGCGGACGTATTCACTAAGAAGCGAGACAATCTTTTCGATGACAGCTTTGAAACGCAGCTGTTCTGCTTGCAATAATCTAGCGCGCTAAAGGGGTACTGACACAAAATCCGGCCGAGATAGCCTGCGGGATCGATTCCCGTGAACATGCATATATCATCTGCAAAATATCAACAGCGATAGAGCTTGGAAGGTATTTTAAATGAATTTTGAAGTTTGCGTGAGTGATCGATGCCCTCGCACTATTGACACCCTCAGAGGTGACCCTCGGTGACCCCCCCCCCCTACTTCCCTCACGTGACCACGCTGCAACAAATTATGATGATGTCATAGCCGCCATTTTTTTTTACACGTTCGTTCCAGCAGCCTACTTCTAGGCAGCTGCTCGCGAACAGCGCGGAAGTGCGTCACAGTTCTTTGTGCTGACGTATCGAGCGCTGCACCCGCTAGGCGGTCATAGTTGCACCCGCAGGCTTGTCGTTTTTGAAACCGAAACTGACAGTGATCGGTAATAAGGAGCCTGTAATTAATTATCTGTCGTGCGTTGCAGCAAACGATGTGCCTTGCTATGACTAACAGGCCCCCAGCAACAAATTGCAGCAAAAAAACGCAAGGCCAAAATTTTTGTGTCAGTACCCCTATAACTTTGTTTTCAAAATGAAATTTGCTTCTTTCTATCGGCAACTGCGGGTACACGTTTCTATAATTATTAAAATTTTTGACAAACGAGGCTGACCTTCAACACTTTCACATAAACGCTCGCAATTTTTGCGGCAATTATACAGGTTAAAGGGGTAAAATTGTATATGCGTGTAAGTAGTTTTCCCGAAACTAAGCCGTTTTTAGGGACACTAAAGAGCAAAACGATTTTTCTCATATTAGTAAAGTACTCTTTCACGATATCAAAAACACCACACTTGCTGCGAGAAGACGCTGAGTAAGCGAGAAAACACGCAAAAACAAAATGTGGGTGGCGACGCCACCTTGAAGTTTCCGCACCAATCGCCGTGACGTCACATGTTTCGACGGCGCCTACTAGGGACTACGTAGTCCCTAATCGGTAAAAATGAAGTACATTGTCCCTTTAAGAATTTCTTTATGACTACTTGAGCATCTGTCTTGTTAGTGAAGCACACCGTCAGAATTAGTACAAATTTGCTGAGAGTTGTATTGTTTTCTTTCAAATCTCATTTTGTGTTTAATGTCACACTGAGAAAAATGGCTTTACCATGTGCTACAGAGTTTGAAGCCATCACATGTAACTGTAGAGACGACTTTAGGTCACTATACTCGTGCCAAGGTACACACATTTGTGACACTTATTCTTATTAAATCAGTGCATTAATCAGTAAAATTGTAGCTTTATAAGACGTTTATTGGGGATTCCTGCAGCGAAAATGCGGTTATTAAAATTTCGGGCCATTGAGTAACGGCAGAAATAACGTCCGTTACTTTTCTTCGGTAACTGTAACGATAACGCGTTACCTTTTTTAAGAGCTAACGTAGGGCGGTAACGCGTTCCTTTTTTGTTAGCGTAACGAGTAACGTATTCAGTTACTTTTTTTCGGTAACGCCTAGAATACTGGCGAAAAGTGAAATTTGGAACCGAATCGAATAAGAATCGAATAGTGGTCATACCGAATCGAATACCAATACGTATCGAATACTAGTCGAATAGTTTTCGAATAGTGAGGCAACCATTTTCAAAACAGGCCTAGGCTTCTACAACACTTTATTTCAGACAAATATTCACAAACTTTAACAAAGTAACATTACCGTTACATTTAACCAACAAAAGATACCACAATTATGTAAACTGAGGCGAACTCGGAACAGTAGCGACTATAGAGCCTGCAATACTAAGACCTAAAAGTTAAATAATATTTCATCAATGAACATCACGAATTTCATGATAATGGTAGTGGATTGAGGACACATTCGCTTCGGCGACACTGAAGTCTTAAAGCGAAAATTCCTTCGTCCGGTGATGAGTAAAGCTTCGATAGGCCCGTAAAAGCTTGGCCTGCATGCATTTTGGTAGTTCACTTATGAAAACAACAAAATGACCCTTCGCTCTTCCAACGTATTGTTCCTTTGAGGTTTCTACGTCGGTGCTGATTATTCGAAAATTTGAAAAATATTCGGTAGTTCGAATATCCGCTATTCGATTCGAGTACCGGATGGAATAGAACGCTATTCGATTTGTTATTCGAAATTTTCGAATATTCGCACACACCTACTAATGAACAATATAAGGGACTTTTTACCGACTGGGGTAAGAGCATTGTTTAGTTCTTCCCATTAAGGGTTGACCACGTTGTAAAATGCATAGCGTTGACCTCACAGATTCGCTCCATATTTTTCTGCCGAGGAACCTTAAAAGTGACAATGCAAGGCGTTTGAATGGACAACAGAAGAGAACGTAACACGAGCGATAACTTTCATCAAGTCAAGTGAATTTATTTGAAAATCGAACCACATATATATGGTACACACACGACTCTCATTCGCCGCAGTAACTGTCATGCGCGCAGCTGACGCGCTTTCTATCTTTTCTAGATTTTGCTAATCATATCGTAACAGGAATACAAAAACCACTAAAAATGAATGTGAATCACGGTGGCGTTATCAAATGCGCTTCCTATGCGACACGGAGAAATGACAGTCCTTTTTCTGTTAAAGAGAGGGATGGGGTGCTTACACAATTAGTACCCAATGTCGTTACTTTGGCTGCTTCAATGATTTGGTTTGTCAGTTCGTCTCTGAGTGACGATACCACTGCGGTATATTGGAAAGAGGGCTTGCATGCGCACGTGCTGCAGTGCAGTGCTATAGCCCGCACCAACAAGGCCGAACCTCAACATTGGTCAACCTGAAAAGGTGTGCAACAAGGCGCAAAGCTTCCTCTTAGGGTGAACACAGTGGGAACAACTCAAGAGACCCCTGTGCATCATCGTCATCCTTCATTTTCATTGGCATGTTCTCCTGGAGACGTTGGCGCCTTTGTCGGCGTGGGCTTTTCCTCTCCGCACGACAAACGAATCTGAAAGCATGAAAAAGGTGATTTAAAATCTTAAAGCACAGCACGTAGTCAAACATCAAAAGCACTCGCTAAGTTCCGAGCACGAGTAATTGTACGCCGTACAATTACTAAATTGACTGATACAGTTCCATAAAAAAAAAATGTTACGTGCACAAAAGAGACTGAAAACCGGTAGATAAGTTCTGCCCATGTTTACATAATAAAATACTTAAGTAGCACGTAACAAAATTACGCGGGACTCACTTATCATGTTTTATGTCTACTGCATGACAAAAGCCTCTGCCAAAGATCTCCGATTGACCTAGTCTTGCACAAGCTGATTCTAATTTATGCCTGCAAAATTTCCCATTTCATTACACCGTCTAATTATCTGCCGTCCTCAACTGCGCCTATATACCTTTCATTGGTACCCATTCTGTAATTCCAGCAGGCCACTGATTATCGGCTTTATGTTTACCATGGTCTGTTCAGATTCATTTTTTCATCTTATACAGATTAGGATATCAGCTACCCTTCCGACCAATTTTTACTCATCGGTGAATCACCTTCTTATAATCAGGGCCTCGAGTCACCAATTGACCTGGATAAACCTATAGTACTTGTACAGATTCCAGAGGCTGACTGACACCTAGTACCGGGGCGTTTTCTGTACGAGACAGGTTACCATTAATGAACATGGGTTGCCGTGTAATTGGCTGGCGCGTAAATTCCAAGAGCTTGTACCAGTATTTTGAATGCTCATGCATTTAGCGCGAAAGTACGGTGACGTCAAAGTTGCTATTCGCTTGAGTTTGGCCCAGAATTGGGGACGCTTCCCTGCATGATACGCGAATGCAGTTGTAGCCATGTATCCGTATAGGCGGACTCTTCGAGTCAGAGAATTAGCACAGCCGATGATGACAACATTCAAATATTATTGAGAATTGCACCCCGCTGGACGCTACGGAAAGTGTAATGGTCAAATGGTGAGCCGTTGGTCATCTCTTGGGCATAGTAAAACTGCATTAGCACAAAACTGCACAAGCGTTTCGTTGTGTTCTTAGGAGGGCATACCGTCACTTTCAGTATGAGTTACCAATCTTATCCTCTGAAATGCGCATAAGACAACCTGTGCACGCCTTCTCCACGTATGCCAATCAGTTGGAAGCAGAGCTGCGGATCATGTTTGGCATTTTGCGCAGAAAATCGTCATACCCACGCCTATATCCCACACGTTGCGATCTTGCGCTGAAGGCACTGACGAGTGAGGAGGAAAACAGAAAGAAGGCAATGTAGGAAGGTTAACTGGAGTTTCGTCGAATTGTATGTCCGCACACGCGAGTGAAAGAGAGAAAGACACACACGTAACCACAGAAGCAATATATTAAGGACATAGAGCTTACGCAAAACGCTACAGAAAGATACAGACAGGACGCTGGCTTGCAACATCTGTTTAATAGATAGATAGATAGATAGATAGATAGATAGATAGATAGATAGATAGATAGATAGATAGATAGATAGATAGATAGATAGATAGATAGATAGATAGATAGATAGATAGATAGATAGATAGATAGATAGATAGATAGATAGATAGATAGATAGATAGATAGATAGATAGATAGATAGATAGATAGATAGATAGATAGATAGATAGAAGTAAGGAGCGTTCCAGATTACGTGATAAGGCATCCTCAAGCAGTTAAGAGTCCCTAACTGAGGTAAGGAGCGTTTCAGAATACGGGCCTAAGGCTCCTGCCGTTTTCGCACACGAACTGTACGTCGAGGCGGAAATATTTTGCTGCAGTTAAAATGACACCGTTGCGACTAATTAACAAAACTCGTTTTTTTAACTTTTTTAATTATTGACATGAGGGCAGGTGTTTATATTACATAGTTGTAGTGCGTGCCACTTTATGACATACCCATTTTTTTAGAAATCACAGAAGCTGCACGTAGTTCATTTCAAGGTCGAAATCGAAACCGATCGCACCCAGCGTGCACAAAGCGCGACTGTTCTGCCACGCCACACCGGAACTACCCGTCACATGGGAGTGACGAAATTTGAATGACGGCGCGCCTCTGCCGTATGTTTCCATGAAAAGCTGCCAGTCATCTCACTTGTGCCTATGCATCGCTTTACTTTTACGCGTAGTGTTTGGTGCTTATCTCGAACTGTGCACAAGAAAACCGCAATACCAACCTTTTCTTTGTCTGGGAAGCAAAAAACTCAGCGGCGGCCACTGCGGCGCTTCTTCTTGCAGACAGGCAAAATACTTTTACGCGCCCCTTTATAGTTAAGGAAGAAACGGATAGGCACCCCCCATCGCACACAAACACTAAGCTGTCTACTTTCAGAATGCTTGCCGATTTTTCTGACCATGTTCTGCTTTGTCGTGCCTTCATTCAAATTTCATCACTTCCCTGTCACGTGCCATTCCGGTGTTCCGCAGCGCTTTGTGCGCACCGGGCGCGATCAGTTTCGATTTCGCCCTTGAAATTCGATGATGAATATCTCGTGCAGCTTCTGTGATTTCTAAAAAATAGGTATGTGATAAATTGGCACGCACTACAACTTTGTAATATAAACACCTGCCCTCAAGTCAATAATTAAAAAGGTAATTAACAAGATTTTGTTAATTCGTCGCGTCAACGTCATTTTCGCTGCGGGAAAGTATTTCCGCCTCGACATAGAGTTCATGTGCGAAAACCACAGGAGTCTGACTGTCATGGAATTTTTATAAAAAATCTGTATTGTCTAAAACAAACACCCTGTAAATGCAAGTTGAGAGCTGCCATTATTGCAAGGTCAGGAACTCTCTACATGCATTGCACGTTGAGCCGAGGAGCGCAACTACAGCTAGGACACGCTTGAACGAAGAGGCTGTATTTTGAATTAAATATATATGCATTCCAAACCGAAAGGCGAATAGTGACTATCACCTCTACGTCTATAATTTCTTGGCAGAAATATGTATCTGTTATTTTTATAACTTATAAATAAAAACAAATGCTAATTAATGGATAATTACTTTTAAGGAAATTAAATTATTGTGCTCATTTCTTCCTTCTAATATCCGTTAGTGCAGCATGGCTGTTACAAGCTGCCACCAGCGTCGCCGGCGCGAAGTCGGCGACGGGAATGACAGCAGGTTAGTTCGTTCCGTACGTAAGCAGAGACAGTGAAGAGATCAGAGACGTCGGAAACAAAACAAAACAACTTTACTCTAGTGATATTGCAGCACAAGGAACGGTAGCAGAACACTTATTAGAACTAACAAAATACATCAACACTTAATACGATTAACAAAATACATATGAAATCAATAAATCAGCTTACGAGAGAGAAGTATTACAAACTACACAAACTAACGAACACTAGAACTACAGATGAGAAAGTCCGAAGGGATAAACAGGTGAAGGCATACGTGTGATGACCGGCAGCGTTGAGTCCACGACGATCGGATGCGAGAAGTCGTCGGAGTTCTGGCACGACTGCGATGTCGGTGGTGTTGCAACGCCGGTGTTTCCGGGAGGCTAGTGCTTGAAGGCGATCTCGGGCAGGTTGAGCTAACCCGAGAGGAAGCTCCGATGTCTACGATGCGGACGTTAATTTCTCGTCACAACTAAACGAACGGCTAAATTTAGGTGGCCAGCCGATACAGAGCCACACTAAAAGCTTCCAGAAGGGATACTTGTTGATCTGCTTCTACACCATGTTGGTAAGCGACTAGACTGCTTAGCAGGGCCAAATCCTGCGCTTAAATCATCCTCGTGTCCCCTCATCCTTTTCCTGGGGGAACAAGGGACCTCTACCTGGGTCCAATCATGCGCGTTTCTTTGTTCGAAACTCCACCCTAAAAATACACTGACCACACCCCCTTTTAATTAGGAGAGGGTCCTCAACTGAGCGAGGGTGACAATCTGTTGGGGTGCTGCCATACGGCTTGTCCACCAGAAGTTTTTCCCGTGGGAACGGTCAGTTTGCTTGGCTCTCAGCCGGAGCGTCTTGAAGCCAAAAGCTTGTTCGGAGTACCTCGCGGCCTTTGCAAGATCCTGCCGCCGCCGCCGTAGGTACAAAGGATCAATCGTCCGCGGCGACGTTCGAAGAAGGACACCCCATTCAGCACTTCCAGGCTCTTTTCAAGAGTACGCGGTTCCCGCCGGTCAGCGGGGAAGAGCGGCGCCCGTTAATTAGCCGTGACGCCAGGTCGCAAAAATGGCAGTCCGTGACAATGGCCAAATAATCAATCAATCAATCAATCAATCAATCAATCAATCAATCAATCAATCAATCAATCAATCAATCAATCAATCAATCAATCAATCAATCAATCAATCATTCATTTATTTAACGTGCCCAGGAACAACCGTAAGGTCTTTGTGCAGGCGCGCGCAAAAAAAAAACAATAAAAATAAACAATACAATACACACAGTTTTCAGAAATAAAAAGAGCAAAAACACGTAGACAAAGAGAAATGAACACAAAAGGGGAGGAGTAAAATAAGACAACACGAGAAATATTGACGGGGATTAAAAAAAATTAGATTGCATATATACAACTATGTGGAAAGACTGAGAAGGGAAGACTTTGTACATTGTGCCACACTATGTCAAAACAGTGCAAAGCTCGGATAAAAACAATGATTGTGGGCTATGAAAAACGTCAAGATCAAGAAAATTAACATTATAGAGACTTTGTATTCTGTGAACGGTAGAGTGTGGGAAGAAGCAGGCGGGTACATTAAACGGTCTGTTCTCTCTGGTTAACTAATAATAATCAATCAATCAATCAATCAATGATTTATTTAACGCGCCCAGGAACAACCGTAAGGTCTTTGTGCTGGCGCACGCAAAATAAAAAACAATAAAAATAAACAATACAATACAGACAGTTTTCAGAAATAAAAAGAGCAAAAACACGTAGACAAAGAGAAATGAACACAAAAGGGGAGGAGTAAATAAATAAATAAATAATAATAATAATAATAATAATAATAATAATAATAATAATAATAATAATAATAATAATAATAATAATAATAATAATAATAATAATAATAATAATAATAATAATAATAATAATATTGTTGGGGTTTCACGTGCCAAAACCACGATATTATTATGAGGGACGCCGTAGTGGAGGGCTCCGGAAATTTCAACCACCTGGGGTTCTTTAACGTGCACCTAAGTCCAAGTACACGGAAGCATTTTCGCCTCCGTCAAAAATGCGGCCGCCGCGGCGCATGGCCAAAGCACGTA
This sequence comes from Rhipicephalus sanguineus, assembly GCF_013339695.2. Classification (NCBI taxonomy): domain Eukaryota; kingdom Metazoa; phylum Arthropoda; class Arachnida; order Ixodida; family Ixodidae; genus Rhipicephalus; species Rhipicephalus sanguineus. The sequence goes on along the minus strand of NC_051176.1, from coordinate 276,977,404 downwards.
GTGTTCGTAGTGTTCAATGCGTAGTGTTCGTTATTTATAAGAGCAGAAGCGTGGAGGAGTATCATTTGTATTCTCTAGCGACCTGCTTCTTCAGTAACGTAATTAAAGAGACCAGTAACACTCTTGTATGTGAAATACCGATTGGAGGATACATCAAGCAGAAGCTTCTAAGAGAAAAAAAAAAAAAACGTTCCTTATTTATTGCGGGGAAATATAGAGGAATGGCGTAGCCACGAATTACTCTCTATACCTCAATCTCTTCACAGAAATAATCCATAACGGAACAAAGCAGAGGCAGTCACGAAAAAACAAGACAATAATACCTGTTTGCTGCGAGTCTCACTCGCAAGATTACTGTTTGGATAATGTGGACGTAAACTATGTCCCGCAAAAGAAGTGCTCAGTAATGCAGCGGATTGGCCAGTACCGCCCACTGATACTCCCCGCAAATCAAAATCCATGCTACTTAGACGGGATATACTGAAAGGAGCACATTTCAATGGAAACCATAGGTGCCAGCAGAAACAGACCGACTGTATGGATCATCACAGGTATTGCTTAGTAGCGTCCGTGCCAACCTTGAGGCCACTTAAGCGGGTCACGAGGACTGCGTGCGAGAAGGATGCGAACAAGAAAAGACAGCAGCTCGTATGCAAACATGCAAGTACATGCTACGAAACAAGATGCAAAACGACGAAGGCATTGGGAAAATTGAGAGACGCTCAATTCAAGGCCTATTTTACGTAAGATATATGGGCGGTGCCACCTTGGGCTGTGAAACGAATGTTTTCTTACTCTTGTACCTCGTGACGTCAGTTGATAATGTCAGGAAACGTCGAATGCACAAACCCAACCGTTATCATGTGTGTACGTCCACCGTAGCGCTGTTCGTTTAGTTGTTCAAGATACAAAATGGCAAGGCCCAATATGGCGCCATCGAAGCCCATCCGTAAGATGGTCTATACTATAGATGCAGCGAGCAAGTGAGCAGCCGGACTTACGCAAGAACGGTGCGCAAGGGTATACGGATCGATTGACGCGCAACGCGGCCGCTGTCAACAGGGAAGGCATCTGCGAGCATCGCGCCGATATACGAGTCAGGAATGCGGCCGCCGCCAGCGCGCTTGCTGCGCCTCGGAGGCGGAAGGGGGAGCGCGTGGAAAGCGCGCCCAGGGCCACGCTCGCGCCGCCGCCCGACTCCCGGGCGCGCCGAGTGTTACGAGCGCTGCGCGCGCGCGCGCGCGAAACTTTCGCCGTCGAGTCGTGAACGAACGGAGCAACGGAAGCGCCGTTGAGGTTGCATCCCGGGTCACTGTGTCAACGGGCGGCTGAACTGCTCGCGCGATAATAAAGAGGAAACCACAGGTCGTCACTCCGAGACACGACAGAACCGAAAGTTGCTAGGAGCAAAAGTAAAGAAACTTCCAGAACTCGACTCCGTGAGAGAGAAAAAAAATACAAACATGTTAACGAACCGTTAGAGAGAGAGAAGAAGAGGTGTATCAGCCGACCTGGGGCTGAAAGCTGAGCAGCGCCCAAGGCGCGCACCACGACAGCGGCGGTGGCAGCAGCAGCGCCATCTCCCTCTCAAGCAGGCCCGAATAATTCGGTTCCAGGAACACCGGGGGTTGGAACCAGCTGGACCAATCAGGGGCCACGCCAGCAGCCGTACACACGGCGTGGTTTCGATTTGCGCGCTTTCGGGGAAAGAAAGCAAAAAAAGGCAGGAGAAAAAGGGGAGCGAGCAGAGTGCGAAAAGGAGAGCAAAAAAGAAAGGGCGCGCTGTTCGTTTTATGCGGACCACGAGCCCAGACACCAGCGGCATGAGTCACGGGGAGATGTGCGGCCCCAGCACGACATGCCGGCAGTGTTCGGCGACCCGGGCCCTGGGACACTGGGCCGCCGGTAGCGCTCGAGCCCCCGACCCATGGATACCGGCTGAAGCCGTGACCTGCGGCTGAGCTGCCACCCGTCGCGGGACGTCCTGCGCGCGCCGACGGGCGCCAGCCATGCACGCCGCGAGCCGCCGCGACGGTCCGGGCTTCGGGACGGCACCAGGGCCCGGTGAGTGGATGCTCTCTGCGCGCTCAGTGGCGCAGCTGGTGCGCGCGAGGCGCGCAGAAATGTATTTCCTGTACTCGAGACAGTCGCGATGAGCCGATGCACAACGCGCGCCTGCCTTGAGCGAGCCTCGATCCGCGACTTGCGAGCGACTTTTGTGACGGTTGTACCTTTTTCTTTCAGAACTTTTGATTTTCTTACGGCGACACGTATTAAGTGCGAGTTGCGGAGCTTGTTGTCATCAGTCCAGAAATGACATCAGAGCACGGAGGTTCCACATAAATCTCATTGGACCGTGACGCCTAGTTTTCAAGAAAATTTTTTTTTTTCCGTCTAAGGGGGAAGTCCTGATTTTGTTTAGTCGTGCATGCAGGAATATACGGAAGTATAGGGCTCACCGTAAAGACAGGCGTCTTGCCAAGCAACGTCGTGGGGGTCGGTGGTAATTCCGCTTCCTTTTTGGCGTGGCGTCGAAATTTCTTCATCGTGGCATCGTACTCTTCTCGGAGAAATCGTGCAACCTCGGTTGGCGCCAATGAGTGGGCACGCGCAGCCCTGTTTCAAGGCGCGTTTCTTCAGCGATTCTGATGTGGCGGCGGAGGGGAAAAAAGGGGATAAAAACCCCGACAGCGTCGGGGCGATGTTATCCGGAAGCCCCGACGCCAGGGCTGCAAAAAGGGCCCGAGAACCGGCGTCGGTCAGTGTTTCCGGCAGATGAGAGAAGCTGGACGACATCTTCAGCCGTTCCGAGCAAGCGCGGTGTCGTGCGCGCCGCGAAAGCGACCGAGCGCTCGAGGAAACGCTGAGGGGAAAAAAAAAAAAAGAGACATAAAGGAGGGCGAAAACCCGGCCGCACGGAGTGGAAGGGCCGCGTTCCGGGAACCGCGGCGAGGATCGCACGCGGATCGCGTCAGATCACGTAACCGGGCTCACGGACACTCGCCATCGACCAGGCGTCTGGCCGCGGGCAGAATGCGTCAGCCGAGCCGCCGATGGGAAGGGGCGCTAGCCGAGGAGTTCCCGAAATCGGCGGCGGTCTGCCCCGGTGCGCGCCGGGGCTTTTCCCGCGGGCCGTTCGCCCCGTGCGTCGCGGTCGATGCGCGCATTCCAGGCGAGAAAATGCTCCACCGCCGCTTGTTTTCGCGCCCGGTCGTTTCCCCGCGGTCACACGCACGCGGCTCCCGCCGTTCTACACCAACGACACGCACACACGCTCGGGACGCTGACTTCTCCTCGGCGGCGGTTCGCCCCGAAGATGGTGCGTCGCCGCCAAGATATGGGCTCGAGGCGAGGAGGAGTATTTCATTAAGGGACGGACGCCCACCTGGACGCGCGCACGGCTGGTTCATTCGCTCGCGGCGGAGCGTTCCCACGCCCGGGCGAGGCTGGTTCGTCGCCTCTTCTCGGATCGCCGGTTAACCTACATTGGCGAAAGCCACATACACGTAGAGTACACCGCACTGAGGGCAAAAATATTCTATAGTCGAGCTGTCTGAAACGTCGCTGTGAAAAGTACTTCGAAACGTGCATTTCGTAGTTTATATAGAACTATAAAGGATTATTAAAGTATAATAAGCATTAGGGAGGACATTGTCGAGGATGACAAATGCGCGCGTCCGTTCACGAACAGCAACAAGTGCTCTTAGCAAAACAACTAGATCAGGCGCATGGTTCGGCGAGCGGAATTAAATTACTTACGCTTTCGTTGACAGTACTCGATTCGAATGGCTTATGCATAAGAAGGGTATACTTGAATGGTTTTACATGCACGTTAGAAGAATTTGTCGTCCGATATAAATAATCAGATGACCTGTGTTCGACAGACTGTGGCACTTGCAACGGTGTATAGTTATAAGTGCCACAGCCTAGCTGAGCGCAGAGCATTTGAGTGAGTATACTGTAAACACTAAGGTTTCATGAAATGCAGCGCTCGTGTGCAGACACTTCTTTGCGTCCTTTATGGAACAATCTCTCTCTGTTTGCCAAGTGCTTCTAAGTATAAATGAGTTGACCTTCTTGTCCTTTCGCTGACGTATACAGAGAAAACCATTGTTTCCAGATTTGGTGGGCTTTACAGCGAAATAGCGACTGCAGTCTCCAGATTCGTCTTTCGCAGAACGCAGTAGATCCGCTTAACGATGTGGTGTCCCGAGTCCGACAGGGGAAGCGCAGAGGAAAAGAAAAAAAAAATGAAAAAGAACAACAACGAAGTAATTACGACAAAGGAAGAGAAAAGTCCGAAAGCGACAGCATGTCTTCACTGCGTCTTTCTGTCCCAGAAAGGAAAAGAGTTTTAGCCGTGGAGTTGGTTCAGTATACATATTACTGAGCGAGAACAAAAAAAAAAAAAAAAAAAAGAGGCGCAAGAAATGAAGCGTTCTGTATAGCGTCCACTTCGTTTCTTCGCATTTTCTTTCCCTGCTTAACAATACAAGAGGGGGCAGTTGGGTCCGCACTGCACTTAGGACATCGCCGACGCGACAACGAGATAGCACCCACCTGACACCTCTATGCTAGCCGTCCGGGTAGCTATGGCAGAAACCGCGTTGCGGTCCGGACAGTTGCCGTTCACTGCGACTGCTGGCTACATCGAGATGCGTCTATACGCGGCCTGCACAGTAGACCGGTACTGGGAAAACTTGGCTGATCGAAGAGCAAACTAGCACGGGAACACCGCCTTACTTACTTATTTATTTTTGAAATGCCTCCCTCCCCAGTTCCCTCCGAGGGGAGCGTGTATACACAAACGCAGATCGATTGCAAAAATCCAGGTGTACGGGCGGATTCCAGGAACCGATGAAGACGTGTCGCCGGTGGCATTAGGTGCGCAATAATGGAGCCCTGAACGTCTTCCTAGAAAAAAACACGCTCCTCCGACCCAGTTTCCGCCCGGCGCCCTTGTTCTCCCCCGTTCGGTCTCCATTGATTGCTAATGCGCCGGGAGAAGCGGGCGAGGAGGGAGAGCCGTGGTTTATGATGCGGAATGGATCCTGTCGCCGGGAACCGCGCGACCACACCTCGCCGCCGCGGGATCGGCCGAGCGCTGCGCCGCGGCGGAGCGTCGGCGCGGCTGCGACGCTCGTCTGCGGGTTCGAAGACCCCGACAGGGCGAACTGCTGTTGGCTGTCGCGTCCGCGCTTAACGCGCTGAGTGAGAGAAAAAAGAAAATCCTTATTATCCCATTAAAGTTGACGATTGGGAAATTTTGACCCCCTGAGGCTCTTTAACGTGTACCTAAAAAGAAGTACACGAGCCTCTAGCATTTCCGCCTCCATCGGAAATGCGGCCGCCGCGGCCGGGATTCGATCCCGCGACCTGCGGGTCAGCAGTCCAGCACCTTAACCACTAGACCACCATGGCGGGGAGTTTGTACTAACTCGCGGAAAGCTTGGCACAGCGAAGCACGGGCCCGTCGCCGCTCGCTGGGCAACCTATTTCTCTATCTTTCTCGAGTTGGGCGGTCTTCTTTATTTCTCTTTCGTTTCTTTCTCTTTAGGCAGACCTGATGCCTTCAGGTAGTATGCGAAGGATTATTGGTCAGCTGCCAGCTAGTAAAAAGTTCGCGTGCTACGTGAAGCCAACAGGCAGAAAGAGCGTTCCACACTCGCCGCCATGGCTCCGATCGGCGCTGACTAACACTCCTATAGGTTTAAATGCACATATGCTCCATAAAGTGGACGGGGCCGGGATGACCGCCGCCGTAGCTCAGCGGTATACATCGGACGCGTTATTCGAAGGTCGCAGGTTTGGTCCCTGCCGGCGGGAAGTTATCTTTTCGTCCACTTTACTTTCTTCACATTTATATCCTAATTAATACAAATAACATCCCCTATACTTTCCTCGGCATTATTGTCTCTTAGTTCTCATTAATACTGTGCCGAACAAAAAAAAAGTGAGCCCTTAAAAAAGTCATCTTCTTTCCTATTATATGCAGTTTTTTTTAGATGGATGGATGGATGGATGGATGCGAAACTTTATTGTCAGTCCTGAGGTGCACGACTCAACGCGCAGCGGGCCGCTCCCACGTTGGGACAGTCAGGCCAAGCCCAACCGCCGCATCGTGGGCCCTCTGGACAGCCCCATAGTTGAGCCCCGACATCGGGGCTCTTGATAGCGGATAGCCACTTGTCTTCATTGAATTGGTCCGTGCCCCGTAACGAGGGGCAAAACACATATTTTTAATAAAGATCCTATGACAGTAAGGCTCCTGTCGTTTTCTCATACGAACTCTACGTCGAGGCGGAATTATCTTTGCCGCAACTAAAATGACACTGTTGAGACTAATAACAAAAACTCGCTAATTAACTTTCTAATTCTTGACTTGAGGCGGTTGTTTATGCTACCAAGTTGGCGTGGAAATTTATGGCATACCCATTTTTTTTAGAAATCACGAGAGTTGCACGTAATTCGAGATATTCATCATCGAATTTCAGGGGCGATATCGAAACTGATCGCGCTCGGCGCGCACGAAACTCGACAACTCGGTTACGCCAGACCGGAACTACCCGCGACAACGAAGTGACTAAATTTGAATGAAGGCGCGTCGTGTCTGTATCATGTCTTGAAAAGCGACAAGTCATCTCACTTTCGTCAGCCGATCGCCTTACCTGTGAGTGCGGCGTTTGGTCCTTATCTGTCTCTTTCAGGCTGTTCGCAAAAAAAAAAAAAAAAAACGCTATATCAACGTTTTATTTGTCTGTGAAACACAAAACTCAGGAGCAGGAACTGCGGGGCGTCTTCTGTGAAATACACGTGAAATACTTTTTCGCGCCTGTTTGTAGTGTATGAAAGAAACAGATAAACATGAGAGATCGCACCCAAAGAATAAGCAATCTACTTGTCGGTTTCAGAATGATTGCCGATTTTCCTGAACGGGTTCTGCTTTGCGCGCCTTGACTGAAATTTCGTCGCTTCCTTGTCAAGTGCAGTTCAGGGCTTACGCAACCGAAAGGCCGCGTTTCCTTCGCGCCGGGCGCCGTCAGTTTCAGTATCGCCCTTAAAAATTCGATGATGAATTCTCCAATTACGTGCAACTTTCTTGACTTCTATAAAATGGGTATGCCATAAATTGGCACGCACTACAACTTTCTAATATAAACGGCCGCCCTCAAGTAAATATTTAAAAAGTTAATTAACGAGTTTTTGTTAATTAGTCGCAACAGTGTCACTTCAGCTGGGGCAAAGTAATTCCGCCTCAACGTGGAGTTCGTGTGCGAAAACGACAGGAGTCTTACTGTCAGATGATTTTCTTTAATCGGTGTTGTCCAAAAAGCAGCCTATATATATATATATATATATATATATATATATATATATATATATATATATATATATATATATATATATATATATATATATATATATATATATATATATATATTGGCCAGAGCGGAAGATGCGTAACCGTTTATCTTAGGGGACACGGACGTTCACCTGTCAGAGAAGAAGCCGCTCTCTGTCGCCGCCCATTATCAGTAATGCGGCGGCGCACCCTTCTTTAGCGACACCATGATACTGTCACACCACAAACAAGAGATAGCAAGAGAAGTCATTGAGGGCATCTACATTCGAAGGAAAGGTGATAAGTGTGTCAGCGCGTGCCGTCAATTTCGCTCAGTGACGCAGAATTTATGTACTTAAGCCGTACTTGCAAAATATGCTACCAGAGTTTGTCTGCATTTCCTTGCTTGGGCCTTTTTAGTTATGAGGTACAGTACTTACGGATTGAAACAGGACAATTTAGGGCTAAGTAACGCACACACACTTTCGTGTCCACCGTCTTCAGTTCGGCTCATATCGGCGTAATTTCGACTCGATCGCATAGATCAGAGCCAGCACTATCGTTAGAGACCAGATTCGTCGTGACATGACGTCGTTATCTCGGGCAATTGCGAATACCAGTCGTCATATTTAAAAAAATTCAAGTCTCGCTTGAATCCGCGATTACTGTACATCACCTACATATATGTTTGTATTTCCGAATAAAATTTCGTTGCGAGTCAGCACCTGTCCTGTGCTTCTTATTCTTCGTCCTCGTCCCGTGTGCGCTCGATGAACCAAAGATGAACGCATACCAACTATTTCAGGTTTCCATTCTTATGCTGTATAACCATGTTGGTTGTATATCACTCCTCTATATGTGAAACTATGTCCGACATTGTTATGCGTTGTTTATGTGTATTGGCATGTAGGTGTGTGTAAATACGTCAGCTGCGTTGTCTGCAGATCATTAAACTTATGTGCATTATTTCACTCTTCTGTGCCTTTTCTCTTGTTTATGGAAAATTGCGAGTCCATTTGTGTCCGTTTACTTTCTGCAGTGCCTCTCTTTGTCAGTCCGTGGTATTTGACAAAAGTTTGTAATATTTTAGTCTCACGTGTTTTTCGACCTTGACAAATGCTTGTGATATTTTACAACCTCATGTCTTTTTCAATTTTTTTAATATTTTGACAGCGAAGCAGTTCTACCTCGGTGTAAAGTGTGTGACTGTGCCCGAAAACGGCCCCGCCACGATGGTCTAGTGGTTATGGCGCTCGACTGCTGACCCGAAGGTCGTGGGATCGAATGCCCGCCGCGGCGGCTACATCTTCGATGGAGGCGAAAATGTTTGAGGCCCGTGTACTTAGATTTATAAGTGCACGTTAAAGAACCCCAGGTGGTCGAAATTTCCGGAGCCCTCCACTACGGCGTCCCTCATAATCATATTGTGGTTTTGGGACGTTAAACCTCAGATATTATTATTAAAAGTGCCCGAAAACTATCCTCATCATGAATGGGTATGTGCCACAGAATTTGGGCAAATCCCACGGCTCACCGCTACGGCGTGGCCTGTAATAACCCTGAGAACGAGTACAGAGAGAGAGAGAGAAAGAGAGAGAGAAAGAAAGAGAAAAATAAACAGAGAGACGGAAAGAAAGACACAAAGAGAAAGAGAAATTCTTGCTGAAAAAAAATCCTTCCCCCGGCGGGATTCCGACCCGCGTACCCTCGATCCGAAGGCGAGTGTCCTAACCACTCGGCTATCCAGGCACGTCAGCAGAGCATTGCAAAGCATTGTATAGTGTAGTGTAGCAAGTGGATGGAAATGGGAGGTGAGCGTGAGGAGGAGAGATGCGATGGTGAGGAGGAGGGAAAGGAGGGGCGGAGAGAGTAAAGCGTAGCACAGAAAGAATGAGAGCAACAGATAGAACGAAGTGCAGAAAGAAAAAAAGAAAGAGACAGAGAGAACATCAACGAAAGAGAGAAAAAAAGACAGAAAGTAAGAGGAATTAAGCATCGCGCCGTCTAGCGGCCAGATACCGCACCACCTGGCCAAGCCGCGCATGCGCAGTAGCTAAGCCACGCCCACCAACGGAGTCATTGCGTGCAACCTCCGCTCTATAGTGCAGGGGCGTAGCCAGAAATGTTTTTTTTTTTTTGGGGGGGGGGGTTCAACCATATAGTTTATGTATGTTCGTGAGCGTGTTTGTATGTGTGCGTGTAATATACGCAAGCAAAATTGTACCCCCACGCAACCTCCTTCTTGGCTACGCCCCTGCTATAGTGCATAGCCTCGCTGCGTGCTCCCGAGGAGAAACCCGCGCATCTCGAAGCTAGACGTGACGTCTCGGTTGACGGGCAGTACGAGCAGCGACGGCCCAGTGCTTCGCTGTGCCAAGCATTGCGCGACTTAGTGCAAACTGCCCGCAATTCTTTTTAAATTTATTTTTGCCATGCAATGAGAAGTGTCCGGCGCCAATAAAGGCGCAAGTATATTTTATAAACATACAAAAAAAGAGAGTTTCGAATTTAATCTACCCGGTTCTTCGACAACTGGGTATGCGCCAGCAGATGATCAGGATTATATGGTTTGCAATATCGAAAAATTATAGGGCCAGTGAATGCACATCTGTTATGCGCAACCACACAATCATGTTAGGAGATAAAGCTTGTATGCCGGCTCATCGATATTTTTAAGGCACGTGTAACTCCTGATGAACAGCACATTTGCTCTGTGGTATCCCGGGTCCTCCTATATTTTTTATGTATTTGGACTGGACCATTTTGTGCCACTGGATATTTACCACAAGTAATTCGCCGTTACATGTGTCATTCTCTGCTGCTGCAGCTGCACTTCGTTAACCAAAAAAAGCTTGCATCATTTAGATCCCAACGTTGCGTTGGATCTGCGCGTTTTCTTCTTCTCCTTTTATTCCTCGAAATAAAAAAAAAAGAATAGTGGAAGGAACGTGCTGTGCCTTTGCTGAATGTTATAGCTGAAGGAATTCATACCACCATTTTAAAGGCAATGCTCAAAACCTTGGTTCGCGTGCTGTAAGGATATCGCAGTTTATTTAAATTGTTGTACTTCTTTCGGGTCCTCCATCTCGCGTCAGAAGAATGTCGCTTTTTAGAGAGGATAGAAATTTCTAGATTATGTGCGGCGTATATACAACGCGGCGTCGCTATCTTCTGTTCTCATTCTGCATTGAATTGCCCGCTTGCCGAGCGAAGTTCAATCAAGAGGTCATTAGCAGCTTAGATCGATCAAATTATTATGAATACTGTGCATTACCATTGAAGGTTACCTTATTGTAGCTAAGCGATCGCACATTAGTCCTTCTGTATTTCCCACTTTTTCTTGCATGTCGTTTGGTTTCAGCGGACTTCGTATGTTTGTTTTGTGCTGCCCTGCAAAGTATACGTACGTATTCCATAGCGCATTTTTTATTTGATTTCATTACTTTTGCGAACTTCTGGACAGGTAACTTGATCGTTTACGTTATCTTTTGCTCTAGCTATATCTGCGTCCGCACATGCGCGTTTGTGTGTGTGTCGCACAATAATAATAATAATATCTGGGGTTTAACGTCCCAAAACCACGATATGATTATGAGAGACGACGTGGTGGAGGGCTCCGAAAATTTTGACCACCTGGGGTTCTTTAACGTGCACCTAAATCTAAGTACACGGGCCTCAGACATTTTTGCCTCCATCGAAAATGCAGCCGCCGCGGCCGGGATTCGATCCCGCGACCTTTGGGTCAGCAGTCGAGCGCCATAACCACTAGACCACCGTGGCGGGGCTGCGTGTCGCGCAGATAGAAGCACATGTCGGTAACTTCTGTGTATTTATGTCTGTTACACTGTCTCGGTCTCTTAAAATCTTTGAATTTGCTGTTGCTATAAAGGGGTCGATAATCGCTTACGTGTATTCATTCATTTGCTGCTCTTTTGTCGTAGTGCACCGACACCAAGAGCGATAGGTTGCGTCTGGGCACCCAAATAAATGTTTGATTCGTTCATTTATGTTATTACATTTCCTCCTCATAGATAAACACCATGTCTGACACATTTGCACACAGGATTAACGTAATCATCGGGTGAAAAAGGTCTCCAACCGAAACAGATTTTTCGCAACCAGTTTTTTGGGGCCAACCCTGGTCTTGGCTCGAGGTACTGCTTACCATCCGTTGTTCCACCCCCGAGGAAACAATAGAACTATGAGCACGGCTAAATTTGGTCCGAGACGATGTTCAGTTCACTTTAAAATTTGTCAATCTTCTGCGTCGTCCTCGCCTCGAGACAGCCGTATAGTGAGAAAATTATTTCGTGTAGAAAAACACATCGCGAATAAGAGCAGCCGCAATTGCACGCGGTTGGTCCGTGTAGGATACACGCGTCAATGGATCATTATCGTTGATCGCTTTCGCTTATACTCAATAGAGCCCGAGTCTGCCCTCCCAGTTACTTGGTCCTTGGATCAACGGACACAACATCTGCAGCATTCAACCCGCCTGTCACAAGCATCGACCGTTACTGATACACATACACCGACCACTGCTCTTCCTTTTCGCCGTGTACGTGATTCTAAGTTCAAACAGACAAGGAACCACTTAGGCACCACTGAGGCTAACCGCACTCAGTGGTGCCTGAGAACATTCAGGGAAGACATGACGAACGCTTGCCAAGTCCGGTGTCTTCTCTTTCTGTTATCTTGTTATTAATAAGCGTGTTATGCCCATATGATAGAAGGATGCAAATAAGAACACATACGCGAGGCAACGAACGGGCCGCACATGCGGGAGGCAAAAATATAAATATAGGAACCCAGGAACGTTTCACAGGCGTCTGACACAACATGAAAAGTGAAACGTTCTTGGCAACTCACATAAAATGGTAGCTGTCTTACGGAAGAAATACAGAGAGCCAGTGGCATGGGTGTTCCGCACTTTCAGACCTTTTTATTATTATGGATCGCAGTAGCTATATATGTGGTTGAACGACAAGTGGTTGAAGCCTCCTGTGAACGGTGCGATGGTGTAGCTGCGCGGCTGCAGACATGGTATGTCCTTGTGAGTGACCGTGGCACCTGTTCCGAGGGAGCGCCTGTACATGTCTCCCGGGCTGAAAACGGGCGGGTGTGGGAAAGGGAGAGAACGGGCAGTGGACGCAGTTTCTAGAACGCGTCAAAGGACGCCCGCAAGTGATGCGACCGAACATTATACCCGGACTAACCCTCGACCCCACCTTCGAGTCTGATGTATCGCGCGCAGGTTAGAGACTCCTTAACCGCTTGCATAGCCGGGAGGTGTTCATCGGCGGCCTTTCTGCCACCGCGGGTCATCCAGGGGTCCTTTTGGCGTGGCGCCCTATCTGTTCCCATCGCTCGCCGTACCAGGGGCGTAAATGCCGAGGGAGCTTCCATTGAGGAGGGCTGCTCTTCGGCGAACAGCGCGGGGGCATCGGTGAGCGCAAGAGGGGCTCAGTCGAGGGCACAATGTGGCTCGGGAGCTCCTCTGAATGAGCAGACCGGCTGCCAGCGCAACCGGCCACCAATGCACAGGAAATGGCGTCGAGGTCAATATCACGAGCCGAGGGCGCCCCCACGCAGACCCACCCTTGTTAAGCGGTTTGTTGGGAGGAGGGGGCCCCGAAGAGCGCGCGAACGCGTCCTCATCGTGACCACAGCGGCTCGCGCGGAGTGACATGGTAGCAAAGAAGGGGACATTAGGGGTGTCCTTTCAGCGCAAATTGCGCAGACCACGGACTTGGCGCCCCAGAAAGGCTCGCACCGTGCCCGAGAAGAAAGCGACGGCGTAAAGGGGCCTCGAATTGCTGACGACCACACATGGTAGTGGGCTAGAAGCAGGCTGATAAGTACTGCCCATCAATTTCGCGCCCAGCCATTTCCTGTTCAAGCAGGAGACGTAATTTAGCGGAGACAAACAAGATACATGCAGAGCGTGTCACTGTTTTTTTTTTATTTATTTAAATATCGGAACCAGTCAGCGGTAGTTCCGGTTCTCATGATCACTGATTCTTTTTTTTTTAATTCTCACAAATCAGTCATCACCACTCGAAAGCCAAATCATCATGATGTCGGAACCAGTCAGCAGTAGTTCCGGTCACTCATGATCACTGATTTCTCTTTTTTTCTATCTCACAAATCAGTCATCACCACTCGAAGGCCAAATTATCATGATGTCGGAACCAGTCAGCAGTAGTTCCGGTCACTCATGATCACTGATTTCTCTTTTTTTCTATCTCACAAATCAGTCAACACCACTCGAAAGCCAAATTATCATGATGTCGGAACCAGTCAGCAGTAGTTCCGGTCACTCATGATAACTGATTTCTCTTTTTTTCAATCTCACAAATCAGTCACCACCACTCGAAAGCCAAATTATCATGATGTCGGAATCAGTCAGCAGTAGTTCCGGTCATTCATGATCACTGATTTCTCTTTTTTTCTATCTCACAAATCAGTCATCACCACTCGAAAGCCAAATTATCATGATGTCGGAACTTGGAAGTTTGCATGAGCGATATGGACTTTACCGCTATGTTGCCAAAAAAAAACAAAAAAAAACAACATTTTCTCTAGTGATCTAGCGTGCCACAAAGATTAGGGCCACAAGAGGGATAGAGTGAACGAAAGGAAAAGAAAGGCCCAAAGAGTAAACAGGCCGCACTCGGCTCTACCCAACAGTGCGGAAAGAAGTAAGCACACTGAGGATACGCGCAACATTTTCCGGATGTTTCCGCCGCCTCCATGCAACCTTATGATGTCACAGGATTCACCAGACCGTAAGTTGACAAGCTATTGGGCATAAAACACGTGCTGTCTTTGGAGTGTAGTTCGGGAAATATATCATTACATCCTCTCGAACGCTGTGGGGAAGCCGCAAAATAACTGCCGTGCGAATGCTTCCAGTCAACGTAAACGCGCCCTTTGCCAGTGGACGAAAGAAACGGTATTTTAAAGGGCCCCTCACCAGGTGACCTAACGAATTTTAGTTACACATTGCAAGTTGTTGCGAGCCCAATAAAGAGCATTATGCCGCAAGAATTTTTCTAATCGGTAGGTTAGAAGCTGAGAAAAACAATAATTTGTAGCGGCGCGAAACCATGATGCGAGGAGGCGAGCTGCAAACCCTCGCCGCTCGCCCCGCGTAGCCTTCGCAAGCCAAATCCCTTCCCTGCCCTCTTCGGCACGCGAGCGGAAGGATCACATAACGCATACGCATGAACACGTCATACGCACAGAATGTCACGAGCGCATGACGCGCCCGAACCAGCCCGAGCCCCCGAGACGCGAGCGGTGTTGTGGCGGCGTTCTTTGCGCTTCATCTCTGCAAGTTATGCCGAATGCGCCCTCGCCGATCACTTGGCTTTCAACGGCTTTCAACCTATTACTGAGCACGAAAGCTGCAACATTTGTACGGACGCGAGACTAGCGTTGTGCCGCATGAAGATCTAGTTAGACGCGGGAGGATAAATGAGCCTAATGAGCGCTGGAACGCAGTAGAAAATTAGTTTCGTTGTAAAGGGTGGCGTCTGCACGATGCGCAAAGCGCGAGAACACGAACGCGTGCGAAACGGAGGTAGATTAGTCTCGAATCTCGCTGCGATTCGCAGTAAAAATTAAAAAAAGAAAACGCACGCATTCCGTTTGTGTGTTTTATTATTGCTCTCAAGTTTTATTCATCCATTCAAGCAACAAATTACAAAAACTACGCGTCGTGTCAAATAATTATCGCAGTGTCACGTGCTACTGTTGGCGACGTCAAAGCACACTCGTCTACGTAGAGGAGCGACGTCACAGCACTACCATCTACGTAGGGCCATTCTCTCATGCACGTCATCCCCTCATTCTCTGGGCGCGTGGACGCGAGAAGAAGGGCAAGCAGCGTTCAGCTTGAAATTTGACCCATTTACGCGGCGCGTAGCGTTGCAAATTTTGGCAGACGTAATGGTGAACGCCTAGTGCATGGATTGCGCTCGTCAGCTCAAAATTGTCAAACCTGGTGAGGGGCCCTTTAAGGACTCGTTTTTCTTTGCTGTAGACACAACATGAATAAGAACCAACAGACAAGAGAGCTAAGGAAAATATAGAGGATGTTGCTTCTAGCAGTTATGATGCAAATGTGAAGAAAGTAAAATGAACGAAAAGATAACTTGTCGCCGCAGGGACCGAACCTGCAACCTTCGGATTACGCGCCCGATGCTCTTACAAATTGAGCTACGGCTGCGGTCATCCTCCCGTCCACTTTATGGGGTATATATGTGCATTTAAACTTGGGAGTGTTAGTCAGCACCGCTAGTAGCTATGACGGCGAGTGACACTCGTCGTCATGGTGAATGACTCTCGCCGTCATAGCTACTAGCGGCGCTGACTAACACTCCCAAGTTTAAATGCACATATATACCCCATAAAGTGGACAGGAGGATGACCGCCGCGTGTCACTCGCCGTCATAGCTACTAGCGGTGCTGACTAACACTCCCAAGTTTAAATGCACATATATACCCCATAAAGTGGACGGGAGGATGACCGCCGCCGTAGCTCAACTGCATGGTAAAAGCACCGGGCGCGTAATCCGAAGGTTGCAGGTTCGGTCCCTGTCGGTGGCAAGCTATCTCTTCGTCCACTTTACTTTCTTCACATTTACATTATAATTACTACTTATAAAATCCCCTATACTTTCCTTGGCTTTCTTGTCTGGTAGTTCTATGTTGTGTCTCTGCTAGTGGGTAACTCTGGAAATCGCGGACCCAAAGTTGGCGATCAAACCATGCGCGCAAGGCAGTTGGGACTTGGCGCATGTACAGTCTTTTGCATGGCACACGTGCAAACATATCAGCCGGAAGGCTTTTTCTGCTGCCGGGTCTAAAGCCTCTATGCTGCAAGTATGCGCATCGAGTCACCGCAGTACGGCTGCGTGCATTAGGCTATTCCAATAAATAGCCGACAAAAATGACGGCGTTTACGCAAACCGCACACCAAGCAAATGCTCTGTAGTCGGCGGTGTTGTGACTGCATGTACTCACTCATTGCACTATATATATATATATATATATATATATATATATATATATATATATATATATATATATATATATATATATATATATATATATATATATATATATATATATATATATATATATATATATATACATACACACATTTACTCGCCTTGTCACATCATGGTCGCTCAGTGTACGAGAAGGCACAGGGTGCCAAAGACTTCGCTTGCACGGTATACACAAAGCTGATTGATTGATTGATTGATTGATTGATTGATTGATTGATTGATTGATTGATTGATTGATTGATTGATTGATTGATTGATTGATTGATCGATCGATCTTGTACAGGTGCCTCACACGCCTCGACTATAACCTTGTGAGGCCAAATGAGCATTCAGAAATAAAGTTGACTTGTCAATGATAATCAATCGATCGAGTGATTGATTGATTCAGTGATTAATTGGCTGATTGTGCTTAACGATCGAAAGCAGAACAGGGTCTATATGCTCTATGGAGGTCGTCTTTTAGACGACATTCATGCGATATCGAATCGCTTGTTACGTGCGCACCGTGAGTGAAGCGCAGTGCCTAAAAGGCAAGGGATATCGAGGGATGCGTTGTGCTTGTCGCGTTTCATCTGATGGTTTGTTGACAACCGAAGCATTCTCCAAAGCGCACGTGAGTTTACAGAGTGTGCTTACACGCATTACCTCTCCTCTTTAAGAACCAGGCTGGTACACGTTACAGAAAAAAAAGTAACTGATTACAATTACAATTACTTCCTTTAAAATCTAATTAATTACAGTGGTCAATTACAGCCCCATAAAAGTAACTGAGCAATTATAGAAATGTAATCGATTACCTTGGGTTACCTTCCTTCAAAATTTTATTGCCGTAACACAATAACACAAGTTTACTCAAACTACAACAAACTACTGTGGCTTGCATGGTAGAGAGAAGGATGGAGGCTTACGTGAATGCTGGGATGCTTACGGTGGCTTCTGTAATACAGCGTTACACGTTGTTAACTTTTAACACGAGTTGTTTTTCAAAGTGTGCGCCGCTGATTCTTCCATGTTTTCTGTAAAGAGGTCAGCTGCTACACTGAACACTTTCTCAAAACATGCGCTGAAGGGAAGGGCGCGCAGTATTATAACGCAGGAACACCTTGCGTACCAGCTCGCAGTTGCGCAGTGCTTCGATGCTAGTGTCCATGTCCTCTATAAAGTGTCGCGCTTCGCTGTTGCTGGCGCTCAGGTAAAGCGTTGCAGGTAAGGCCAAGGAAAAGATGAAAAAAAAAAAGGATCTATAAAGACCCCGTCTGACAGGACAGGGCGTCCGCATACAGAGTGGTCTCATATGTTTCGGGACAAGAACTGCTGTAGAAGACTGGTTACAACTTGATTTTCAAAAAAAAAAAAAAAGTAATTGATTACCAGTAATCATTCACAAGTAAATGTAACTGAATTACCAAGAACGTTGCATTTTTGAAAAAGAAATCGATTATATTAGAAAATTACAAGAAAACGTAATTGATTACATGTAATCGATTACTTGTAACGCGTTACGCACAACTCTGTTCAGAACTCACTGCGATATGCACTACATGTTCCGTCATTGCGGGCTATAATCGGTTTTTTATAAACTTTTTTTATTCTAGGGGTGGGTGATGCTGTCTTTCAGGGAAGGAATCCGCAATAGGGATTTGAGCACGCTCATCATCAGACCCGACGGTCACGGGATCGAATCCCGGCCTCGGCGGCCGCAGTTTTGTTGGAAGCGAAAATGCTCGAGGCCCGTGTACTTAGATTTAGGTGCACGTTAAAGAGCCCCAGATGGTTGCAATTTCCGGAGCCCCCCACTATACAGCGATAATCATATCGTCGTTTTGGGGCATTGAACCCCAACAGTTATTATTATTACGCTAATCATCTATCTAAGGCAAACTTTTTACAGTATTTGTTTCAAGAACAACTGCCTCTTGCGGAAGACATGAACCAACATGAACCAACATGAAAACATGAACCAACATGAACCAACATGAATCCACCACATTAATGGGGGCATAGCCCCCTTGCTTGGAGATTAGCAATGCATGCACATATACGCGCTAATAATAATAATTATTGCGGTTTAACGTCCCAAAACCACGACATGATTATGAGAGACGCCGTAGTGGAGGGCTCCGGAGATTTCGACCACCTGGGGTTCTTTAACCTACCCCTAAATCTAAGTACACCAACAGCATTTTCACCTCAATCGAAAATGCGGCCACCGGGTCCGGGATTCGAACCCGCGACCTGCGGGTCAGCAGTCGAGCGCTATAATCACTAGACCATTGCAGCGGGTCACACATACATGCGCGCAAGCAGTTCATATCGGCTGTGGTGCCCCCTACTCGTGCAAACTG
This sequence comes from Rhipicephalus sanguineus, assembly GCF_013339695.2. Classification (NCBI taxonomy): domain Eukaryota; kingdom Metazoa; phylum Arthropoda; class Arachnida; order Ixodida; family Ixodidae; genus Rhipicephalus; species Rhipicephalus sanguineus. The sequence goes on along the minus strand of NC_051176.1, from coordinate 276,958,640 downwards.
ACCCCCCAACCCCGCGCCACCCTCTTGAACAAAGGGAGACTTTAAGGACTGGTTATTGTAGAAGCAGTGTTTATTGACCCAGAGGCGAAATCTTCAAACTCACCGAGCCTGAAAATAACGAAGCCTTGAACACAGCCTCACTGTATACCTGCAGCCTAAATATTGCTTCGCACAAACAGGGATTTGAAAAAGAATAGTACAAGGAGACTTCTAGTGCGATGGTCATCTCAAGTACAGCGCTGCCGACACCTAGAAGGTAGACACCCGTATGTTGTCCTGCTAAACGATTGAAACAGAAAAACAAAATTCGGCTGTTTTACTCAAGCTCTTGGCGCTTATTACAGTGTCCACATGCCACCTCAGCTTAACAACATACAAAAAAGAAAAAAAGAAGATAAACATGATGCACCAATATATCCTGAACAAAATAATTCAAATAATTAAACGCTGAAGTGCACCGTGTCATGGGGAGTCTGGGCTAAACTATATACGCAGTTAGATGTCCACAACACGCATTGTCATAGAGGAAAGAAGTACCATGCATCGCAAGGGAGAAAAGGCGAGAAGTCATTTGTCTAATACATACCAATATTTCTTTGCTGTCACACATTTATAATTAGCATTTAAATGTTCAAATATATATTTATTTGTATTATTTGTTTGAATAAAATTTATGCGATCGCGCCCGTCTGCCCTAACGAACCGCCCTATTGCCACTGGATTCTTCTTGTCTATTTCTCTGTAGTGAATGGAAGCAATTATTTGACGATTAAGCAAGCAAACAAAAATAAAAGGAGCCTCTGAAGTATGTGGATTGCGTGTGCATGTGCGCGTGTGTACGAGAAGGAGAGAGACACAGATGCAGGAATGTGTCGTCTGTGTACGCGAGGAGAGACTGCCTGCTCATCAAACCATATGACGCGCAGAGAGTGTGCTGCAGGGTGCGAATAACGTTCCCTTGGCGTCGGATGTGGTAATTGTAACAGGGGTCAGGATTCTTATTGGCTGCGCTGCAGCAGCCACTCTCTCATCCACCACGGTCTCCTTTCTTTTATCACCATGTGCAGGTTAGCAAACCCGGCAAACCGGGGATACAGCAAAACCTCGGTGATACGATCACGGCTTGTACGAATATCGGGGTGATACGAATTTTTCTGTGGTCCCGGCCAAGGCCCATTAGCCTGCAATGTATTGGAGTACGGTTGTTGCGAACCAATTTGCACCCCATGACGTTTGATACGAACGTACGCCAGCGCACAGGTACTAAGAGGTACTGCCCGCGCTGTCGCGGAAGGCCCGGCAGTCACGCGCGGGCACGGGCATACTCGCTGCGCAACCATCAACGGTGCGTCATTGCCTCCGAGATAGTGCGAGGCCTTTAGATTACAGATGACGTTGACGTCGCGCCTTTTTTTTTTTTTCCGACGCGCTGACGCGTCTTCCTGTGCTCGAGGCAGCAGCGTCTTTCTACTGTGTTAACACGTGCTTGCCACGTCGATGCAAGCCATGTCCCCGCAATCAGACGTTCTATGAAACAAGACTGAAACTTGGGGTGCGAGTCCGTTATGAATTCCCATTAAAGGTGAACGAAGACCCCAAGAGACGAAGCGGACGGTCTTGGCGAAGGAGCTTGGCCTCTATCTATTTGTTCATGACATCGCTACAGCCCTGAGAAACACTAAATCAAAACGTATGCCAAGTTTCTTTTATCGCATACTAATTTTCCATGTTTTCTGGTGGTACGAATTTCAGATGATACGAATATTTTTGGCAACCCCGCGAGATTCGTATCACCGAGGTTTTACTGTATTTGACTGCCAGATCGGGACACCACAGGCACGGTACACTACACGAATGCTTCATGACAGCGTTGCAGCTTATAAAACACAGTAGCAAATAGTTTTTGCGGGGTTAATGCACTGGCAGATCTACTTCAAGGGAGCATACGTAAGAATTTAACATGATTTGTACTTAATGATAGAACCTTAATTGATACGACCGTAATTAATACGATCGTAAACGCGAAGTTGACAAGGCATACAAAATAGGAAACGTAGAGAAACATATCAGTTAACGACGGTGGTTCTCATAGGCGTGCGCACAGGGGGGGGGGGGGGGGGGGGCGCGGGGGGGGGCGGCCGCTCGCCTATTCACCTAAGAGGGGAGGGGGGGCGCAAAGTCAGCCCCACAGATTGACATAATAGGAAGGGGGGCGCTGCGACGAACCTTCGCCCCCCCCCCCCCCCCCCGAAGGGCAACCCTGCGCACGCCTGTGGTGGTTCTGTCAGCAGCAGTGGGATGATATGTCCAAGCTAGTCCTCATCACCGATGGAAATGGCGCAGATTTTGCTGCTTATGTTGTCAGTGCGTATAAACAATAATCCGCTTCTGCCGGAGCCACGTGATGGCGTGCAGCGTTGTGTAAAAAAAAATAAATAATAAAGTACAATACAAAATAAATTCGGGGAAGGCACAGCGTTGTTTCCCGGAATCTGGATAAACACTGGGTTTTCTTAAGAGGGAGAAAGAAAATAATACAAGAGAAAGGGGACAGGAGCTACGGAGTCGACAGCGATCTTCGCAAGCTGTCAAAAAGACGACGAGCTGATCGAAGTGCCGGGAGACGTTCTAGCGCAAAGAGGAGAGTTCCTCGAAGACCTGTCAATCGTGCGCGGCCTCCATTCATAACAGTGCGGCCGAGATACCGAATTTGTTTTCCCAGGAACGCAGTGTCACGTCGCGCACGCTGGCGTTCGCGGAATGTAGTGCGCGTCGCCCGCTCGAGCGGACGTCTATCCTACACAGACATGCCTAGCCGATCGCGTGCGCCGTGCGTTCGAAGAAGGCTGGTGCGCGTTGCGAACGGTATAACGGGAAAAAAATAATTTTCGAACCGTTCATCGAGCTTGGCGGTTGAATCGAGGTTCTTGCTGCTGTTGCCGCCGTTCTTGCACATCAGACACAACATGCAAATAGTTAGAGGGGCGGGGCAGGAGGAGTCAGCGAAGGGACTGCAAAAAAAAAAAAAAAATGTGCAGGCACACAGTGTGCTCACTTATTATTTGTTAATCTAATGAGAAGATGACAAAGGGACTAGATCTGCTATCACATGTTTAATATCGCAGTTAACAGCCGCATGGGACAACAATTGTGAGTTAGTCATTAGAGAGCCGTACGAACAATGCTACGCACATTGTGAGTATTTGTCGGGACACCTCGAGGTAATCCGGCTGCAGCAAGCTATCCTGCACTAATTGAAAAATTTGTGGCAGCGGTGACGTCTGCGATATAATTTCACTCATGTTGTGACAGAGAATCTTGCCTGATCAGCAAGCACCTTTTGCATACGAAAGTGAGAAGAACAGACCGAAGAGTTTCTAGCTGCTTTGTTAGACGACTGCAGAGGCGAGTGTTATAGCCTGCATAATAGAGCACAGCATTGGTGCTTGCTGTCTAAGTATGTCTGCTTGTTGTGTTTTCTCTTTTGACAACGTTGTATTCACTGTCTGGATGCTTTTCACGTGTACTTTCCGTCCTCCTTGGGAAGTCCGCACTGGTTCTCTAAATAACTGTAAGAACCGGTAAATTTAAAAATCTTGCTACAATAATTGTGCAATCGACCAGTCCATATGTTTCTGGTATTTGAGCGATAGCTTCGCGCGTACGAAGCACTGTAATCTTCGAATTGTATTTACCACATCGGCTAAGAAAATTTGTCTGCTAAGACACTCTCCGCATGACTATTACATTGTCATACGCGTTCTGAGCACCTTCTGCAGTCGGAATGAACGCAGCACCTTCTGCAGCCGAATGAAGTCCTGTCGTATGTGTTTCTTCCTCGCCGTTTGCGCTGTGTACATACCCTGCAAACATGAATCAACTCGCCGAAATCGAGGTATTGTTGCTGTTTGTCCGTAGTCGCGGCCTCACTATGGTTCCCGAGTATGGTACACAATCTCGGATGCCATGCGTCAGGTGCTGGCAAGTGGACAAGCGAATGGTGGCGTACTTTGTACTGAACACATGTATAAGAGTGCACTGTCTTGTTAACTCTGATTTAACGCTTCGCTGCCACTGCATCTTGTCACTTATCTGTCTCTGTTATGCCAATTCCGCTTATATTCACCTATTTCTTCCAAATACTCTCTACCTATAGGGTCACCACATCTCTCTGTTCTGCCACCGTTTGTGCAATTTTGAACCTTGCCGTTGCGCATATGATGCACGGGGACGGAAATGAAGTCCATGCGCGGCTTCGTCTTACCGAACTGGACAGGGTTTTGTGGACGATGATAACGTCATTTGAGAGCGTGACGTGCCTATCCCTTGCGCAGGCTGCGTGGATAACGTATTCGTAAAGCCAATCGGGTCTGGCAGTCGGAGGGCCCGACGATCGGAGTTGAAAGAAACACACACGCACACGAAACCGCGGAGGTGGTGAGGAGAGGTTGCGGAGTAGAGGCGAGATACGGCAAGAGGCCAGACGAAAGCGTCCGCAGGCGTCGAGGGCTATCGTAGCCGTGTCCTGTTTATTCGAACTGCAGCGGTAATGAGGCGTGTATGTCTGGGACGGCGTTGGGGTTATAGCTCGGGAGTAAACAAGACATTGCCCGGCGAACGAATGAGCCAGACAGCGCGTACGCTGGTTGTTTGGTATGAATCCGAGCTGTGCGAGTGCGCTGCCGGCTGGCCTTGAGCAGAGACGGCCTGGGAATAGCATAGTGCGTGCCGGCGAATCCCTCTGCTCCATCCGGCCAAGAGTATTTCCTCTGACACGGGGCTGCTTCTCCTCGAGTTCTCCTATATTGGTGTCAAGCACGCAACACAAGGATGCGCGGGGCTGGAGGGCCATCATGCCCACTCTCTTGTCGTCATCTGAAGCTAACGTTGAAAATTGCCCCTTTGTGCCCACTCGGAGCATTTCTATAACAGACTAAAACGGCTACGCTTTTACGCGAGGTGACACTGAAAATCGAAGACAGCGCAGAGCGACTCAAGCAGGAATCAAAAGAGAAATAATTGTTCGTTTTGATTCATGCTTTAAGACAGCCCTAATTTCCTGATTTCGGCTACTTAGCGGGAAAGTGGGCGGGAGAAAACTCCGCTTCGTTTGCTGTAGGGAAATCAATCTGCAGGCCCCTCCCATTTACGGAAGCCCAGATAACAGCTCAAATGGAAATGAATGATGAAAACAATGTATTAAAGGCAGAGTAAACATTTATTTAGTTTGAAGTAAGACCGAAAGACGAGCTAGTTGGTACATATGTATCTTAAGAAACTTCGAGCGCGAACTAAGGCAGGGATAAGAGTGAGCTGGTGTCGCCCCCTCACTCTTGTCCATGTCTTAGTTCGTGCTCGAAGTTTCTTAAGATTTATTTAGTCATTATCAGTAGTGCGTCTAAGTGTGAGGCACTCTGTCCAGGGCCCGACTGTAAAGGGCAGAAGGCGACGCCGCAGGTTCGCATTCTCCTGCTCTCTCCGGCTCGAGCTGCGCAGCATCAACTGTCAGGAGAAAGGTGCGGGGTTGGTGAGGTGTAAGACGCCCTGGGTGTTTCTGACATACCTCTGCAGACTGGTACACTACGGGGCCGGCACCACAGAGCTATACAATGCAACAGGGCGGAAAGTACGAGGGGATCAAGGTGGCGTGGAAAAGGTGGAAAATGAGTTTCGAGTCGACGCCAGGAAACAGTGGCTGTCTGGTGGAGGTAAGGAGTGGTGGGGCATTGGGTCAGCGTAGGGGTCCTTTGCAAGGATGTCGGAGTAGGTTATGAGTGCCTGTAGTGCGTCGTCGGCACCGGTCCGCTCATCCGTGGCAGCCTGGCCGGTCGATGGTGCGAATTTCGATGGTGCGTTTCATAGGTGTGTACCACTGTGTGGCCGCTGCCTGAAGTTCAGTGACAGCAATAAAATGATTGCTCCCGAGATTATCAAGTATGTTGTGCCGGGAGAGTTGGCTCACACATCTGCACTTTAGTAAGGTCATAGTTGGTGTCGCAGAGTCAAGTCCGCGGATCGGGTTTCGAGCAGAGTCACGATGTACGTGCAAGAGATTGTTATAATCGGTAGCCTTTGGGAGTGTTCGCGTAGGCTGGGTCGGGTGTGGTGCACCGACGCCGCCAGCTGTGAATTTTCTGTTCATCCGTGGTCTTCATTCGCCAATTGAGGGAGCCCGAAATGCTTTTAGTCCTGGAAGAACAGGCAGGTTTACGCTATGTAAACAGGCAGGGGCGTACCCAGAAAGGGGTTAGCCACCCTTTATGTATGTTCGTGTGAACGTTTGTATGTGTTTGGGTACATTTACACATGCAAAATTTTAAAAAAATTGAGGGGTAGCACCCTCCCCCCCTTTTCCTCTGGCTACGCCAATGCAGACAGGCAATGTCCCAAAAGAGAGGCGCTGTCCACATGAATGCATCTGCTTTACCTACTCGAAGAGAGCACATTGCTTAGCGTCTTTAACGTTTGGCAGCGGACTGTTTCGCAGGTACCCGCAGACGATTTTTCAGGCTGCTTTAAATTATACGATAAATTTTCAAACAACAGCGCTCAGACTCACTATGTAAGCCCGAGTCATACCGCTCCTGGACAGCTCTTCACGCTGACTGCGTTTGAAGGTTAATGTTCACCGAGACCAACTCGTTTGTCTGTCGGCCTTCCTGAGCTTGCGCAGCCGAGACGATCACCGGTATTACGGTGGCAACTCGAGAGTGATGATGTTTACGGGCTGGGTAGAACACGCGAGGTTACAACGCGAGAACTTTCCGATCGCAAATTGGTTGCGCCGGTGATGGATTGGGCCCGTCTCTCCCGCCTCCCCCCCCCCCCTTATGCACACACGCACACACGTCCGGTCGCTCTCGCCGTAGCAGCGGGGAGACACTTGCCGAAATGGAGGGCGCGTAAAATTAGCCGCGCGTCGTACCTCGGCGGGCCATTCACTTCCCGCCGTCCGGGGGAGGCCACGGTTGCTGTGCAGGAGCTACAGCTTCGAAAACGCGCTGTCGCTCGCTGACTCTCTGTAGACTGGGAGGCGTTGCAAAACCGCGTGGCGAGGTGGTGTGTAAATTTGGCCAACAGCGCTCACGGAGCCCCATGGCGCTCCGGATGCACGACGTAACGTCTACCATAGTTGAAGTTTCTGTACTGAAAAAAAAAAAAAATAAGAATGGGGGAGGGGGTATACAAACAACCTTGAAGACCCAATACTGAGCGATAATACTGTAGAAGGGGAAAGCGCATAATAAATAAATAAAGTTCATAAAACCACGCAAACAAATGGCCATATCCAGAAAGAACAGAGCTATGCAATATGCCCATCCACGACAAAGGAAAAGAACCACACAGACGCAGTGCGACATCCCCCTATAATCACAACATATATATATTGTACCGGAGCATATCGGTGTCAGCTCTGTGCCAGCGTGAAAGAAGACGTTGACGTTCGTGTGGTTCGTGCTCGCCGGGTTTCTGCCTGAACCAGCTTGGTTGACTCACGCCTTCTACATAATAATAACAAGTGTTTGTGGGAGAACACGCTTGTTGCATTTGGTGGAGGTGCGGGGTACGGAATATATATATATATATATATATATATATATATATATATATATATATATATATATATATATATATATATATATATATATATATATATATATATATATATATATATATATTGAAATAATAATGATCGTGGCAAAGCAGCTTCTGTTTAAGGCCGGCTCGCTTTGCATGCATTACACGTAGAAACCTCTTGACCTCCAAAGTGGCAAGAAATAAAAAAAAAAAAAACAGACGCATTTTGTTAGCCAGCACACCATCACTCAATAGAACTGTCGTGCACGCATTTTGTGTTGTCATCAAATGAACTCAAACGTATCTCATAGATGTATAAAAAAAGTAAAATAATGCCAGACGAGGCAACTTGTGCCAGAAAAGAATGTCATTTCTTATCGAAAAGGCCAGCTTCGCCACCTCGATCTGGGCAAAAACCGCTCGAGCGCTGTTAGAAACGTGTTCTACCACAAAAGGCATTCATCGCACGTTTCTTCCATGACCAAGGACGTCAAAAGAAATGTGCAGCATTTCAAGGAGGTTCACTTGCGAAACCATTTGAGCGCTGCCGCAGACACGCCAATGCCGCGTCTCCCATCACCGCCCGCAGTTTGTAGGGTTCACGAGACAGAAGTGCCGCAAATCGTATTTTGAGATGTCTTGTTTCTTTGCGCTAGTTAGCTTCAGTTGCTCACCGCAAGCGTGATTCTGCACAATAACGAGTCACGCATGTTCAAGCAAGCGGGTCGACCGCGGCCGGGCGAGCACAAAATCGATGTTATCTCCAATACTTTCGGAAATCGTTGCGTGTTCCGTCAAAAGCCGTGTGGACACCAGCAAGAAAAATTCCGCCGCCGGTCTGTCCTACCCACGGTCGCGGCCCAAAAGCGGACCGATCAATCCGCCCGAGCGCCCCCGGGCTCTCGCCCCGAGAACTGGGCGCAGCGGTTCCCTAGTGCTGGGGAAGCGGCGCCTCTATATCTAGAGCACAAGTGAGCCTTTGCACTCACGTGACACACTTCCGCCAATGACAGATCGCTTTTCCTTCCCCGTTCGCGGCCTCCGCGTCCCCGCGTGCGCTCAGGGCGCTCGCGGGCCTCTCTCTTCCTCCCCCCACGCCGCCTGCCTTCCCCCCCGCCGCACTCTTGGACTGTTGTTCTTGCGCGCCTGCAGTTGGGGCCCTGCTGCCATTGCGCAAAAAAATCGGGGAAGATCAGAAAGGCGCTGCTTTTGCTCACTGCGGCCATTTGGAAGCTGAACAGAAGGACCGGTGCCACTGCGTGGGTATCTAGGTTATCGCTCGAAAGAGAGCAAACGAGTGAGGGAAAAAAGAGCGCCGGGCGTCAGGAGCGACTGCGGGAGCAGCCGGCGAGACTTGAAGGCTACGGGGCGTCCCGCTGCAGAGCGCCGGTACACGAGCCGCCAGCCCGAGGACCGAACGCAGTCTTCACGCACAAGGCTCCCAGCTGCTGACGACAGGCTTCACCGCCGAGCGACAAGGAAGCCCAGAGAAGCTCGCTTCCAGGTAACCTAATCTACGTGTATGCTCTAGCGGACGGCTCGCTTCCCGACGCCGGTGGTCGGTTTTGGGACAGCCAGATCCACAACGAAGTTGAGTGCAGCGCACTCGCTGTTTAACCTACAGCCTCGCAAATGTTCTTGCAGTATTGAGAAGGAAACTGTCGGCTCGCACTGGTATCACTTGTTGCAAACAGTTGGCGTTCAAACGTTTGCATCCGCCCATGTTTTCAACAGAAGCCAGGCAGATCTTTAGAGCAAGCGTTACTTGGTGCTTTGCAAGTGTTCTACTTGGTGCAAATAGCAATTGTTATTGACTAAAGGTAATACTGAGGTTCACGCACACTTGCGCCAGTGCTCCCACCATTCGACAGACGTCTCTCGACTTGGGCTTGCATGAGCATCGGTATTACGACTCCCGATTGGCAGAAGAAACATCGCGACAAGGGCGCACTTAGTGCGACGCCGGAACGGGTGAAGCCGGTTCCCGCGTCGGCCTGGCGCCGATCCACGGCCCAGCCTCTTCCGCTACCGGCGCCGCCGGTGTGCAGCGTGCTCGCACGCCGGCACAGTTAGCAAGAGCGCACCGCGGGACGTCAGCGAGTCCCCGCGCTTGAACTTGGCGGCCGATTTAAACGGACGCGGAAGCGACCTTTACTGCCTCGCGGCCGAGGCCGGTCGCTACTGCGGGGCCCTTGCGCAACCCCACTGCAGCTCGGTCGGTCGGAGACGCAGTGCTCGGATTGACTTTCGCTTGGGAAGAAAGCGGCCTCGAAGTTACGCCCCGCAAAGTGAAACCAGGTGGGACGACAGTGGGCCGCCAGTTGCGTTCAGTGGGCGTGTTTCCTGCTTCTCCGCGCGAAAGGCCGCCACAGGCGCGAAAAACAGTTGATATCCGAACTCCCCCGTTCAAGTTGTATTATTCTTGTTGAACCGGAAAACGCTGTGGCCGCAACCGTTGCACCGGATTCGCTACTTTCTGGAAGCAAGGATTATTTATATATCCGCGGATAATTGTGTGAAACGGCGACATGCCTCGGAGAGCAGTGAGCTAGCCTTTCAGTGATAGACACGGCTAATAATAACGAATATGGCAGAACGGTACGCATTTAGTCTGCATAGCTGATTTTAACGATTTCAACAAAAGCAGCGCTAACAAAGAATGGACGCATACCACGGCGCAATGGTCTGCGTCCGTTCCTTCTCTATTATCGCTATTTTTGCTCAAAAAGAAATATGGCGACATTTTGGCACGGATTTTCGTGATTTCGCGGTGCTTTCAAGTATATTAAGGCATGCCTTGAGCTGTGTAGCTCTGCCGCAGTGTCAACCAATCAGGTCTGGCCAGTGAGCAGTAACAATATGATAGGATTTTCATAATCTAAAGAGGCACGCACTTACAAAAAGTGGTTACGTTACTAGAGTTCGTAAGAGCAATAACTGACAAATGCTGGGATAGCGAACATACTTATAAGCGAAGGCCGCCGACCAATCAGAAAAAGCTTATTACGAATTAACCTGAGAATTCGTTAACAAATGTCATTTTCTGAATTCGACCCGAGGACTGCACTTTAAATATCACTTACGATGTAACTGTGCACATAAGAGAAAATATCACCCACTACTCGTGCTGAATATATTATTATCGGATATAATATATATATATATATATATATATATATATATATATATATATATATATATATATATATATATATACACACACACACACACACGCGTGTGTGTTGTTTCAATTCTGAAATCTCCCACGGAAAGGTTAACTGATATTGCGCGTAACAGCTCCAATGCAACCAAAATCACTTTTTGCTCATAACATCTCGTGTACTTTTGTGGGCCTATATCGTCCCACACCACTCCCTCCCACCCAGCTATTTCTCTATACCAAACAATATTTAAGGGACACTAAAACAATGGTACCAGCCGAGAAAATAAAGACCCGTATTAACAAAATTTATTTACGTGCGAGAAGACTTTGTAATGGCACACGCTAGTGAGTCATGCTGTTGGGCATTATTAGCGAAAGTGGCCGGTAAATGGCACGCACAACTTACATTACCTCAATTAGGCCATAGATGTTCAACCAAGTGAGGTTTTACAGCCTCACTAATAATCAATAAGGGTTGGTGTTTTTATTTTTATTTTAATAAATCGCCGAACACACAAAAATAGGACAATGTTGCAGTATTTTTGTTGTAGTGACTCCTTCACAGAAATCACTTCACAGAATTCGATCATAGCGAAGGTGTCGTTCCGGCAGAGTTGATGCCTTCAGGTAGTATGCGGATTGGTCAGCTGTCCGCTCGTTAAAGGTTCGCGTGCTACTGACGCGATCTGGCTCAAACAAAGAGTGTTCCACACTCGCCGTCATGGCTAAGAGCGGCGCTGATTAACACTCCCAGGGTTTGCATGTACCTAAATACCCGATAAGTGGACGAGGGGACGACTGCTGCTGTAGCTCAGTCGGTATGAGCATCGGGCGCGTAATCCGAAGGTCGCAGGTTCGGTCCCTGCCGGCGGCAAGTTGTCTTTTCGTGCACTTTACTTTCTTCACATCCATATCACAATTATTACAATACACTTAAAACAGTTCAATTAACGTCCCCTATGCCTTCCTTGGCTGCATTATCTGCTGGTTTTTATTAAGGTTGTGTCGAACAAAGAAACGCGCTTTCGAAAATTCCCTTCCTTCATTTACGCAGAATAAGAGAATTATGTGACGAAGTCGTAGTGGAAAAATGGTAAAAGATGTGCAATACCTTACCAGTGCATCAGCAACCCCGGTGTCGCGTGCATTAATCAGCTACCCTGCAGCGCAAACTTTTCTTGCCAGTGGGCGAGGGACGGATCACAAGGAACGCGGCACGCAGGCCCAAACCTTCAACCATGGAACGGCTGTCCTCGCTGGCGCGTCACTCACAGCTGTACGACCTCTGGACTACAATTGCGTTCACGTTGGTTTAAACAACCACAACTATTGCTCGTTGACAGACTTTTTACGTACTTTGCGAAAGCCCGCATAATGACTATTTCGACGCGAGTACACAATCTGAGCAGCCGGATCTGAGCCGCGGACAACGTGGCGGCTGCTGTGGTCAAGCGATCGCGTATCCTCAGCAAAGGCGCGACTTTTCGTCGGAATAGCATGCGACACAGCAGGTTCATAGTGCTTTTTTAGCGCAGAACGACGCCACAAGACGGAAGATAGGACAAAGCGCTTATGGATTAGCCCGCCAACGCATTTTGTTGCGCCAGTTCGTCCATAGATATTAGAGAGTTTTAGCGCCGGGGACCCAAAGCCACCTGTGTACGTAAGCCCTTGCGCTCTTTTGTACTCTCCGTGGGTGCGGCTGGGAGTACAAAGGAACGCAAGAGCGCGCGTACGCTGGTGGCTTGGGGTCCCCTGCGCTAAAACTCTCTAATGCGAGTTTGAGTTCCTGAACTGAATCAAAATGCGACAAATGGGCGACATGTCAAAGAAACCGCGTTCAGCGACGTCCTCGTTTGTCACTCCTTTGTCTGCGCGTTCTCAGCTCCGATGGTGTGGCGGCCCTCTGGAGTTAACAAAAAAGAAATGTATCTTGTGTGATGGAATTAACTGTCCAAAAATTCTTCTCACACTGGACACAACAACATAAAGGAGGAGGAAACAACTTCATTAAATTCTGAGAGTCCACTAAGATTAGATGGCCTCGGTGGAGGCGAGCTGTCGAGCCATCCATTTGAGGGCCTCCCAGGGTCCCTCTGAGCGAGCTGGAAAGAGCCTTTTAAAGCGGGGAAGGGGGAGGGAGGGGCTCCTAAACATCCTCATAGGACATAATTTTGAGTGGCCGAAATATTTAGGTCACAGTTCTTACAATTTCGATCTACGAGTCCGCATGTAACACACGCCAATCTATGCGGAGATGACAAAGAATCTGTTTGAATTCGGCGCAAAATCATAACGCTCGGGCCAAGAATCCATTACTAATTTCGTGATAGCATCGGTTTGCAGACGGTTCATTAGACCAGGGGTCAGCAACCTTTTCAGGCGGAGGGCCGAGTTGCGCGTAGACGACCCGGCGGGGGGCCCCACGGCAAATCAAGGAAAAGAAAACTTTCAATGCGACTTTAGGCGTGAACATTCTTAGCCAACTAGCTAAGGTCTAGATCTAGGTTGCTCACCGACAAACGCAGAAAGTCGTGGAGGTGTTCATCGGCCAGGTGGTGGTGATGGCGGGTGTGTGTGTGTGGGGGGGGGGGGGGGGAGGTGCTGTTCTGACGTCGTGCCGGGGGCCGCATAATACATGCGGCCCGCGAGCCTAAGGTTGCCGACCCCTGCATTAGGCAATCTCATCTGGTACCTACCTACCTACCTAGCATAATTAGCGACGGCACGCTTGGAATCACTTCAGATCATTTTTGATTTGAGTGAGTGCAAACGCCGTGGCTGCCTCCTCTGTGTGTAGAGTGGAGGGTGATATTACAGATTCCGCGGTTCGGATGGCACCGTCACCGCACACATGCTGTATTTTTGAGCGCCCTGTCTACAGCTGCGTCATCATATAGGTTACCTCCGGCAGCTGTCCTAAGCCGCCCCAATCGCTCTTACATCTGCCAACAAGGGCCGACCAACTCACCTTTTGCAAGCGGGTTGACAGAACTCGCATCGACTTTCGGTTGGCCCGACTAGCTAGCGTTTTCGTGAGAGTGACTGCCGGCTTTCGGCTCGACAAACCGAATCATCCCGCCTTTATCGGGCTCATGCAAACATAGCTGTGGCCGTCCTGATAGCTTGATTATTCAATCCTTCTGCCTCTTATCGACACTTTTCTTTAAATATTCACCTTCACTTGTCCTTCATTCCTTTTGTTCTGTGTAAAATACACTTAATTGTTTCCCGTTAAGTGCAACGTCGAATGACACTGTGATGACATCGAGCCTCCTTAAAATCATGGTGAAAACAGAGAAAGCACAGATCGGCTGTTTCAAGAAGTTGATTTGCTGCCGAGTGGTTGGGGCTTTTATATACGAAACGAAATTCCATCCCAACTGCATGACACAGCGTATCGCGCGTAACAGCTTCATTGTTGGCACGTTTGCTTTTCGTTGTCTAGAAACTCTACGGTTTCTAGCACACTTGTATCACCCGTACGTGTAGCTCTCTTGTTTCGGACTAGTGCAGTGGATTATGCACCTGCAGCAACAAAGGACAGGATGATGAAACAAATACCCCGCGTCGCCCGATAAATTTTGCTTTGTACTCCGCCCACTGCGTTAGTCGTAAATATTAATGAAATCCGACTCGCCCAGCCTGATGTTCCTCTGTGCCGCCTGCGGCAGACGCACCAGGCGAGCCGCGAAGCGCATGCGGCGTGTAAGCGCTCCATTTCATCAGCATCGCATTCTTAGGCGTCCTACGCCGTTCACTGCGCACACGGCAGACGCTTCCCACGCGTGTGCACGCACACTCGCAGGCGCATCGGGTTCCTTCCGGCATCAGAGGGGCTGCATCATGCTGTCTCTCTGCATAGTCCTCCATGCACTAACTGCACCCGTACGGTACGCGTCTATTTGGGAATCAGCAGACCCTGCAGTCCTGCGTTCAGCCGGAACGCGTATTGTGCGAGAATGTAATGAATTGCGGAGGGGTGGGGGAGGGGTGCGTTTATTCGCTGCTCAGTTGATGCAAATGAGCCAGAGGGGCCGCATTCGCGCGGACCTTTGTGTGTGTCTAGTCGACAGGCGTCAAGCTCCGTCGAATGTAGCACACGACGCCTGCTGTGCGGCCAACCTTTCAGGGCCTCAGCCATTCGTCAAAAGCTTCAAGTATCGCTCAATCTTCGTTAGTTCGTTCCATTCTCCTTATCCTTATGTCAACATCCTTTCTGCCGTCTGGAACATTGCTTCTTTGGCAATGCGCTGCCAGGTGATACGCTCGCGGTTGACGAAATTATGCTATGTATACTGTATGAACAACATAAATATTACGCGATTTTTGATGTCACATGCGAAATGCCCATTACGTTTCTCCCCGAACAGCGTGACACTTTGAATGCGCATTCAGAAAACCATGACTCACCAGTGTCACATTACTTACCTCACCGCTCTGCGAGTTGTTTTCGGCCACACCCCGGGCATTGCATGAGGCGATTACGTGCTCAAGCGCAAGAAAGAAGCCACTAACAAAACACGCTTGGTGTGGAATTGCGTACAGGCGTTCGTCTTGAAGGCGGAGGTTTCATCAGAAGCGCGCCACTGCTATGAAGCATTTAACGACGGATTAGTAAGACGGGTGGAGAACAGCACCGCGTCTAATGGGCGGCCTGAGAAAGAACTAAACGTGGGCGGGTTATTACAGAGTTCACGACACATCAAAAAAAAAAAAAAAACTTTGTATATTTTTGCATGCCAGAAAAAGTGAAATGTATAATATAGTGTCTGTTTTGCAGCATTATATATCTTTTGTGTCTGAGCTCGGTAACGCATCTGAATCGCACCTGTAGCTGTTACGTTTTTTTAAAATATACATAACTATAAAGTTGACCAACTGTGAATTTTGAAAGTTGCATCGTTTTGAAATGAACAATATACAGTAGTGTTATAAATACACGCGCGCCTGCAGCAAGTAACTGGCGTTCCTGGAAGGACTTGGCAAAAATGGAAGTGTTGTGTCCACTGAGTTCCCGCGATACAGCAGCTTGTTGGGTATTTTTAGTGACGATCTCCCTTGTAGTTCACTGCCGAATGAAGTTGAAAGGAATCGACTACATACAGTCCCAGTTTGTCAGGCCGCACGCATGTCACTGTAAGAGAGGACTTATCAGTATCTTGGATCCAGTGTCATAAGAGGGAGTAGACAGCGGAAGTGAGGAAAACAACGACTTGGAAATGATCATTCCTTGCCCGCGTGCATAAAGAAACTACGGACAAAATAAAAGGATTCTCGTGGAGCAATTCAAATGCCATTAAGAGCTTCACTCTTCTTTTGCTTTTTTCCCCTAAGCGTTTCGCTTTTTTTTGTGTCTCGTTTATTGCTCTTTGCGGCAGAAGAGTTTTCCGTTGGCCGCCAGCCAGGTTCCCGGGAAGCCGTAGAGGAGCATTTGGCGTCGCCCCGAGACCGCTATGCAAAACGGTTTACACATGGGCGAGACGCTTGTTGCCGCAGGGTGACGTCGACGCCGCAGGCGACGCTTGTGCCGTCACGTTTAGCGACTGGAGAGAAGGCAAAACTACGTGACGAGCACGGCGTACTACGCGCACCTCCGTAGATTATCTATTCGGGAGATATGACGTTAATCGCGAGGAAAACGTCGTTGCGGCTTAGGCATTTTAGCAAAACTGGCAACGAGGTTTTAGGCTTGAACTTCCTGCTTTTGCATTTCACTTCTGTATTGGCTAAGTCTAAGGTTGGTTTATTAAAATCACTGCATGGGGCCGAATTCGCAAATTTTTCTTTTTCGTGAGTAGGATCTTGCCACTGGCCGTCAGATTACGCTGATGATATGAACAGTATCAGGAGATTGGCTGAAATATTCACTTACGAAGAATTTTAGCGTAAGACGTTTTTCTGCATATGGGCCCCAGTCCTTTTATTTCTGCGTGGAACGCGACAGCTCGCTCAATTTGTCCCGTGTAAATATCCGCCCTTTCTGCGTTTGTCTGCGACGACCATGTTACCCTTGCAACAATTAGCTCACGACAGTCCACCAAGAATTTAGAAGATTTGAAGGACCACGCTGCATCGAGCGCCCGGTAGTTGGCTGTACGTCCTCAGCTCACTAGTTTTTTGCGTAGCTCAAGGGGACAATCGATTCACAAAGCTGTGCTTGTCTCGATGTCCACTGCGGGCTCGCTAGGAAGTCTTTAAACCACATTGAGCTCTGCATACCTGCAAAATTTGTGAATTGTAGGATTTCAAAACATTTCCTTGTCACTCTTTCGGAGGACCCAGGCCCGTATTCACGAAGAGCTATTTCGCTAGAATTGTTCGTAAAATAAAATTTTAGTCAATCATGATGTTGGATACACCATTAGCGAACGCGGCCGGCAAAGAGCACTTGCGAAAAAATAAATGCGAATTTCGCACCCGTACACATATTCTAGCTATATACGTATATACGTGGATATATATAGTCTGGGATGAAGCGTACGTGCTGAATACTGTAACAACAACAACAGGTTCCTATTTCGTTCCCTCTTCCCGTGCGTGCACATACCAGGTGACTTGAACCATTCTTCCATCGCGAAACCCCGGTCGCCACCTATTGAGTTTTTATTTAATCGATAACGGCGAAGTGTCTGAATTCGTGCGCCCGAATTTTGCGACGAAGGAAAGATTCGTGGTGACATTGCAAGTACCAAGCTCAAGTAGGAAATTTGCGAGATTTGGCGTTTACCTGAGCGACAGTCCCCGCTCAGAGTTTTCGTGGCCATAGTCGTTCGTCAGGCCAACAACCTCGCATTGTAGCTGCGGGAAAGTAATGGATGGTCACGCGAGCAAAACTTCCCAGAGCTCGGTCTCGTTAACCCTCGCGAAAATGAAAATAATGACAAAAACGCGGTGCTATTTTTACACGACACCGCTCTATTTAGACCCGTGTTCGAGGGCGCGCGGCAATTAGGGCGGCCGCATTAGGGCGCAACATGGGGAAAGGGTACGCGCATCCCGACCCTCATCGATCGAAGCCTACTTAACGCACCGATGAGCACACGCCCGTTTCGACGACCACGGGTGGAGCGACGCCCGAAGGCACTGCTCATTCATATTTGAAGCCCTGCACAATGACCAGCGGTCTGCACGCCGGCGAAAGAAGGTGGAGGTCTCTCCCAGCGAGAAAAGCCGTAAGGCTTCATATCGAGACAAGCTGGCAAAAAAAAAATGAAAATAAAAAAGCCGAGACAGGTGACCTCGTCCGCGGAACCCGCTCGGTGCCACAACTGAAAGGCGAGTGACAGGCCCGCGACACTGTCCGCCCTCGTCCCATCAAGTGCGCCTTTGTGTACCTCTACCCTACTGTGACGGGCCGACTCCCCGACGCCATCGATTCCCCAGAAGCTCCCTAGGGATCCGCACGGGGATAGACATTCCCCATATGAGTGCCTAGAACTGTTTGCTCACGTACGTTCCTCCCCCCCCCCCTTATACGGCAGTGGTTGCGACAAAGTAAAGAATGATGCGCTACCACACTACTCTTTTGTGACACGTACGACAATCCACCTTTCTCACACGCAGTCAAAATGTGCTCGTTTGTGCCATGGTTGATACCCTTACTATTAACGCTGTAGATGTAACTCTACCAACAGTCAGATAGAACAACTCCTCCTACGAGAGAATCTGTAGTTGAAAACTGCGTACTAATTGTAATTGCCTGATGTGTATTGAAATGTCTGACGCAAGAGCCTGACAGCGAAAGCTGATAAAATATTTCATTGAGTTTTCGCGTCGTCTTTCGCATCTATCGTCATGTTTATGTACAGTTTAACGCCGCAAAAAGATTATTTTTATTATTAAATCTTCGGTTTTATCTTCTGAAGGGTTAGTGTGTCAGACATGTGGAAAAGCAAAATGGTTCAACAGTTTTTTACTGTGTACTTAGTAATACGCTTCGCTATTTCTTCACCTTTCATTTCGCCATCCACGCAAACTGCGGTCTTTTTTTTTTTTTTTACAAAGAAAGTGGAGCCATGTAATGAGCAAGTAACAACCGCCGTGACAACTTGCCCGTAGAATTTTCACCAGCTTGAGCATATACTGATACTCTGGCTCGTTCCCTTGAGTTGCATACACGAGGACGCTAAACTTATGTGCGACGCAGTTTGCCTTGTCTGTTTTGTCCCTCATCTATTGTCGCACTACTTCCATAATTTCTAACGCGCCTTCAGGGCACGAGGACAAAAAAAAAAAAACAGAGAAAGAGACTAGCACAAGATTTCCAATAGTTATCTGAATGGCAGCGGTGCCGATGCAGGCGTCGTGATCGGAAGCTGCCATAAAACAGCGCATCAGACAATGAAAAAGCGACTACATCAGGCCCGTTGCACTGTCCACACCCACGGCTCGCTACCATTTACTGAGAACCTCGGCGTGTTCTGAGAAACTTTAAGGTCACTTCTCGCAACGCTTCCTCGTATGCTATCCTTTGATGGCGTTCGCATCGACAGCTCATCGTCGGCAAAGCTCGTTGGTACCGTTTCTTTATTTCGCTCTCTGCAAAACTTGGTGGTTGACCGTCGAATGGATGCCGATGACCTGTAGTCTATTTCGAAGACCGGGAGCTTCCGAGTAAATCGTATTCCAGGGACACTCAGTAATTGAATGAATAAGGTAGGTCGGCATATTACACTGGAACACCATG
The DNA here is from genome assembly GCF_013339695.2 of Rhipicephalus sanguineus. NCBI lineage: Eukaryota > Metazoa > Arthropoda > Arachnida > Ixodida > Ixodidae > Rhipicephalus > Rhipicephalus sanguineus. The sequence continues at coordinate 276,939,210 of NC_051176.1, read as the reverse complement.
TGGCCTATATATATAGGTCTTACCGTGAACGAAGGCTTGTTAATTCATGAGGAACGCAATATGCCGAAACACGCCAGCTTCTGATCACCGCGCGAAACGTTACCAGAGGTCTCAGTTTTGCCAAATGCTAGCTTGCTCGGAGGCTACATAGTTGTTAATCTGTCGAAAAAAAAAAGTTACTTTGCTTTCCGAAAGAAAATAATTACGGAACTTTGCAACTTTTTACTTATATTTCCTGTGAGTAGAAATTACCGATATTTTCGAAAATACATGACGTGACACTGATAATTCTATAACTCAAACGCAAAAAAAAAGAAGGCAAAAGAAAATTTGGCGTTGATTTTCGTCGCTTTTTATAAATAATTTATATTTCGTTAATGGAATGAAAGCAGACCTTCGGAAGAATACTTTACCAAGAGTAAGTGATCGAGTTTTCCAAGCGATCATTATTCATGCAAAATGTCTCAACCTTTCACTTGACCACCTCTAATTGTTCTTTAGAAGCACGGTCGAACAAAAGCATTGCCATGAAACAGGTGCACCGGGAATGACCATTGCACTTAATTTAATAAATCTAAAAAAAAAATAAACTATGATATTTGCACTTCGTAAAAACTCTAAGTAGTTTTTTTTTTCTATTTCTTGAGCGTTTTCGAAAGTTGCCGACTTGAAAATAGTGAGTTGTTGGACCAGTTGGTTCAGCATCTTGCGTAGGGGAGCGCAGAAGCGGTTGAGAAGAAAGTGCACAGGACAGGAAAGACGCTCTTACAATTGATATTTATCATGAAAAAACTTCCCACCACGAAAGTTTATGCGTAAGCGCCAGTCATAACAGAATAATCTCCAAAAAGAGCACAAAATGTATTGCTATATCGCGGGGAATTACGGCATCAACCTAACAGAAAGATAGTTGGAGGGAGTGCATTTATTCAGTTAAATCCTTGAACTGCTGGAAAGGAACTGTAATTCCTTCGTCATCAATGTACCGACGGCGCACTGATGCGCATGTCTGCTTCATTGTTAATGCCTCAAGAATTTCTCTTTGACGCCTGCCTTTTGCTCGACTTGGGACCTCCCTCCTAGAAACGTGCTGTGCAACCGAATTTTCTGCAGTGCACGGGTAGGTGCGCCCCGTCATTTTGAGCCTTCAACGAAGTCGAGTGCTCTGTTAGCCTGTTGCTAAAGCATTCGCCTGTTTGGCCAATGTAAGCTTTACCGCAAGTGAGTGGGATCTTGTAGACCACTTCCGTGGCACAGGGGACAAAAAGCTTCTTATCACACACTGTTTTCTTGGTATGTCCCCTAGCAAGGGCACACAAACGGGAAAGCTTTATGGGTGCTGTGAAGGCGAGATCGACGTCGTGCTTTAATCTGATCCTCTTAAGGTTGTGGGAAATGGTATGGATGTATGGCATGTCAGCCTAATTGTTAGGCATCTGTCGTGGTGACACATTGGGTGAGACATCAAGCTTTTTAAGATGGTATGATGCCACGGCAAATTGGAAGGGAAACCCGAGGCTGAAAGTCGTGAAATCTGATGTTCAAAGCTATGGCTTATCTTATGAGTGCATGACGTGGTCAGAGCCGAATTGAGGCATGAGGAAGAAATGTCCCATTTCGCCAGTTTAGTATGAGATGAGTCAAAGGGTACTCCTATAGCACTCCTAGCAAATGTGGTCGTCAGAATTGAAATACAGCGTTAAATATAAAAACTGGAGTGTGTCATTGTCAGGAAGCTCCGCCGGGAACGATAATGAGGCCGAATACTGTTTAAAACAGTTCAATACACTGTCAGATACTTCCGCATTGCTAAACATTAACGGGGACCAAAATAAAAGCAGTAAAATCGTCGACATACCTACATACTTTTAAAACACGTGACCAGTTCACTTCTTGCTGATGCATGCGGTCAAAACTTGCAAGATAAATATCACACAGAATGGGCACCACACATAATGCAAATCCCTTTTTTAATAATATCTGGGGTTTAACGTCCCAAAACCACGATATGATTATGAGAGACGCCGTAGTGGAGGGCTCCGGAAATTTCGACCACCTGGGGTTCTTTAACGTGCACCTAAATCTAAGTACACGGGCCTCAAACATTCTCGCCTCCATCGAAAATGCAGCCGCCGCGGCCGGAATTCGATCCCGCGACCTTCGGGTTAGCAGTCGAGCGCCATAACCACTAGACCACCGTGGCGGGGCAATCCCTTTTTTTTTTTTTCTGTATATAATAGCTCCATAAAATTATCGACCGTAATAAGGCAACCACTTTGTAAGCACACCACACCGTTAGAGTCAATTGCCTCCCGGACAGCAACAAAGAGTTCGTCATGCGGTACAGAGCTTGGTATACCGTGGTACAGAGTAAAATAAATCCGCAATGTCCACCAACAACGTGAAGTTTGCCCCGGCACTCCTATACCTTCAAAGCTTGCACAAGAGTGTCCGAATGTTTGAGCGCGGGTTCACCGGTGTAAGCACCTTCAGGTGACGCTGAAGGAAGGCACTGACGTTGCGTTGCCAGTTATCCGTTTTTTTGTGACTATGACCCAGAAAGGACAGAGTGGTTTGCGAGTTTTTGTGGCGGAGAAAGCCCTGAGCCTGTCGCCTTTGCCCGACTTGACCGCCTTGCAGAGTGTGTCCAGTTTCATGCATTTTTCTTTGAACAGGCGCTTTGGAAGAACAACGAAGCCACCTTCCCTGTCGCTTTGCATTGGCGCAAGTTCGGACGTCCTGAAGAAACCTGCTGCTTTACGTAGGACTGAATGACCCTGTGAGGTGCCTCGTGGTGCGCGTGGTAGGATATCCACGCCTTCGGAGAGACATTGTTCCATTTGATCTCTCGGTGATTTGTCTGCTGTCTTATGGACCAGCAGTTCTAGTTTGGAAAGTGAAGCCACCAGGCTAAATTTTGGCCCTTTTTCTAGTACATGTTGTACACTGGTAGGAACTGACGCTCCTTCTTTGAACACAACAGGCACAGCGCCTGACTCCCTCTTGCTACCTTTCGGTGGGTGCAGCATAACCCTGACCCGCATAACTTACGCAGCAGCCTCAGCAGACCTTCGGTGCGTTCGCAGCAGCGCAGCGGCTCCGGTGCCTTGACCTTTGTACTCAATGCACGAGGCCCTAAGCCAGCTTTGGAGGGGTCGGGCTTGTTTCCAGTATTCAGAAACATTAGAAGAGCACAAACCTTTTCGAAGATGAAAGGCTAGGAACCTTGCTCGGCACGTTGTTGCATCAATGAGGCTGAAACATGCTGCGCATCGTTCCATTGGTGGGAGACTAGACAGAAATGGGCCGAAGGAAATAAAGTTCCTTTCCAGCAGTTAAATGGTTTAAATGAATAAATGCACCCCCTACAAGCTACCTTTCCGTTAGGTTGACGCCCTAATTCCCTGTCATATGGCAATACTTTTTGTGCTCTTTTTGGAGATTATTCCGTTATGACTGCGCTTGCACGTAAACTTTCTGAGGGGGGGGGGGCGAGTTTTTTCATAATAAATATCAGTTTCCTGCGAGCGTCTTTCCTGTCCTGTGCACTTTTCTCTCAACCGCTTCTGCGCTTCCCTACACGAGTGGCCGACTTGGTTCTTCTTTGAAATTTACTTGAATTGTATATTCATTGTGCCATGAAAAAGTTATGAGCTTGGGAGGGGTATACAGAAGCAAAGTCTTACCTCCTTTTTCGCGTGTTCGGACGCTAATTTATTTATGAATTAATGTAATCCGTGAATCAATGAATCAGTGAGATCTATGAATCCATGAATCAGTGTAATACACTGATTCATAGACATAGAAAATACATAAACCTTAATTAGACACGGGAAAAAATCATGTTAATTTTGTTTGACACGACCAAAATTTTTATAATAGAAATGATAAAACATACCACACACATCACCTCATTGCGTTCTGTTTCGGCATCCGTCCCATTCTAGTAGATTTAGCAGTCCATGGGTTGTTGATTGAAATAAACAACAAAACTAAAGAGGCGTGGTAAAGCGACATGCAGCACTAAGCGTTCGCTGCCTGCTGAGGGCGCTCTTCATGCCATCGACGTTACAGCGAATGCTCGCGGTCAAGGAGTGTATAAGGTCTGTTCGTGTTCGCCTGTGCGCGTGTGGCGTACTGCTACGTCGTTAATTAGTAAGCGAATGTTTACTGCAATTATTACAGCCGATGAAACTACGAACCTTATTATTTAGTGCAGCTGTCTAATACCTTGCTATCGCTGTCAGTACTGAGACTTTTTGGGGAAGCCTGCGTTTTTTTTTTTTTTTGCATATCCCCATTTTCAGTGCACTTGTATTGACATATCTGTCCCTGTTATTTAAATAAACTATCTTTCTTTCATCTCGGTTTCGGACAACTCGATCGCGAATGCAATTAATGTCGACGGGGCTAAAGTGGGTTATTTTCGCTCAGAGGTGGGGGTTCCGTGATAAAAAAAATTATGGCCATAATGACGAAAAAAAAAAAAAAATGGAAACATTCTCGTTTCTCTTACATTAGTCTGCCGCAACTAAATAGGAGTATGAGGTCGGGAACGTTTCTTCTCGTTCGAGAGAGAGAGGATAAGCAAATAGACAGAGAGAAAAAGACAGCAAGGTGAACTAGATGAGCGTATTCGTTTGCTACCGTGCACTACATGAGGCGCAGTAAGTAGGGGTTGAAATGAAGGCGCATAGAGCTGGAGATCACAAAAAAAAATAATAAAGAAATAAGAGGAAGGGTTTTTCTTTTCTTCTACATCGCTTAGACAGGCCAGTGGATCGCAAAAAAAGGTGCAGCAGTGCTTTCGAAGACAAATGCGCGCTGGTCTTTATATCACTGATGCAAATTGGTCACTCGCTTTAGTATATAACAGTCTTCTTTTACATTGCTTTTTGTCTGTCTCCCCCCATTGCGTGCACAATATCATAGACAGGATTAGCGAACATCTCATAATACAGCCGGGCGTGTTGGCGCACCCGAAATACTGTAATTTGCCCCCCACATGGGGACGCGCCCTTCAACGTGTACTTGGTCATTGCGCAGTTGTTCGCACCCAGCGCAGAAACCCACCAAGAGTGTTCATTTTCTTCCGCGTATAATTGGCGCTATAGAGTGGATGCGGTTCCGCATGTCGAAGCACAGCGACATACTATTTGACTAGCTGCAGAACTCTGACAGCTGGTATACAGTCATATAGTGTAAACAGACCGCTTTCGTCACACTTTTATCAATGGAGAAATACGCTGCGGTAGATGGCCACAAGAGTCATCGATGGTTTACAGTGCATATATACAGTTGGAGCTATACGCATCTTAGCCGCGTGGCGCCGCGAAATGTAGACGCAGGCCAACGATCTCGAAGGCAAACTGAGTAACGCAGTGACCCTTGCGCACTGTTACGGGAAGACGCATAGGCCGCCCGCATTTTCACTCAGTTCCGTTCTATATAAACATCCCGGTGCACGCTGAGAAACCTGCGGGAGTCACGGAGGTTGCGAGGATATTTATACGGGAACCCCGCCTCACGCTTCCAGCGCCGCTTGCGTTGGCGACCAAGTCGAGACGACGCCGCACGTGATGCGAATCTTAATGCGCCGGCGCAGACGTGGGTTTTGCGCCCATTTCGGACACCCCCGAGGCTGATAGGGAGCAGCGATTTGCGCAGACACCTGATGAGGAACAGGCACGAACGAAGCCTACACTTATACGGCCTATGCAGAAACGCCTGCCTCGCGCAGATGACTTTTCATGCGCCAATGATGCATGCGCCGCTGACTGCGGCCCCCCGGGATGTTGACCGGCGTCGCGGGGTCGTTGCTGCAAAAGCATTTCCCGTTCACGGGGTCGGTGGCTGATCGGACGGCGTGTGGAGCTCTTCGCGGTGAATCGCTCGAGGGACCATGCCCCTTCAACCAATATATCGGTGCAGTTACTTGCCCTCTAGCGCGGGTTATTGTAACGAGAGCGAGACGACTCACCCGCGAAACTGAAATACAGAGTCCTATTGATGATGAAAGGAAAAGCGAAGAGAAAAGGTACGAATTACGCAGGACGAGTGTTTATCATTCAGCTTACTTAGGGCTGTAACCATGGCTCACGCTGCCAGTAACCGACATATCCCAGGTTACAGCATTAATACGATAGTTGAATTGAGAGACGTGATTAGTTATTCACTAACACAAAACAATGTGTCGTACGTGGTAATAACCGTGAGCTGTTTAACGTGGCCCAAATTATCATGCATCGTCATCGACTATCGCTGTTATGATTAAAGTTCTTAGGTTTTCTTTCCATTCATGCACATACGCTCTAGGCGCGTATTAACGCACTTAACGTGGAGCTTAAAACAACGAACGAAAAAGAAGACACTGGACGAGCGCTCGTCTTCTTCTCTGTCCCCGTGTTTCGACCCTTTCACCGTTACGAATACACGCTTCACAAACTACCCCAAAAGATAATCTTTTAACGCAGTGAAATAAAGGTTCGATGTGACGGTGCGCTATAGCACCTCATCATTTGCGCATTGACGTCTCCTCACGTATACTGCACACGGCAGCGCCCGTTCGCTCCGGATCACTCTCTCGAAGCGAATGGCCTTAAGATATAGTTCCGTTAATGTAACTTTACGTAGCCGTACATGTATCAGACGAATAGAATAACGATATCGTAAAATGACCGATGCGGAAATGCGATATTCTGTACTTCCACGCCCCGACTTAAAAAATGGTGCAACTTGCATGGATAACACGATGCAAGGCTGCAGCTGCGGAGCTCCCGTATCGGATTGGCGATAGCACTCCGTGTATAAGGAACAAGGCCCGTATTCACAAAATGTTCTTAAACTAGAATCGTTAATTCCCAAGAGAAAATTCTAGCCAATCTGGATACCGGACATCAATGGCCAAGATGGGCGACCAGAGGCACTTACGAACGAAGAGCTTCGCGAATTTGGCCCCAAAAGGGGTTTAAGAACAGCGTGACCAATAAACGGGAGCTGTCTTTCATGCGCATCAATACAAACACGGGGCACACGGAGCAACCACCGCGCGTATACTTTCGCGTGCCGCAAAGAGTGACAGGTCAACAACACGCCGCTCGGGGCATCGCCGGCTTTCTTCTTCCTGCGTGCGAGGACCATGGCGTGGTACTATCGCGATTCGGCAGGGCTCGGCGAGCTCCCACACAGGTCGCCACCACGAGGCAGCGCCCGCGACACGCGATGCCGCAGCCACCCGCCGCCGCACGAATTAATCTTGCGTACCCCACCCACGCAGGAAAAACGCGCCCTACTCTCAGCTCGCATGTCGGCCATTGAGATGCGACCGCTGTCGCCGCTCTTTTGTCACACGACCCTAGCGACAAGACGCGCTGAGGCCCGATGGGAGGACAGAACTCGAGCTGGGCCAAGAAGTATGCGGCAACAGCGACTGCAAGGGCAACGCGCCGCGTTCAACCGACCTTTGTTGAGGAAGTGCATGCTATGGCTGCGTGGGGCGTACCGACACGCACATCCTTTTCGTTGGGGCGTTTGTGTGGCAGCTATGTGTCAGCCTAGCAAATCAGCTGCTGTCATCACAAGTCACAGCTTTGCAGAAGTAGAACGCGCCCGACAGCGGTTGTAGGATGGGAGCCGCATGCGTTCCGGCGCGCGCCGTATGGGTGAATGCGGGAGGTTGCTGGGGCCACAATCGTCCCAGGTGGGCCCTGGTGTTGTGTTATTCTAGGTGTGCGCTCTTGGGTTTGTTTGCGTGTGTTTTCGTGTTTGTGCGTACCATCTGAGGACAGGCATCCTACGCAACCGGAAATAAAAAAATGGGGGTGGGCTGAATATACAACTGAAATAGTAAAACTTGAACATGTTTTCCCCTACTGTACTCGATACAGTGTTTAGAGACAAACACTTGGGACTGAGCTAGCGCATATTGACGACAGATAATTGTTAGAAGGAATAATTTTAGAATACGGGTATCACAAGCCGTTTATAAGCATAGCGCCGAGGATAGAACGTAGCATTACGGGTGGAATCGCATTACATTGATATGTTTACGCTCACGACTGCTTTAATTTTCTTTGTGAATTTGGGAGAAGGAAGAAGACGAAGTGGTTCTGAGCCAGAACACTATTTCGTTCCGCTACAGTTCTTCAATTTTTCCCGTGTTATACTGGAAGACACCACTCCCGTTGCTTCGGCAATGGAAGTGGAACCTGCAGAGTGCCGACGCGACGTCACGACGTCGGCAGGAGCTGGCGCCAGGAAGAGAAATTGCCCCCAGAGTCAAGCCGGCAGTGAGGACACCGTGCTGTACTCGTGCTCAAGTGATGATACTTCTGACGAAGAAGGCTTCGAAAGAGTTTCCCACCGAAAGGCAAAAAGAAGAAACATCAGCGGAAGGTCGTCATCAAGTAAGTCAACTGTGATGCCACAACGCAGACCGTCAGCGCACACTATTCTATTTGTACCTGATACAAGTACGGACAATCTCAACCGGCTTAATCGGCAACGCATCTCTATGTCTCTGGAAGCTCTCATTCCAGGAGAGATAAAGGATATCAGAATCAATAAGCGAAAAAATGTCCTTGCAGTTGATGTTCACAACCGAAGCGCACTCGACGCTCTGATGAAAATAAAAACCCTCGGCGATGTTAACGTCCACTACGTCGTTCCACAGAGCAACGACACCACCGCTGGGGTTGTCTACGACATTGACGCAGCAATTATCGACAGCGACTTGCCGATTTTGATCCAGCCAGCGACAGATGGCGTTACCATACTACACACTCGACGCCTTGGCAGTTCGAATTGTGTGAGACTCGTCTTCAAAGGTGACTCCCTACCATCCCATGTTAAGGTAGGCCTCTTTCGGCATGCGGTACGGCCCTTCATACCCAAGCCCCTGCAATGCAGAAGATGTCAGAAGATCGGACACGTCAGCGCAGTATGTCGACATTCAGCAGTATGCCCACGGTGTTCCGAGTCACACGACTCTGACACTTGCCGTGCAACTGAGCTCAAGTGCCCCAATTGCCAGGGTCCTCACGCTGCATCCTCGAAAGAGTGCCCGCAGCTAAAGAAGGAGCAGCAGATATTGAGGAAGATGGTCCGTGACGGATCATCACACAGAGATGCTGCCACCGCCATAAGGCGTCGACGTCCACGTAAACGAAGGTCATCGTCTGGCATAAGGGAGAGGTCACGTCCTGCAACGACTCCTTCCACCCCTCCGCGTCCTCCTCCTCCAGCCAACCCAAATATAGACAAGACCATCCGTACGAAAAGCGGTTATGCCGCCGCGGCTTCGTCAGGTGAGGTATGGCCAGCACTACCGCAGACATGTCAAGCATCGGAGCCACAGCAGGGCATTTGCCCACTGAACTCTAATGTCGCAGCTGGTGACGAGATGCGAGAGAGAGACTCACAAGTGATCACCATGCTAAGGTCTCTCACGAATGTCATGCGCCTACTACTGACGAACATGGATACTCCGGCTGCTCGCAGCGCTCTACAGGTACTGGATGCTCTGACCCCAGTGCTTGAGACCATCGTTTGAAGTCATGGCCCACTCATCGATGTGTTTCCGCAGTGAAGTCAAGAAAGCGTCTCTTTTTCAATGGAATGCCCGTGGCCTCAAACCCAGAATATCTGACTTTAGGCCCTTCGTCTTCGAGAATCAGTTCCCGATTCTCGTAATTTGTGAACCGAACTTTCAGACCGTTCTCCGCATATCTGGTTATGAGGCATTCTTGTCATCGACCAGCGGTGAACGAAGCAAGGTTGTTGTGTATATTAGATGTGAACTTACATACGTGGAGCACCCAGTGCCACCGGACAATAGCAACCAGTACGTTTGCCTAACAGTGAAAACGAAGGAGATTACATTCACTCTTGTTGCAGTATATATTTCTCCTTCAAGCCACTTTGATTTCAAACGCCTGCACAACGTGTTAACATCAACGCCTGGTCCCTGGATTCTCACTGGAGATTTTAATGCCCATCATCCACTATGGGGCAGCGTGAAGATGGATTCTAGGGGAAGAAGATTGGCATTATTTGCGACACAGCACAATCTATGCTGCCTCAACGATGGTAGTCCGACATATCTGCGGGGAACTACATACAGCAGCTGCTTGGACTTGACCATGGTCTCTTGGCATTTGGAAAGACACGTAAAATGGTTCGCGGATATCGAATCTCATGGAAGTGACCATCTTCCTACTTATCTGAAGATAAAGGGACTATCCAAGGGCACCTCTACCGCTCTCCGACGAACTACTGACTGGTCGGCGTTCCGGCTGCACATGGAGGAAACCTGTGAAGGTACGCTTCCAACAGGTTTTGACAATGAAATTCGCAATGCCATAAAAGAGGCTACGCGCACCTTTCAGCCTTTTCCGAATTATAATGAATTTGAAGCCGAATTACAGCGCCTACGGGCGATTCGCAGACGCGCGGAAAGAAGGTACAGACGAACGAAATCAATACACGACCTCAGAGAGGCAAGACGGCTGCAAAAGAAGATTCAGCGCCGTATTGACGCACTTCAATCTAAAAGATGGAAGCTATTTGTGAGTCCTTGGATCCACGTCAGCGTTTGTCTAAAATATGGAGGACCGTTCGCGGACTTCGTGATCTACCGCATCAGCGTTTCCCTTTCAAGTCTCTCGCTCTGAAGCAGGGTCGAAGAGAGATTGAGGTGGCTGAAGAATTCTGCGCGAAAGTAATTGGCACTCAGGCTACATGTGCACCTATACAATGCGCCACTCCTGCGTCCCGGGACTCCCGCATGGACCTCATGTACTCAATGGAGGAGCTTGAAGCGGCACTGGCAAGCTGCAGGCGCTCATCATCTCCGGGGCCTGACGGTGTGACATATTCAGCGCTCGGAAACCTTGGAGAGAAGGCGCGACGCATGCTGCTAAGTATGTACAACGAGTCCTGGAGGAAGGGTTTGGTGCCGCCAGAATGGAAGTGCAGCCGCTTGGTTCCGCTTCTTAAACCTGGCAAATCGCCGCTAGATCTGTCATCATACCGACCCATTGCTCTAGCCAGCTGCATTGGGAAGGTTATGGAAAGGATGGTGCTGACACGCTTGGAGTGGTATCTGGAATGGTACAGCGTTTACCCAGACTCCATGGCAGGCTTCCGACGTGGGCGCTCCTCTATTGACAACGTGATTGACTTAGTCACGTTTGTCCAACATCAGAAACGCCTGAAACGCCTCACAGCAGCATTGTTCCTCGATATAAAAGGAGCCTACGACAATATAACGCATGGCGCAATAATAGACGCGTTGACTGAAGTCGGAATTGGTGGCCGAACATTCGAGTGGATACGCAGCTATTTGACTGGTAGAAGTTTTTTCATGGTCACTGAGGAAGGCGCCACATCTTACCATCAGACAGGACGTGGAGTGCCACAAGGTGGTGTGTTAAGCCCGACACTATTCAACCTTGTGCTCGTTGGCCTCACGAAATGTTTGCCCAATACAGTCCATGTGTCTATATATGCAGACGACATCTGCATCTGGGCATCTGCAGTGACACGCCTACAAATACGAGCCCGGATACAAAAGGCAGCTACGCTGACCTCGTTGTACTTGAAAAATCAAAATCTAGAACTGTCACCCGAGAAGTGCTGCTTTGTCGCATTTACACGCAAGACAATGCGGCAGTACACAATAACGATCAATGGGCACGCAGTTGCCCACGACCGGAAGCACCGTTTTTTAGGCGTAATCATCGACCGCGATTTATCATGGACGCCACACGTTTTGTACATGAAGAGACGGCTGACTACCATAGCGCATCTTCTCAAGTTTCTGGGTGGAAAGTCGTGGGGCACATCAGTAAGGTCTATGCTACAGCTCTACAATGCCTTATTTCTCGGTTTTGCGAGGTACAGTCTTCCTGTGATTGGAAATACCTGCAAAACAAATTTGAATGCACTCCAGGGCCTGCAAGCTCAAGCTTTAAGGACATGCCTCGGTCTTCCGAAATGTGCGTCTACAGCGGCAACAATCGTCATTGCAGGAGACCATCCTGTGTCAACGTACATAACCACTGATACCCTCAGGGCTCATATTCGACACCTTGCCCGGGTACCTTCGCACCATCTGGCATCTTTACCTGCACAAAGACCGCATACAACATTCAGCCGCATTATTGCTGACCATAGTACTTTTTTGCCATCGAACTATACGCCTGCAGCAAGACCATCCTCACCTATATGGTGCCTACATCGACCCGAAGTGCGCCTTACCATACCTGGAATTACGACGAAAAGAAGAATGTCATCGGTTGCCCTTAAACAGGCTGCACTACTGTATTTACATGAGGTGTACATCACTCACACCCATATTTACACTGATGGTTCAGTTATGACTGCAAGCTCAACCGCCGCCGTAATAATTCCTGCAAGAGCTACCACAATACAGCTCAAAATGTATCACGCAACCTCAACTACAGCTGCTGAACTAGTAGCGCTCCGTGCTGCTCTTCAATTTGTCATGGAGCAGTCACCTACTTCGTGGTCTATCTTCTGCGATAGCAAAGCAGCCCTCCAAAGTCTACCCTCTGCTTTGCGTCATGGCTCACATGAGCAGCTCGTCGGGGAAATTAGGCAAATCCACCATGCAGCAATAGAAAAAGGGCACCAAGTAATATTCCAGTGGCTGCCTAGTCACTGTGGAATTACGGGAAATGACCAAGCGGACGCAGCTGCCCGATCCGCTCACGACGGTGTCAGCAGTATCACCATTCCCCTCTCAAGATCGGACGCCGCAAAAGAGCTTCGTGTGCTAGCTCGTCGTATAACGTTGAACTTGTGGAAATCATCGACATTTACAAGTGCACGGCTGCATACCTTGGACCCTGATCTTCAATTACGCATCCCGTCCAGCTTATCACGACGTGACTCCACCTTGCTGGTCCGTCTATGGCTGGGAGTGGCCTTCTCAAATGCATATTCCTTTATTATTGGAATGGCGGAGAGCCCGTCATGTGAAGTCTGCGGGTGCAGCGAAACAGTCGCGCACCTTCTTTGTGAGTGCACTCGCTTCAATTCCGAAAGAGCGGCCCTCTCAGCCGCACTAGGCCAGCTGGACAACCGCCCTCTCACGGAGAAGAAAATCCTAGGGCCCTGGCCTACCCGGTCTTCAGCACGAGCCGCTCTGAAGGCGTTGTTGCGGTTTCTCCAAGCAACCGGACTCAATGTCAAACTGTGACTGATGGAAGAAAATGTTGCTGTGTAGTACTTGGACTGCGGTTATGACTTCGTTTTGGTTTTTTTTATTGTTGTTGTAGTATTTTGTCGCGTGCTGTCGTCACAAACTCTTCTTCTTCTCTTTCATTCTTTTACATCCCCTTTCCCCTTCCCACGTGCAGGGTAGCAAACCGGAGACTGCTTCTGGTTAACCTCCCTGTCTTTCCTTTCTCCCTTTTCTCTCTCTCTCTTTTCTTTGTGATGTTATTCTACATCTAATAAAAATGTACGCATCCATGCTTTCGACATGCCCGAGGCAAAACGGCTGTCCGACGACTGAAGACACGTACGTTTCATTTCATAAACGGCCCGCGTAGCCGGGAGCCTGTTTTTTAACAGCCGCGTATATATACACGTTGCGGCCAGTAACTAACCAATACAACACCGCGCTTTTCTGTTGGCGAAAAAGGAAAGTGAATAGAGTTGCATACACTGAAATCACGTGCCACTAGGCTGGGCTATCTGCTCCGTCGGACTGGCCTTCCAGCTAAAGTATATATATATATATATAGCTTATATACCTTCTGTGCGCAAATAGGAATTTTTTTCAAAACTGAACGGAAAGGAAACAAGATATCGAAGAGGCTTGCACGGAGTTCAAAATTCAAATGTGAGCGCTTGCTCTTACAAAACAAGTGCAGCAATATGAAGCGCTTAATATATAGTCGGCGACAGACGTCGAAAGCGTGAATGGTGCAACAAAGGCATACCACTCGAGAAGCTGACGTGCACGAAGTGCGCCGGCGCGAAAGTTTTTTTTTTTTGTTATTTTCGTTCGCGCAGCACTGTAAAGCACTTCTTTTGTGTTTGCGAGAGAGACAGTGTTGCAGCGCAGCTTGTGTCTTGGGACAGCTGCATGCAAGCGATTGCGCGCTTCGGCCTCGGCGCGGAACGTGTGCCTATATACACGAGCACGCAGTGAATCATCACGCACCGCGAACAGGCGCTTTGTGAGAAGGTCGGCGAGGGGTCGAAGGGAAGGAGCGATTGCTGCACAACCTGCGGACAGTATGTAACACTCTGCGCATATGTTTTTCATTTGTTAACATTACGTTTACTCGTGTGTCTTTCACGGATGTGTTGCCGTAATATATTTTACGCAAGCATGGCAGAGCGCGTGGAAACAATCAGCGCGTCAACCGAAACGCATGCAAAACGATTGGCTAGATGACCCTTACTTTGCATCGGTGCATGTTCACACATATAGGGCTGCACGTTAATGGGGACTTGACTGATCGGATACGCGACGCAAATTAGTTAAACAAATGATCCTCACTCCGGATCTTGCAGCCGCTCTAGCGTGACCAAATGAAGTAATCTACCTGCAGTATGTATATCAATTGAACGTGCTTATACGTGTACTACATTTTTGCATGTATACTCACCATCCCGATCGCTCTTCGGCCCACAAGGTCGCGAAGGCACTTTTGTGCTGTTTGAAGACGACGGGCCTGCGTGAACGCCTTTGACTTTTGTAGTGCGACCCACACACGCATCAGCGTAATCATTGTTCATTTCCTTCTTCCCTTCCCTCCGCTCTCCCCCTCATCTTTATATTCCCGTTTGCCATTCCCTCCGCGTAGGGTAGCCAACCGGACAAGAGTCTGATTTAACCTCCCTGCCTTTGTCATTTTCTTTCCTTCCTACATTTATGCACTCACCGTTTTATTATTGTTTTGAACTTTTGATCTCCGTTTACATTATGCATCGCTGCTGTATCCATTTGAATGTCGTTTCTTATTAAGTGTTTCTTGCAGTAGTTGCTATAGTTGCAATTTTTGTATCACGTGCACGATGTACAAAGATTCACGAGTGTTTTCCTTTTTGCAGATTGCGTAGTATGATGCGTTTTCTATTTGACATATTTAAATGTACGAATAATGTGGCACCTTGTTTTGCCTTTATCTGGTAATATAACACCGCACTTGAAAAGCTAGTACGTCACAAGTGTCAGACTTTCAGCATTTGTGTCAACTCCATATTATCGGGGATTATAGGGTTCCTTCAAGTCACTCCTGTGGCCTTTAGGCATATAGGCATATATATATAGGCAGACTATATGTGATGAATGACGACCGAATCCTAAGATAGAGCCGAATTCAATTCGTCTATTGCCTCCAAACTACAGGACTTCGTCGGGACATTGGTTGCAGACACAAGGTTTTATCTTAAAAAAAGTAATTTCTGAATCCCCCCCCCCCCTCTTGTAGAATCTTCTATAGCCTTTGAAACGTTGCAATGAGCTTCTTTTTTAGTGTAGTCACTGTGCTCGCGAGTTTACTTGTCCTAAGCAGAAACAACACGCAAAAGGTACATTTCGCGTGTCCGTTTTCATGTCTGATATATGAGCTCACAGTGCCAGGACAAGACCAGTGACGCATATGGGATAAATAAATAAATAAATAAATAAATAAATAAATAAATAAATACAGCCGGAATTTACTGATGTACATAATCATTGTCAATTCAAATTGACACATGCATAGTCAGCGTTGTGAAAAAGCGCCAAGCGTCTCAAGGCGCTGTCTTGAACGAAGAAATTCCTTGAGGAAACCATCAGCGTTGGGTGAACGCCCCAAGCGTCTGAACGCGCTTGCTTGCACTCTGTACATTATTAGACACGTTTTATACCGCATGATGATGCATGCGCCTGTGGAATAGTGGTTAGAGCATCGGTCTTCGCTACTATATGCTAAGAGGTCAAATCCCGCCGTCTGAAAGTTGCTAACATTTTTATTCATGTTCATACGACGTACGTGCGTATGTGCCCCGCTGACGTATACTCGTGTGTGTTTGGGACGTCGCACCGGAATCTGGATTGCCCACCCATCCTGATTCGGTGGTACTAACCAAAGATGTGATGTTCGCATTTAATAAGTGAAGAGTACGCATGCATGTTCTGGTGATTTCATATAGCGCGTGATTTGACTTGCTACGATGATGGTATTCTTGTTAGCTCTAAAGGTCGCGGGTTAAACTACCGTCCATGTTGTGGGCGTATGCAAAACGAGGTTGTATGCAACACGAAAAACGAAGTATTTATGCTATTTATTTTCGCGTATTAGGAGCTGTATAATTAGTTCGCCGACGGTCTCCTGTTTCACGCGTGTGCCTTGCGTAGACAGGTGTAATCGACCGAGGGCGGCAGGTTATAGCGGTGGAATCGTCGCGACCGTTCAACGCCCCCGTTCGTCCGAGCGGGTCTTCCGAAAGGAACGCCAGAGTCTTTGGCCTCGTTGCTCGCCAGCGGCGGCGTTCTTGTGTATCCGAGAACGACCACTAACCACAGTTCCTCCTTCACAAATCACGCGCCGCGCGCACTTTCGAAGCGCGCGTTCGCGGGGCAGCCCTGCGGGGACAGACAGGGGTCAGCCAAACGGCGTCCACGTGCCACCACAAATCACCGCTCCAAGACGCCCAACCATCGGCCAATAACAACTTCTCCGCAATCTTTACGATGTTGCACGCTCGCTTCTCAGCCACGCCCGCCTCCACCTGGGCCAGGTATACATACACGTCGCTGCAGCGTGCGTACGTGCGCGCGCTGCCTTTTCGAAACGATAGCCGCCCGCCCGAGGAACTGACGACGAAGGCGCAACGTGGCCGACGCGGCTGCCGTGGCTGGTAGCACGAACCAACGCGCCTTACACCACTCCCGAAACCCCACGCGCGAGCGGACCACGAGTGGCGCAACGTTTTACTTTGCCCAGAACGCATCCAAGCGCTTTCTCTGCACGGCCGCCCAACTGTTCTGTATTCTGCAAGGAGGATGACTTGGGAGCTGCACTTATTTACGTAATTCAAGCAGGAACTGCTTTACTTTCGAGTACATGATAAGTATTTTTACTGAGGTGGCAAGAATACAGACATCGCTTAAGAAATGTAAACGTATCACTTAAGTGTAAGATCCTTAACGTATATACAGGACCATCGGTACCAATAACTTTAAAAGAGCCGGGAAATTATACCCTCTCCGCGACCCCCGATATTGCTCTCCGAAGCATTCCACTGTATACATCAAATTTTTCTTCAGCATGGATATGGTACATGTATGAACAAGAAAAAAATTATAACAAAAGCTCCATACGTATAGTGGATGGGTGTGTACGTTTGACAAGGGCACAGAATCCACGGACTTCTAAAGCTTTCCCGCGTCACTGACGCGCCCTCTCGTACGCTGATTAATTTCATTCTTCCTTGCTGTTGAGTGATGGATATATGCGAGTGCTTAGGCTATGGTGTTTTCTGTTAACAGCAATGGAAGTAATAAACAACCTTTAACACGCGTATCCTTTTTTGGAGAACGCCAGAAATGAACTCCACTGACTGAAAAAAATTCTCATAAGAACATGGAGGCGGTCTGGGCATATGTTAGACCACAGCTCAAGAGAGTGTCTGTTACGTATAGCTAAACGAATATAAAAGGTGAGATGCAAATAGGGGTCAATGTTGGACAAACGCTGACCATCGTCACTGGCCATCATTTAGCCTAAATGGTGGCTCTAGTTAGGCGCGTATCGGCGCGACGATGGATAGGTGCCTTTTCTCGAACAAAAAAAAAAAAAAGTGATCCTGCTTAGAAGAGAAAAAAAGCAAGAATGCGGAAAATAGAAAAGAAAGCACTGGGGTGGTAATTTTTGGCGCACATACATAACGGGATGAATGGCTTCCGTTACATTATCAGGAAACTTCCTTACGTTAGTGCTTCTTCCCACTGGTCAGCTGTGTTCGCCAATGACCTGTCCAGCATCCGGATTGGCTGAAATTTTCTCTTACGAACAGTTGTATAGCGTAAGTGCTTTTTTTTTTGTGAATGTGACCACAATGGTTCGATACTAATATTTTTCGCCTAATAAAACTGTTCAGTGTGAAGACAGACAAGGAAAACGTGCGGGAAGCGCCACTAAAGAGCAACTGACAGAGCGCTCAGACCCGTGCTGTGTGTGTATACAGTCCGACCCGCCAAGGGCCACTCTTCGGCACTTCGTGCTGAGCGTCGCGTGCATGCGGACTAGATCTTCGATTTGTCCGATCGATGGTTCCGCTCTGCCGGTGCGCTGTGGGTCAAGGTCGTGGTAGCCGCCCACGGGAAGCAACATTTCTCTTCGCGACCTCCTCTCTTCGCGTGCCACGATCTTTCAGCGCTACCAGCTCCAACCATTAGTCTGGGCAAGGACACCGCCGCTTCTTTTTTATCTTGTATACCCGCATAGACGAACCTCCAACGATTTCCACGAAAATAGAGCCAAAAGAGAAAAACAGCAGCGTGTTATCGACATGGTTCACTGCGAGGGCGTTGGCTTTTTTGAAGAACTGACGAACGCGTGTCGACAAGTAAAAGAGGTCTGCATGTTTTGTTGTATTTCTTATCGTTCCGTTTGTTTTGAAAAGCGATGCTTACATCGTGTGTCACTGCAAAACTGCTGGCGTGCAAGTGTCAGCGCCATGAGGAAAGCCTAGAAGAATGTTTGACGGCGCCGTCGATGACTTTTCGCGAAACTGAGTTTGTACTCATTAAAAGTGCACCGTTATAGTGTAAATTACCTTTCTAAGAGTTGAATTTTTCGCGCCAGCTTCGCACGACATCGCGGGTTCGGACAAGGTCGCCTTCGATCGCTTGAGCTCATCGATAAAGGAACTCAGTGCGTAAAAAGTGTGGAGAATCTTTCTCCGTGTACGCGCGAAAACTGAAATTCGTGACGCGACGCTGACGTACCGCTACTGCAGTTTTAGACAGGCAACTTTATTTCCTTCATATTCTCTAGTAACCAATGTTCCAAACAACACTTCAGCATTCTGAACTTTGCACTTCTAGTTAGCATACAGGAAAGAAAATGACTTTTAAGGGCTTGTTTTTTTTCTTTGTTAGACACAATATTAATGAGAACCAACAGAACCGTGGCATTATTGTCTGTTAGTTCTCATACGTTAGCATACATTTACACGTCATATATATGTAGCATCGACAGGAGGTGGTAGCCTTTAATTGTCGCGTATACGGACTTGATGACTGCTGAGTGCGCGAGTGAAACACTGCTGTGTCGTTTATTGCCGTCACAGCTAACAGACGAGAGAGCGCTGTTTCGCACTGACTTCTATCCATGCAGAATATTTTCACATTGAAACTGTTTGGCTTACTGTGACCACGCATGTTGAATGCACGTAACGAGGAAAAAAAATATCCCATTTATATTTTGCCTGTTTGAACTGCTATAGCATACGAAATGTTCAGTGTGCCTTCAGTTAAATTGAATATTTCTACTGTCGAATACACAGCATTTTTCATATATAGTTTCCTCTAAAGTTAACAAGACGTGCGACAATGCGTTTAATGTTGTAAGCTTAGAAATGAATCAAGTGTTCAGGCTGTATACAGGCGGCTGCATTCACGTAACTGTCTTCACCTTAACTATACATTCGAATGACCTTGGTTGCTAGCTGCGCGTATACATTGGGACTGCTACCAAAAGTCACCAATTGTTGGTCGCTAATGGCTGCAAGTGAATACCACCAGCACGACAATTTCGAGTCTCAATAGCCATCGAGTACGAAGAAATATACTTGCACATATAAACAAGGCTTCGACATCACGTGAAAACAGGAAACGTTTGTGATTGACTTCTCATGTAAAAAAAAATAAAATAAGGTTGAACAATTCGAGCTGGACACAGCTATAGATGCGTGCAGTTAGACACTTGCACTTAGATACGCACGTGGTAAACAAATGAAATCGAACTCCATAGCAACTGCGATAGTACACGCATGTTTCAAAATTACACCTGTCCGAGATACCTGATAACGATGTCTTTGATGCTTGGACAAGGAGGAAGAAGACAGTCATAAGACCGGTTGAGCGGTAAAACGAAAATGACTCGCCTCACGGGATAACGGGTGCATATTAAACACACTATAGAGTTCAAGGCTGAAGTCTGCGGGCAGGAAAGCGCGCAATTTTAAATGCAGTGCAGCCGATTGGCGCCGTTAACGCGAGCGAAGCGGCGGCCGCACAGGAAATCCGCCCTGTGTTTTGCGTTTGCGTCGCTTCCTGCATAAACAGCCACCCGAAGTAAACATTTGGAGATATAAATACACCGTCCCGCCCCCGGCAATCGCTGCACGCAAAAAAAAAAATAATAAAAAAGCGAAGGCAAGGTGGTCAAGGCCGACGCGGCCAGCAGAGCCGCGGCCTTTCTGGATGATCGCGTACATGGAGGAATCCCGCACCCTGGGCTTTCCCGCGTCTGAAGCGCGCTAGACGCGCCAGTTGTGTTTCTGTATACCGGCTCGATTTTCTCTCCCAGTATTTCCCTCGGATGACAGGATAATCGAGGCGTTGCGCATGAGACGAGCATTGTGACACTCGGCCTGTCCACCCTCCCGTGTGGGAATTGATGCCGAATTGTGGTGACTAAGCCGGGGGCCTTCTTCGTCGCCAGTTGCGAGCGCTTCGTGCATATTGCGCCGTTTATCCCCGTGTTTTCTCTGGGCCCCATCTGTTTAAGATTTGATTCTCGGAAGTTGACCGGTCCCTGCAGAACTCCCCCGCGGGAGCTCCGTCGCTTTATTGAGTACGCTTCCTCGTTCGTAGCATCGGTATTCACTCATCACCGCTGCTTTCGATAGATGACTAATGCATCCTTGTAGAAAACTACCCCTCTTAACAATGACTGTATAGCGTCTGCCTCGCGTGGTTTTACCGACAACACTGACGTTTAGTCTAAGAGCGCGTGAATTTTTTTTTTTTTAATACGCCTTAAGTTTCTTTTTTTAGAGAGAAAGATAAACTGCAGCAGCGGCCACCTTGTGCGCAGTAGATTAAGCTGGACGAGCTGCTATGATTGCATCACCGCCATGCGCAGTTGCTCGCGCTGTGTCAGGTTTGTTATAATCGATCCTGCTGCCTTTTTTACCAGTGAGCTGTCATGTTTACGCCTCCTAATGCCCACATGAGTCGCTTAAAGTTTTAACGCTATAGCGTTAAAGAGCTCGTTTCGCAGAAATTCCGGTGTCGGTGTCGGCGTCGGTGTCATCGGTTGTGAGTGAAAAATCATCATCTTGCCGGTGACCAAAAAATCGAGAAAGATGCAAATAAAATAAATAATAAAGAACTACTCGTCGAGTGAGAATCGAACCCAGGCCATCTGCGTGGCAAGCAGGTGTTCTACCCCAGAGCCACGCTGTTTTTTTTTTCCTTGTCCCCTATAGTTTTCAGTTTCATGTTACCAACATTGCTTGAAACTGCTTCGAAAAAAAAAAAACACTATAAGAATGTCATATGTAATGGCAGGAGTCTCCTTAATGCATGTAATATTGCGTGGCAGAAGCGTAGAATCGCGCTAGGCGTCAAAACACATGAATTGCGCAACGAGTGGGTGTTTTAAAGACCCACCAAAGCGCTCAGACATATTTAATTATCGTCATCAGCAAAAGCGTCAACAGAGTGAACAGCTGCGTAGGTTCGCGTGTTGCCTTACGGACGCGTAGTGTGCCCTTCGCTGATTCGCAAAAGGAAGAATTATGGCGTATAGTGAGCAGTTAACAACTATACTTTCAGTAGGCAATCTAGGATAGTTTGAAACGGCCAATGTTACGCGCACAGACGTTCGTTTCCTTACGGCACGGTTGAGGCATGCACCGAGTACCGAAGCCAGGCTGAAGGCGATGCGCACGGGGCCCGATTACGCTATCGCGTTCTACTCTTGAAGGCGAAGCTCAAGCGTCCTCCAAGTATTTCTTGCGGAAATTTTGAAAAATAAATAAATAAATAAATAAATAAATAAATAAATAAATAAATAAATACACGCTGACTGATGCATCGAGCACTATATAACCGGGAAAGTTTTATTAGCGTGCGTGAGCTATTCCAATCTTATATATCGCGAAGGGGGATTTTTCACTACTGTTCTCATTCGATTGATGTCCTCGCATTCAATCAAAATGCACTGAGTTGTCTCGGACTTTTTTTTTTCTGCAATAGACGTTGGTGTACGAGTCTTTGTGCACTTGTAGATCCTAATCCAACGGAAGAGAGATGCGCCGCTACAACCCTGTGAAAGTGTGGCATGAATCAGTGAATAGAATTTTACAGCGGAACTGTTAAGCATTTCGTTATGCCGCGTGGCGTCACCTGAAAACTATCATCATCATGAGCTGCCCCGCACTCTCTTCGTCCTCTCTTCGGGACGTGAAATGAGCAGAAATTGCTGCAGCTCATGGCGCCGGAAGAACTGAGGGCAGTAGTCGAATAAACAAATATCAATCTCCTGCAGACCTATACTTTCCACCATTTCGATAATGGGTGCACGATGCAGCACTGTCGTGAGCGCTTGTATGATGTAGCTTCAAATTAGAAAGCGACGAAGGCGCTGCTGAAGTTTCCATACCATCAACCGGCCTCGGTGAACGATTATGACATCCCGGTTATGATTATGACATCCTGATTATGACATATCCCGGTTAAACTCCATGCCTTCCGCATAACCTTTATCTCTCTGTCTATGGTTTATCCAAAAAAAGTCAGGAGCTCTGAGGAAGATGGAAGTGTGAAAAGATGAAAGATCCTTGAAACACGGGCTGCCGCTAAAGGCAACGTTTTCAGAAGTGATTCTACAAGGCTGCAATTTTGCAACTGGTTTCAGCCTTGAAGAAGACAAGTCCACTTCCCGAAACGTTGCCTCCAGCGACATTCGTGTTCAAGGATTTTTCATTTCTCTGTGGCTTAGTCATTTACTTTATTGATTTCTTTTTTTACTCATGCAAGATCATGCATGCGGTCAGTTTTACCGTTGTCAAGAGACCATGACTGCCTCCCGCCAATAAACTTGCACATGAAGAAAGAAAAAGGAGCAAAATAAAAAAATGATTATTACCTACACAATTTTGACAAAATAACAAAGTGGTACGATTTCACAAGCAATTTTCCCATTACTAATGTGTTTACGAATAAGAGGACCAATAAATAGTGTACACGGGCTGGTTGGGTATAGGCAGATTTAGATGTTGTTGAACTGGGGGGTTCGGATGAAGCAGTAAGCGTCCGGCTGCACTATTTGAGTTATTGTAAAAATGTAATGTTTACTTAGGCTCATGAATAGAAAAAGTGTATATTAAATGTAAATAAATGTGCAGTTTAGCACGCGGGAGTAGCCCGACATACAATAACAACAACATAAACACGATAAAAAAATTACAAAGGCTACTCAATGGGCATCAAATCGTCCCTTATACTTAAAGCACGTGTGTACTAATCACGATGCCTTTCACTGCAATGAAAGCAGTCATGCCAAGGTCCATGGCCTAAGCATCGTCCCAAATGACGACGAGCAATTGCACAGCGCCCTAAATATAGCCGTGGGATGCGCTCTCAAGCATAGAGTTTCCTAAAATTAACTAGAGGGGACTCTGGCGCTGCGATCGTTCAGCCACCATGGGAATGATTGGTAGTACAAGGATCTGCCTAATCTTCGTGCTTACGGCTTCGAACGCACTTGTGGCTTTGTTTATTGCTGTGTTTTGGCGTTCGTTTCAGATAAAAGAAACCGTTGTGAACTTCGTGACCAGATTTGAATTCATGAGCCTAAAAAGTTAAAGTGGTGAAGTGAAACTGCTGACTTTTACTGAACTTCGTCTTGCGACAAAGCGGATGCAGGCGACGCGGAGCCAAGCGGAGCCAAAAAAAAACGAAGTTTAGACAAATCCGCGTACTACCCATCATTCCCATGCTGGCTGAAGCGCCATGCGTTGCAGCTCCCATAGACACTAGCACCAGAGTTCCCTCCAGTAAGTATTGTAGGAAACTCTATGCTCTCAAACACCACTCCGCCGCGCGCACGATGCGGAACTTATATAGAATTAGAATTTTTTTTTTTACTTCAGACAAGCTTTCCTAACATCGATGGTATAGGCTCCGACATATACGCAAAATTTCGGCTTAATATATTTGGTATGCAAAATATACCTTCTGCTCTTTACATCGAACCACACCTGGGGTCCTTGATTCTGAGTTTCTTGGCGGAGGAATACAAACCACCTCAGATGTGCACGTTGTGCAAAAGAGCGCCCACGCAGTTTGAACGCCTACCGCACAGTTTCTTTTTTTTTTTTTGAAACTGCACTGTTATCTCGTTCTCTCCGCCATGAAAGTTTTGCCATTTTTTCATCGTGTCATCCCCCCCCCCCCTCCCCCAACGTGAATACATGCCCTTGATACAGAACTAACAACTTATAGCACGATTGCACAAGATACACTGAGGTTGCAAAAGACGACAGGCAACATAAATAGCTCGAAACGGTGTCCCACACTATGAAATCTCGGGCACAGGTATTCCCGGAAAAAGGGGGGAAAATGTGCTTTGGAAATAGGACCCTGTCATATAGCCCCCAATATAGTGGTCCTAAAATAGGGGGTCCAGAAGAAGCGATCGCTCGCTCACGTACCCCAAGCTGACCCATTTGTTGTATTTCTGCTGTTCGACCTTGGGCCATTTACAGCAAGGTGGTCTATTGAAAGACCGCCGCGATTGTCCTTAAAATGAGGCGACCGATTTAGTTGAAGAATGATATTTGCGACGATCAGACTCATTCAACTCAGAAGTGGCGTATATGGCGGCGAGAGTGAACGGTAGCTCGACAGCGACTTCATTAGCGAGAGTGGACTTTCAGAGAAACTTGAACGGTGTAGTCGAAGCGTTGTGTAAGTGTCGCTACCAGTGTTGCGGAGTTGCCACTCCGGAATTGGAATGACTCCGGAATCATTCCACATTTTCGCGACCTCGGAATGGAATGGGAATGTAATGGGGCCAACTCTTGGAAGAATGGAATGGGAATGGAATTAAGCGCCTTTTACACGGAATGGAATGGGAATGGAATTACGTCTTTCTCCGAAAATAGAGCCCGTTTTCGTCTACGCGCTGCTTGCGACCTTTATTGCCGCACTTGAAAATCACGAGGACGCCTAAGCTCTTTTTATGACGCAGTGATTGCCAAAGAACCAGTGACCAATTGCCGGACGTGTTGTTGTTGTAGAAACATTTGTTTCAGCCAATAAAAATAAAAAATAAAATAAAGGTAGATGGCCTCTTCTAAGTTCAGAAAGCTGCGAGCGACCGCTGCTGCTCTAGCGCGGGAGATCAGGCGAGCCCCGAGCTGAGAGCTGGTCAGCCCGCACTCCCACTGCTCCGGGGTGGGATCATTTCATTATTATTGTTATCCTTTTTCCTTTGCATCTTTTTTTCGCTCGGTTGCTACGACTCGGCACATACCCGTGTTCGCATCGACAAGCAAAGAGGGCATTGGGGAGGAACGTATTTTGCTACACCCTTAATTGCTACTGCTGTAAAATCATGCTCAAATTAGTCATGTAGGCCTGTGTACATGTTTTTTTCGAAGTCGAAGGCCACAACGCATTCTATAGGTTCACCTTTAGTTAGCCAGAGCCAAGGGTAGGCGTGGCGTAAAAGTGTGAACGATCTGCCAATTTGCAAAAGAGAAACCGAGGCATAAGTTAGTGTACAAACGAATGCATTATCCCAGCAGATACTGAAGGGAGAAACAATTATCCCTATGCGTTGGTTCGCATAAGGATAATTTTTCACCACACGAAAGTGGTGAATACTCTATGCACAGCCTGATCTTTATTTCACAAGCAGTTTAGTACCTGACACACGTAAATACCATTTGCGACAAGGAAGACATTGCGTACCTGCGCAGGCGAACACAGAAAGTTATTCTTACCCCATCCATGCTTGCGAGGCGCGCTTGACAAGCGTGAGTGCAGACGAGCAGTGCGGCGCAGTGTTCCGTATTCGATGCAAAGGCACAAGGTGCCTGTGCGGTGCACTGTTCCAGCTAATACCAGCAGATCTAGAGGGTTCTGTTCCCCTTTAACCAAATCTTAGTTTTCTGCATATTCACGACCGCTCCACACGCGTGGCAAACCTGCTTAGTCTTCTTGAAAACTACTTTTGTCAGCATAAAAATACGCTTTAGCATTAAAATTTTAGCATTAACACATTTAAGCTTAAACAATATTAAAACACTACCATTCGTTCAAACATGCTGACCATGCAAATACTAGGCGGAAGAACTGCCCCTATGGGAATTAGTAGGGTGGTTGTACTGCACGAGATATGTCACCAAGCTACTATCCCTCGACCTTGGTAACGTGTTTTGCGTACTTTTGTAGTTCTTAATGCATCTGATGACATCAGCTTTATGGGGCGTTCATTCTTAACTCGATAAAACTATCAAGATGCCTTTCCTACGTTGAGGAATTACAGGAATGGAATTGAACTGCCCGGCCACTCCCGGAGTGGGAATGGGCTAAGTTTTTTTCATTCCGAGGAATTGAAAGGAATGGAATTGCGGCAAGTTCTAATTCTCCGGAATGGAATTGGAATGGAATGGAGGCACCCATTCAGCAACACTGGTCGCTACGTTATTGTCCATTACGTATGCGATGAAGCAATGTTGTAGCTTTTATAGTTGTTCGCCGTTATTGCTTTGTCGTAGACTTTATTAAGAGCAGTTATGAATATTTTCCTTTAGCTGCGATGATGTCTAGCTTCAGCGTTGTATTCAGTCACCAAAATCTGGTCTTTCAATTAAATCCATTCGCGCGTCTCGAACTTTTTAATCGCCACTGGCTGTCGTTTCTACCGTTCTTCTTAGTCCTCGTATTTCACTGTGTTAAATACATAATTTCCTTAGGAATTGTTTTGTCTACTTGTGACGTAATATTTGGGGTCGCTTTTCCAAACGGCACGCGTGCGGTCTTTTCCCGTTCTATCAATTAGGAGCGCGTATCAGCTTTGACGCGCGACTCGGACGCAGCGGATTGCGGCGTATAAACAAATCCGCGTGTGCTTTCCGCGTCTTTTGTTTTACTTCTTTGCTTTCCTAGAAGGAGGCGTCCGCGCGCGTGGAAAAAACGAAGTGGCGACCCGGCGTTTGTTTTCCGCTCCGTCGACGTTTCCTCGCACATTCTTCTTTCATTCGCAAATTGCTTATCCTCACTGCCTCCCTCTCGATTACGCAAGGCGCAGCCGCCGCGCCCAACACGTAGCGGCGCTTTGATCATGACGACCATCGAGTGTGCAATGCCACCGACAGGTGTCGCTAGCGTTTCTGGCGCTTAGCCTTCGCCTCTTGGCGTCGTCGGGCTCAGTCACCGTCATCATCGACGTGACGTAACCGCCGCTTGCGTGCCGGCGTGACGCGGCGTGACGCCATCCGTGGGAAAGCAGGGGATTCGGAGAGCGAGGGAGGGGCACGGCGGAGCGGGCACGTAGCTCTCGCGTTTGGCGCTGGAAAACGCGTTCGGCGGCCAAAAGCGACGCTTTAGTGCTGCCTCGGTCTCGCTAGACACCGGGGTCCTCCGGGTCATAGTATCACGAAGAAAACCGCGCACGGCTCTGTCATAGGTTTCCCCTGTGAGGTGCAGACGAGACGTGAGCGAGAGGCATTTTTTTTTTTTTTTTCGCAAGAGAGTGCCAGACATATGTATCACCTCTCGCAGCATCCGAATCGTGCAAGTCCGTTACGCGTACACTTGCGCTTCCGCGAGTAAGCGGTTCGCGGAGGAGCTTGTTTTGTGGCGTCGCCGCCGGATAACGAGAAGTCCACGTCACGATGTCATCGCCGTTTTACAAGCCGAGAAATCGGGAGGGGGTGTATTTAAATTCGAAGCAATACGGTTTAGCCGCAAACGAATTGCCCATTCGGTTTTTCCGCTGGACAAACATACGGGCCGCAGGAGGAGAGGAGAATGATTTAGCTATGACAAGGTTGAAGGACAGACGGAGTAAAACACTCACTGCGTTTCAAATGTCAGGCTGTTGCGGCTGGAACTGACTCACGGGGAAGAACGATTTCCCCCGCCGTGGATTACGATTAGCGTGGCGAGGGCTGCAAAGTCTATCACGAAGCCAGAGCTCGTTCCGAAAGGCATCTCTTATCTCCGCAACACGAAACACGCCCATTTCGTCTTTCATCTGCTACGAGATTAAGGAGGCGACTCGGGGGCATGGCCGGCACTATGTATAGTCCCACACGTGGTTCGGCGATCAGAAATAATGCTTAATCAGTGTGTTTTTGCTCGCCCTTTCCGGTGGTAAGTCTGGCCGTAACAAAACGCCCAACTGACAAGAGAGCGCCTCCTTTTTTTTCCCCTCCGAAGAATTGCCCAACTAGTAGATTCCGAGTTTCACCCGCCAACATCCGAGCATTAAGTGCAACTGAGAGAGTCGCAAAGGAAAGCCTGATCGGGCGGAGCGGAAAACGGCAGACTTGTCATGAGGTTCGGCCCACCTATTTTCTGAAAACAATAATCGCGTGCGGCAGGAAAAACACTCCTGCCGACGTGAGGCGCGTGAGCAGTGGCCACACGGCATCACGGGATGCCCCTAAGGAAACCTTGAGCACCGAGGCAGAAAATGGTGATCTCAATAAACGGACGATGTGGCCAGGTACAGTCTCTGCAGACTCTATTCCACAGCATAAAATGTTCATCTGGTGCAGGATTTATCTGGCGACCATAAGAATGCATGCCTTGATCGAGAAAAGAAAGAGGTGGGAACAGTGAAGTGCAAGGGGATATTATAGTCTACC
The DNA here is from genome assembly GCF_013339695.2 of Rhipicephalus sanguineus. Taxonomy (NCBI): domain Eukaryota; kingdom Metazoa; phylum Arthropoda; class Arachnida; order Ixodida; family Ixodidae; genus Rhipicephalus; species Rhipicephalus sanguineus. Next base: position 276,910,344 of record NC_051176.1, on the reverse strand, counting down.
AGGCGACTAGCGTATGCGTACAAAGCCACGCAGAGAAAACTTCGAAGGAAGTTCAGCGCGTGTACCCTTATAAATTGTGTTTCTAAAAACTCTTTCATCTGTGGTGGATAAGGGCGCTGCTTCATATCTTGACGGTTTGCAAGGAGTCATTATACATACGGCGAACCTATATATCCGCCCTCACTCCAAGCAAATATAGGAAAATAACGTTAGAAATGTTGTTGCCGCAGACTAAAGAAACGAAATTATACTTTCCTGCACATATAATGAACCCTCTCCCTCTTGAAATGTTAAACACCCTTTTGACACCATCCCCCTGCATCTAATAATCTAGCAAAAGCAAATGCCCGAAGAGGCCGCTTTTTAAAACAAGTATGTACAGCCGCGCTCAATATGACTTGCAACACGGGAGCACGTGGTCTCACGAGTTTAAAGATTTCGCATTCCTTCCACTACCTTTTATTTCCACAACTAAACGCTGTTCTCTCACTGGGGGATGTTCTCAAATAAGAAAATAATATTAAGTTACAGAAATGAAGCCATTTGAAGCCGTGCGAAATCTTTAAACTCGTGAGGCCACGCACCCCCGTGTTGCAAGTCATATTGAGCGCGACTGTACAACGAAGCTTTGTTTAATAACCATACGCAATACATTATTGGCGTTCCGTGCAGCTGGAAATGTGTTGTCATGTTCAATGAAAGTATGGGACATACAGCGCGAGCAAGATTCTGAAGAATTTAGTCACTCCTATCGTCTTTCATTCTTACTGTCTGGCATTTCTTCGAATACTAGGGCAGGCCATGCAGTATACTGCATCTATCTATCTATCTATCTATCTATCTATCTATCTATCTATCTATCTATCTATCTATCTATCTATCTATCTATCTATCTATCTATCTATCTATCTATCTATCTATCTATCTATCTATCTATCTATCTATCTATCTATCTATCTATCTATCTATCTATCTATCTATCTATCTATCTATCTATCTATCTATCTATCTATCTATCTATCTATCTATCTATCTATCTATCTATCTATCTATCTATCTATCTATCTATCTATCTATGCATGCATGCATGCATGCATGCAGACTGTACCTAATCTGGTGTTTTTAACAAATCCAAATAATGGCAATATTGTCTAGAAATAAAACGCAATAGCTATAGCTGGTCGCACATTTACCACACTGCTGAAATATTTAAATTACTTGCCTGGTAATATGTGGTCGTGCTAAAAACAATTTTAAATTACAGCCGGCCACATTTTCATGGTGCCACATCCCTTACAAGCGCTTGCGCTTCGCATAGGACCCTGTAATACCCTAAAGAAGCTAGAGCAGAAACTGATTTTGTCAATCACCATTTACCATGCGAGTTACGTATCTGTACGTACTACGTCAGCGTCGTGAAAACGCGCCACGCATCTCAACGAGCTCCCCTGCACGGAGGGATTTCTTGAGGAAACCAACGGCGTTGTGGAAAACGCGCGGCCCTGAACACACGTGCCTGCACGCCTGACATCCTTAAAGGTGTTCTATTCCGCCGAATGAGGCATGCGCATGCGGCGTGGTGGTTAGAGCGCCGGGCCTTGGTACTAGAGGTCCCGAGTTCAAGTCCTGCCTTCGGAACCTCATTCTTCTCTTCTTTCGCTTTTATCCATTGTGCACGCTGCGCTGCCGTCACTCGACGCGCGTACCCGTGTGTGTGTTTGGGTGACGTCACAAGGAAGGTCAACCATACGGAATCTGTCGTAATAAACTAAAAAATACTATTTGCATTAAAAAAAAGGGTCTGAACTCAGCTACGCGTAATGGACCAATTCTAACTCTATATTGACGGCTTATCACGCATACTCACGAATTAAAACGCGACATCGTGTCTCTCCCTTTTTTTCTCTCTCTCTCTCCTTTTCTTTAATTATAACGAGCGCTATGCGCTTGATAGCCACGTCATATCGCTGCAAATCTCTCCGCTAAAGGTAGTGTTAGCTCTGATGTGAGTGTTCGAGTCAAAATTAGGCTGATATGACGCGGACTGTAGCCGCTGGAATCGGGAGTACGTGCATTAGTTAAAGATAATAATTGTTAGGGCTTCATGTCCCAAAACCACTATATGATTGTGAGACGCCGTAGTGCAGGGGCTCCGGAAATTTCGACCACATTGGGTTCTTTAACGTGCACCTGAATCTATACATATATATATAGGTACACGGGCCTCTAGCATTTCGTCTCCATCGAAATACGGCTGCCGGGGCCGGGATTCGACCCCGTGACCTTTGGGTCAGCGCTCGAGCACCATAACCACCAGACCAACGCGGCGGGTATGTGTATTACTTAGCCCTAAATTTTCTCATTTCAGTCCGTGAGTACTGTGAACAGGCCGGATTCGTGCACACAATCTGAGTCATTTCTGCCCTTCAGCGATGGAACTGGGCTGGCTATACTGTAGCGGGTTTTAACGTGCAAGGTAATTTTTTTCACGACGTCGTGGTAAGGTTCTTGAACCAGTGTTTACAATAACAACTTTTGTGCGGCACCCATTTAACGGACGCTTACTCTCTCTTATCTCACATGCGTATGCACTCATTCGTTTCTTCGGGGAAAAAATTCCGTTAATTTAATGCAATTCAAGAGGGCTGTTTGTCACGTGTATTAAGTAGGTGATTCATCGTAGCTTACACAAGTTACAGTAATCTGCGCTTTTGAAAAACTATGACGTTGGCGCACCTTTTGATCGCAGTGCTTTGTAGCACTGCTTCAAGGCCTACGCATATTTTATGTGCTGCGTTATTCGTCTATACAGGTGTGTCAGCTATAGCCGAAGTACGTTCGTAACAGGTTTGTTTGGCATGTTGCGTTGCAGGCGTGCGCTAAAAACTACGGTATTTGTGTTTTTCTTGTTTTTTTTTTCTCTTTCAGCGGAAAGCCACCCCCTCATCCCAGAAAATACATTGAGAACATATCACCTAACAATGAACTTCTTCAGGCCTTCGAGGACCCAAAATGCAACCGAAAGTTCGTTGTAACTTCGCTGATCAATTGTTTGTATACATTAGGGCTTCGACACATTTTGATAATGGAGGAGAGGGCAGGGCAGCATTTGCCTCGGCTCGTCTTTTCTGTCAATTCTCGTCGAAATGTCACGTTATATTAATGCAATGATGTATCCCAAATGCTCGCTCACCACTTTGAGAGGCGTAGATATCAAACAAGTATTTAACTGTGCAAGCGCAGAGTGCCGTATGCGTGTGGGTTACATTGAGTGGCAGTTATACCTTCTCTGCTTGAACGCTAAAGCACTGCGGCCGACGGTGCACGTGAGCGCGAGGCCACGCACAACCCTCAGTTCTAGGAAGAAGGCGTGAAACCTAGCGCCCTTGAGACTGCACGACTTTAACGAGACCCCCCAAAAAAGAGGAAAACACAGTCAGCTATGACGACGCGTGGCGGCGCGAGTCTCTTTGGTCAGGAATTCCCTGCAAAGCACGTGCCCCGGAAAACACACCTGCAGCGCCTAATTGTCACCGTTCGGCGCACAGAACGACTGAACTACCGCGAACTTTGTGTGCAGTTACCAAAAGATGCGCGTGGGAGACGCTCACGGTCCTGGGGTCGGCTGCGGTTTCAGCCGGTCGCGTAACGGCGGGCCCGATGCCCACGTCATGCAGCGTGCAAGCGCCGCCGTTCTACAACCGCCCTCACGTTCGGAAGGGTACTTACCGAGCCGCCGTGCCATATTAGCATTAATGGATCCACACACTGAAGTGGAAGCGATGGGCGACAGCGTTGCATGCAGCAGCCGCCATCGCTCAGGCGGCAAACATTCGACGTACCGCGATTACAACCTGAAGCCCACGGGCGAACGGGCGAACTTGCAGCCTACACTACAGGGGGCAACTCAGCTCGGCGGCGCATTACGTCACTATTCAGTCGGTGTAGTTCGTCACGGCCAGCAAAAGCAAACAGGATCTTGTTTGTTTTGCCATCTCTTTGCAGGTACATACATAGCAGCTTTTACCACATAAGACTCAACCGTAGCTCGGACCGTGCAATAATTAGAAGCTACCTCGCGCTGAAGCTTTCTGTAGTTGTTGACAGCGACGCCAAAACAGGCAGCTTAGCGAGCTTTGGAACCAAACACCATCGATCGCTCATTACGAAGCAAGTGTCCGAGGTCCAAAATCGGCCACGTGAGCGCGCTCAATATCATTTCGAATACTTACCATTGAAGCGTGAATATTCCCTCGGTCTCGCCAAAGCTTGGAGCGCATAACATTCACAAAAGCCGTCGCTAATATTAACGTCACCTACAATTATTTTTAATGTGTATAGCGTATTTGATGAGTCGGTCCGAAAATTCCGTCCGCCCGTCCGACCGAGGAAAAAAATGATTAAAAAATAAAAAATGCAGGCCAATCTCGGAGATATCGTGGCACGGACTGACCTGCGGCGAAAGTAAAGCAGGCTTTCCATAATACAATATCGGGCCGACTCGCGCCCCGTGGCCCCATTTTCAATGCAGATGCATAGAATGCACACTTTAAAACCATTGTATGCGCGCCTGACAGCTTAGGAGAAAAAAATAAGACTGTATCGGTGCGGTGTGGAGGAAATGCGGAATGGGAACCACAAGACAATACGTGAGTTCTGTTTAATATTGCGTAGGCATATGCAAACATCACTCTTCCCACAACACGTATACACAACAGCCGCAACGGCAGCACAAGCAAGCCAACGAACATCATGCTACGCATCTCTTGGACGATTTCAGGTCCTGCAGGGATGTCCCGCTTAACTCTCTTATTGTTTCTTTTTTTTTTCATTTACGCACCAGCGTCACTGACGTGATCTCACTTATGACGTTTAGGTCATGAATGAGATCACTCCGGCCTGTGCAATGCGTCTATGGGTGCATCCACTGACATCAAAGGAGAGAATAAAACTCGTCTCAATACATTAGGAAGTTGGGCGAGTTGGTTTTTGATTCATGGCGTGAAAAGGTGCGAATGAGGCGCGAATCCTGTGTAGTCGTCTTATTCGCGTCTTTTTACGTCGTCTGAATACATAGGGGCTGGGCTCTTGTTGAATTTTTAGAAGAACCGATGGATGACGCTAAATGGTCGCCGCCATTACACGACGCCCTTACTGTAGTATAAATGACTGATTTCATTGCGCTGTACTCGTTGCCGTGCGGCCCGTTATTTGTGTACACAATCGAGCCAGCTTGATGCATCGGAAGCTCAACACACCAACAAGGAGCGCCACATGCAGAGGAGAGTAGCACATGCGACGCGTGTTGGTAAAGTTTTGTATCTAACAGAATAAAAAGAAAAGCAAAAAGAGCAGCACATATGATTTCCTTGTATCCACCTACAGATAGCGTTTCGGAGATCCAACTTGCGGAATTAGGTTTCAACCCGTAATCACGATTTATCCTATAGCGCTCACAAATGATTCTTCTTTTGCACCTAGATTGTCGTAAAAGAGCGGGCCTAACTAAGCGCAACTTGGATGGTGGCGCCTTGTTGCTAACGTCCAGGGAGGACTTTAAAATGAACCGCCGCTGTTAGCTCGGTGAAGTCAAACGGAAACGCGTACACTGCCGCGGGGCCGGTTCTGGGCTAGCGAGCGAACGACAGAGGAGCGAGCGAACGACAGAGGCGTGTGTGCTTAGCATGCAGCGTGTGTGCCGAGCCACGCGGGAAAAGAAAAATGAGCCGAGAGAGCTTCTTGCGTGATTCCGAAAAAGCCCACGCATCCGCCGCCGCAATTACAGAAAGCCCCATCGAAGCGGTTTCTTGCTTTCTATCAATTCTTTCTCTCCTGCTGCCCGTCCATAAAGTTACTATCTATCTTCCCTTTCCCCTTCCCAAATTAGCGTCCTTGCCCGGCGCTTCCTCAATACGTCACCGCTTAAGGATGCGCCGAGAGAGCGCCATTCGGCCCCCGTCTGGGACGCGTGTATATACACTCTGTCAAACGCCAGCAGTTTCTTTCGCGTGGATGTAGCTTTCACTCTCTTCTCACGGGTTGACGCCGGGACGCGATGAAATAATTTGCAATGCGGACAGGCAAAAAAGAAAGAGAGGGCAACATTTGTGCGGAGCCGCACGTATGGTGCATGCCAATAAAAATTTTGACGACCCGTTTCGCAACGGTGAGCGCCAAATGCTTGTGGCGACTGCATCAAGAAACCACCACAAACCGTTGTTACCGCTTACGCTTACCGCTTCGTCATCCCGTGACGAACTTCAATGTGTTGCTGAACGTGCAGATCGATTAATCTTCACTTCATACACTGTTCATCTGAGCGAGCAAAGAAGGTTGGACCTGATACCCCGGTCGAGCAAAACCCATGCTCTATTAGAGTTCGGAGCGCAAATACTTGCGTAGATAAACGAAAAATCACCAGGAGATCAAAGTTGACCACATCTTCATTTATACGGCGTCCCGCACAGCCGAGGTATATAGCTTTAATACGTGATACACATCTGCGTTGCGCCCTGCAGGTGGCGGAGATCAGTTAGCACAGTTGTCTGTCTACGATTCCGGCAACAGTTATTTGTGCCTTGCAATAAGAACCTCGAGAAGAAAAACAAAAGACCGTGCTCAATATACGAAACGAAGGGATAAGAGGGAAGCGAAATAACCAGCGCCGTGGTACGAGGCGTGTTTTCTGAAGGCTAACGGAATACCGCTGCCTTTGACCTCTCGCCACGCCGATTTACGAGACAGTTGCAAGCCAGCAACAAGTTAATACGCTGACGAATTTAATTTGTAGCCAGTGAAAGCGTGGAACTCGCCGGATTATTATTTTGTTTTGTAAGGTGCAAGGCTCGATAATTTTTACCTAAACCTTTAATAATTGACCTTAATTGGAAATAATTGACTGCTCGTATTGGCCGTTATCTATGTACGTTTGAAGCAACCTTTCGCAAAAATTCTTTTCGGTCTCACCAGAGGAAATCAGGCAGCAGGTGAGGAACTAAAAGAAACTCTGCACTCGCGCGCGTGACGGCTAACATAGAGCGCCCGACTCAAACGGCTAGCGGTTCAATGTGGAGGAAAACTGCCACTCGTCCAGTTGGCCCACTCACTTCTGAGGCCCGCTCTATCAACCAAGCTACGCACTGCGTGTATATACGCGCTCAAAGATACTGTACGATTGGGAAACGACTTCACTGCAGTGAGGTCAAGTCTTGCGTCAGAATCGAGTGGATTCGACTCCCATCTCGATCAGTGGCATATTATTTTCTCCATATTGAGCTATACTAAATGTTGGCTGTTCGAGTGTCATAGTTTTTTAATTTTTTTTACCCTTTTTTTCTTTTTCCTTCCTTACCTTTCTATCCCCTCTTACCCCTTCCACAGTGCAGGGTAGCAAACCAAAAAACTTTCTTCTAGTTAACCTCCCTGTCTTTCATTTAACCTTTCTCTCTCTCTCTCTCTAGCTCTTCGAGCGCGTGAGTGCAATTTCCTTTATTTTATCACCTGATGGCCGACATTCTCTGGTGAGACCTAAAAGAACTTTGCGAAAGGTTTGTTCAAACGTATATAAGATAACGGCTAATACGAGCAGTTAATTCTTTCGAATTAAGGCCAATTATTAAAGTTATAGGTAGAAAATTATCAAATCTTGCCGCTGACAAAACAAAATAATATTACGGCGAATTCTATGCTTTCAAATGGCTACAGATTAAAGCCAGCAGCGTCTTAACTCGTTGCTGGCTTGCGACTGGCTCGTAAACCGGAGTGACGAGAGGCCATATGCAGCGGTGTGTACTTTCCGTTCGCTTTCAGAATAAGTCGAGCGCCTCGTAAACCACAGCACTGGTTATTCCGCTTCCCTCTTATCCCTTTGTTTCTGATTAAGAACTGTCTTTTCTTTTTCTCGTGGTTCTTATTGCAAGGCACAAATAACTCTTGCGAGAATCATAAACAGACAACTTTCGCCTGCACGGTGCAACGCAGGCCAGATATATAGTTCCTATTCATTCTTCAAACGTGTTGCAAAGACAGCTTTGCACGGCAGCGCCTCATTTGTGGTATATACTGTGCTCTGGACGAAATTAAATTTCTCCACATGTATCCTTCATTTGTGAATTTGCGGGACGACAGTAGATCTCCGCCAAGCTATACTTCTGTTTTTGGCGCCTGCAGCACTTCATCGATGTTTAAGAGCAAGATAAAACACACGCGGCGCCTCATTTGTGGTATATACTATGCTCCGGACGAAATTAAATTTCTCCACATGTATCCTTCATTTGTGAATTTGCGGGACGACAGTAGATCTCCGCCAAGCTATACTTCTGTTTTGGCGCCTGCAGCACTTCATCGATGTTTAAGAGCAAGATAAAACACACGCGGCGCCTCATTTGTGGTATATACTATGCTCCGGACGAAATTAAATTTCTCCACATGTATCCTTCATTTGTGAATTTGCGGGACGACAGTAGATCTCCGCCAAGCTATACTTCTGTTTTTGGCGCCTGCAGCACTTCATCGATGTTTAAGAGCAAGATAAAACACACGCGGCGCCTCATTTGTGGTATATACTATGCTCCGGACGAAATTAAATTTCTCCACATGTATCCTTCATTTGTGAATTTGCGGGACGACAGTAGATCTCCGCCAAGCTATACTTCTGTTTTTGGCGCCTGCAGCACTTCATCGATGTTTAAGAGCAAGATAAAACACACGCGGCGCCTCATTTGTGGTATATACTGTGCTCCGGACGAAATTAAATTTCTCCACATGTATCCTTCATTTGTGAATTTGCGGGACGACAGTAGATCTCCGCCAAGCTATACTTCTGTTTTTGGCGCCTGCAGCACTTCATCGATGTTTAAGAGCAAGATAAAACACACGCGGCGCCTCATTTGTGGTATATACTATGCTCCGGACGAAATTAAATTTCTCCACATGTATCCTTCATTTGTGAATTTGCGGGACGACAGTAGATCTCCGCCAAGCTATACTTCTGTTTTTGGCGCCTGCAGCACTTCATCGATGTTTAAGAGCAAGATAAAACACACGCGGCGCCTCATTTGTGGTATATACTGTGCTCCGGACGAAATTAAATTTCTCCACATGTATCCTTCATTTGTGAATTTGCGGGACGACAGTAGATCTCCGCCAAGCTATACTTCTGTTTTTGGCGCCTGCAGCACTTCATCGATGTTTAAGAGCAAGATAAAACACACGCGGCGCCTCATTTGTGGTATATACTATGCTCCGGACGAAATTAAATTTCTCCACATGTATCCTTCATTTGTGAATTTGCGGGACGACAGTAGATCTCCGCCAAGCTATACTTCTGTTTTGGCGCCTGCAGCACTTCATCGATGTTTAAGAGCAAGATAAAACACACGCGGCGCCTCATTTGTGGTATATACTATGCTCCGGACGAAATTAAATTTCTCCACATGTATCCTTCATTTGTGAATTTGCGGGACGACAGTAGATCTCCGCCAAGCTATACTTCTGTTTTGGCGCCTGCAGCACTTCATCGATGTTTAAGAGCAAGATAAAACACACGCGGCGCCTCATTTGTGGTATATACTATGCTCCGGACGAAATTAAATTTCTCCACATGTATCCTTCATTTGTGAATTTGCGGGACGACAGTAGATCTCGCCAAGCTATACTTCTGTTTTTGGCGCCTGCAGCACTTCATCGATGTTTAGAGCAAGATAAAACACACGCGGCGCCTCATTTGTGGTATATACTGTGCTCCGGACGAAATTAAATTTCTCCACATGTATCCTTCATTTGTGAATTTGCGGGACGACAGTAGATCTCCGCCAAGCTATACTTCTGTTTTTGGCGCCTGCAGCACTTCATCGATGTTTAAGAGCAAGATAAAACACACGCGGCGCCTCATTTGTGGTATATACTATGCTCCGGACGAAATTAAATTTCTCCACATGTATCCTTCATTTGTGAATTTGGCGGGACGACAGTAGATCTCCGCCAAGCTATACTTCTGTTTTGGCGCCTGCAGCACTTCATCGATGTTTAAGAGCAAGATAAAACACACGCGGCGCCTCATTTGTGGTATATACTGTGCTCCGGACGAAATTAAATTTCTCCACATGTATCCTTCATTTGTGAATTTGCGGGACGACAGTAGATCTCCGCCAAGCTATACTTCTGTTTTTGGCGCCTGCAGCACTTCATCGATGTTTAAGAGCAAGATAAAACACACGCGGCGCCTCATTTGTGGTATATACTATGCTCCGGACGAAATTAAATTTCTCCACATGTATCCATTCATTTGTGAATTTGCGGGACGACAGTAGATCTCCGCCAAGCTATACTTCTGTTTTTGGCGCCTGCAGCACTTCATCGATGTTTAAGAGCAAGATAAAACACACGCGGCGCCTCATTTGTGGTATATACTATGCTCCGGACGAAATTAAATTTCTCCACATGTATCCTTCATTTGTGAATTTGCGGGACGACAGTAGATCTCCGCCAAGCTATACTTCTGTTTTTGGCGCCTGCAGCACTTCATCGATGTTTAAGAGCAAGATAAACACACGCGGCGCCTCATTTGTGGTATATACTATGCTCCGGACGAAATTAAATTTCTCCACATGTATCCTTCATTTGTGAATTTGCGGGACGACAGTAGATCTCCGCCAAGCTATACTTCTGTTTTTGGCGCCTGCAGCACTTCATCGATGTTTAAGAGCAAGATAAAACACACGCGGCGCCTCATTTGTGGTATATACTGTGCTCCGGACGAAATTAAATTTCTCCACATGTATCCTTCATTTGTGAATTTGCGGGACGACAGTAGATCTCCGCCAAGCTATACTTCTGTTTTTGGCGCCTGCAGCACTTCATCGATGTTTAAGAGCAAGATAAAACACACGCGGCGCCTCATTTGTGGTATATACTATGCTCCGGACGAAATTAAATTTCTCCACATGTATCCTTCATTTGTGAATTTGCGGGACGACAGTAGATCTCCGCCAAGCTATACTTCTGTTTTTGGCGCCTGCAGCACTTCATCGATGTTTAAGAGCAAGATAAAACACACGCGGCGCCTCATTTGTGGTATATACTGTGCTCCGGACGAAATTAAATTTCTCCACATGTATCCTTCATTTGTGAATTGCGGGACCGACAGTAGATCTCCGCCAAGCTATACTTCTGTTTTTGGCGCCTGCAGCACTTCATCGATGTTTAAGAGCAAGATAAAACACACGCGGCGCCTCATTTGTGGTATATACTATGCTCCGGACGAAATTAAATTTCTCCACATGTATCCTTCATTTGTGAATTTGCGGGACGACAGTAGATCTCCGCCAAGCTATACTTCTGTTTTTGGCGCCTGCAGCACTTCATCGATGTTTAAAGAGCAAGATAAAACACACGCGCGGCGCTCATTTGGTGGTATATACTATGCTCCGGACGAAATTAAATTTCTCCACATGTATCCTTCATTGTGAATTTGCGGGACGACAGTAGATCTCCGCCAAGCTATACTTCTGTTTTTTGGCGCCTGCAGCACTTCATCGATGTTTAAGAGCAAGATAACACACGCGGCGCCTCATGTGTGGTATATACTATGCTCCGGACGAAACTTAAATTTCCTCCACATGTATCCTTCATTTGTGAATTTGCGGGACGACAGTAGATCTCCGCCAAAGCTATACTTCTGTTTTTGGCGCCTGCAGCACTTCATCGATGTTTAAGAGCAAGATAAAACACACGCGGCGCCTCATTTGTGGTATATACTATGCTCCGGACGAAATTAAATTTCTCCACATGTATCCTTCATTTGTGAATTTGCGGGACGACAGTAGATCTCCGCCAAGCTATACTTCTGTTTTTGGCGCCTGCAGCCCTTCATCGATGTTTAAGAGCAAGATAAAACACACCGCGCGCCTCATTTGTGGTATATACTATGCTCCGGACGAAATTAAATTTCTCCACATGTTCCTCATTTGTGAATTTGCGGGACGACAGTAGATCTCCGCCAAGCTATACTTCTGTTTTTGGCGCCTGCAGCACTTCATCGATGTTTAAGAGCAAGATAAAACACACGCGGCGCCTCATTTGTGTATATACTGTGCTCCGGACGAAATTAAATTTCTCCACATGTATCCTTCATTGTGAATTTGCGGACGACAGTAGATCTCCGCCAAGCTATACTTCTGTTTTTGGCGCCTGCAGCACTTCATCGATGTTTTAAAGAGCAAGATAAAACACACGCGGCGCCTCATTTGTGGTATATACTATGCTCCGGACGAAATTAAATTTCTCCACATGTATCCTTCATTTGTGAATTTGCGGGACGACAGTAGATCTCCGCCAAGCTATACTTCTGTTTTTGGCGCCTGCAGCACTTCATCGATGTTTAAGAGCAGATAAGACACACGCGGCGCTCATTGTGGTATATAAATGCTCCGACGAAATTAAATTTCTCCACATGTATCTTTTTGTGAATTTGCGGGACGACAGTAGATCTCCGCCAAGCTATACTTCTGTTTTTGGCGCCTGCAGCACTTCATCGATGTTTAAGAGCAAGATAAAACACACGCGGCGCCTCATTTGTGGTATTCTATGCTCCGGACGAAATTAATTTCTCCACATGTATCCTTCATTTGTGAATTTGCGGGACGACAGTATCTCCGCCAAGCTATACTTCTGTTTTTGGCGCCTGCAGCACTTCATCGATGTTTAAGAGCAAGAAACACACGCGGCGCCTCATTTGTGGTATATCTACTGCTCCGGACGAAATTAAATTTCTCACATGTATCCTTCATTTGTGAATTTGCGGGACAGTAGATCTCCGCCAAGCTATACTTCTGTTTTTGGCGCCTGCAGCACTTCATCGATGTTTAAGAGCAAGATAAAACACACGCGGCGCCTCATTTGTGGTATATACTATGCTCCGGACGAAATTAAATTTCTCCACATGTATCCTTCATTTGTGAATTTTGCGGGACGACAGTAGATCTCGCCAAGCTATACTTCTGTTTTTGGCGCCTGCAGCACCTTCATCGAGTTTTAAGAGCAAGATAAAACACACGCGGCGCCTCATTTGTGGTATATACTGTGCTCCGGACGAAATAAATTTCTCCACATGTATCCTTCATTTGTGAATTTGCGGGACGACAGTAGATCTCCGCCAAGCTATACTTCTGTTTTGGCGCCTGCAGCACTTCATCGATGTTTAAGAGCAAGATAAAACACACGCGGCGCCTCATTTGTGGTATATACTATGCTCCGGACGAAATTAAATTTCTCCACATGTATCCTTCATTTGTGAATTTGCGGGACGACAGTAGATCTCGCCAAGCTATACTTCTGTTTTTGGCGCCTGCAGCACTTCATCGATGTTTAAGAGCAAGATAAAACACACGCGGCGCCTCATTTGTGGTATATACTATGCTCCGGACGAAATTAAATTTCTCCACATGTATCCTTCATTTGTGAATTTGCGGGACGACAGTAGATCTCCGCCAAGCTATACTTCTGTTTTTTGGCGCCTGCAGCACTTCATCGATGTTTAAGAGCAAGATAAAACACACGCGGCGCCTCATTTGTGGTATATACTATGCTCCGGACGAAATTAAATTTCTCCACATGTATCCTTCATTTGTGAATTTGCGGGACGACAGTAGATCTCCGCCAAGCTATACTTCTGTTTTTGGCGCCTGCAGCACTTCATCGATGTTTAAGAGCAAGATAAAACACACGCGGCGCCTCATTTGTGGTATATACTATGCTCCGGACGAAATTAAATTTCTCCACATGTATCCTTCATTTGTGAATTTGCGGGACGACAGTAGATCTCCGCCAAGCTATACTTCTGTTTTTGGCGCCTGCAGCACTTCATCGATGTTTAAGAGCAAGATAAAACACACGCGGCGCCCTCATTTGTGGTATATACTATGCTCCGGACGAAATTAAATTTCTCCACATGTATCCTTCATTTGTGAATTTGCGGACGACAGTAGATCTCCGCCAAGCTATACTTCTGTTTTTGGCGCCTGCAGCACTTCATCGATGTTTAAGAGCAAGATAAAACACACGCGGCGCCTCATTTGTGGTATATACTGTGCTCCGGACGAAATTAAATTTCTCCACATGTATCCTTCATTTGTGAATTTGCGGGACGACAGTAGATCTCCGCCAAGCTATACTTCTGTTTTTGGCGCCTGCAGCACTTCATCGATGTTTAAGAGCAAGATAAAACACACGCGGCGCCTCATTTGTGGTATATACTATGCTCCGGACGAAATTAAATTTCTCCACATGTATCCTTCATTTGTGAATTTGCGGGACGACAGTAGATCTCCGCCAAGCTATACTTCTGTTTTTGGCGCCTGCAGCACTTCATCGATGTTTAAGAGCAAGATAAAACACACGCGGCGCCTCATTTGTGGTATATACTATGCTCCGGACGAAATTAAATTTCTCCACATGTATCCTTCATTTGTGAATTTGCGGGACGACAGTAGATCTCCGCCAAGCTATACTTCTGTTTTTGGCGCCTGCAGCACTTCATCGATGTTTAAGAGCAAGATAAAACACACGCGGCGCCTCATTTGTGGTATATACTATGCTCCGGACGAAATTAAATTTCTCCACATGTATCCTTCATTTGTGAATTTGCGGGACGACAGTAGATCTCCGCCAAGCTATACTTCTGTTTTTGGCGCCTGCAGCACTTCATCGATGTTTAAGAGCAAGATAAACACACGCGGCGCCTCATTTGTGGTATATACTATGCTCCGGACGAAATTAAATTTCTCCACATGTATCCTTCATTTGTGAATTTGCGGGACGACAGTAGATCTCCGCCAAGCTATACTTCTGTTTTTGGCGCCTGCAGCACTTCATCGATGTTTAAGAGCAAGATAAAACACACGCGGCGCAATTTTCTGAAGCGAAGCAGCCGCATGTACCTGCATTCGATACTGGTCGCGGTGCTTTCATGGAAGTTTTACGTTTTGTTTTTACAGTTGCCATGACGACGATTATCTCTTGTCGTGAAAGTGACGCCGCTAGATTGATATGGCGCGGAGCGCGAAATCTGAAGCGGAATGATGACTTTTTACCGCATCGGAAAGCACTTTCCTTAAGTCCGAAACTGCAAGCACGCTGCGCTTCCGGATCTTGTTATGGTCGCCACTGCTTTCGGAAATTACATATTAGGTACTAGACTAAGTAAATTGTAGATAAGACTCCACGGTCGCATATAGGACCATGATGAGGGATGAGGGAACAGAGTAAGACCCTGGGGTGAACCTACACTTGGTTAAGCATGACGCAGGTTTGCAGTCAATTCTGCGGAGTAATAATTAACTACACAGACCGAGCCTCTTATCCGCCCCACTTCTTGCAGGACAAAGTTTTGCAATGAGCAAAAACACATTTGCACTAATGATTATCGTAGCCATCCGCAAAAGGGTATGCGTGTGCGTCTTGCAGGTAGCTGCATTGAACTCTGACACGGACTTTCTGCTGATCATTCGCCTACTACAAAAGGGCGATCATTTTGCTAATGTTCGCCTCTGAGAAATCGAGCAGTGCGGGCGAAACAGGTGCAGTGCTTTTGCCCCTCGCGGAGAAAGCGCGGTGCACCGCGTTCCGGCATTCCCGACACACTACGCGTGGGCACTGGCGACGGTCGGAGTGAGTAGCCATTTCCGGGCAGCCAGGGGGGCGTGCGCGCATCCTTTTACGGCACGCAATCTCCCTTAATCAGCTTCTTCAGGGTTCCGCTAGCGACCCCGCACGAACACGGGAGCTCGAGACAATTACGTCGGGGAGGGCGAGGCTGGCCGCCGTATACTCCAGATATCGATGGCCGCACAACCGGCTGGAAAGAGGGAGAGATGCGCGCTCACGATTTCCCACCGGTACTGGGCGCCAAATTCTTGGCATGTTACGCGACAGGAAGAATGCCGGGCGAGGAACCGTGGCCGCTTTTCCGGCGGCTCCCGCCCAACGCGAACTAGCGGCTGGGACCCGCCCCGGCGACCGATGCGTGCGCGCCGGTATCACGAAGACGGTCACCGCTGCACAATCGCAGGAAGCCGGCCTTTCCCTTCTCGCGCGCCCGCGTAATGGTGAACGGGACGCGGAGGAAATGCCGGAGAGGACGAGGAAGACGCGGCCGCCGAAGGTCTTCTCCCCGAGACCCGCATGGCTGGACCGGATGCGTCGGCCGGATCCGAGCCTTTCGGCCCTCCGCCGTCGCAGGAGTATACGCCGCCGGGACAGACACCGTCGGCGAGGGGCGGAGTTGGCCACTTCGATCACGAGCAGACACCAACGGCGCCTTCCCCTGACAGTGTGCGTGCATACGTGGCGAAGTCGCGAATGGGAATGCCGGGGTCACGCCATTACAAGCGCGCTACTCTCCTCCTCATACCCGAGCTCCGACTCCGCGGCGTTCACGGGACGTCCGGCTCGCTAAACGGGACGACGCGAAGTGGCCCGCGAGCGCGTCCTATTCACCGGCATGCATGCGTCGTCCTCGGCATTCGACTGGCATTGGGAGAGAGACGGACCGGAAGGTCCAACGTTGCCCACGTGAAGCTGCAGTGTTCACCGAGCAGAAATTCGTTTTCTGTGGTCTTGTTGCATTTAATGTGACAGGTGCTACGCCCACTACAGAACCCGTTGAGTTGCCATTTCTGCATCTGAAGACGCGCGTAGAGTCTAACTGTTTGTTTGTTGGGGGTACGAAGGGCGTATTATGCAAGTGGAATCTTCTGATAACGAACATATTTGTCATAGGTCAGAGCGATTAGCCCATAAAGCGGAACTCGCTTATTTTACGATAAATTCTTCGCTTTCTATTTGGAAAGCGCTGTTGATAGCAGTACCATACTGGCAAAGGGGCATATCTCATCATGCACATTTTCTTTTTCGTCACACATTTCCTTATGTCGCCCTTCTAGGGTGGGTCACCCTTTTTGTGTATGCACATAGACACAAGATTATATGATTTTTCTTCTTATTTTTCTAGTTTTTATATTACTTGCGCACGCAACGACAAGCTTTCTTCAAAAAAAAAAAAATGCTCATTACCAGGCCTACGGCTTCTAGGAACATCACTCGTTCAGTTGTTAAATAAGTTCTGACACGAACCTTGGAAATTTTCGCATTGTCGCTCTATATAAAAACAATGGTGTCGAGAACCCTGAAACGAGCATCGTGGTACCTCGGAGCGCATTGAACGTATTTTTAATACCGCTGCCTTAAAAACCACTTTCGGTTTCGATATCGAGGGTGCGGCTTCACAGTGACGTGTCAAAACAGTCTGACGTAAGACAAAGTCACATGGAGACAGCAACTCGTGACGTACTAGCAGCAGCTCTGTCGTCTGCTGTCAGTTGCACGTTGTGCACGTGAACAGCGAATTGTCGTCCAGCGACTCCGACAGCGATTTCTGCGACTGTGTTGACCCGTCGTGATAATGTCATTGCGGTGGGGCTGGCTTGCAGATGATGGACGACGAAAACTCTAAAATCAAGTAAAAATATTCCACACGTGTTTCTGGCTCCGGTGTGTGGAGAGCGTTAACACAGCATGCCAAAGAAACGAAAAATGTCCCTTTTTCAATGCCTCAAATTTGTGTCAGTAGTCCTTTAACTGCGGCTGCCCGAAGCTATTCGTTCAGTTTTTATTTCACTGTGACAGAGACAGATTAGCGAGAAAAGCTGATTATGAACTAAAAGGTGATATTTCTGTTTCCCTACTGGAATGCTGCTTGTTTGTCCATCCGACCGACCAACCATCCCTCTTGTGGGCAGGACATATTTTATCTTAACTATTTGAAGGTGAATTTATATAGACCCACATAAAATTTTGTGTCTCTCCGTCTTTCCGTTACTCCTGCAGGTCACCTGCTCATACTCAGTTCTGACCGCGTCTTAGGGCGAAGAAAAAATTACAACAAAAACTACCTGTCCATGTTTGTCACAGTCAATGCATGCGTATACCATTCAAGCACATCATAGATGCATGTGTTTGACACGAATGAGGGCATGTCACACGACACTCCAAGTTCGTCGTTGGTGAAGGAAAAAACCGGGGAGGGGGATCGAGGTAGCGTATTTGTTTCTTCTGCCGTACTCATCAACATGGGAGGCGAAGCTTCAGCGCCGATATCCCTCTTGCTGTTGAGAAAGAGCAGCGGAAAAAGGCAACCGGTGCTTCCGCTGCATGTCAAGAGGTCATCGAGCGAAGGATTGCCGAGTGAAGCTCACCTGCAGCTCTTGCCGAGGAAGACACGCTTCAAGCATCTGTGATCCCAATTACAGTAAGGCTACGATGACGACAACAGGAACATCAGGAAGCACCACAGTGTGCGTTTCTTTTAACGGTCTTTCTTCCTGCGATGACCCATCGTCCACCAACCAACCAGCTAAGGACAACGCGGTTTACCGTCAGACATTTTGCACTGAGATAGTCAACAACGACTAGAGTAAATGCGTTCGCGGGATTCTAGATGGAGGCAGCCAGAGGACTTTTATACAAGAATACCTAGCTCGCAAGCTCAACCTGAATGTGCTCCGCAAGACACGTCTAGCGCTAAACACCTTCGGAAGCACTTGCTCCTCATCAGCGGAAAGGCGCAACGTGGTGGAATTACAGCTTCGAAATCGGTACAGGCAACGTTACGCTTGACATAGACACTGTTGTTGTCCCTGTCATTTGTCGTGATGTAGCTGATCCGGCGGCCGACAATGAATTTATTCAACCATTGAGAATCCAAGGCAAGCTGTTTGCAAACGACTGCTCAGCAGATGATACCCCGGACTCTGGGATCGGCTTGCTAATAGGATATCATTATCGCTGGCAGGTAATCACCGTTGAAGTCATCCGATGCCCAGACGTTCCAGGTTTAGGGGCAATTGACACTATATTCGGCTGGACCCTACAAGGACCAGTGTGCCAAAAGTTGTGCCCTACAAAGACTCTGAGAGTGGTAGCATTTGTACATGTGTTTCGGAGGGATGAGGGCAAGTGAGCCAGCAGACGAGGACATGGTCAGCGAAGTGTTCTTTTAAAGATGGCGGTGTCCACTCTGGTAGCCTGCGTCGGTCGTATAGTGAGCGAGTTCAAATGAGTCGCAGGAAAAGGGCATATCGCTGAAGCTTGCTGTTTTGGGGCGTTTGCGTCATAAATGGCAGTTTTCCGCGCTTACGTATGAGTTCAGATTGCGCGCAATATGCTTTCTGTCGCTTTCCTTAGTCATTTTGTCGTCGTCCCGTTAAGTACTCCCTCTGTACAAAAGTAATGAAGGCATTAACTGCTTAGCTTTCTGTGCCCTTTTTGTAACGGTTTGCTTTTTGAGGTCTCTAGATGAGCGCATGATATATAATTTCTCAGTACACATATAGAAGCTCGGCAGTCGACTCTCCGTCTATAAAGAGCCATCGCTCGCGTTTTTCTTTAGCTGCCCGTTTTACTACGCAAATGACAAGCACAAACATTCGTTCATCTCGTCACGCACGACCATGCACTCGTGGCACCCCGTTGCGGGACATGGCCGCAACTAAAACAGAACTCGTCAATACCCATGCATTTACATCGACAGGAGGAAGCTCTATCTCCTTCTGGCGTGGACAAGCTGGACCACGTAAGATAATAAAGGGTCACTTGCATGCGTGAGTCCTTTAGATGTTACGGTGCTACTCGCCAATAGAGACGCAAAATTCGATCATCTCGTCACGCTCCGAACTCTCTTGCGTCACTTTCGTCTTTGGGTGCGCTTGTACTCGTGAATTCAGTTGCGCCCATCGAAAGAAATGACTTCGGCGCATAGTATGCGCAGCTCACTTAATAAGAACGCAATATAATAATAATTGTTGGGTTCAGTTGTGAGTCTGCGCGAGTCCTGTTTTCTTCGTCTTTGTCTTTGTGTTTTTAGCGCAGTTTTCGTCGTCATTATGAATTTAAGCCAACTAGCCCGACTTGGTGCTCTACATAATTGTTGGGGTTTTACGTCCCGAAACCACGAAATGATTATGAGAGATGCCGTAGTGGAGGGCTCTGGAAATTTCGACTATACCTGGAGTTCTTTAACGTGCGCCTAAATCTAAGCACGCGGGCCTCTAACATTTTGCCTCCATCAAAATGCGGCCACCAAGGCCGGGATTCGATCCCGCGACCCAAGAAAGCACTATAAGTTCGACCGAATAGGTTGCTACTATCTGCCGTTGCACCAGCTAGCTTATGGTTCAGTTAATGTGCGCCTATTACCGTATTTATTCGAATCTAAGCCGATGTTTTTTTTTTTTTCAAAAAAAAAAAAGCGACGTGCGGAAGTGGGGGGGGGGGGGGGTCGGCTTAGATTCGAGTACAATGATTAAGCTGTCTTTTTTTTTTTCTGGCCTTACGAATTTCGGGAGTCGGCTTAGAATCGGGGTTGGCCTTGATTCGAGTAAATACGGTAATAGCGCAGAGAGGCTTCCTAAAAGCGGCTTGCGGTTTGAAGCGGTGAAAGCACGTTCGATTTTAGCTGGCATAAACGCGCGATCACTCGATAACGGTCGGGAGAAATACGTTTGACGCGCAGAGTTCGCCACTAAGTTTTTGCAGATACTGTACCTGGCAAGTCAAACACCGAAGAGATTGGGATTAAAATGTGTCAGTGCGACTTCTGAACAGGCTCGTTCGGGATTGTGTTGGCAGCTGAGCTTCATGATTGGAATCGAAAACAAAGGAGGCATCACATTCTGAAAGCTTAACATTCAGCACCTGCTGTGCCGTGCACGTGTAAGCCAATGCGAAAGCACTGAAACATGCACCGTTGAATTATCACTCACATGTTTTATTTAAAGATATTTTCAAGTTCCTTATATCCTGTGTTGTGCCCACACTCTTAAAAAAAAAGTTAGGAAAAGGCCTGGAACCACGAACAAGTATATATAGTTAGCAATAGCAGCTGTTACTAGCTTTCTTGGGCCATTACTAACTTCTTGCTGCCTTTTTACTACCTACGTTAGCAGACACTTAAAAGCTGCAACGGTTACTACCTCTTGCGTACCGTTGCTAACGTTTCGCCATGCACCTGTTAAACTAACTTGTTAAACGAACCTTAGAAGTTATTATGACGAGCTTCTTACAGCCTATTTACTAGCACGGGCATCCATTCAACTTCATTGAGGCGATATTAGTAAGCCCCAGTGACCCCGTTTTGGGTCTTGTATATTAGGCCATGTTGAGGCGATATTACGGAAAATAGATATAACATATTGTTTGTTTTAATATGCTTGATTAAAAGTCCTACGCTACGTTGCCTCGCGCACCTAATTAAATTGTACGCTGTATAAATATAGGCGCATAACTTAAACTATTCATCCTGACGCTCAGCTGCTCACCGGCAGAAGCTGCGTGCCCCAGAGGTAGGGCTATAAATACTCGCGGAACCGCTTATGCTTTGTCGTTGTGTATGTGCGCTGTTCTCATTCGTAAAATTTTCTGCATGATTACCTAATGATATATCGCAGTGTTTGTGCTCGCGAATTTGACCGTTACAAAAACAAGTGATTCGTGAGGCGAAAGCGGTAACTATACTCTTTTTGGTGTAGTAACCGTTACTACCTATATTTTACTAGTTAGCAACGAGAGGCGTAGTAACCGCTACTAATTGCGTTTGTAACGGCGAGGGTAGTAACGGTTACTAACCTCCCCGTTACTAACCGCACTTACTAATAGAGCAGTAGCATATGTGACAAGTAGGTAGTAAACCGAAATTAATAAGTATCTACAACCTTTTTTTTTTTAAGAGCGCATGACAGGCAATCGTGGGATGGTGAATACTGAAGTATGATCCATATTTAAACTCTCACAAATGTTCTAACTCTTGCGAAGACAAAATCTTTGACTCCTCCTGTCCTTGCTTTGGAAAAAATCCTTAGTGGAGAGTTCTAATTCCAGTGCCTCCTTCATAAAATTTTTAACCCATTTTTCTCTTCCTACTCCGTTCAACCCCCCCCCCTTTTTTTTTAAGGTTACATTTGTCAATGTTACAGCCCTTTGCCGATATCATTGATTTCCTTTTGGCGCGTATATCGTAGTGCGGAAGCGTTGTGCGGTACGCGATGTGTGGTTTTAATGATTAAACATGCGATTGACGTCACGATCACATCGATATTATCAGACTATCTGCGAATACGCACGGCAAGCATGTGCGGGAGGGGGGGGGGGATGACGCTTGGGGGGTGCAGTCGAACCATTCGTACGTCGCTTACGTGGTCGCGCCCTTTCACAAAACTGTTGGCATAGAGCCGAGGAAAGTTAGTTAAACAAGAATGTTCGAGGTAGCCAAAGAAATGCTCTCGAATTTAGTAGTAACGCCAATTTTACTGACATGATTATGGGCCCGTATTAAAAAAAAAAAGAACGTCTTACGCCAAAATAGTTCGTAAGAGAAAATTTCAGCCTATCCGCAAGCTGCACATATTATTAGCGAAGCCGGCTGGCCAGTGTGAAATTATCACTTACACAAGCAAGACATTGTGAATTCGGCTCTTAATTGTGCGAATCGCGTACGTCTCAGCGCGGCGCGGAATGCATGCCAAAACCACGCGCTTCAATAATCGCGACTGAGAGACCTTTGGGATCCCCTATAATATCCGCCGACTGGCTGCGTGATTAGCTGCTAGAAAGCTCTATCAGATTGGCAGCGCTCGCGTTCTACACCCACGAGAAGACGGGTGCTGACGACCCGCCGAAAACGCATGCATCATTTTTGCCTCGCACGCGAACCGAGTCATCGTGAGCGCATTGCGCGGTATACGTCGCCGTGCGAATGTGCGCCGGTTGTGAACCTCGCCGCGCCGCAGCAAAGTGTAGGAGGTCAAAAGCAGCGAGACGAGGGACCGGCGGGGCGCTGTCTGGCGACCCTTGCCCCTCGGTCTGATCCGTGGGTGCAATGTGTGCCAACGCACCTTTCCCGAAACTTGTTAGCGCGGGGAGCGAAAACCCGGCCATTAATCGGACCTAATTGAAGCAGCCAGGCCTGGTTGTTCCGCCGCTCCTGCAGTCCTCCGGCCTGGATCCCGTTCGCCCACATGGCGTGCGCTGTGAGTCAGGTGCGCAAGGGCTGTCCCGGTCATTGGCTGCAGTGCCATCATCATCAGCGTCTTCCTCGTAAGTGCGTAACGGGACGAGAGTAAAAAAAGTGGCCACATGCATAGGCGGGAAACTGCGATCCGTGTGGCCCATTCTTGGATGCGCGCCGTGGTGAAACCGCCCCGCATATATCTCCTTTGCTGCCTGCGAAAGTGGATGATGCGTGGCATCCACTTTCTCGCCACAATGCGAAGGATACTTCTAGGAGGCCCCGCGTAGTAGTGTGCACGCGAGGATCAACAGACGCACGTTGATTTAGCGCGAGAAAACGGGAGCGTTCGACCGCCTCGGCGAGCGAAGGTTGCGTTAAAGCTACTTTTCGCTGTGCGTCGCAGCATGCCCGAACACGCCTTACGGCGGACGATTTTGAGAACCTTGACACGCTGCCAACTCGACTGACCGCTTCGTGTTTTAGGTTTTTGTTCGGCTCAAGCTCCAAGTGTGCGGAACCGGCATTCGCCGATGCTAAATATAGTACCGTATAGTGGTCTGCTTAAACGTTTGCCCACTAGACGCTCGCGTAACAGTGCCGCTTCGTGTATCGAAGTCGGAAGCGCGCAGCCGGTGAGTATTACCAGCGAGCACGTTCTTTTCTTCGTGCTAAGCGCAAAGGCGGTTCTTCGATGAATGCGCGCCATACCGTGAGGTATCTCGAGACGCACAACACACGTCGGCGCCTTTGGTGTCTCGACGTAATTGCACGTTGAATCACCTCTGCTCTTCCTAACCGGCACCATTCTCTGAATTTTTTCCCCCACGGTTAAAAAAAAAGCAGTAAACCGGAGGTGTCAAAGAGCGAGGCGCACGGTGGTGCTGGGCCGCGCGTGTGCCGTACCAGGCAGAGCCGCGTTCCTGAGGCACGCACCCCGAGTGACTCGCTGGCTGACTGGTGCTCACGGCCGCGTTCCACAGCTGCCTTCGGCAACAATCAGTCGCCAAGAGCGTTGCATCGCACAACTTGGTCAAGCCAATACGAAAAGGAAGCGTCCGCTGCCCGACTGATTTTTGATAAAGCGAGCAGTGTAGGTAGATTCGTACCTGAAGGCGCCTTGAGGAACTGCTTTCGTTCTGCAGCACCTGACATTGAGCCTTGCACACCTTAGAAATCGTTAAGCAGTAGTGACCTAAGCCGGCTCTTACCCAATAGAGCAAAAAAGTGAATGAAAAGGGTACAACTGCCTTCGAGAAAGTGTGTCGTAAGCCGCAAGCGGTTTCATTCTCGCCGGCAGCCGCCGTTCGATTCGCTTGAGTGCCGAGCGGTGTGGAATGCGTTTCCGGATACACGATCTCAGTGTCGAGCTTTGCAAGTCGTACACAAAAGTGGTCTGTATAGTGAGGCGCTCCATCTGCAGTGTTACTTGAGTTCTTATTCAGCAATGGCCGACAGCGCGGTTTCGGCCCTTCTGCCTGATTTACAAAGAAAGTGGTTGCAACGTTCATATGCAAATCATTATGCGCATTTATTTTGCAACAAACTTACATTAATCTTTTTTTTTTATCAGATCTCTCTAAAGACTTGTAGTTACACCACGAAATTATATGCAGAATAGAGAGACGTGAGCGAGGACCACGATAGTAACTATCGCGGTAGTATCGTGACCTCGACAGAGCTTCCCATATCGGTAGCACGTTAAAAAGTTTTAATCCGCCGTTCAGCTGTATACCTAGTGATAAAGTTGGAGAAGGAGGGAGGAACGAAGAGGAAAGGCAGGGAGGTAAACCCAGTTTGGGTTCGGTTGGCTGCCCTACACGTGGGGTGGGGGAATAATAGATAGGATAGAGAAGAAAGAGTAAGAATGAACAGTTAGTTAAAACACACACAACACGAACTCGCTGGAAAGTGATTCACTCGGGAGCAGAATATATTTTGTGTAAGCCGCGACAGGCACAGAGGACAAACCGAGCATGCACGAAGCTGAAAAAGATTGATATTCGAATTTCGTCACTGTCTTTCTTTTTTCTTCCTTTCCGCAAAATTTGCATTTGGCGGCGTCAGGTTGCGTCACATACGGTACGCGCTGACTATACAGCAGCTCGCCAAGAAAAAAGACGTCGTGGGCTGAAAAGCAATCGGTCACTTCGTAACGTGTGCTCATCCTCATTCGCCGCGGCGTCCAGCGGCAAGATTAGGTTTCCTCCCCTCCCTTCGCCTCAAGCACAGGCGCGCGAAACACGAAAGGGGTTCCGGCTGAGCACGACGGCCGTCGCCGTGTGCTTCGTGCGGTTGTAAGAGAGGGAAGCGCGCGAGAACCTTGAAACAATGGCGCCTCGGCGCTGACCCATGGGATGGCCTGATATGTTTTATTACCCGAGACCGGAGCGGCCTTGCATACCAACTCTGCGGAGCCGGCAGTCATGCCGGTGTTCTCGCTTTTTCCCGACACCGTTCGCTTCTTCGCGTGCTTCCTGATCCGGCGCTCAGGAGTGTCCGCTACATGTCGTTCGCTTCGGTAACAACGTGAAGCGTATTCCCATGACGCGACCACGACTTATTGTTACCAGCGCACGGTAACCACGCTGTCATATAGGGTGTATTTCTTTTTGTTTCAGCTCGTACAATGACTTATTTCTCTTTCCGTCATGCAGACACAATTCTACTTCTTCAACTAAATTACTCTGCAGACGGGCACGACCTCCACGAGAAATCAAATTTAGTATCTGACGAATTACCGATGTCTCGACAATTAAGTTTAGAAACAGTTATATTACGGCGCGTATTTACGAATCGCAGCCGGTGACTTCGAAAGCTCTATATCCGCTTTGAATGAATCCGGGGGATGACACCGGTTTCCGTATATACGCGTTCTAAAAGTTCGCGACCAAATGGAACGCGACCAAATGGAACGCATGCGTTCCATTTGGTCGCGAACTTTTAGAACGCATTAAACGACGTTTTCATCTCATTATTTGTTCCCCCCGTTAATTGTATAAGGGCGCGGCGTCAATGCAATCACCGAGTGCGTACAGCGGAGGCGTCGCAGTGTGACGTTTGCTTGCTTGCAGCGATGACTGACGTAATACCGAGAGGCGGCATAAACAATGTCAAACGACGCGCGTGAGCATGATGTTTGTTCAGAGCGGCAATACGTTATTATCCCATGCTGCCGTCCATGTGCCTATAATTTACGAAAGTGCGGCAAAACAGAGAAGGAGAGAACGAGAGAGGATGAAAAGAAATAAAGTGGTTATATCAACAAAACAAAAATAAATAGGGTGCTGTAAAATGACGATAGTTGACTTATAAGCATTAATCTCATATCTGCAGGTAGCGTTTCTCAATGTACAGGTTGACGTACAGCCTTGCCAGGACTACCGACAGCTGATTCGGCCGAGCACGATTTATTCAGGTAGATTCAGAAACTCGTCACAACGCACACAGGCAGGCTTGATGGCGAGCGCAGACGAGTTCAAGTGGGAGTTCAAGCGATATTCGAATTGCAATTTTTTCGCAAAATTTCCCACTGTGAGCATTAACTATCTCTATATTCATTATCTTTACTTACACGTGCCCGTTATTGCAGTTAAGTATAGCAATTAATAGACCTTTTTGTCGCTTTTATTTAAACTTATTTTGCTGCAGGAAAAGAGGAATAAGTTTGGAACTGGGGCGCAAACAGTGCTGGGCAGTATCGAGCATACATGTATCTTAGGTATACTATCTTAGATACTCTTTGGGTATCTTGTATCTGTATCGCAATACGTCTCGCAAAAGGAGTACCTAGCTGCATCTGTATCTCCGATACATTCAATAATGTATCGTGTATCTTAAGATACAAGCTACTTCTATAATAACTACACTGTGCGAAACAGTAAACGTTGGCTGAACTCCACTTAAGTTGATTCTGCTGCCACTGAGCCACCTGAATAAAATTAAAGACAGTGACTACCTTTTATCTTTCCGCCAGAGTCCTCCAGCGAGAGCAGGCGATGAGGTATGCGCGTCCCTTTTGGTGGAGCCAACGCCTCCTCTAGTGGAGCAGAGTCACGTGGTTGCGCTCGCGCCATCTCGACAAAAACAAGCTCGCGAACGTCTAGCGCAGCTGACCTTTTGTTTTCTCGATATTTTCTTTCTTTTTAGTTATGTCGATGCCATGAAATTTGCTCGTGGCCACTGTACTGTGCTGCATACTCCAATGCGTGCGGCGTATTTCACGCAAATTTTGATGCCGCTATAGTGTCGTTATCGAAGTTTCTCTTGCGTGGTGCTTCGTTACGAAGTCTGAAGAATGCAAGAATGGGGCTGCTTTGCGTCTGGCGGCTTTCACACATCAGCGATTGCAAAGATCTCGTGGATGTTAGTTTGACTTACACGCGGATGAGATTGACTTATATGAAAATGAGATTCTGTCAACTATCGCACTGGTGGTGATTCCAGATGCAATAGTACAAGCATTTACGCGACAGAAGATATCTTGACGTACTGTATCTTTGTACGACTGTTCTATCTGAACGACATATGGTTTAACATCATGTGGCGCTCGTTAGGGTATTTTTATATTGCGCCCAATTGGTTAATGAACTAAGTGCAACTATGCAAACAATTTTATATTCACTTTAGGGCCAGGTGCGTTTCGTTACGTTTTAGAGGGCATGCAAAACAACCGATGCAATTTTTTGTGCAACGTACATGCTTCGTGTTTTTTTCCGGCGTTGAAAGAAAGCCCACGAAATATGACCACCTGACTGCGCTCGTGTGCCCTGGCGTAGCAGTGCTGGCCAGTATGGTTAAAGTATGGTTAACCCCTCTCCCCCACCTTCCGATAAAAATTTCTCCCTATACGCTATTGCTCATGTGCTACCGTGCTGCAGCACTCTCAAATGTGCATCGAGCGCAACAACCGGAACATGGACCGCGGCGAAATGAGCGGCCGCAGGCTTCGGCTTCCCCGTGTTTCAGCATTTTTGACGGCCGCACGTGACAAGGAAACGACATCGTCCCTGAGAGCGACAGGCTGACGGTCCGCGCGCCGGTTGTTTCGCTTGAATCACGTTTGAGAGCGCTGCTGTACGGTAGCGCATGAGCGCAGTCACGTGGTTTTATTTCATATTTCGCGGGCTTTCTTTAAAAGCCGGAAAATCACCACGCAATATGTACACCGTCACGAAAATTTGGATCGGTAGGCTTGGAATGCCCTCTACGACGTGACGAAGCGCACATGGCCCTCAAGTGGATATTATAGATTTTGTACAATTAACCTAAGTTAATTAACCGATTAAGCGCAATATATACATACCATAACGAGCGCCACGTGACGGTAAACAATATGCCGTTGGTTTCAATCTGTCGTGGATAACCACTCTTTTTTTTTATATTTGGGTCTAGCTAAGTGAAGCACCCTGTATACTTTAATGAAAACCAGCAGAAATCTGCTGGTTTTCATTATGGTTGCGTCAAACAAAGGAGCGAGCCCTCGCAAATTTCCTTCCTTCATTCACCCTCTATTCTTAGTCACTGTGATTAGTTGATACAGAGCTGCCTTGCTATTTTACTTAGATATATTTGTTTTCCTAGTTTGGGTCATCGTAAAGTTTATTTACTGTTACAAATCACCAGGGTAATCGGAGCTATAAGTGCACTGGCGTAAATCGCAGTAGTATCCTGCGACGCTTTCTGTCACTACAGTACGTCTGAGACGTTTCTGGGCGGCACAAGTTATCTCGGAAACATTGCACGTTAGTGAATACATTGCTAACGGACGCTTTACGCCAGCACATATGTAGAATGTGAAAAGTCATTGAAGTTTTATGTCCTCTATGTATGCACGATGCGTCACAAAAAATATCGCTACCAGTGTTGTTGCTGCTGTACACCTGTCGGGTGATCCTGTACTGCGAAAACGGTGATACGTTTACGAGCAAGGTAAAACTGCACAGCGGCATTTGCGCCATCGTGCGAAGGCTTCTTATTGACTCCCTTGTAAGTAGATGGCAACCCACTAGCTCGTCGGCTAGTAGAGCAGCGACACCCATCAATTACAAAACGTGTCAAGCAAAAACCGCTGACAGAGTAGAGCACAAAAAGCCGTCAAGTTAAGCAGCCAAAGCAATCTCAGTAAGTTGTTTCGGAATGAAACTAATATACTTTTAGCAAGAAATGAAGAACTTTCGCGATACTAACAGATCTTCTATTAAAAGTGAACAAAGTTGTTCGCAGTTAAGAAATTTTCGGGCAAACATTTTTGTACATCGGCGTTTGCTACTTCATTATATAGATCTACAATAACAAATTTGCAAATGTATCGAAGTATCTTAAGATACAATTGGGAAGTATCGTACCGGATGCAATAATTCCGGTATAGTATCTTGTATCTGTATCACAAATACTTCTTGTCTGAGTATCTTGTATCGTATCGCGATACAATTGCAAAGTATCTTTGCCCAGCCCTGGGTGCAAATCACGCTGTGAAACAAGCAGATACGGTCGTTTGTAAAAACCGCCAAGTAAACCCTGGGGAGGTATCTACAGAAAACTTCGCTTCGAAACTACAGAAGCGCATCACTCGCATGCCCGAAGCACAAACCCCGAAGCCGACACTATAGGATTTTTGAGACATTCACTTTCCTTCCGTTTAGATTCAATACAATGTACTGCGATTTCAGATCTATGTGTAGTTAGTTCCACGCTCTTAGTCGACTCAGGAGCAACACAAACCAAAATAACGCTTGCAGGAAAATTATAGAGATGCCAGCTGAGTGACAAATGGACGGCACCTCGGTCAATTAATGTTTTATTGTTGGTCCGGCAGAATGCGCGCTTTGCGAAGGAGGACCTTCGTTGCGCGCCTGCGTTGGTCCGGCAAAATGCGCACTTCGACCGACCAGGCGTGGTCGCCCGCGGTCGCAGGCGCCGTATATTTAGAGGGGATCAGCAGACGGCTCCCACCTGTGCACGTGTTCGTGTTTTGTGCTAATCGAATAGTTTGCGTTGAATCCATAGACAGCACGAAGGTTGCGTCGCTCGCTGCAACGGGCGCGTCTCTTTACGCCAGCATATTGTTTGAGTTAAGCCAGGTCTTATGCTAAAGGAGTGAGCTGCTAGCTTTACTTCGTATAACATTCCAATTTGTTTCTATCGCATTCATTGATTCAAAGTAGCGGCGAAACTGACTTTTTGATCTGATTTTTATTAAGCTCAGTACGGTCACTTGAGATTTTCTACCGCACGCCACGTTTTTCAAGGCCAGCGTCTGATGTGGCTTTGAGGGCTTTCGCCTTAATAAAAGTGTATATGTTGCCCGAAACGAACAGAATCCACCACTGGCGACGGACGACTCGTTGACGCAAACAAAATGTATATTACTGCATGCGCTTCGTGTTTCGTTGTTTTCTTGAAGTAGTAAATCAGCTTCGAAACTCGAATGTGCATACGTTGAAAAACAAAACATAGCCTTCAGAAGAGATAAATGCATGGACATGCAGGATACCGTGAGTGTAAGTACCGGTTTGATACTATTTTGCACAGTAGAAAGGAGTGAAGGAAATAAAATGTGGTAGAGGAAGAGAAGGAGTAAAAAAAACTGAAGAAATACGCATTCATTAACGCGATGCAGCTTTCACACTCTGTCGCATAGTCCAGAAGTACTTAAGTATTGCAGCAATGAGCTTCAAAAATCAAGTACTGTACCAGGTCTATAGACCAGTCTCCCAGGAATTCCTCTTCCATCAAGGGGTGATCGTGCAGTTTATGAAGCAGAATCTATATCATTTTCCTATAGCTGTACTGGGATAGTCGCAGAGGAGGTGCTTGATCGCTTAGTCGCAACCGAAGTTGTCGCAAGCAGGGCGCCATTCCAGTGCGGAAAGAATAGGCGCTCGTGAAAACCACGTCGGCACAGAAGTGTTTGGTCAGTTCGTGGCATACTCCGAGTTGCACGTATAGTTGCAGACGCCGGTTGAAGCTGCTGAGACGTGCGTTGGCAAATCCGTTTGATTTCCGGGGGGCCAATGTTATATATATATATATATATATATATATATATATATATATATATATATATATATATATATATATATATATATATATATATATATATATATATATATATATATATATATTTGATGTGATGCTCTCGACGACACGCCTACTATGAGGTATTATGAGCTTAATTGCTCCCGAATAGTTGGGGTGGGCGAATATTTGAATATATCGAATATGGAATCGAAGCGTATACAATTTGATTCTGTCTTCGAATCGAATAGTCACTGCTCGTAAATACGAATATTCCTCAGATAGTTTACAATATTTCAGATTGTCAGCTGCACCCAAATAAACACAAACTTGATGCAAGGTTATTTACGATAACCTTCATCGGGGCGAGGGCACAGTGTAGGCGTAAATCACGTGAGCATGCGCAGTGCAGGCGGATACGTCACTCGGTGAGCCAGACTTTACAGAATGCGCAACAGTCATTTGCCCACGCTGAAAAATTACGTCCACGCAAAGGATCTGCTTGTTTGTTCCAGCTGATGTTCAATTTGTGCTCGCAATGCTAGAATTATGAATACTAGGGTGTGAATGTCATTCTATATTCACTGTAAAAACGGATGTTCAATATTCGAAAACGATTCGATAGGTATTCTATATTCGATTCGATTTTGGCAATATTCGATTCGGTCTCAAAAATAATTATTCACACACACCGACCAGTGAAGAGGTGTTGTGCGTGGTATAAATGCAGAAATACACTTTCTCAGCATCCCTGAGGGCGTAAACATTGTCACAGCGGCCACAGGATACTTTTCTTGTTGCCACAGTGTGCAAGCAAAGCGGCCGCGTAAACTCGATGAATATTTATGCCTCCGTGACGCAGGCGTCACGTAAATGAAGATCATCAACACAGTCCGCAGCAGAGCGAGGGCGGCACCGAGGACCATGACGGCCCACCGATCACAATACCGGCCTCCACGTCACCGGAGCCGTGCGTCGTGTTTTTCGCACTCCGAAACAATTCCCCGTCGCGCGAAAATCGACGCGACCGGCGATCAGTGGCCGCCGCGCGTCGCCGATTTGACGCAGGGGGCGATTTCCGGCGATCCTCGGGCGCAGCGCGAAGACGGGCATCACCCATGCGTAACCGGCGCGCGCCCATGGCCGCGGCTGTGAGCGCTGACCGAAGTAAACGGCGGCGCGTCGAACGAACACTCACCGCCGAAGTACTGCGTGCCTCCGCAGGGTTCATGCCTGGCGTGAGAGCACCGAGCGTCATCGGATTCCTGTGTCGTAGGTTCCGGCCTTGTAGGCCCTCGGGATCCGAGTGACATGCGGCGTCAACGGGGCCCGATACTTGTTTTCGGGCGCAATTTGCTCGCATTCTACCGGCTTCCGCGCCAGGCGTGAATGAAAGTGAGGGAGCAGATTTCCGGGAGCGGATGCGTGCAGTACCCGCCAGTACCCGCCAGTTCACAGAAAAGCGGCGGCGCTTGTATACACGCTGCCGCACACCGGCGTGGTTGGGATGTCGAGTCGAATGCTGACGTAGGTGAGACGCAGCACGGAGCATTGATATGCCGCCGGAAAACAAAACACGGGGCAACTCTCTGTTATGAGGAGTGCGTGTGTTTGTGTGTGGGAGAGCTGGCGGTGGAGCGGGTGACCAGGTCACGCGGCTGTCTGCGGCCACGCATGTCTCCCTCGAAGGGCAAACGGACGACTCGCAATTTTCTGTGACGTTAGTGCAGGGCCCTGCTGCAGCCATTCGGTGAACTACACATTATTGCGTGTCGTATTCCCTACACTGTAAGGTGCCAACAGCTACAAGAAAGGTGTCGTTAAATAGATGCACCTGTTTACACCCTATTACAACAACGGGCAGCAGGAAACATAAAAACAACGATAATAACAAACCCCCACAAGCAAGTGTCTTGGAAACGATATAGTGATGAATGCCAGCCTAGCACAACAATTCCTCTCGTCGTGATTTCGTTTGCGTAAATGAATCCCTCTACGCTGATAGACGTCATCATTTACGTCCGTGCGCTAATCGAAAGCTCCCGTTCTCCTACGCACGTTGAGGTGATCGAGCTAATTGCTCGGCTTTCTGTCACGCAGACAAACGATAAAGAAAAATAAAAGCTATGAGAGGGACTGTTTATGAAAGCGAATGATATACAATGTCGAAAGTCCGGCGGAAGCCTCATTTCCTCCGATGAATACGCGCTCCCACAAGTGGTTCACGACTCGTTTATGTAATTTACGATGCGTTACGCCATATTGTACATAACTCATTCACTAACATTATATGTGACAAGTGTTTCAGATTTGCTACTCATTGCAAGAGGAAGGTGGCCGCACGCACGATGAAAACAGCAAACTGCCTTGTCAGCAAACCGGGTCAAAAGTCTCAGCAAACCTATGCACGTGATCTGCTTCTTCTCGAAAGACAGACCTTATAGAGCGAGGTGGTTCAGCTTGTCTGTCAGTCGTCCGGCTTCTGCATAACGAATAAAGTCCTAATAACGTGATCAAATCGTACGGTACATTATTGTTGGTGCTCTTTTTGTACGGGAGGAACCTAATACCATGAAATGTAATTGTAAAATGTTTTGCATAGCCTTGTATAGTATAGTATAGCAAGGGTGTGGGAAAGGGAAGTGAGGCTGAGGAGGAGGGGCGAGAGTGAAGCATAGTATAGAAAGAATGACAGAGAGAGAAAGAAAAGCAGAGAAAGAATCAGAGAGAGAAATAAACAAGTAGAAATAAACAAAAAAAATACATGGAAAAATAAACACCAGACGTGCGCGGAAAGAGCAGCGCATTCACAGCGAAAGCTGGAAGAGCGGCATTTCTAGAGCCCGTAATGAACTCTGTTGTGGCCACTAATACAAGTACACTAGCAACGTATACCCACTACGCCACAAATCATAATTTTTGTGAAGTTGGGAAGCACCCACCACGACATTATTCGTCATTTTGCGGAGAAGCGAGGTACCATCTGTAAGGCATTATGTGCACTTTGTTGATGCGACGGTTGATGACGATGAAGAGTTATGGCTGATCCCTTTGTAATGGGTTGGAAGCTTTAAACGACCCACTAGTTACGTAATTCGCGTTGTGTGACGCCCGGTCGTTATTTAACTCTCCTACCGCGCTTTATAACATACGTTAGCGTGAGAAAGAGAGAGAGGGAATTATTTTTATTGAGACCCTGAGGAAATGGATCATGGGAGCTTTATGGGCTTCCTTGGCAACCAGTAGAAGTGCACTTGCGAGGAACCCACTACGCTATAAATCATCATAATTTTTGTGAAGTAGGGAAGCAGCCACTATGCAATTTTTCGTCAATCTGCGCAGAACCGTGGTACCCGCTAAACATCTGTAAGGTATTATGTGCACTTTGTTGATGCTGTGGCCGATGACGATGAAGAATTATGGCAGAGCCCTTTGTAATGGGTTGGAAGCATTCAACAACCCACTCGTTGCGCTACTGGCATTGCGTGACGCCTGGTTACAGAATTCGCGTTGTGTGACGCCTGGTTGTTATTTTACTCTTCTACCACACTACATTACATACGTTAATGTGGTTCCTTCCCGATATGAAGCCTGTGTAGGGTCTTTTTACACAGCAGTTTCAAGCACTGACATGGCGCTGAGGTTGAGTACTGGGTTCCCACGCAGAGGGCCCAGGTTGGAACCTCGTTCCATCCTGGATATGTTTTGCTTATTTCGTTTTTTTTACTTATTTCGCGCGATAGTGGTTACGGACAACGGCGGCGGCGGACAACTAAGGCGCCAAAAATGGCCCTTATGATCTCATAACAGCTTTCGCTGTAAAACAGAGATAAGATGGAAAAAGAAAGAAAGAGAGGAAGAAAGAAGAGAAACAAAGCAGGCTGACCAGCTCCGCACTTCCTTCAGGCTTGGCACCGCTAGCGCATGAGCTGCCTCAATTTTCTTTGTCGTTGGCTAGCTTTTGCTTAGGCCTCCAGTATGCTTTTGTTTGTTGGTTCTTTTCAAACAATGCGTAGTTTCGTGTTGATGAAACAACAGCAGCAATGAAAACGCAATGTATTATTGAATTTGACTATAGAGCCCACCGTTCAGACGATCCAGTTCTGAACATTTCACTTCTACAGCAGCAACGACGACAATAAACTCTCAAACGAAGTCATGAGTTCGAACCGCGCCCGAGAGGGGGTTTTATTTCTGCCCAGTGGCATTCTGTGATGACAGCCCTATCGACTGATGGTCGACTGTGTTGCGCAAAAACCTCTTTGCAAACTGTAGTATGATGGCTGTATCATCGTAAGAAGCAGAAAAATAAAAGACAGCGACTTTAAAGACAGTCGCTTCGAGTCCAAGTGTTGGATCAGAGTAAATGTTGTCCTCGAAAGGACTCCCATGCATAAAAGGCTCAACAGCAGCCTCGGGAACTGTGGTCGATTAATTTCAGTTAATCCGAGTTTCAACGTCAATGTTGTTAGGTGTTCCGATTTATATATTGATGAACAGCGTAGCATACACGCAAGGTAACACCTTCATGCGGGCAGCAGCTTCCGAATTTGAACAAAAAGAAAAAGCGCGCAAACTGCCACTGATCCATTCGTTGCTTTGGGTGCGAGTAATTACCTACTTCGTGCTGAACTCACGAATGTGGAACTCTGCCGTTTATCCGTTTATCCCCCAAGATGCAACACGTTTTCGAACGCAACGCAGGCGACACACAGGCGTTAGAAGTCGTCCTTATTGCTTTTTTTTTTCCTTTCTGCGGCTACTAAACAAATCACGAACCGGCCCAAAGTAGCACTGTTTCATTTCGTCTCCGAGCGCGCTCGTTCACGAGGTGTCGTGCGAGCATCCAGCTGCTGACTGGGGGCCGTTGTAGCAAGTTGAAATCATTACGTGAGGCGACTTTTGGCGCGCTTGGATGAATGACCGCCGCGACGCTTTCAGAAAGTTGAGAGGGGGGTTATGCTGATTACGGGTTTGATGAAGGGGGGAGCGAGGGTCCAAGCTCAGCGGGGCTGCGCGCGGTTCCTGGCGGGGCCGCCGGCGCATGAGTGAACTGACCCCGTCGGCCGTAGTCGAAAATTGGCGGCACGAGAGAGTTGGGCGGCCGCCACGTGGGAGGTGAAGGTTCCGCTCAATGGGGGCCTGTCACACGGGGCGCTCCGGCCGCGCGCGGACCGGTGAAAGCGGCCGCCAGGGAACGACCGGCCGGGCAAGTTTCAGCCGCCGCCGCCGCCGACTTGCCTCCGGTGGCCCCCGAGGACCACGCCGGCGGCTGCTGCTCCTGCTGCCAAGTTCAAGGGCGGCACGGGGTCCCGAGGAGAAGAAACGCGGCCGGGCGTCGATCAAGCCGCCGGGATGCGCACTCGCTGAGGCACGGAATGCAAGCGCCACAGTACAAATGGGCCCTTGGTTCCGAACTGAGGCCGATACTTGCAGCATCCCTCCTTATAAATCGAAGTAGCCTACGCGCGAACGATTGCCGTACGTACAGCGGTGGCTTAGTGGTCATTGCGTTCTGCTGCTGAGCACGAGGTCACGGGCTCTATTGCCAGCCACAGCGTTTTGGCGGGGACGAACTGCACTAACATTCGGGGTGAACCTTGAATAAACCCAAATGGTTCTTGATGAGTCCTCCATTACGGTGTTTCTCATTACTCCATGCAGTGCTGGTTTAAAGCTTTAAATTCCCACGATCGAATCGTCTTTCCAAATAATACTTCACGGACCAAAGGCCTCCTCTGCACCAAGTGGGACAAGATGGAACGCCAATGCGAATCTTGACACAATTTGAATATGAGTACAGATAAACTAGTGCTAATCACTAAGAAGATCCTACATCGAACACTAACTGTCTTATATTGGGCAATATCAACCATATCGCCAAAGAGCAATTAATTTCCAAGCCACTTATCAAATTGAGGATGACGCGAAGGACGCAAGCGCATACTTATGCATTTTATATACGCAAAATGGGAAAAAAATATTGTGCAAGCCAAACGATGGAGTATCGTAGAGAAGAGGTGAAGAACGCGACAAAATTCCTTGAATACTGCTGTCTAAGCCCTCTTCCTCGAGCGAGTAAGCCAGCCTTGTTTTTCTTGTTTTCTGTTTTGTGTACGATGTAAGTATAGACATATTTGCGCCTTTCACGTTGTCATCAGGATGTATCATCTAACCCAGCAACAAAACCTGCAAGTTATGAAACTGTAATTAGCTGTTCAGTTAGTGATCATAGCACAGATTTGCTGACGTCCACCGCTGTTTGTGATCTTTTTGCCAAGGGGAAAGAAAAAGATAACACATGAGCTGTCTTGCTCCGCCAGTTACTTGCGCATTACTTGCAGCTTGAGTCGACAATTACATAATACGATACAATTTTCATATACAGAATAATCTTATCTGCTTTGCCTTTGTGACCTTAGAACGGTACTTCTGTGACATCATGGATAAGTATGGACAGACATGCACTCACAAAACAAGATAACCTAGCAGTCTCACTGTCGCTTGTCGACATTTAACAATAAATGTATTCCCCAAAATATTAACTAAGAGTGTGAAGGGCGGCGGGGGGGTGGGTGGAGCAGTTATGTTATCATATTCCGTTGTTTGTAATCTGGATCGACAACTCGATGTGGTATATTATACTTTAGTGTCCGTAAGACACTGTCTTTCTCCTTTGCTTGTCGGTAAAAAAAAAAAAACATATTTAAAGCAAACGAGCTTTCTTGCGCGTCCCTCGTACTTGGTGCGCTTATTGAAGTGCGATGTTTCTGTTAATTTGCATAAGATAGCTGCTCCCCCGTTAATTGCCGCTATTTGAAGCAAAGTGATTTAATTATGTGGAAAACTGCGCGAAAAACGTAGACAAAGGAAGAAACGGACGACACAAGCGCACGTGTCTTGATGCGCACATGTAGTTCCTGTCTGCTGTTTAATCTTGCACACGTGGTTTTATTGCTCCTCATATTCTGTGTTTTTTCAATAAACTTTCAGTTGTTAGTATGCGCTTGTGTCGTCCGTTTCTTCTTTTGTCTACGTTTTTCGCGCAGTTTTCCACATAATGCGTTACCAACTCGCCCAACAGTCTGTTCTTCTAAAGTGATTTAAGTTCGGAATTTCCTGACCAATAAAATAGCTAACTTCTTCTTTCAGCCCTAACTGTTTGTGTGACGTGCGTTCTGGTCAGGATCCAAGGTGTGGTGAATTTTATCACGATACAGTATCTCTATGCGTAGGTCATTTGCAATCGAGAAATACAATAGGCTCATCCGTGTGATTGAGATTGTTCTTCAGCTGTTTAATAGTCAGTGCACGATTGAATTGTGCGGAAACATGTATACACTTGCATATCGGGCCCTCTCACTTTGTTAAACGATACGCAATTATCCATGAGCCAAAAAAAAAAAAAAAACTATATATCTCTAAACGTTAGTTTAAAATACGGCCGGGTGCGCATAAGCAGGGGGCTGCAGGATTAATAATCCAAAAGTACCGCGAGAGAATTAATAATCCAGGAGGAGGAGGAGGAAAGAAGGAAATGAATGAAAGGCAGTGAGGTTAACCAGACGCGCGTCCGGTTTGCTACCCTACACTGGGGTATAGGGATGAAGGGATTAAAAGAAAGAAAGAAGAGGGAAGATGGCACTGTAATGCGCCTGTCCATTGAATGCCTACAAGCGGTCGCTTAAACCAGTCGATCTTAAAAATAGTAGCAATGCTCGCGTCGCTTTGTTCGCCTGCGATGCGTAGGGACGCGAAATTAGTAATCCAAATGCTCGCAATGCTTTTGAACTCTTTCTGACGTGCCGAACTTCTGCAAAACGTGTATCTATATCGCATGCGATGGAGGTGCACATTTTGGTAACGGCAGCCGGTGTGTCGAGATCAACGCACAGCCGCTATACCGAGCATGTTCGAAAATTTCGTTTGCATCGCTTCTCGCGCGCCGTCGTATATATATGCATGCATGAGCGACGCGTGCGGTGTATACACGCCTGGAGCGAACGTACTCGAACAACTTGTGCCACCAAGCACAACGATATCCCGAGGCCCTCGCAGGTGGCCTGACTCACGCTGGTCGCACGGTGGCATACTTCCGTTCGGCCGCCGCTGACCGCGCTGAATAACGCCGAGGCTGACATCATGCATGGTCGCCGCCGATCCACGGAGCCACAACGGAGAACGCTCCGTTTCTGACGTTCTGTGCAGGTGCGCGCTTTTGTTGGGCTTCCCGAGCAGCGCGTTGTTTAGCTCGCCGTCGGGCCCAACGCAGAGAGAGTGCACGCTTGGCGTGTAATGACGCATGTCCATCTGCGGCCTTATTTCGGCGGGCGGAGACGCCGACCGAGCCCGTGTCATTCTGCGGCCCTTAGCACGCGCTCAGCTAAATTAGCCGCGCAGGAATATCGCCGGTGAGACAGGGCGCCAAAGGGAGGGAGCCGTGCGGCGGCACCTGTCCGACTTTTTTGGGTCACATTAATCACGGCGTCGCGCTCGCGCCGAGCGCGATAAGCGGCCGCCACAGCGTGCGCATGCATGGGCGGCGATGTCGCTGCTCCCATTCGACGCGTTCACGTGCCCTCGACCGGTTTCAAAAACAAATTGCCAATTAATATGTTCAGTGAACGCTTCCATGCGCGCGCCGCGGCCGCCAACGTTAATTCCTGGCCGCGCGCGAGCGCCAGACAGGACGACGCGGTGCGCG
This sequence comes from Rhipicephalus sanguineus, assembly GCF_013339695.2. Classification (NCBI taxonomy): domain Eukaryota; kingdom Metazoa; phylum Arthropoda; class Arachnida; order Ixodida; family Ixodidae; genus Rhipicephalus; species Rhipicephalus sanguineus. The sequence goes on along the minus strand of NC_051176.1, from coordinate 276,870,565 downwards.
ACCGAATGAGAAGATAAAAAAACACGTAGCTAATGCCGCGCCCGATCGGCGACAGGTGCACGCAAGAGTGCATCACCCGAATCGGACACCGCTGAGCACGAATGGCGACCCGGTCAGAGCGGAACGATGGCCACCCTTACAGGCAGACACTGTTGGAGCAAGCTTCTTTTGAAATGGAAATTCTCGGGGCAAGACGCACATTCCCGAGCGATGGATGTTTCCGCCGCACTGACAAATTTTAGAATTGCGCGGCCAAGATCAAATCTACGGGCCATTAAAGCCTGCGCCGCATTAAATCTCCGTCCCCAAACACGCAGACCCCCTCACCTCCACCCAGCTTTTTTTTTTTATGTTGCTGGTGAGTTCAGCTAAGGGCATTACACTCTTGCTCTCAGTCTGTTCTGTCAGGCTAAAAACAAGTTCTTTCACGTGTGAAACCCACGATCTGATTATGAAGCCCACCGTAGTGGACCCCGCATTAGCTTTCACCACCTGGCTATCTTTAACGCGCACCTCAAGCTAGATACAGCAGCGTTATTGCATTTCACCAATAGCGGCCGGTATCGAACCCTCGACTTCGAGCTCAGCGGCGCAACGCCACCGCATGCATGGGGATACCGCGGCGGGTACCGCTTAAAGCTTTAAGCAAATGTGGTTGGTCGCCCTGCGGAACCGCTGAAAGCGTGCCAAGATAAGCAGTTGCAGGGAGTTGCGTCATTCGTCGCGCTTACAAGGCTCACGTCTCTACCTCTTTCTTTGTAAACACTTGCGGAACGCACGCTGCAAAACGATTTTAAAAGCACGCAAGCGCCCATTCGCAGTATTTATGTCCATATACGAGAGAAGCATTTTTATTTCCGTGACGGAAGCTTGTGCGTAAGAAAGAGGGAAAGATCAGGGAGGTTTGCTGACCTGCACTTGGGTGGGGAAACGGGTTGGAAAGAGGAGAGAGAAAATTGGTACATAACTCAATAATTGGATTACGATTTGAGGAAGACAATGCTGCTGTTATGCCAAAAGTATCTGATATTAGTCAACATAGCCAGCATTAGCCGTCATTTAGCCAGCACTACCCAATCTGGGAAAATACGGTGGCTGAATTCGGTGTGAAGTTGTCGGATATTATCCCCCGTTACAGAAAGCCGCAGGAAGAGGTCCAGGAAGGCATTGTCTTCAAAAACAGGAGATGCGTTCCAATGCGGTCACACAGGCCGGTGGATAGCAAGACGCGTAGTGTTTGCACAGCCAATTCCAGATGATGCGATGCCGGTGGTCCAATTCGTTCTCCGCGATGGAAAGTGAATGTCTCTGTGCACTGTACTGCGGACAATGGCTTCGAACATGTTATATTGTTTCTTCGTCGCCACAATGACCGCATGCTGTAGAGTATCGCCTGTCACGGCTACCAGAAGGGCCCATGGACAAGGAGAAAAAAAAAAAAGTTACACGGTCCCTCATGCGTTTGCCTAAGACGACTGGTAGGCGAAAGCCGTCTTCTTTTTCTTCTCGATCAATCGACTGTATTCATCCCGCCCGAAAGCTTTCCGCACCCAACCTGGTTTTCCGCGTTTCATAAGGCATCTAAGGCTTTCGCCTTATAATAAATCGGGTAGGGATGTTTCTTTTGCTTGAGCCCCGAACTTCCGTCCCTCTCACACGGAACATATAGAAATAATAAATAAAAGTTAATCGGGCGCTTCATGTTAACAACGTGGATACAACCGTTTTCCGTCTCCGAAGTTCCATTCCTCGCGGGATCGAATCCGGGCCGCGGCGGCTGCATTTTCGATGGAGGCGGAAATGTTTGAGGCCCGTGTACCTAGATTTAGGTGCACGTTAAAGAACCCCAGGTGGTCGAAATTTCCGGAGCCCTCCACTACGGCGTCTCTCATAATCATATCGTGGTTTTGGGACGTTAAACCCCAGATATTATTATTATTATTATATAAGGTCCCATTCCCTCGGAGGTTTTTCTGCCCGCGCCGTTCACAGAGGTCCATCCAGCATGAGCGGCTTGATTGCCATAGGACAGAGACTACGCCCCCCGATCGCGTGGTACCGCGTGTCCCAGTGGTCTACTAAAAATACCTCTGTGTCAGGACCAAGCCGGAAACGGCGACAATCTATATGCGCTTCCTCGTTGTTCTCCGGTTTTTCTTCACAACGTGCAACCTATAATATAGGACATGTGTCGCAGTGTGTGGAGGCGTGTAATAAAGGAGGTGCGCAGTTGGTGCAAAGTGCAGATGCACTTTTTTTTTTTTCATTTTCACCTCTCGCGTCTGCGTTTAATCTTAACGTTCCAAATGACGTACCACGTAACTACTGTGACGTAGAACCCTGGGGGCTGAGCGGCAGTGTTTGTCGAGTGTCGCGCTAACCAACTTGTAAAGCCACGGCGTGGGAAGTGCATGGCGGTGAAGTGCAGAGTGTCTTTGCTTGAGCCTGGAGAACCGCCTAGCCACTCATGAAACTAGTGAGCGGGCGCGATAGTAGTATCAAAAGTTAGTTTGAGACTTCAATGTTGCAACTCTTTTTGGCGGTGTAGCCGTGATCAGTGACGCGCGGGCGTCGCCGCTCAGTACGACAGCGTTGGGCATACGGTGTAGCAAGGTGGGCAAACACAGCGTTTACAACACCCTGGTCCGTCTGTCTGGTTTAGAGCGAAACGCTACCAAACAGAGCGTGAGGATTCTATTTTCGTTGCCAATTCCTATTTGATGCCACCCACCGTCTACAGCGAATTCTAAGCCGCACGTCCTTTGGCGTCGTTCCTCCCGCCGCAATATCAGCGTGAGAACAGCCTGTATCGGGGCACGCCACATGGCGTTGCAGCCGCATCCACTGCCGGTATAGTGGGCGCGAAACGGGAAGGAAGAAGTTTCGTCCTTTTTTTTTCTTTCTTTACCTTGTCCTCCTCCCTCTTTTGCGCATCCTTTGGGCAATACTCCAAGAAAATTCCCTGCGCTGTTGATATCCGGCCATCACAAGACGAGCTTCCTGGACAAAATAGCATCTAATGTATGTATGTATGTATGTATGTATGTATGTATGTATGTATGTATGTATGTATGTATGTATGTATGTATGTATGTATGTATGTATGTATGTATGTATGTATGTATGTATGTATGTGTGTATGTATGTATGTATGTATGTATGTGTGTGTGTGCGTGTATGTATGTATGTATGGTGTATGTATTATGTATGGTACGTACGTAGTATGTAGTATGTATGTAGTATGTATGTATGTATGTATGTATGTATGTATGTATGTATGTATGTATGTATGTATGTATGTATGTATGTATGTATGTATGTATGTATGTATGTATGTATGTATGTATGTGTGTATGTATGTATGTATGTATGTATGTGTGTGTGTGCGTGTATGTATGTATGTATGTATGTGTGTATGTATTTATGTATGTACGTACGTACGTATGTATGTATGTATGTATGTATGTATGTATGTATGTATGTATGTATGTATGTATGTATGTATGTATGCTAAAATATTTATGTATTTCGTTTGTTCAAGGAAACAATGCCTTTCCACAAAGTTTCGATGCCTCTAAACAGTTCTGCCCTAGTTAAAACATCAAGCTGACTTAAGCGAGCACTTATACGCCATGCTACCTAGTACTGGCGCGACACCCTCGATAATTCAGCTCGTATAACTAACCGATCGAGCGATACAGTGCACTCAACTTATCGACGTTGCATAGCAGGAAATGAAACAGTTATGTATTACCGGGTACCTTTATCTCAGGATGCGAAGTAGGCACAAGTAATGATAACCCTAAACTATACACTCTCCCTTGCAGTCAAAACGAGCCTCTAGCTGTATGTTACAAATTCTTTATGCAAACTTCGCAAATATCTATGTAAAATAAGATTCAGTTCAGTGGCTCGTTGTACACTTAATTAACCCTGAGAGTTGAATTGAGCTTCGTCGGTCTTTCCCATCTTCTCATAGTATATCATGTTCTGTTTCCGGTGGAATAGCTAGTCGACCATTATCCAGACGCGGAGCGAACTTCAAGGCTTAGATGTGCTCGCAAGCGGGCAACAAAAAACAATGGCACGGCTGGCTCCTTGTCGCCAAATAAGTCGCTTACAGCGTATAAAGTCATGTGTAAAACACAGGAAAAGTATAACAAGATGAAAGTGAAGAAAACCAGCGTGAAGGATAACTTGTATCATGCTCCACAAGTAGCTGTCAGGGTGCCTTCTAAAGCAGAAAATTTCAGCCGCAGATCCCTTATATTTGTGGAAGCATGCATTAAAAAAGGCAGGAATTTTTTATTTGTGTGTTATTGTTTCTCTTTCCACGTTTTGTTTGAAGCGCGCGGCTCACATGCCTAATTTCTACCTCACGAAATGTTTACATTCTAATTACCTCGCAAGTACCTAAAAGGCTCTAAATACACACAAATCGCGTAGGAATAGCATCATATCCCTTTTACAGACCTCGTGCGCAGATACCAGAGAGTGCGAGAAAAAAAAAAAAAAAAACGCAACTAACCCGATACTCATGCCCGTCGGCTGGCATTCTGTGTAGGTATTTTTTCTTTACCTTCATAATGTGATTGTATTTCGCGCTTTTGAACATGGGAATATTAATTGTATGTTCCACTAATACTGTAAAGTACATCACATTAAAAGCAAGAGACATGGTTTCGTGATCGGAATATTATCCGACAGGAAACAAAGACGAGGAAATATCATGTACATACCTACAACTCGTCCTAGGCCCATCGGTATACATTTGCACTTCTTGTGTAGCATTCGAACATACATATCAAGATTTAACGTTAAAACGGGGGGTTAACGGGAGCCAGCAGTCTCGAATCGGAGCGACTAAAATGCCGGTTACTCATGCCAGAAAGTGAAGAAGTACGCATGAAAAATATAGGTGAATGCACCAGCCGACCACAGCCATCAACGCGAGCCCGATAGGGGAGCACCAGATGTGAGCGCTGGCTTCCGCCGGCACCGTCGCCACGACTTGACCTTGATTCGGATCACGTAAATGAGGCGAGACTTATTCGGCGCGCAAGTGAAGGGAGGGGGAGCGTGTAGTACTGGCGCGGAATAGGAATGGGCTTAGGAGTGAGGAGGGGGAAGGACAAAAATGGAAAGCGCCGCAAAGTGGCTAATTGTTTGGAACGTCCGGACGACGGCGCGCTCTCCCTCTTTTCCTCTGGCATTTGTACGAGTTGGCTTGCGGAAATACTCTTGCGTCAGCGGGCATGCCGCAAGAGGTGCTCGTTCGATCTCAATTGGCTTCGCGTGCGCGCGAATCGCGGGCTCATCACAGCTGGCCTGCGTCTACGTGCCCCTTGGCCACAAAGCTGGCGAGATTTTTCTTTCTCCGGGTGCGCTCCCGCTCCTTTAAACTCGGTCCAATTGCTCAACATGAGAATGGTTTTGTGAGTGTTCGCCGCATCCTGTTGCGAGCGCGTGGAGAGCCTTTGCTTTTTTTTGTTATTTGTTTCCTCGTGCTTCCGAGACGTAATCACTTCTTGTACACCCCCCCCCCCCCCCCCCACACACACACACACACACACTTCTCACCTGTACTTTTGTTTTGTTGCTGCTGGTGATTCGAAAAAAAATAAAATGAAAGAACCGGTTCAAAACGGTTTTCTTTTCTCCAGTGGCACGCGGAAGTTATCAAGAGTGCGCATACACAGGTATACGCAGTAGAAGTATAGCCGCTTTACAGTGCTTGGCTCACCTGCATGCGCCCACAATGCAAGAATTTCGGACGCTTCTTAGGCGTGAAGTTGCACGGCTTTGCAGTGTTCATTTCGCGCTGCATACACAACTTTAATCCTCATCGAAAGGTGTACTGGGACGCTGTTGCATGCGTCAAAGTAGAGGTATACCATCCTGAGTGAAAACGAACACGCTGCCGACTCCGACACGGCGGAATCAGAGAACACAGGTGCTGTGCAATAATATCCCACTTAAATGTGGTCGTGTTGCGTCACAACGGCGCTGTGCTGTGCATATGCGCTTTGCACCGGCAAGATGGCGCTATTCGACTCATTCGTTTACCACATCAGCGACGCGAATGTCACTAAGCGAAGAAAATAAGATGGCATTCCATATGCCAGCGCTCGTCTAACAGTTACACGCCGAGCTTTGGCGAGCTGGAGTTTAGCGCTTCAGAGGGCAAGTGCTCTTAATCTGCGGTGGGCGCAAATAATATAGGCCAGCGACGCCTTTTGAAACAAGAGGCAGCGCAAAGCCTTTCACTATAGTGCCTGCTTACGCTCTTTGTTATCACGCCAGAGTTGCAACAGCGCGTGCTCGCGGTCATCGAGTAAAATATGTCGATGTTTGCCTTTGGCGCACGCCATCATGCTTGTTAATTTAAGGAGTAAGCGAATGTTTACTGTGTATTTTATACGGCCGATAAAACTACTGGGCTTAATTTGTGTGTAGGTCTCTAATATGCTGCTATTGCCATGCATGAATACTTCGCCTTTCGACCGAAGCTGCGAATTTTTATCAAGAGTGGACACTGTAAGAGAACTTCGCCATTTTGCGCGTATTTTCACGTCCGTATTTACTTATCAAGAAGTTAATAATAGGTTTTTGGTTGGTATCTGGTGTTTAACGTCCCAAAACGACCCAGCATATGAGAAACGCCGTGGTGGGGGGCCCCGGATAGTTTCTATCGCTGACATGGCAATGTACACGGGCCTCTAGCATTTCGCGAAATAGACCGCTGCCTCCGGGATCGAACCCGCGTCTTTCGGGTCAGAAGCAAAGCACCGTGACCACTGGACTACTACGGCGGCCCGTGGCGGTCCATGCAGTGGTCCAGCTGCAACGCGACAACTTAACCGCTATATACGCCACCATGGCAGGTATTTTTGTTTCGTTGCCATCCAAACACGGCCGTCGCGGCTTGTAATCCAACCCTTGACCTCTTGCTGACACCTTTTTCGTATACCTACCTTTCAGCTGTCTCGCGAGCCGTTCACACGCTCATTCGATGTAGCAATTTGCGGCAGCCGAAAAAAAACAACAAAATAGCGCCCTTTTATTCTCCTGTTCTTGCCGTGACGGAGGACAGAGACCCCCGCGGCGCGCCGAATTCGTGAGTTTCCCGATCAGGAAAAAGACTGCTAGGCTATACATAGCGTCGTTGCGCTCAACTCATGCGCGTCTGCATACCCGACAAGGTCGCCTCCTCCGCGGTGTCGCCCTTCAGTCGAGAGCCGCAGACCGCGACGTCCGCGCGCCGGCGGTTGCTGCGCGTCGAGCAATGATGATTGGCGCCAGGCAGTGAGAGGTGCGCCTCGCGGCACGTGCGACCGCCGTTGTGTCGCCCGGAATTCCCCTGTGTCGTGGTTTCAGACACGCACCACAGCACGGAGCGCTCGAGGCCCCATCAGCGAACGCCTCGGAACCCTCGGCGAACTTTCGGCGAGCGCGCGCCGGCCGTGCAAAAATTCGACTCTGAGAATCACGAGCTACCTAAACATAACTGTCAGCTGAAGAGGCATGTCCTAGACTTTAACTGGCACGCAGATGTGTGCCGGTAAGGGCGAGCGCGTATACGGTAAGCAGGAAAAACTCCGATGAAGCTCCTCCATGTTGCTGTCGCTTTGTTACGGGCAGACTTTATTGCGCGTGCGTTCTTCCCGTTCGCACGAGCCTCGATTTCGTCTACCTCTGGAGATGAGCCACTAATCACCCACCCTTACACCATGAGTAATGGCCAGTACAGCTACCTCCATGTGTGCTGTAACTCTTGGCAATGTCTTTGTAAGTGCTGGCGTGCGATGGGACACACATGTTCGACTTCTGGCGCAAGCTATACTAATGTTACAACATAGCAACTTCGGCGATAGTGTGTCGGCTATAGCGCCCGTGCTTCCTAGATGTGCGCTCGACGGTTACGTCATGCAGCGATTATTCAAGCGAAATGCACGGGCTTCATTGTCTGTAACCGATTGCACACGCGCTAACTATAGAAATTAGCTGACGACGACATTCATCGCGATGTATACTGGTAGCTATCTCTTGCTTGCTCACTGACCTTATTTGAGTGTTCACGCATGCGGTCATTCACACAGCGCCCCGCTTTTTCCACATACAATCGCCGACTTGAAAGAGGAATATGATATACGAGATTAGAATAGCACTTAACAAGCTGATCTCTCTGCTTTTTATTGTAGCATTTTAGTGCGGGTCTTCCGACTGACTTGTTGGCATAGGCGTTGAATCTTACTTTCAGCCACTTTAAAATGATTGCACCATAGCGTTAAAATGCCACGATGAGCGCTCGCGAGAAATATTTCAAGCCTTTCATATTTAACATAGTGCTTATACACCAGGTAAGTTACCCTTCCATACACCTTCTCAAAAAGATATCAATTCCTATTGGATTGATTTTGCTCGGTCTTAGTTGCATCCATGCTCCCATTCCGTCTTTTTCTATATATTTATTTCAAGTGGCGCATTATGCATGCCACTTGAAAGAATAAGCGTTTGGTTGTTAGTCAGCGCCGTTGTCCGTCCCAAATGTCTGTCCACTGTCCTGTCACCGCTTTGTTTCTTTAACCAATGCAGTAAATTTTTGTCTTCTTTAAACTAACATTTTACACAGGATTGCTGACCCGCAGGGCGCGGGATCGAATCCCGGCCGCGGCGGCCGTATTTTCGATGGAGGCGAAAATGCTCGAGGCCCGTGTACTTAGATTTAGCTGCACGTTAAAGAACTCCAGGAGGTCGAAATTTCCGGAGCCCTCCACTACGGCGCCTCTCATAATCATATCGTGGTTTCGGGACGTTAAACCCCATAAATTATTATTAACATTTTACACAGTTCTAACACATCTGAAAAACCACTTCCTTCGGTTTAATAAAAAGAAACTTCGTGTGATCTTGCACTAGGAGTAATCAATTAATATAAGCAGAGTCCTAAGGATTCTGATATAAGCAACTCTTCACAAAGCCGCGCAATAAGCCCAGCTTTCACTGGCTCAAACCTGGAAACCTAATAGCACCAATTTATTGTGTGCTCGCCCCCCAGCGGCCTCTTCTGCCGCTCTCGCTACTTCGTCCACGAATACATCATGCTCTATTAAATGCAGGCGCCGACGTCGTGTGGCGCAATAGCTACGCAGGTGTACCTTCCTCCGTGAAATAACTTTATCGGAGCAGGACCTTTTTTTCTTCCTTTATTTGTGCTTCCCCGATAGCGTTGGCGTAATTGAGACTATTATTTCTTGGTTTCTTTGTGCTCAGATGCTCCCATACTCAGCTAATAGAGGAGACCGAGCGCCACTTCCCGTTAGCCCTTTTCGAGCGAACAGTGGCGCGCGGATGTGCCTGAACGACACGCTTGGGGCGGCCTCGCTAATTCCCTCTCACGCGATGCAACAGCAAAAGAAAACGCGAGTCGGCCGTGCCAATCGCATGACTACCCAACTGGAGGCGAAATTAACGCAGGAACCCGATCCTGCCGAAAACTGGTTCGACCGCCACTGCGTCGTCGCGAGGCTCGTAATGGTCGTCCGGTGGCCCCGTGATCCGCGCGCACTCGTCGGCGGATGCAAATAAGAGGCGAGGAATCCACGTAGCAAGTGCGTGGCTGCTCAGCCGCGGGGGGAACACAACCGCGCTTCCGCGATTAAAACGGCCGTCGCGTGATGCGACCGCCTTCCGCCATCGCCAAGGCCTACTCGTCGACGGTACAAAGGAAGACGACGCCGGCGTGCCGTCGCGCAGATCCCACGGTGGGCCATCGCTCCAGGCGCAGCACACCTGCGAGGTTTACGTCGCGGAACGTCTGCCACCGCCTACGATCCAGACGGTCTGGAACTCGAAATAGCGACCATACTGCGGTCAATCTTTGCCTCTTGTGTCTTCCGGATGGCAAACTAAAGTGCACGGTGTCACAAACGATTGCGAAGTGTCCCGGAATGAAAAAAAAAAAGAAAAAGAAGTTAAGAAAAAGAAAGAAATTAGTCACTGGCACTCGTCGGAACAGGTGAAAGTATATGGCTACTTCAATAAAAAAAAAGAGTTTTGTCGATATTTGCGAAATTATATACATTTATGAACACAAATCCCGGATGCTATGCAAGCATGCATTTGATATAGTTATAGAGGTGGTAACTTTGGCACTGTGGGTATACGCTCCCTGTACCACCGTGCCTTATCCATACGAGGGCGTCAGCTGGCACTTCGAGCGACACTTCAAATATCAATTCGGAACCGCGTCTGCGGCCAGATGCGCTGCCGCGTTTCCGACAACAACGTATGCGTGCGTCTTCGATCACAGGTGCAGCGTCGCGAAACACTAGCTGTCATGTGCATGGTTGTAGTCTACCGCCATACACAGTAACGTACCGACAGAGTTCTTTTTCTTTTTTCCCTTTCTTTTACTGGTGTTTGCGCTATCTTGAGTATCTGCATGCCCGCGCAAAAGAAAACAAAGTCGTGGAAATATAATCGACGACTTGCCATATCCGGAAGCAGGACCTCCACATGTCACGTATGCAGTGACCATCATTCACTTGATATGGGGATAGTGGCCGTCCTCTTTACATCCCTCGTTGACGTTCGTCAAGTATAAGCTCTGTGCTCGAGAGTGTAAACTAACGGTCGCTTGCAATAGCGGTGCAGAACTCAGAAAAATAAAAAATCAAGAGGAAGGCAACAGAAGCCAGTTACCCATTTCAGCATGCACTGCTCTATAGACTCCTTCGATGTCATTTGCTTCTATGGCCTCTGACCTGCTTTCGTTTATTCCCTTAAAGGAGCACTAAATAGAAAGATGAAATTGTTACACGATTCTTTCAAAACCATGTTTACGCACCTTCACTGGCAAATAAGGTTTTACTATAGCAAAAACGACCCCCCCCCCCCCCCCCCCCAAGTTTCAATTTTTGCATTTCGCGGCCAATTTCCTCGTCCTCGATCACGTCACTGCGGCAAAGGAACTTTGTGACGTCAAAGTGCGTATCGTCTTTCGACGCGCTGAAGAGGAAGTAATTTTAAAGGCTATACCTTGGCGATTGTTTTCGAACACAATGTAGCATCTTCTCATCTGTCTCTCTTTTTCTGCAAACGACTATAATTAATTTGAAGGTTTCAACAAACGTTTCCAGACTGATATTTCGACACAGGGGCGTAGCCACGTTAGGGCACACCCGGGCCCGTGCCCCCCCCGAAATTTTTTTTTTTTTGCCATAGCATACAGAGCAGAAAATGACACTCGACCACATCTGCCTGCTCGTCCCCACTACAGATCAAGGAGGTGCCCCCCCCCCCCCGAAAACAATTTCTGCCTACGCCCCTGTTTCGACACTTACAGGTATAACTGTTGTTCAAGCTCGAAGGTAGCATCTCGGCCCGACTTTTGCTTTTAATTCATCATCAGTACAGTGCACTAGGCAGAATGTGCCGTTTCCCTATAACGATATGGGTTATAATTTGGCAGGCATAACTCTACAGTTGTCGCTAATACATATCAGCCACCTATTTGGCGTACCTGAAGTGTTAACCCTCAGTCGAACTATCCGAACTATTTTTATCGGTGTTTCCTTCGGCCCGCACTTGCCACGGGCCTCTTAACAACCTGCCTAGCCAACCGCTGTGTAAAAATCACGCCCGGCAATCCGGCTTGCACGTGTCACTTCTCTTTCTCGTTAAAATTAAGAGAGAGAAATATAGCCACGCTTTGATTGCAGCGGTCGTTACATCCAGTACTACGCTGCAGTACTAAACAGCGATCGTTCAAGTTTTCGATCATAAAAGCAATCATGACCGAAGGTGTATTGCGACTTATGTTTAGTACAGTGCTGGCGATGTTCCTTTTCCTTCCTTCCCTCTCTCTCTTTATTTCGTATATATCGGTTTCTCATTTACTGCTCTTCTCATTAGCTTATTTTCTCGGTTTACAGGCGCATTTACTTTGCTTGCAATGGTAACGTTTTATGGATGCCTTTATTTTTCGCCCTCGTTCGATTTTATCTGCAGCAGCCACTCCCTCCTGGTGTCTTACACGTAGGCGTTACCGAATTAAGCAATAAAACAAGCCGTTCTTTTATATCTTTCTGATATAATCGATTATTGCCACTGCCCTTCAGCGATGTCTTGCTATCCACCTGGTTTCGCCAGCCATCTCGAGCAGGGACATGTGTCTTCTGGCGTGCAAGGACGCCCCGTTTCTGCTCCCTCAAAGCCCACGCGCCGACTTTCGGCGGTGATATAAGACAGTAAACAGTGAACGCGATAGCATCCAAACAGGATAGCAGCCATTCCTCGACGAGCGAGAAAGAGCGTGCGACAAAAAAAAATAAAAAAGAAAGACATGCTTTAACCGGCAGTTGTAATGTGTCACAGGAGCGTTATATAGCTTTCGCTGAGGAGAGTGAGTGGAGATGTCCGCTCCCATCAAAGCAACATATAGGTGCATTAAAACAATGATTCGAATCACCTAATGCTGGGCAAAATTTAATATGACTTATACATGGACACTGACGACAAATAATTAAATGAGCTGCCTGTCGAGAGAGTCACTCTTAGAGCGAGTGGATGCATGTTGGAAATCCACTACGGCGTCTCTCATAATCATATTATGGTTTTGGGACGTAGAACTGCAACAATTATTATTATTCAGAAACCGAAGGCATGTGTATACACCGCCTTATAGTTCAAGCACCACCTCGCTGTGACGTCATAGATTTTGACAGCGTCTGCCTAATTACGATTTGAACGCGTCTGAGTTAAGTAGGCTCGCGCCTAGTTAACGTTCAGATGGATTACATTGTGTGATAAGAGAGCCAAAAACATACATAGTTAGCTTCGAGAACTTTTATTAAGCCACAACGGCGTGCATTTGTGAAAAGGATGGAAGCGAAATACTAGAGGCCTGTGTAGGCACGTTAAAGAAGACCAGGTGGTAAAAATTTCCGGATCCCTCTACTACGGCGTCCCTCGTAATCATATCATGGTTTTGGCACGTAATACCCCAACAAGTGTATTTTATTATTAAATCTGAGAAAATACCTTATAACCCACGACGTCACGATGAAGCGCTGGCGTATCGGCACGAAATAAAAAATGAAACTCTAATATTAATTTTTATATTAATCATCTTCCTATTACCATGAAATTAATAATTGTAGAACTCTGAAAGGACACATTGTTATTTTCAGCTGACTTAGTGTTTGTATTTAGTGTTTCACCAAGAACAACTTCCTTGCTGGCAAATAACTTCTTTGTTCTGGACCGGGACCTGAGCTAAGAACTGCATTTTAAATGCGAAGCATTTCTTAGCGAACTTCTGCGACTTTGACCGTATCTATCTATCTATCTATCTATCTATCTATCTATCTATCTATCTATCTATCTATCTATCTATCTATCTATCTATCTATCTATCTATCTATCTATCTATCTATCTATCTATCTATCTATCTATCTAGCCGCCTACGACTTTGTGCTCTCCTGGTCGCTTGGTTAATCGAATGTGCACCAAAATTGGTATGGCGTAACATGACTGTATGACGAACATAAATGACAAGTCATAACATGTAAATCATGACACGAATGTCATGTACAGCATGATTTACGTGCTACGCTCATGGTGCGCTGGCGGCCGTTTCGCTAGCTTGATATACACCAAAATTGGTATCTTGTGACGTGACTGCGTGACGAACATAAATAACACGAGTTAACATGAAAATCATGACACGCATGTCATGTACAGCATGACTTACGTGCCACGCTCATGGTGCGCTGGCGGCCGTTTCGCTAGCTTTATATACACCAAAATTGGTATCTTGCGACATGACCGTGTGACGAACATAAATAACACGAGTTATCATGAAAATCATGACACGCATGTCATGTACAACATGACGTGCCACGCTCATGGGGCGCTGGCGGCCGTTTCGCTAGATTGATATGCACCGAAATTGGTATCTTGCGACGTGACCGTGTGACGAACATAAATAACACGAATTATCATGAAAATCATGACACGCATGTCATGTACAACATGACTTACGTGCCACGCTCATGGGGTGCTGGCGGCCGTTTCGCTAGATTGATATACACCAATATTGGTCTCTTCCGACGTGACCGTGTGACGAACATAAATAACACGAGTTATCATGAATATCATGACACGCATGTCATGTACAGCATGACTTACGTGCCACGCTCATGGTGCGCTGGCGGCCGTTTCGCTAGCTTGATATACACCAATATAGGTCTCTTCCGACGTGACCGTGTGACGAACATAAATAACACGAGTTATCATGAAAATCATGACACGCATGTCATGTACAGCATGACTTACGTGCCACGCTCATGGGGCGCTGGCAGCCATTTCGCTAGATTGATATACACCAAAATTGGTATCTTGCGACGTGACCGTGTTACGAACATAAATAACACGAGTTATCACGAAAATTATGACACGCATGTCATGTACAGCATGACTTACGTGCCACGCTCACGGGGCGCTGGCGGCCGTTTCTGTTATACACCAATATTGGTCTCTTCCGACGTGACCGTGCGACGAACATAAATAACACGAGTTATCATGAAAATCATGACACGCATGTCATGTACAGCATGACTTACGTGCCACGCTCATGGGGCGCTGGCGGCCGTTTCGCTAGATTGATATACACCAAAATTGGTATTTTGCGACGTGACCGTGTGACGAACATAAATAACACGAGTTATCATGAAAATCATGACACACATGTCATGTACAGCTTCACTTACGTGCCACGCTCATGGGGCGCTGGCGGCCGTTTCGCTAGCTTGATATACACCAAAATTGGTCTCTTCCGACGTGACCGCGTGACGAACGTAAATAACACGAGTTAACATGAAAATCATGACACGCATGTCATGTACAGCATGACTTACGTGCCACGCTCATGGGGCGCTGGTGGCCGTTTCGCTAGCTTGATCTACCCCGGAATTGGTCTTGCGCGACGTGACTATGTGACAAACATAAAAACACGAGTTAACATGAAAATCATGACACGCATGTCATGTACAGCATGACTTACGTACCACGCTCATGGGGCGCTGGCGGCAGTTGCGCTAGCTTGATATACACCAATATTGGTCTCTTCCGACGTGACCGCGTGACGAACGTAAATAACACGAGTTAACATGAAAATCATGACACGCATGTCATGTACAGCATGACTTACGTGCCACGCTCATGGGGCGCTGGCGGCCGTTTCGCTAGCTTGATATACACGAAAATTGGTATCTTGCGACGTGACTGTGTGACGAACATAAATAATAACACGAGTTAACATGAAAGTCATGACACACATGTCATGTACAGCATGACTTACGTGCCACGCTCATGGTGCGCTGGCGGCCGTTTCTCTAGGTTGATCGACCCCCAAGTTTGCGCGACGTTACTGTGTGACGAACATAAATAATAGGAGTTAACATGAAAACCATGACACGCATTTTCCTCAATGACATACAAGACGATGTATGCAGCTCTTTGCTGGCTGCTTCGCATTACATCGATTCCCACAATGCGTGGGATCTGCCGGCTTTTTTCGTATAGATTCCAATTGAGGTGCGCTTATTTCTTTTCAAGTGCTTTACTGTCGAGCATTTTCATTAAGCTCGCGGCCAACGAGACTCGGCATGGCGCCGAGTGCAAAAGCTACTGAGAATTTTAAATGTGAAAGCCTGTGGGAGTCACTGCCGCTGAAGGAGCTGCCCTGAAGCACCCGGTTTGTTCTGATATAGGGTAATGCCATAGGGTGCACGGCTGAGGGCCGTTCCCTTTGCGCTGCCATAGTGAGCAGAATGTCTCCGCCGATTCTTATCTGCCACGCCATATCGACGGTGTGCTTCGCAACAATGCCAGTACTTTGTCTCGCAAAGAAAACGGAAGCGAATACGAAGGTCAGGAAACAGGCTTCCCGAATAATCGCTCATTGCGAACTCATGTCGGTCTTGGCGTGAGATCATCCAGCCACTGTGGCGTATACCTTCGTTCAACGTTGCTGCTCCAGAGCGCTCGACGACGCCGCAGACACAGACTGTCAGTCGCGGCATGACGTCACATGCCGAGAGAAGCCGCGTGTCAGTGGGCTGTCAGGACGCGTGGGCGGCCGGACAGTGTCCCGAGCGGGACGAGCAGCAGCGGCAGACTGACCTTCGCGCCGCTGCACTGGCACACAGCGCAAGGTGTGTGCCAACGTGCCTCGGGGAGAGCCGTCGATGAGGACGTGGGCGGAAATCGGCCCCTCGCTCCCGGCAGACACTCAACGACAACCTTTTCCCATTACGCGCGTCAATTCGCTCCGCGACACCAGTCACCACGGCCCGGGAGCCCGCGCGCTTGTTTAACCGGACTCGGGTAGCCAGCGCTTGACTTCGGCGCACGCGTGGTCGCGCAAGCGCGGCCTGTCGCCACCGCAGTTGATATTCGCCTACGTCCGCGCCGCTTGCGCACGGGCCGGAATCATTGTCTGCCGCTTGACGGGTCACCTCGTGCATGTTTATTGGCGTAGAGATCGGGACAGAAAAAAATATAATCGGGCAGCTAATCCGGGAAGGCAGAAAAAAAAAAAGCGCACTCGAAAGACCGCAGGCGATTTCCCTCTCTGAAGCCTGTGCGGGTGAGAACACCCGCTGCTCAGTTTGAGCGCCGTGAAATGTGTGATTAGGTCAGGGCCCACGGGCGCCCCCCCACCCATTAAAGTTCCCGTGCGTAGGCATTCAGAGCTGGGGGCGATGCAGAGTAATGGTTAGAGGAGCGATATTTGCACCCGCCGTAGTACGACCGGCTACGGAGATGCGTGCCTGCGTCACAGGTCGGTGGCGCGCGGCAGATTTTCTTGCAGTGCCGGACGGGAATAATGAAGGACCGTCACCCTAACTACACCCGAGGGAGGAAGAGCTTCCGCCGGCCGCAGATGAACGAGCGCGCGCGCAGTGCGCGATAATAAAGCGATCGAGTTACGTCGGACGGACACGCACGCCAAAAATCGGCGTACTACAAACCGGGCGGCCCAGCTTGTCCGGCCCACATAAATGCGCGAGTAGCCGCGGAGGGGAAACAAAGGGAGCGCGCCTGTATCCGCCGCGCGTGATGCAGCCGCGTTATACCCTTTACGCGAGATAATGAACGATCCGACAGCCACCACACGCCGACCGAACAGCATGCGCGGCGGGAGCTCGTGTACTTTGACCTGCCGGGGGCGACCGGTCCTGGGCGATTCATCAAGCGGGGAAGCACGCCAGGAATCCCGCCCTTTCCCCAGGAAGGAAGCAAGGGGCACACGCAGGGCGCCTGTTTTACGGCGGCCCCGGAGCACCGATAGCTTACGCGCGGATTAACCGCTTGGCGGTGGCCGCCTGGCGAGGCACTTCGCGGAAGGCGCGCGTAGTGTTCGGGTCCCAGGGCGCGGTGGCGAAACAAGAGCTGCTCGTCGTCGACAACAGCGTTCACACAGTGCACCTCTTTCAGGCGCCGCCGCCGAGTGAAACAACAAAGAAAATTCCTCCCTACGCGGCTGTAGCTTTTTTTATCGCGAGCCCAACGTCGCCGCGTTATTTAGTGCCTACACAGTGGCAATTACAGCGTCCGGTATCCTCCTTCTAAAAGCAGATAGGTGGCTGTAAAGATCTTAAAATAGCAGCTCTCGTAAGACGCTGTGTTATTGAACAAACAATGTGGAACGTTCGCGCTACGAGAAGACAATTGCGCGTACCACCGTTCTTCCGACGTCCGTTCAGATAAAGTCTGGGAGGGGTCGCAGTGTAGGGCTTGTAAAACGCGCTCACCGGACATACCGGTGATGAACAAAAAAGCACGGCGCACCGGCGGGAACCGCTTCGCTCTGACGGCGGATGACGTGATCGTCAAAACCAGACTGGTGATGCAGCTCGAAAACTGATTTCGGGGTTTCGAAGGTATACGGTGTGTTGCGTTTCACGTGCATGGCGCAAAAAATGGACACACGTACGAAACCACTCCTTTCCCTCTTGCGGCGGTCTGCCCCGAGAATGGATTGCGTTTCTTTGTCTCACGACTGGAGATCTCTAATCTCGCAAGGTTGTCTCAAGAATAAAATGATTTAGTGTGACTAGGCATCTTCAGTGCGTATGTTTAGCAATAGGGCGTGCCTCGTGGGAACGCTATGATGAATACGTCTTCATTTATCTCTTCTTATCCTGCAGGTCTAGCTGCTGGCTTTAACGTAAAACCTTTAGCAGGAGTGGACGTCGAGTGTGATGAAATCGCATAGCGAAGGAAACACACTGCACAGTTACAAAGCGCACGCGCAGCAAGCATCTAACGAAGTTATATGGTATAAACAAAGTGCACATATAAAATAGGAGCTAAGAAACAATAAAAAGAACTACTTCGTAGCTCACGTGAGAAGCAAGATTCTACCTCAGGTGAATGTTAACATAATGCGAGGCAGATACTTGTGCTGCAGTCCACGAAACGAAACAAGGAAGTTGGCTGGCGGTTATGATGAAGAGCGGTCACACATTTTCAAGTGACACCAATGACGTAATGGACGACTGTTCAACCATATTTGCCGCAAGACGTTTCCATTCACGAACACTTCGCGGGAAAACAAATTCTGGTACGTTTTTAGCTCGTCACGCCAATTCTTTCAATTTTCTGGAATGATAAGTTCGCAAGTGTGAAGCGCCAGCTGACTTCTATGTATGAAGTATGAACGGCTACTTAAGCCAAGCTTGTGGTGACGAAGCAAGCACACGTATTCTTTCACGGCATCGCCTAAGCTGTAAGGAATCCACGTTTGCTGTTCTGATTGAGGAACTTACCAACGTTTTCTAATTGTAAGACCTATAAATCAAACGGACTGTTTTCTTCTGGAATGCTTCAGCTCTATCAATATTTGTGTGTGCATGGATTCCAGACTACGGAGGCGTATCCAGCAGCGGAACGACTGAAGGTTTCTTGTGCCAGTAACGTTATTTCCTGCGTCGACTGAAGTAGCGATCTTGTGAGTTGTTGTCGCATGACCCTTGGCTGTAGCGAAAGTGGTGTGATCGTTGCGTGGCAATTTGGACGTAGGCTAATAATTATGCCTAGATACTTAAAACTGGGAACTTTAGAAAGTCAGTGTGCTTACGAGAATTGCAGTGATTCTTTCTTGCTGTAGTTCTGGCCACAGAAACTGTTTTATAGGTGCTTGTACTCACTTGCCATGTTGAATACCAATCTTGTATTTTAGTTAACGCTTAGCCTAACAAAACTTGGTCGTTAGAAGTCTGTATTTCTTAACAGAGAATGCAATAATCGAGAAACAGTTTAACTTTCATGGAAATTCATGATAGTACCGCTAATAAATAACAGGCCAAAAAAGTGGTCCCTACACAGAGCCCAATTTCACCGGCGCTGGGAGCCAGCTTCTGCTCCGGATTGAGGTACGCACATTGGCATCTAGACGTTAGTGAGCTTCTAACGATGAAAGCAGCGATGTATTTTAAATGTGGGTTTTAAGGCGAAAACCTTAGATGCCTCATCAAACAGGAAAATTGACCGTCGGCGGCGTCAACACGAGGGATGCACAAAATCATCATCGCATGATGTCGTCATCTCGTGACATCCTCGCTTGGCCATAGCTGAGCCGATCACGGAGGCAGTGCCAGTCCAGGTGAGGTCCAGAAGGCTTGCAATACCTACGATCCTGAAGGCAATGCAAAACCACGTTAGGTGCATAAAGCTTTCAGAGGGGGCCGGGGGAGGATCAGTACAGCGACTGAGAAGAGAAAGAAGAAAATGATGGCCTTCGCGTCGTCGTAGGCGAATGCAATAAAGGACCCTGTGAGTTTTAGTATCTGTTCGTGTGACAGGTGATCAAATAAGTTTTCAAAACCTAGAAACATATCGATTTTCATAGTTTTCTGTTACATGTATACTGTGTAATTGTAACTCAGAAAGGATACATGATAGCGCCCCAAGGTGCTCATGTTTTCTAGTTCTCTGTGTTTGTTGCATTGAATGCAAGTGGTCAACCTATCGGGATTCTTTTATTCG
The DNA here is from genome assembly GCF_013339695.2 of Rhipicephalus sanguineus. Classification (NCBI taxonomy): domain Eukaryota; kingdom Metazoa; phylum Arthropoda; class Arachnida; order Ixodida; family Ixodidae; genus Rhipicephalus; species Rhipicephalus sanguineus. Next base: position 276,850,506 of record NC_051176.1, on the reverse strand, counting down.
ATAAGTTGACCAATGGCAATTAACACAGCCAAATGACCACTTGACCGGTTGGTCTCGAGGTCCGCGAGAAGCGTTGATCGTTGACGCCGAACGCGGATAGAGAGATTAATAGTATTAGTGTACGAGTCGAAATTCTAAACTAGACTAAACCGAGACGTAGAATTACGTGCTGCGGTTACTGGCCCATATGGTCCAGTCATCAAGAAGCCTGGACAGTGGTGTGGCAAACATGGAAAACATGCTTGTCCGGCATACTATAAAAAAGTGCCGCAACCCATGGCCTGTCGATGTCTGAATTAACTTCAGCCTGGTTTGTCAAATACGAAAACCCTTTGCCGTTACCAAATCTCGCACTCGATTACCTATTGCGCTCTGTGCTGCGTGTATTATACTGGCGAATTGCACAATCACTGAACAGTGCTCGTTGACGCACCCGCCCCCTTACAACAAACGTAAGAGTGAAAACGTTTATCTTGACCACGCTGTGGGCCCTGCTACGTAAGCTTTTTGAAGTCCTTTTACTGCTGTGTTTTTGTTTTTACTTTCATCTTTGGTTTTGCGGTCGCTTTAGTTCCGGAGTCGCTTTCGCTTGGATTCGCTCCAAGGACATGCCCCCCGAATTTCTCGGCGTAAGCCGCTGCATAGATTCGATCGTGCCGCCAGCAGCGTAAAGTAAAAAGAAATATTAAAGGGCTGAGCGCAAGAACCAACTAAAGAACAGGAAAAGAATTCATTATCACTCTGCATAAATTCCTTTCGGGTAGCAGCACACACCAGTGAATGTTGTGAAACTATGCTTCCTTGTCTAGTTTTTTTTTTTTTGTTGTTGTTGCTATTTCACTGACTTCTTGCTTTTGTATAGTAATATAACAAGGTTCGGAAGGTGGGTGAGGTGATAGCTACTAAGCCACGAAATATTTGGCGAATTAACACAGGAATGTCATGTGTATCAAAGACCTAGGTGTTTTTGGAAAAGATCGGCATATTGGCAAAAACGTATACGATATTTCATTGGGCTTGTACCTGGGCCTGCGACCATTCAGTCATGGTTCAGTCCCCATTGTGGCCCATCACATAGCTTGCGCTGCTGTTAGTCGTTGAGTCAATGCTGTACCTATGGGCGACGTGACATTCTTCTTAAAAGCTACTCGTGCTTTGTGTATGCTTGCTACTCGAGGTAGCGTTGGCCAGTATTCTGAAGGAAGTTCATACGCTTGTCCGGTAAGTAAGGAACATACGTCAGCCAATCACGACAATGAACATAGCGGAAGTGAGGACGACCGGCTTACGATGAACAGTTCCTATACGGACGACGGCCCGTTTTCGCAAAAACGTTCTTACACAACAATTAATAGTAGAACAGATTTCAGCTAATCGTAATATTGGACATATTACAGCAAAAGTGACCGCCGAATAGCTGCATATTTCACAGCATCGTGTACTACGTTAGCGCGTTTGCTCTCTTGCCAAGCACTAGGTCAGGAAAGTGTATGCTCTCAGCTCAGTGAATCGTTTCACCAACGAGTACGAACACAATGATATCACATGTTTGGTCGTCCGTAAGGCAACGAAAGCGTTGCTGAAATTTCTGAAGGTTACGGGACTGATTGAGCGCCTGTTATGTCGAGCACAGGACTACGTCGGCGGCAACGACAGCGGCCTTTGTCTTTTCTCCTTAAACTTTTCTTCCCTTTCCCCAGTGTACGGTAGCCAACCAAGGCCTCTCTTTCTTGTCTTTCTTTTTTTAGGTCAGCGCCATCTATGATAAACCTTTACTTTGAACCACAGTAATTCGGAATGCCGGCTCTACCACGGCAACAAAAAAGTGAAAATATATAACAGGATATATCGACTACTTTTTTTTTCTTCTTCTTCGCGTAAGCAATGATCCTGACTCACTGCATTAGAGTTCGCTCCAACGAAATATCACGTGTTGGGCGGGCATAAACGGTTCCTCGCACCAGGCAGAGCTGTGGTTATATCCCGCCAAAATCGAACGTCGTTGTTTGCTCCTTTTTAAATAGCGATAATATTTCTGAGAATCTATTATGCAGTCAGCGTTACGAGTACCATGTAAGTGTAGACGACCTTAATAATTAAACGGCTGCGATGGCCATCAACACGGGACCGCCTCCTAGCGGCTACCGCTGCGTAGCAAATCCTTTGCACACTTAGCACCCAGGATGCCAGGGAATGGGCGCGTGTGTCATTACATTGAGACAAACATTCCGATCTGCTGAAAGAAGGTCCGGTGGCCAACGTGGTACGTGTGCGCGTGTTGAAAGCTTAGCAGCTGGAGGTTGTGTGAAGGAAGGGAGGAAGGTGGCGTTAGCGGTGGGTGGTGCAGTAGTCGTGGCATGGCTTTTTTAATTAAACAGTTCTCAGTGGGGACAAGTGTTTGGCCAAGAAAGAGCAAACAGAGCGCTCGTCCCACGTTCGCGGTGAAAATCACGGCGCGAGCCTGAAAAACATATTGGTCAGCACGTGCATCCCTGCGAGTCTGCGCATCCATCTTTGTCACGCGAACAGCAGCAAAACGGCCAGACAGTACGTTACGCAAACGCTGACTCCTTTATTATGTTTGTTTTTTCGCTGTTTTAAAGCGGTGCGCGATCGCCGCCAAAGACGTGGGACGCCGGCGCGGGCATCAACTCCTCGTAGGGCCCGAAAGGAGCCACAAGGACGCCGCCATTATTGATTCTGATGGATGGCTTGTGCAACCGGAGCGCGCCGCCTCCCGATCACCGTGCGCGCACATACCTCTTGCCGGACGATCTGTGGTCGCCTCTGTCCGCCGCGAGATTGCGTGGACTGCGACGGAGTCAGAATGTTGGCTGAGTGAAGAGAATGGTATACGCTGCTACCATTAGCCGAGGCAATGGTCGAAAGTGACAGCCATCACTCGAAGCTTGTACTGGGAGCAAATCATACACTTGCGTAGACCCCACCGGTGGCTATCTGTTAAGCTTGAATAGAATGTTTGAGAATAGCAAAGTCCAAGGGGGGGGGGGGGGGGGCAGGAACTTTTCCTCACGTGACTGAGAGTGCAGGTGTGGTCTCTTCACGAGTTCATATACATTGTGCCACGGCTCCTTCAGTTGCGGTCTTCAAGGTCTAGTGCTTCGCTTCTCAAAGCCTTGACCTTTTCTCTGTTTTGCTGGTATATGGTCTATACAGTATACCTGCCTAAAGGGATGCCCATGATCCCATAAATATGTCAGAATCTTGTTGTTGTGTCTCTAAATTCAGCCCGTAAAGTAAGAGAGAGAGATGGAAAGCAAAGACGGGGAGGTTAACCCGACGCACGTCCGGTTTGCGACCCTGCACTGGGGGAAAGTGTTGAGAGGGGTGAAAAGAAAGATAGAAGGCGATAGAGAGAGCGCACTGTAGCTTCGTGTAGCATTAACTCCGCTGGGTGCGCGTGACACTAATTTGTTAAAACACTTACCAAATGCAATTATGCGTGTGTGATTAAGATGATGGTATGAGGAAATTATCGCAGGTCAAAAAGAACCAACTGCTTCGTTTGGGATGAACAAAAGAACTAAATTTATTTCGATAGGGATGCCCGTTGCCGAGCGAGTTCGCGATAGTACAAGGTTGCCAGTTGGCGAAAAGCAAGAGGCTGAACTTGGCAGTTTCTTCATGGTAGTCCCAAAAACGTGAATTGCTTGCATACGAACACAATATTAATGAGAACTAACAGACAATAACGCCAAGGAAAGTCTGGCAGGATTGTCTGTTAGTTCTCATTAATATTGTGTCTAACAAAGAAAACGAGCCCTTAAGAATCATCTTCTTTCCTTCATTGCATATGAACATTCACTCATGAGCAATGTCAGCAGGCGCTCCTCTCTACGTAACGGTAATAGCGAAAAAAAAAAAGGGGGGGGGGGGGGGGGGGGGGGTAGAAGAAGCCGGCATTCTAGTTATAACCACTTAAACATTTGCTTTTTGACAATGGGCAACGAAGAGATGAAAAAAATAAAAAGTACTCGAAAGCGCCGCACTGAACGCAGAAATGCAACGGAGTCAGAAGCTGTTCATGTTAGAAACCGTGCTGACGTTCGGTATTTCCATATTCACGAAGAATTATGCGAATAGCTTAGTCTGGTGAGAGCTCTGGAAAGTGCTTCGGCTCAACTGACATTCAGGGCTGTATCCAGCGGCGAACATCGACGTGCTATGTTTTGTGCGATAAGTTTTACGCATCCTATGACGCAAGTCATGCGAGGAATAAAAGGTGTAGTTTCGCCCTGAAGTGCGAAGCACTTGTAGCGACAGTACTAGTTGGCGCACTTTCCAAAACTTTGCGCTTTGAGTATTCGTTTTTGCATCACTTGATATCGTACCTCAAACAGTACTCAATGTGCTGGGTTTGTGATGTATGGCTATAATGCATATAACGCAACGACGTAAAAAGCGTACAGCGCCAAAAGTTCTCCCTGATAGACCTTCTTGTTTCATTTTTAATCGACGTTTGGCGGCTAATCTACGCAGTAATCGCAAAGCCCTCGCGTTTACCAAAGGACATGTGTAGTGTGCAACGCGCTATAATAACTGTAATTGCGCAGGGGTGATTAATTGTTTTTGACACGTTATGTTTGTTCGGGAGGCTGCACTGCTTGCCAAATATACGGTGGCCTCTCGATAGAGTCTATATGCAGGGTGTCTCAGCTCGCCGATAAACGAATGCCGCCGCGTATCCATCAAAGTCCCCCTTGGAAGGTCTTGAGTGGTGGCGCGCGAGAGCACCTCTATTTTATATTTAGCGCACTTTGCGGGCTTTTGTTTTTTTTTTCCTCGAAAAAAAAACGGCCAGGCCAATTTGAGCACGAAATAAATAATCGATTCCGAAGTTATTTGAGGCGGCCGGCAACTTCATAATTGAAATGTTAGCGATTGAAACTGTAATTTACAAGTCGACCTATTGAAAATTAATACTTAGTGATAAAAAAAAATACTGGTTTTCACTATGCATGACTATCGCTAATACGCAGTTGGCACAATCTTTCTAGAACTTTTTTTTTTTTTAAGATCTTCGTCCAAGCTAGGTGGGACAGTATAAATATTACAGCGAAGGCTGCATGGAGCCACCGTGATGCGCTCGGACTGTTCCGTGTTTCACATCTGTGCCTGCTCGCAGCGATCGATTCTGAAGGCCGAATAGGAACAGTGTAAAGATGCTTTCTCCCTCAGAACCATTATGTACTACATGGAGCAAGCTCAAGCGACAGTAGAAAGGAAAATTGAGCTGTATTATTAAATCGTGCTTCAGCAATAGTGAAACGGCAAAGACGGAGAAGACACAAAAACGAAAGACTCATGCTGCCGCCACCCTGAAGTTCTCGTACCGGCTCGACATGGCGTCACAGATTTTGACGGTGCCTATTCATGCCTAGTTTATTGTTCATCATCAGAAAATAACTACGTTGTATTTGGATAAAGCCGCCGAGTCGTTGTCTACCTTTGGTGACACCATGAGTATAACTACTTAATAGAAGTTCTCAGGAAGACCTAAAGCTCGTCCTCATATAATTTTTGCTCATATAAGCTCATTAATTTTTGTGTGTGTGTGAATGCCAAGATACGAGCGAGCGAGAAAGAGACAGAGGCAACTTTACTTAGTGAAATTGCATATTTCACAGGAAAGACGTTCAGGCGGTGTCTGACGGCCACCTCTTCAGCGCTTTTCACCGCCCGTAGTTGGGTCTCCAGGCTGGCGTTGAGGAGGATCGCTCGCCTACCCAGGTGCCGCGTGAGGGAGCGGTCAGGAGATCTTTGGGTGGGGAGGCGTGCTTACAGACCCACAGGATGTGTGCGAGGTCTGCAATTGCGCCGCATCTCGTGCAGCGCAATTGCAGCATTCGTGGGAAAATATTTTCTAAGTCCTTGACGTCGCAATCGCAACGACTTAACGGCGCAGATGTATTAAAGGGACACTAAAGAGCAAAACGATTTTTCTCGCATTAGTAAAGTAGCCTTCCACGATACCAAAAACACCACGCTTGCTGCGAGAAGACGCTTAATAAGCGAGAAAACGCGCAAATAGAAAATACAGGTGGCGACGCCGCCTTCGAATTCCCGCACCATTTGCCATGACGTCACGTATTTTTGACGGCGCCTGCTTGGGCTTACGTAGTTCCTAATCGGTTAAATCGAAGTACATTGTCCTCTGAGGGGGCCAGAGACTTGACATGACGAGTTTGTGGAAATTTCGTCGAGCCAGTGGCGCCAAAATACGTTAAATGCTCTTTGAAACCTTTTACGTCACGAATTACAAAGTTCGGCGCGAGATTTAAAAATGAAACTTTGAACTTGGTTTTCTCCTCTAATAATAAACCTATGGTGGTGAAATAAAGTACACAAGAGTTCTTCGAGCACACTTTATCAATCTAAACCAATTCATTGTTTCTCTTTAGTGTCCCTTTAACACTAAGAAAAAAAAGCAAGGGGGGATGGCTTCTATTGCCTCCACCAGCGATACAAGCTCTTGCTGCCAACTGAATGAAAGCGTTTTGAAAGAATACATTATAAGTGAAACATGATTGCGTTTTGCTCTCTGCTTTAAGACAGAGGCCGAAAACAGCGACATCGGTTTATGTCCGAGAGAGTGACGAAACAGATCGGAATCCTCGCGCGACGTTCAGGTCCCGTGTATAGCAACTTTGCATCCATGCGCGATGTTTGTAGACGGAGCCGTGCGACTCACAGGCGCGGATCCTCGGCGAACGCCCCTGCATGCACGCATCTCGCGGTGGATGACAGGTCGCCCGGCTGCGACTCTCGGCGGCCGCTCATTTCCACGGGCGTCTCAAGGCCGCCGTACTGCACGGCCAGACCAAAACAAAGCCAGGTATTTGCGCAAGCAGCCCGCGGCGCTGCACACGGCGGAAAGGGCACGGTCCCGTCCACTGATGCATCGTGCGCGCCGCGGCGCATGCACGATTAATGCGCCACAAGCGGCGCACGCTCTTCTAGAACGCCGCACCCTCTGCTGGGAACCCCACACCTGTCTGCGCTTGCAGTGTGGGGGACGACGCGGAAGAAAGACATAAACGTTAAAGAATAATGAGGGCGACTCGGGGAGACGGGCATATAGCTGCTCTGTACGAAAAAAAAGGGGGGGGGGGGGCGATGTCGAGGAAAAGTTATTTTTCAAGGTCGCCGATACCTGTAATGTCACCGGCACAAATACAACTTGTCGCAGCTGGACGCCAAAGCCCATGGCAGTGGTTGAAGAGGAATGTTGTCTGGTTGTTGCGCCCATGCCGTGAGCGCAAATCTGTCGCGCTTGGATTGGCCGCCGAATGGAGAACGCCTTTGTCCTTTCCGTTGACAAATAGCGTATTGCACTCTAACGACAAGACACAAGCGACCTGTTGATGTTTCACTGATTGAATTACTTTTGGAGTGCACTTTTTTATGAGCAGCACGCGACGAATGCGGGGGTTTCAGCGCGAAGTAAAAAAAAAAAAACACATGTTTGGCTTTTATTCCCTTAACCCATTACCTCGAAATTAAAGAACTTCAGCTTCAGGACGCTTCAGCTTCGTGTGCAAAAGTGGAACGCGATAGTGTAATCGGGCCCCGTTCGCATGCCTTCTCATTCGCTAGCCAGGCTTCGCTTCTAGGTGGGCACCTCAACCGAGAAAGGGGCATCTGTGCGCGTGACATTGTTCGTGTGAAACTATCCTATAGAATGCCTACTGCAATTATGTAGTTGCGAAGTGCCCACTACGCCATAATTCAATCTTTTGTGAATCCGCCAAGTACCTACTACGCGTTCGTATGGCAGTACGCTCACCCTACGCCTGCTGCACACTTTGTTGATGCTGTTGCTGATGATGATGATTAATTATGTCTGAACGCTTTGTAACGAGTCGGCCTTTAAGCCAATCACTCGTTACGCAACTTCATATGGTGGGACGCGTGGTGCGGTTCTACGATTCTGCCAGCAATATTGCGTGTGTTAACGCGACTCCTCGCACACCCAATAGTTTTTTTTTTTTTTTTTGCAACTGTTTCAAGCACTGATGTGGCTCTGTGGTAAAACGACTGACTGCCATACAGAAGGCCTGGGTTCGATTCTGGCTCGGATCCATGATTTTATAATTTGCATCCATCGCGATCTTTCGCTCCTAACCTATACGACGCCGACTCCGACACAGTAATTTCTGCGAAACGAGCTCTTAACGCTATCGCGTTAAAACTGTTATGAAAGAGTAGTTTGTCAGCCTAAATCTGATTTAGTGTTTCTATCTTCGCTGTCTGTGCATAGCTGGGGGGCCTCGCCCCTGAAGAAGGCGAGCGGAAGGGGGTGCGACGAAGGAGGAAGGCGAGGGGCCAGAAAAGACTGTCGCGTTCCTGCCACGAGAAATCAGCGGGGCGGGCAGTGGGAAACGACAGGGTCGGCGCGACAGGCGGGTCGCACGCGAAAGAGCCGCAGCTATATCGCCGTCTTGATGATGAATGGGTATAGAAAGGGCCTGTAATGAGGACCACGCCAAGAGAGCCCGGCGCAATGTCGTGGGCGGGAAACGCGTCCATTATTCCATCAGCGCCTCCGCGCGCCGACTCTGCGCCGCGACAGTAGCTGCTGGCCGGCTCAAACGGGGAAACCAGTTTTCTTCGGCGCTGCGCGATATCCGAGCCGGCGCTGTGCAGGTGGGCGCACGCGCCCGTGCTTATTGGGTCAGTGCTGGCCGCAGTGGCGCAAGAAGCTACCACCTGTGTGGGCAGCTTCCTGGTGTGCTCCCAAGTTCCGAGCCCATGGCCTGAGAACCGAGAGGATCTCGGAGCCCGCCGTGGTCAGAATCTTTGGATCAGGGAAAATGAAAGGCTCGGGTACCGCTCGCGAACGCGAGCCGCTTGGTTGCCAGCAGGACCCAATTGCATAATTTCGGTTCTCGCACCCCACTTTCGTATCCTATACTGAAACGCTCTAATAAAAATTTTAGTGCATAGTGCAGTTACGTAATATTTAAGCAGGCGTCTGTTTTGGCACGCTCAGTGCCTTTACCAAAGGTTACATGAACCCGATAATGTTGATCGGGTCAAGTCGGCTGGTGTAGCCGAACGAGCGCCGAGGCGAGTTGTGCACACATGTCTGCAAAGGGTGGGGTCCGCGTTATCGACTTGGCTGTGAGCGCGCGATACTTGTGCAGAGTTGTGCCAAGTGGGAGTTGTCGCTAAAGAAAAGAAAGAAATTACGTGCCTGATGCTCCCAGACGCCCCTTGCCCTATAACCATTACGCCAAAGGCGTGTGCCTATAAATAGGTGAATAATGAAGCCTTACAAAGAATGACTCAAGACACTGAGACTTGTATATACATATAACATGCAAATGTATGTCCTTTGTCGTCACGATGCTCGCCTTCGTCATCGTCTCTCGAATCCTGCTGGGGTCAGGCATATGCTCACCGGGTCGTATCAGCGCGTGCCTCTTCCATCTGACGGTGAAGTTCAGGCGTTCGTAGTCGAAATTCACTGCGCCTCTCTCTTCGTGCATACTTCGACGCGCTTCATATGGTAAGAGGCTGCAGAATATCCCAATTAAAACCACTTAGCCCTTATCCCACCATGAGCTTTTGGAGAGAGCCATGGCCAGCTCAAACCTCGACCGATCAGCTAAGGCTGATTACCAGGGCCCAGGACGCGGGCCGAGCTCAAGGCGTCCTGGACTAAAGATGCGTCCCCTCAGCTATCTGTTCATATATATATATATATATATATATATATATATATATATATATATATATATATATATATATATGTGTGTGTGTGTGTGTGTGTGTGTATAGATAGATAGATAGATAGATAGATAGATAGATAGATAGATAGATAGATAGATAGATAGATAGATAGATAGATAGATAGATAGATAGATAGATAGACGAGGGACACGTCAGTCACTGACGTGTATACAGTGCAAGTGTCTATCGCTGTAATGTGCCATTTTGCCTCGCTGTCTCATCAAAGCTTTTTGTGTACGCCGTTTCGCACCTACAGTGCTAGGAATCTGCACAACTTTTCCCGTCACATTTTCACATTTTTAATACTTCTGTATTGTAAGGACGAGACCACCACGGATAAATCACTGTGCGACCCACAGATTTCTTTAGACGATCGGAAGTCTATCGCGAGCGAAATTTAGGTCGCTTTAACTGAAGTGTTTCTCATGAAGCTCTCAAGTTGGGATCAATCTGTATTTACCTCGTTATAATATGTGCTGCACATGTCAGTGCAATGTTCTGTTTTTATCCTCGTAACCACATCCACCCGCTCAGTGTAACCAACCAGAGCTGCAGTTCTTGGTGACCTCCTTGCCTTCCTTCACGTCCTTTCTCTCTCCCACACGTCGACAGAAATGCTGCGCTGTTAATGGGCACATTCTATCATCTGTGGGACGGAACTGCACTTCGTGCGCAAATTCGTGCAGCGTAGATCGTCTGTTTAAACGTTTAGTAGTTTACTAATTTACCACTACTAGAGCATGAGGCAGTGCACCCTATTAAACTAAAACATTATAAGAAGACATTCAGTATCACGTCAGTAAGTCTTGGCGAAATGTTTATGAACTGTACAATGATATGAAGCGGTACTGCATAGGTGCGTGGCCTTGACCCGTTTAATGTAAAGGCCAGGATTTATTTGCGTGATTCTGCTGTTTTAGATTAATGAAAGTAATAGTATGCAGTGTTTTGCTTAAACAGGTATTCGATTCGTCCGCGGGCGCTCACCTGCGAGACGGCGACTAAAAAAAAAAGAACGCGTAGCTGCTTCACCGAACTCTATATATCAAGGAGCATTCATCTCGGGCACTGCGTTCTGCGCTCTCAGTCTCTTCTAGCAGCATCGTTTGTCAACAACCCGAGTTTCTCCCGAACGCCAGCACTGCTTAACTACATTTGCTGTTTTCTTTTTGTGACCGCGAAATAATGCGGCGCCGGTGGCCACCGGACCGGGCCGCCCCTCCTCGCGGCGTCGCCAGACTCTCCCCATGACGTCACACCGTCGGCAGAAGAGGGAACAAAGAGTCCGCGAGCCGGCCGGTAATTACGCGCAATCTTGAATGAGAAACGTTTATCCCGGTGCGAGCCGCCGCCGCGCGTAGCCGTGGAGGGAGACCCGATCCCGCGAGAGCTCCCTGCAGACAACGCGACCACTCGGATGCTTCGAGTGTGTAACCCCACTGCTGTGCAGTTGAATGTGTTTGTTTGCCTTTTCGTGTTTCCCTAGGCCTCCTCAGAGGAGGCGTTCACTCCCGTCATGTCTCGGTATACATGTCCATCTTTGCGGGTGAGCTGTTTCTCCAGCGGATACGTTTTCTTCTGGCTTTTATACTACACAGGGTCGAGTCGTGGATAGTCACGATGTTTTCGAGGCCCCTACCGCCTTGTTATGCTTCGGAGGCACCGAAGCACGCCGACAGGCACGGCCCGCCACCGCCTTGGGCAAATAACGCCTATGGCTGACTGCTTTCACAGTTGGGTTACTAACCCACACCTGCCCACACGCGCGCAAGGGGAGGCGGAGAAGCACTACATTCACCGTGTTTTTCAAATGTCCAGATCGTCTTCGGCGGACGCATTGCGAAAACGATGAGAGTAACGGCGTACGCCGGTCTCATGGCTGTCATATGACACCGTGTGCGTGGGCCACGTGTAAACAGGTCTGAAGAGCCCAGAATGATACTTTGGCCTCTTTATCGGGTGTATGATGCATGGCGTCTCCCTCCGCGGTCTGTGTGGCCGATTTCTTGTTTTTCTCGAGTCGATCAATGGTTTTCCTCGGTAGAGCGTCGAGAGAGAAAAACCTCGCAGACGGAGAAACGGAAAGGGTTTGTTGCCCAATCGGCGATCGGAGTTGCAAGATTGTTTCACGAGTCGCAGTCAAGGAACCGCTCGCGAAGCACGACGCGTGCTGGCGGCCGTCGTGTTGCACGCAGGAGTGCCAGGTGCACCGAGGTAATGCAACACTTCATTTTTAGCGATGTGCCTTCTGAGTGGCTCCTGCAGCTCCTCCCTCTGTCTCCAGCGCGCAGCATGCTTAATGAAGGAGACAGCCAGGGACGATGGCGAAACAGCGGCAGTGATCGATGAAACCGACGCACGCGCGCACACGAACATGTACCGTGCACATTCGTGCTACTTCCGCGATGGTCGTGCGTTCGCAGCATTTTAAGGACACACCTTGAAATGCATGTTAGCAGTATGATTGAGAAACCTGAAGCAGCTTTAGTGGTGTGAACGAAGGTGCGCAAACCATCATCAACAGCAGTAAGTGAAGCGTAACGATCTTGCAATACACTTAGTAAATGCAGATCTCCTGTGGAGTCACCTCGTGCACTGCCAACCTTATAGGAGGTTAGGGCGTCACTGTAAAAGCACCTTTGCCATCAAAAGTTCACTTCACGAAACCAGCCGTCATAATTTACAGGGCTGATGTCAAACCTCGAGACGCACTCTTCGTGAGGGATAAATATTCGTCCGAGCATGCCGCTGCGTGAACGACCTCGAGTGTACACAAAAAAAAAACAAAAAAAAACAACAACAAAGAACAGCTGATCTGCGTTCGCACATTATGAAGCACTACAGCCTATAGTGCGAATGAAGTGCGAACGGAGAAGGGAAAGCAGGCCTCCGCCACTGCTCATTTAGGGCTTGCGTCAGACCAGTTTCTCCACGTTTCTCCTCCTGTCGGACAGTTTGGCCCGTATCGCGTTGTCTTACCGATTCGTTTGCCAAGCCTCTGGCGTGCTCCCGCCAAACGCGCATCGTTTGAGCGGGCCGTTGAATGGGCACGCAAGAAGGCTGGTTGTAGTGAACGCTGAAGAGTGTTTCGGTTGGTACCTTTCACGGGCATGGGTGCTTAGGCCTCGGGAGGAGGCCGTGGGCGTCAGAGGCACTACGGTTAATCGCGGCTCATAATCGGTGCACACGGGGAGGCGCGTGGCGCGCGTAACCAGCTCGCACCCGTGGGAGAAGGAGATCACCAGATGCGGGGCGTGTTCGTTTGTCCAGAACGGCGCGCGGGGCCACGTGCCATCGCGTGACTTGGGCCACACGGTGCTTTGGCCGCCACCCTTTCGGGGCCGCCAGAACGTCGGCTTCCGTTCGCAACAGACGCTTCCGACCCGAAGAAACGCGGCCGAGGCTACCGGCCGTCTGGCGCTGCATTGGCTCTAAACAAGAAGAGAAGCTGCCCGCCCGCGTAAGTGGTGTTGTTATCTGAACACTGTGCCTCACAACTGCGACGTGCCCGTATATGAGCATATATGCATGGGCTGTACAACGTGAAGCGGCTTCAAGAACTTGCACCGTATAGCACATATACGATCGCCTTAGACACACGAAAGGTTCTACACTATTTGTGTCTATCGCTGTGAGCACTTGACTACGCGAACGTTGGGGCAGTCTTCGGCTTAGAGGGGCCGGTTTAAGAGCGCGTTTTATATTCCAGTATAGCCAAGAGAACGCCAAAATTTACGAATGCACTGTAATGAAGGGCAGACTCAGTCTTTCAGAGCTTTCCGAGTTTTATGTCTCGAAGTTGTTCTGATGTATGTATTTCATCTACCTTCGTGCAATTCTGCGCAAAGGGCCTTCATCCGGGCATCTTACGAAGGCTGGAAGAAAGGGTGGACCACGTGTGCGTATTTGACGCTCAAGAAACCCTCCCATCTACCTGCATGGCTGATAATTCGCTTAATGAATGCATGCACAACCAATGGCGGGACACGTGGATACACGCGTTAAAAGAAAAGTGCTAAAGCATGCCCCACTTGATCGCGTAACCCTTCTGGCCGCAATGTAATATAGAAACTGGGATTTATGATGTTCGATCACTGAAAATCAGCTGAAGACAGGTGCAGCTTTTCCCGACACCAAATTAATCTCACATGCGTTAGAAGCGGTGCCTGTATTCCCTGGAGGCGATGCCGACCTCTGTTTGCATGTGCAAACACCGTTCGACCGTCCCCTGGGCGAACCTTCCGGCGCGCCTGAGGGCGAGCTCGGAGCATCCGCGTATCGGCCGTTGCCCCTCCTCCGTTCAGGGACGGACAGGGTCGCTGTCCTGGACCGGGCCAGCGCGACCTTGGCCGGAAACCCGGCTCCCGGTTCGTGGCCCTAGCCCAGAGCGCGGCCAAGTGGGCCACCGCGGAATCCGGCTAATGATGTGCGGCGCCGTCAAAGGGGTGGGGTGCCGAGCGCTTACGTGAGCGGGATCTCAGACTGCCTCGGGCTCGGGCGGCCAGATTGGCGGCCGGGAAGGAGGCTGGCTCGCCCGGCAGCTTTTCTAGACTGCTTGGTGCTGCCGATCGCCCCGGGGCTTCGTGGCGGCGACAGGGACCGGCCGCTCATGCGCGCGTCCTTCCTTCGCGCCCGTACATGCCGTCCGAGCGATCTCGTAGCGGCGCTGCGCGATCGGGGGTGAGGGTGCGAGTGAGGGCTGGACGAAAGGACCGGCGATGAGTAAGCGACTCTGAGAGGGCGGCACTCGCTCGGGCTACTCGCGAGCGCGCCACCTGCCACGGCACCGCCGCCGTCGACGCCGCTGCATGCACCGGACTCTACGATGGTGTGCGGACGATGAGGCTCCATCATGGTAAGCACGTGCTCTGCGCCGGCTTCTCTCAGTGGTATACCTCGTGCTGGGATGTCGCCGCCACTCATTGCCGATTCAGTCCAGGAAGACTCCTTTCACTTTTCTCGCCCTTCTCCGGTGTGTTCGCGCTTGGCGTGTGTACGCTGTGTTGCGAGCGCATGCCGATGAAAGCCGGTTTTAGTAGTTCGACGTCATTTTAGCGTCACTGATGCAGCAACGAACGCGCGTCGTAAAAGTTCGTCATCAAATCCAAGGTATTGCCCATCTGAGGGCGCTATCGACGAGGTTTAATGAACAGTCGCTTCGCAGTCGATCGGCTGCCGTTTCACTGGTGGGTGTTGACGATCTGTGGATATAAGTGCTGTATAGATGTCACTGGTGGACGACTTGTATTCATCGCCAAGATGTGTTCAACATCTCAAAAGAAGGCTTCCTGGTACGTGACAAATGTGTTTCATTTTAGAAAATTATCTCATTTTTTCTCGCATATACTGTCTCCTCTTGGCCCAGCTATCCTGCCCGTTCAGTACTTTAGTCGAGGCCATGCTTACGCGAAAGCTTCATTTCTCAAATCGGATGCTTCGTTGTGCGATCTAAGCGGCCTGTAAGTGATGACCGCAATGGTATCAATGACGCATGTCTAGAGTGCAGGCCTGTTTAAGAACGATGGAATCTATCAAAACTCATAAGCTTGAGCGACGCGAAAATTTCTGACGCAGGTGTCTAGAAAGCATGAAATGTTCATTCTCCGTTATCACGTGTGCCGGGGGAGGGGGGGGGGGGCGTTGGGAACGAACAAGTTTACCAACGGTGCTTGTCCATCTTGGAAAACGACAATAGGCCTTTACCATGACTCTGTTGCTTAAATTTACGCACAGCGAATACATGTGCGACAACTATACAAACGAGCAATCCAACAGTTACAAAAAAAAAAAAATATGGGCATTCTTCAGAGCTCTATGCGGACCGACTGTATGACGTGCAATGTATGCGCTGTTGGATTCAGCATTGCAGTGCGTGTTAGAATATAATGACACAGGTGCTTCCTGCCGCCATAGAAGCTTAACAATAGAACACGAGTTAAAAAAGAAACTACCGGAGAGAGATTTTATGAATTGTTTTTTCTCTTCATAACATTTTTGTTCGAGGAAAGTGTTAGAAGAAAGATGCAGCACCACTGATATAGTTGCTGTATCTTTATTCTGGCCATCCTGCTTCTTAACAATCCAGTTTTCATAGCTCTTTCTCCTGGGTTAACTTCATTCCCTGTCATTCGTGTATCTGATTTGTATAGTCTTAACAACCCTTTTCATACATAGCCTTTAAAAATTTTATACAGTTAATAAGGTTCCGTGTTAAGTACAAAAAAAAACACGCTATTTGCCCCTATGCGCTTGTGAGCTATGAAATTTCCCGCTTTATTACGTAATGTAGGCATGTGTAGCAACAGTCTACACACTAAAGTGAACTCTCAGAGTCACATTATGAAAGTCGACGTAACGGATAACCATAGGTCAGTTTTCATGGGTTCTTTTTTTTTTCTTATTTTTGCATTGCTGGACAGAACTTGAAGAAAGGATTCGTGTTGACAAATCAGCACGCCGTGATTCATAGGACTATTAAATGTTAGTATTCTCGTTGTTATTATTTGAAAACATATATGCTGTTGAAAGATAGAAAAAGAACGCAAGGAGCACGCTGGCAAATGCTTACAGGAAGGAACACACCTGCTTATATCTAAGGATAGTACAGGAATACGGAAATAAAAAAAGAGGAAAAAAGGAATAGAAAAATTAAAATAAAGAACAAGAATGCAATATAACAAAGGATATAGGTAAAACAATCATGATAAAAAGAAAGTACGTTAGTAGGAACATGAAAAAACTACGGGTCGGTAAATTTACCTGAAGCATGCGGCTATCGGGCAGTCCGTAATGAATACTGGGACGCCTGTTGAGGTTGTTGCTGAATATTTGTTGTCTAACTACACTTTCTAGTTTATTGGGGCATGAAACGAAGCAAGCAAGCAAAGAACAGATCAGACTGTTTGATTATTCAGCGAAAGATAGATCCCGAGACTTGAGCGTATATGTCGGCCGATGAAATGGAGGCGGAAAACAGACATGTTTAAATTTCGCGCCAGAGCGGGTGCCGCCGGGCCCATTACATCTTACTGACGTGTTATAAATTTCGCTTTATTCTGACCCGTCTCTGTGGGTCGTATCCGTGATCTTAAAGTGCACGCAAGTGGACCAGATTTAAGGTCCTTTCTTGGTTCATTCCCAAATGCAACTGGCACATAATTCCGTTAAAAAAAACAGCACTATTATAGCATATGACAGTCGTTTGTTATAGCATATAATATAGCATATAATAATCGTGGGTCACATGCTGCCAAATGTACGTGTTGGGCCAAAATGTACGGGATGCCGTAGCAACTTGAAATTGCGTTATGTCCCGGTTTTCGTTTTTACCCCCTTCCTGGGGTAACAAGAACACTCTCGTCACGATACTCGCTTATTAATTTGCAATTTATTAGCGCAATCTACCAATGGTAGATTACTTACAGTTTGTATGTGCATAAAGTCACCGTTATTCGCAACATCTAATTACAATGCAGCAGTACTGACAGTTGGGCGAGAACTATATAGTGTACGCTATGCAGGCGAGTAGCCGGCAGCATATAAAAGAGCCAACATCTTCTGAAGAGACATATATTAATAATAATAATAATAATAATAATAATAATAATAATAATAATAATAATAATAATAATAATAATAATAATAATAATAATAATAATAATAATAATACGTGCTCTTCTAACTCTTCGCATGTCAGCTGTCTGTCGCGCTGTTTGGCTCAGTGGGCTCTTTATGTATATGTGTATGCATTTTCAGACTCTGTATAATTATAATATCGTAGAGCAAGCTTGAATGCATAAGAAATTACAGAAATACTGGCTAACTAAGAACACACAGAGTCATTAAAGCGTTGTAGTAAGTCAGCACGTGAGTAATGGCTTGAATTTTGGCGGCTCGTGACGAAATAAAACATCGGAACAAGACAAGGCATGCTAAATTAAACATCGAAATACGTAGTAACCGATGGCCTCACAATTTCGCAATTTTGGTTTAGGATGTAAAAAAGCTTTAAGGAAAACAGAAGAGAGTCGAAACGGCAAGTTCGCCACTCTGTAACTCCGCAACAAAAGCGCATATAGCCTATAGTTCGACTAAATGTCACTGATGGGAAATTAAAAAATTTCACTGCAAGTTTCATTTTGCATTTACTTGAGTTTAGCAAAAATATTGTTAGTGGAGACATATCCTGGTGTCGGAATTAAATGCGCCAAAAACTGCTGCTGCTGTGTGTGTGTGTGTGTGTGTGTGTGTGTGTGTGTGTGTGTGTGTGTGTGTGTGTGTGTGTGTGTGTGTGTGTGTGTGTGTGTGTGTGTGTGTGTGTGTGTGTGTGTGTGTGTGTGTGTGTGTGTGTGTGTGTGTGTGTGTGTGTGTGTGTGTGTGTGTGTGTGTGTGTGTGTGTGTGTGTGTTTAATCGTGCTTACTTGCTATTTAACTTCTTCATTGGGAAATTTCCGCTTATATTCGTGAAATATTTGAACGTCTGAGTATTTTTTTCTTTCATTCATAACTTGGCTAAACGTTATCATTTTCTTTATTATGCAATATTAAACTGGGCAGTTTTACATGCGAAAACTACAATATGATTACGAGGCGCCGTAGTGGCAAACCCCGGATTAACTTTCAGGACCTGGGGTTCTCTTACATGTACCAATAACTAAAGTTTTGCATTTCGTCCTCATCAAAATGCAGTTGCCGTGGCCGGGAATCAAACCAGCGACCTCGAGCTTAGCAGCACGACACCATAGCCTGTTAAGCTGCCATAGTGGGCCTTATATGCAATATAATTAATTGAATATTAAAATCGTTTTGGGGGTTTTACGTGCTAGAGCCACGATATGATTACGAGGCACGCCTTAGTGGAGGGCTCCGAGTAATTTCGGCTACTCACTCGGGATTCCTTAACGTGCACAGACATCGCACAGTACACGGGTCTCTAGTATTACACCTCCATCGACATAATTAGTCGAAATAACTTAGTTCCCTCCGTTTAACAAATATATGAGTGTGGAAATGTACGTTGCTTCAGCGAACTCACTCTCTTTCACAGCCGAAGTAACTTGCAACAACGCTTATGTTGTATTTCACTCCCTTTGACGCAGGTAATTCGGAGGAGCGTGTCGGTTGTGAAGGATCTTGCATCAAATGTGTTTATATTCTCGATAATAAATAATAATAACAAGTTAAATATGTCATCTGACAAAGCAATCAAATATGTCTTCTATAAAAAAGCCTCCACGCTGTTCATTTTGTCAGCTGTCGAATTCAGTGAAGACATCTTGCTTGTGACGGAGCCAGCGAAAAAAATACTACCTAAAGGGGTACTGACACAAAAATTTTGGACTCGTGTTTTTTTTTTCCGGAATGTGCAATGTTAATTGCAGGCTCCTCATTATCGACCAGTGTCAGTTTCGGTTTCAAAAACGACAAGCCTCCGGGTGCAACTCCGGGTTCGCGAGCAGCCGCCGCGAAAGTAGGCTGCCAGAGCGAACGCGGCAAAAAAAAAAAAAAAAAAAAAAAAAAGGCGGCTATGACGTCATCATAACTTGTTGCAGCGTGGTCGCATGAGGGAAGTAGAGGGGTTACCGAGGGTCACCTTTGAGGGTGTCAGTAGCGCGAGGGTGTCGATCGCTCACGCAAACTTCAAAATTCATTTAAAATACCTTCCCAGCTGTATTCGCTGCTATTTTGCAGGTGATATACGCATGTTAACGGGAATCGATCCCGCAGGCTATCTCGGCCGCGAAATTTTGTGTCAGTACCTCTTTAAATAATCTCGTAAAAGTACGCGCTACAGGACCACGAGAATGAAAGTCCAGATCAGTATAGAACGGTGAAAAAAAATCTCCAAACTAATTAACTTTTTTTTTAAGGGTGGACGGGGGACTACTGAGCATATATATAATCGGCAAATTTAGCTCAACTCACACATCGCTGAATCACGTGAGTCACAGGTGATCGGAAAGTGGAGCTCGCAGGTTGCGGAATGGATTCAAGGGATGCATCACTGAGTCGGTCGGTCGGTATAGTTTCTATATGGCTCAGTGTATTCGGCTGAAATATGGGATGTGGCTGGTAGCAGTGATTCAGAGTGGTTTGACGCGCACCCCGATACATCCACCGCTACATCCCACAGAGAAAGTGTAAACAAGAATTGAAAACCCAACTCTCGCTGAATTCAGACTCCCTGTACTTGAAAGGCCCATGAAAATTATTATGGGTGTCTCGTCTTTCTTTAACACCTGAGAGCCTGTGGCCTGGCGTATGTCACGCCGCGGTTTGAATAATTCTGCTGTGTTTGTTTTGTTTCCCTGTATTTCGTGAAGCTTGCTTTCATGGTATGGATGGATGAGCCATTTCGATTAGTCTCGGATTTTCTAATCACCGAGAACTCAGCAAAATGACGCGTTCGCAACCTTGAACCGAACCTGAAGCACATTACTAACTATTTTAAAGGGTCCCTAATCAACCTTTGAAAATGGAAAGAGCGAGCGCGATATTCTCTCCTGGCGTTTCCCATTTTTGCCGTGCACTTTGGGTACGCCAGCACGGTGATTCACGTGACGTCATTTTGGTAGAAGCTCTCGATTCGTCCATATGTGAGGGATATCAGTTGTGAATATATAGAACGCTTCGCCGTGCAGCCGCGCGCCCTGTTTTGTCTCGCTCGACTATCGTGCGCGATCAACTGATCTCACTTTGTTTAGGGCGATTCCGACTGCGCAAGCGGAGACAACAGCGTGTAGCCGAAAAACGAGATATCCTGATGGGCTCAACGCTGAGTGCCATTACTGTTCACGTGCTTTCTGAAGAACAAAATGGCGAGGAGGTGACAGCGCCTGCAGGAAGTGTCGTGAAGGCGAGAAAGAAACCGCTCTCTCTCCTATGAACCCGGAGTGGTTTAGGGAAAGAGCCAGCCGATCGCGATGTTAAGCACATGCGTGTGCGCAGAGACTTTTGGCGCCGTCACCAACAAAATAAGAAAGCTCACTTGCATAAACTGCATGATTTATTCATAATGAAACATGGGCTTCAACATACGCATTTTACTGCAGTTTGTATGCGATATGCAGACAAGCGCTTTTCTAAGCTATGCAACGCAGTGGGGCACAGTCAAACAGTTTCCCGAAGAGTAACCAATAGTGGTACGATTCGCACATTTTATTTGTAGCGTTTTCAGCAGTCTTGCAGAATGTTCGGCTGCACCTCACCCTCCCTCTCGCCCCTTCTTCGGCTCAAAAGGCGCGACCATGGCCCACACACGCCTATGTTTGAACATATTAATATCAATTCTGCTCTGTCAATGAGAAAAAGCTTTGTGAATTCGACCCGAAGATCGACAGCCTGTTACGAGAACACAGTGCCGGCGTAATTCTGACATCTCATAATTGGTGCATGGTTATCTGGCTCAAAGCCTTTTCGGGCGGCAACAAACAGCGGGATGGTTGTGGCACAAGATGGGCGCAGAATTATCTGTGCTCCTGCAGATGTGGGAATGGAAGTCAAGGTGCCATGGCTGAAGAGACCGCACGCAGGAGTAGAATAGAACGCGGAAGGATGGATGTGCAGCCAGGGCCACTTAGCCAGTGACGACGTCCCACGGCGTGCGCGCGCTCACGAGCGTCCGCGGCCGTAAAATAACGAATGCACTAACGAGCACGCGCGCGCGCGGGCAGAGACCGACGCTGGGCGCCCGCGGGAGCGAGCGCGGAAGCCCTCTCGCAGGGAACCTATACTTTGCGCGGTCGCCGCGAAAGGGTTGGCCGCGCCGCAGACACCTCCGCCGCAGCAGGGGCCGATTAGGGCCCGGCAAGAGAGCGCCGACTGGTTGCTCCGCCGACGGCATTAGGCGCCAAATTAGACTGCGTGGGTCGCGGCTCCGATTCGCGGCCGCGATAAGCGCCCCAAGATGGCCGCCCGTGGCCGCCGTGGGAAACGCGGTTCCGGCCGCACGAGTTTGAGCGCTGCGTCGGGCTGCGAAATTGCGAACCTGCCGTCCCACTGGTAGCGTGAAATCCGTGTGACTGATGGATATGCAACAGCCCCAGAACCGCAAATATGGTCGCATCGTCGCACTTGTCCTTTTTCTGGCGTCCTAAAGCAACGAGCGCCTCTTCAAGGAGTGACGTCACTGTGCTACCATTACGAAAAACATACGCACGTGAATAATGACAAGAGGATGCATTGCGCAGCGGTTAGATTCCATCGAACGCCGACTGCGGCATACACGTTGGAGCTCTCGGAACAGGCATCCATGGGGGCAGAGCTGCCAGCGCCGCCTAACCGATGCACTTACGGCGCACCGTCAAGAGTGGCTTTATTAAAAGCGTTTAGGGGCGGCTAAATGCTCTCAATCACGACGTTCATTTCGCGCTGTGCCTGCTCTCGCTGCTGAGATAGCGAGAAGGAGTGTGCGGGGAGAACGTCACGAACACTGCGCGTGAGCAACCTCCCCCCCCCCCCCCCCTCCCCAGACGTCCCCCGACCGGCGGCTATTCATGCGCTCCTCTTGGCTACTCTCTTTACGCGCGGCCACCGGTCAGCTAGCTCAATGGCGTTGTGCTGCCGACCACTTCCGAAGTGATTGTAGGCTTTTTGTGATCATTGCTATTTTGGCTGTACGAGGCTGCTTGGTTGCAGCAGTTGGAGACCGACTAGCAGCAAACTATACGTAGGACCACAGAAGATAGCACACGCGCATAAACAAAAAAAAAAAAAAAAAAAAAAAATCAGAGAGAGATAGAGTTCACACCAGTAGTGTTGTCGTCATACTCTAAAAATTAGTGCTTCAAGAGTGATTCTATACAGAGACTCGCAGAAAGGTAATGCGCTCCCGATTTCCCATACTGGCCCGTGAGAGCTTCGTGAATGAGGTAACGATAATATAATAATAAAATGGTGGAGGGCGCGGGGCAGCGGTATCGGCGGGTGAATGTTGTTTTGGTTATAAAGAAAGAAGCTTTACGTGGGAGTCATCGCCCATTAGCAATATTAATAAGCGGGCACGCATTATCATCACGAAGCACGTTCTTCGCGATACCAAGTCCAAGCCCCCACAACAAACACTGCACGGAACAAGGGCAGGGAACAAGCCAGAGCTCAGTCTGGCGCGTAAAATCTGACGCGCGCTGCACACGTCTGTCGTAGCTGCCCCCAAGCAACTGGCCATTATTCTATCGCCGTCGCTGTTGAGAAACTCTTTTCTCTTCGGGGCAGCGCAGTGTGCGGATCAAACGATTTCGTTCAGAATATTTTTAGCGCGAGGCGAGGACGGTTCGAAAGAGAGAGAGAGAAAGAGATTGGAAAGTAAAGCTCTTTCGAGGCAAGGAATGTATGCGCTGGAAAAACTCGCGAATTCGGGGTTTGCCTTAATGAAAAGCGGTGTTTTTGCCATCGTGCGTCTTAGTCACGTATAGGTGCGGCTCTGCATTGGGAAACGTGGATTGTAGAATCCTAGAAGAGCGATAAAAATGAGGCTACAATAAAGGTGGACGCGCTAACATATTAAGGGAGGTAAAAAAGGAAGCTCGGTGATTTTAGCGGTTAACAAGCAAAAATATACCGAGAGAAAGTTTAAAGCTTGACGATGGAAGGACAAGGCTCTGGGCCAAAATTGCTTGGTGATGGTGACGGACAAACTGACTCCATTAGATTCCTATTAAATTTATTTTTGATCTTTATATTGGCCGAGCATTCTAATAAAGAATGCTGAACGTACTCAGCAATCGTCGTAATACGGATGGGCTTGTAATTACATACAGCGTTAGATGTCCCTGCTGTTCACTTGGAAATCTCGATCTTCAAAACGGGTTTAAACCACATCAGCTTTTTGTATGTTTGTGAAGTGAAAAGTTATGCACGTGGCCAGGGGCGTAGCCAGAAATTTTTTTCGGGGGGGGGGGGGGGGGTCAACCATACATTATGTATGTTCGTGCGTGTGTGTCTGTGTGTGCATGTATATATATGCAAGCAAAATTGAAAATTTTCTGGGGGGCCTGGCTACGCCCCTGCACGTGGCATAGAGGAATCGCAACTGTATCTAAATGACTGCTTTTTTTTTTTTGCCATTTGGTTTCGTAACCGGCGCGACGCCAGGCTGCTATGACTGCGAACAGCGCACTACGGATGTATGCACGCTGCGAAATTTCTTTTTTCCTGATCTCCAATTTATGCCGTTTACTAGCTTATACTTTGTTGGGGAATTTCGTGGGGAGATTCGCACTGTACGAGTGGATAAATCTCGGCTCGCCAGTTCGTTCTTTCCTTGTGGTTTCTTTCTTACTGATGTCATAGAGTACTTCCCATGCACACGACGTAGCCCTACCACATAAATATAGCAACAAAACTGAAGACGAGTAGCGCATATAATCGCGGTACTTCTTCGGGTGCAGGCAGAGGAAACACGCAGCGCACCACGCGAGCGATGCAGTAGCAAGGACACGCCACGCATGCACCTGCCTGGCGACGAGCGCCGGGCTCTGGCGAGACGCGGGCTGCAGGCGTGGTCTTATGCACCAGAGATCTCGTGCCGATAGCCGCGCTGACGCGAGAGAAACACGGACAACGAGCTGCAGCCGAGCGGCTCGGTCAACCAACGTCGGGGCGTCGGGCGCGAAGGCCGTGCCGCGCTGCTCCCGTTGTGCCTAATTGCAGCAGCAGCGCTTCGAAACTGCGCGCCACAGCGGCAGCAGGCGAGCCTCCGGTAACGGCCCGTCTCGCTTGCTGCGCCGCCAAAGATCTATGGCTCCAATCATTCTCTCGATCGTCACGGCGCCTTAAACGAGCCGCTCCTTACCGGCCGCGCTATATCGCGTACGGCTCTGCTTTGTCTTGTTTTTTCTCCGCTGCCACACAATCCGGCCTCGCCACCACGCAAGGAAGAGAATCGAGTGAGTGTACGCCTCTGTAGTAACAGCGCACATTTTATCTATGCACAGAGGCGGTCCCCCCTCCCGGCGCACACAGGTCGGACGAGGAATTCGGTTATGAATACAGCCTACTACACAGCTTTGAGAACAAGCAATAAACATAGAAAGAACAAAAGCTAAGCAATTAACAAGCTCCTAAATTTGTGCCTGCTTGCACGCTCATCGGTCTTTTTGTCATGGCTCATTGATGCTTCGGTTATTTGTCCTTTAATCTGCTCAGCCCCGTACGCATCTTTCATTTCCTTAAAGGGGGGCGCATTCTCATTAGCAACGTCTTCGCCCCTCAGAAAAATATCGCCACGAGAGCCCTTACGCTCTCCCCCCGTCTTCTGTCAACGTATTTCCATACTCGGCGCGAAGTTATGCATTGCGCACCGAGTGAGCTCCTCACCCAATATACCAATATACCAGTTCCTCAGATAAGGCGAAAGCAACGACCTCATTACGGTGGCTTCGGCCGTGGTGTCCTGCCAGCGCCCTTCGACGCGTTCTGCCGCGGCGTCTATTGTGCGTCTTCTGCCTGTTTGCGGCGCGCAGCCGAGCGGTTCCGACCTACAAGGCACCTGAGCGACTTAGTGAGCGCGCTCAGTGAGCCGTGGCGCGTTGCAGAGGCGTCATAAAGTAAAAAAAAAAAAGGCTGTGAGGGAAGAGAGAGGGAGAGACGTCCGAGAGATGGGCGTCCCGAGACAAAGCATGCACGCACAAGGAGGAGGCTGGCCATTAGAAAGGGCCAAAAATAAACCGGCCGCGTACATCCCGGATCGGACTTTCTTTTGTAGCATCGCTAGGTGACGCAATGCGCGCGTGGGGAAAACACAGCCGCCAGTCCGAGTTTTCGAACCGACCTTCGCCGGCCGCCGCGTTCCCTGTGGGTGCGACCGGAGGCAGGCGCCCAATTAGTGGTGTCACGTTCCGGCGCGTCTGGCCGACGACCACGGGGTGTTTTGATCGGCCGGGCCAAGGGGTCCGGTGAGACTTTTTCGGGTTCACTGCGTCGTCCGCGCGCGCGGGGTTACGCGACCGCGAGCAGCCTTGAGAATTGCACACGTGATGCAGGTGCGCACAACACGAGAACGCTTGTTCCTGCTGCCACGTGTGATAGGGGTTGTGACCAACCGGCCAGTGCTTCCATCGGGGCCAACGGCCGGCTTCTGTAGAATCGTTGTAAACAGTTGTCCTTTCTACTCGACTGTCACCGCTTCTCCAGAGCGATGTTCATGTGCCGTTCGCAGAACCTTTCTTCACCTTCCTTGACAAAACACGTAACCTTGCACCGAGTTCTGC
Organism: Rhipicephalus sanguineus; assembly: GCF_013339695.2. Lineage (NCBI taxonomy): Eukaryota > Metazoa > Arthropoda > Arachnida > Ixodida > Ixodidae > Rhipicephalus > Rhipicephalus sanguineus. Next base: position 276,824,542 of record NC_051176.1, on the reverse strand, counting down.
CACTGGCAGCGACACTTCGTAATAAGTGCTCCAGACCGAATGGAAAGCGTACAGCTGCCAATGACGTTGGGCTTTCGATATTTAAACGTAACACACTTTGCGTCTCTGACTGAAAGGAATCTTGCACGAAGATATTTTTACGCTGTAGTTTAATTGCACCGTGAGGGAGTGACTTCCGTTATTTACTACCGTCGTACATTGTAGCGAGTTGCCTGGTGAACCCCTGGCTTAATGAAGCGAAATTTTAACAGCACCTTCATAAGGGGCGCCGTAAAAATGACTCATAGAGGGATCAGCAGCCTAGAAGGGAAATATATTTTGTTATTGTTTATGAGGATGCTGCCGGCCATGATGATCAAGCAGGCGGAGCACTAACAAATATTACGAGAAAATAAAATGACATTAGCTTCTAGATCAGGTACACTGGTACGCCGAGAGAGTATGGAATTTAGGAGCATCTGTACTAATCGGTAAGAGAGATGAGAAGCCTTCTTCAATGGTTGCACAAAATCGCCATGTACACATGGTCCTGTTCTGTTGAAAATGAGGCCGCAGGTTCAATTCCCGACCGCTGTGCCCTTGCTGCAGTCACGGGGAATCCACCTAATGTACTGGGACAGAAAAAGGAGGAGGGAGGGGGTATGTTTGAATTGCTTATACTACGCCACAACAATTGTCAACACTGCAGTAAAACCACCATATCGCCTCAGCCAGGTTGGGCGATGATGGAGGACAACCCTTGTAGCTATTGTTTTTTCAAACCTGATAGACTCATCGGCTCGCATGCCACCGCGCTGCTGTGTTTGCGGGATGGAATGATGAGAAATGAGTGCAGCCCGCGTTTTTCAGAGGAAAAAGGGCTCACCTATTGTGCTCCGATAATCCCTCCGTGGTCATTCCACCCTGTCAGTGCGGCACACGGAACGAACCTCGAAGGGTCGGCGCTGCACTCATGGCTTTCGCCGCATGCATCGGATTTTTGAGGTGGAGCATACACATGAATGCAACCCTGGCATCAAGAGCGCTCGCGGTCAAGAGCAATGCAAATCAGCAGAGCGCAGTGTAAATAATGTCTGACAATGCGAACGCCGTTCGTCGGGAGCGAGCCTCGGTTTCGCGTGTCCGCTACTGCGTTGGCCGAGAGTGACGCGATGGAGGATGCGCGTGCGGCGGCCGAAACGAAGACGCCGGAGGGAGCTCGCCCCCGCTGCGCTGGTGCCATACGGGAAACGCGCGCCAGCCCATGGTCCAATAAATACGCCAGCGGCGGCGGCGGCGGCTTGTCAACGGCCGACCGTCCCAGGGACACCCGGTCAGCGCCGGCGCTCCCCGCGGAATGCCGTTATTTATCGGCCGCGGGACCAGGTGTTACAGGGTGGATGCTAAAGCTGTCAGGCCGGCCCATCGGAGGGGGCCGCTACTGCTGGCCAGGGCCCCTGTCGCCGCCGGAGGAGGCCGCCGACGGGGCTGCCCTGCCGGAGACCTCGACCCGCCGCCGCACACGCCCAGCAAAGCCATGAAACACAGAGGGAACCGATCTTTGTCTCCCGCGTTCAGTACAGACGTCGACGAAGCTGCGTTTTTCTTTCACGTGGTCCGACAGAATGTCGCATTTTGTTAGCCTGTACCTTATTTTATCCTTGTCTGTACTCTAACTTATTCAAGTACTTCTCTTTAGTCGTGTCTCATACTTTAACATTAAGCTAGTAAATCAATTATCCGCTAATATAATTTGTTCATCCTGCTTTCACCATTGTGTTAGTGGTGGAAAGTGGATAAATTAATAAAGCAAAAAAAATATTGACGTCAAGCGCCAGGTTTATTCGCAGTATTCTCTCGCGTTTCCTAATTGTACGAAGGATGGAACAGCAAAAAGAAAAAAAAAAGAAGGTCAAAGCATATAATTCCCTAGGTATAGGTAGATTTTTGGCTGAACAAGACTTAAACGCTGCCTTCCGACACTTCTCTGCCAGCACTCAAGCCATGCAACGCGGCAAGAACCTTTGGCTATCTCGCATCACTTGTAGATGCACCTCAAGAGCGCCCAGTCGTGAAACTATAGGCATTAGGCCACACTTAACGCAGGCTGCAGTCGCAGATTGAGCCGCTTCAATGTGTCAGATTATCATCAGCCGTTTAAGCGACTGCACCATTTGTGTCATTGTGCGCCAAATGCTGACTGAATACCGCTGAAAGCACAGTTTTACGGTGTAAAAAGAACAACCGTCATATAATTGATCCAGGAGAAAGTAAGGCAGCAGTTTTTATCGTAGTATACATAAATATATCTTCTAGCACATGACTTAGAAAAAGGTTCCGGAATCGATTGGTTAGTATTTATTACTAGCACACTTGCACGCAGCATCCAGAGTTGGTTAGTCATGCGGCAAACTAAGTTGGCCCCTGCCGCAAGTAAACGTGAGTCTCAGAACTATTGCACCAGAACAGACGACCAAAGTACATTACTGGGAAACCCGAGAAAAGATATGTGTTAGTTTAAAGAAAAGACGTTAAGTTTCTAAGCAGCGGTTCTGTTTGAAACTCGAATGCGATCACACGAGCGAAACAGCGCGATACGTCACAAAATCAATACTCGAGAGCGGCCGAAGCAACTTTATTGAAACTACTAACAAGCAATACTTCCCGGAACTCACACGGCGGGAATCCAGCAGCGGCGCGTAGTCACAACGCGAAGCCCGCACAAGCGACGACGATGCGCGTCGAACAACTCACGTAGGGGGGCTTCCCGCACCGGGACGTCCCGTGCACACACGCGCGCGCACACCTGTTGCGCGTCCTGCGCGCGCGGCGGCCCGCGGCCTTCTGCGGCTGTGGGGCCGCGGCGGTCCGTGCGCGGCGCTGGTGTCGCCGACAACCTGCGCGCGCGAGCTCAGCTCAATGAACACACCTACGGGCTACTGGGAAAAGCGCGCTCTTCTTTCGAAGGTTCGCCGCCCACGTGCGGGGCGGTCTTGCACGGGCGAGGAGCCAATCGGCTGGCGCACCTGGGGGGACCGTCCAATGACGGCCGCTCGCCCCTACGTCATATCCACATCCGGGGCGGAGGTGAGGGAAATTGTGCCCTTATCTTTTTATGAACAAGTTGCGGGAAACATGCACGCCATTTGTTTGAGATAAGCGTCATGGAAGCATGAAATCGAGAGTAGCGCGTGTTGGGAAGGATCCATGCTGGGGCTCCGAGCGGCCCTGGCCCGGCTGGCTGCTCCACCGAACGGTGTCTTTCGTGCCTGCAGATACCCGGACCTGGGTCACAGTGCTCGCCGTGCTGTTCCACTCCACGATGAGTGCGCCCGTTCCGCGGTCCGGAGACAGCAGCGATCACCCGCTCTGGGTCAACCCGTGCAACCTGCCCGACGACGCCAGCGGACACGCGGACCACCTGAGCCCGCAGGACGTACGCAACATGCTCGACGCAGTGGCCAACCGCGCCCGGGTCGCCAGCGAGGAAGCCGACAAGGCCAAGCGTCGATTTGTGAGTACCATTGTGCCGTCGTCAGCGATTGTTTGTGTGCTGTGTGTGTGTGCATGGGGCTTCGAACACCGAGGCGCACGCGAGGAAACGACTCGCGGGCGCCGCGGCGTTGGGAGACCGACGGCTTCCATGAGAAGTCCGTCGGGCGTCCTTCGACGGACTAGAAAGCGTGTCAGTGACCGCTGTGCGTTGTTTTCATCGTGTAACCGGCCGGCGGCCCACCATGCGCGTAATGAGCAGCACCAGGTGCTGGCAGACCGCCAGGCTTCTTCGAAGACCCAGATGCATAAGAGATGCTCCGATCACTGCGTTCGGAGAATGCTATTAGCTCGACCATATTAGCGACCTGTTTCGCGGTTGTGGACGCCCTGCGAGCGGCCTACGCGTGAAAAGGCATTCGGGGAAACCACCGGCTTGTCAGGGAGGGCAGTCACTTTCCGTACACCGCGTGAGAAGCACGCCGGGCTGTCAAAGAGCTGTCGCCACGGCGGAATGGATCTCCCGCCCTCCGAAGCCGAGGAAGGGGGCGTGGCGCCATCCCCGCGTGGCTTCTAATTTCGACCTGTGCGAGGACGAAACGGACAAGTGCTGAATTTCGCGCGCAGACCACGTTGCCAGCAGCTCACGTTTCGTGCCAAAAGCGCCGCATCGACCTCATCGCGAACTGCATGGCAACCATTTCTCGTGGCAGCCAGAGGCCTGTATCACAAAGTAGCATGCGCTGTCGTCTCGAGTTGTCGGCTGCATTTCCGTAGACAGTTAACCGCGAAAGCCTGTTCCGATGATAGGGCCAAGCGGATGTAGAAACCGTTAACGGAGCACTGATCCAGTTTTCCGCCAAACTTTATTTATGTATAGCTGCAGATAGTTCTGCATTCGCCTCCACCTCTCGTCTACGTGGTGTTCAGTTGTGGTGTCGGATGAAACAGTGGTGTCAATACAGTGTTCTCTTTGAATTCGTTGTTCCTACCTTTACATGTAGACCCAATAATAGTCCTTAGCTCTAGCTTGTCATCCGCTACTATATTAGCAACAAACAGGGCCACAGCGCTTGCTGGGGGCCTTCCCTGCAATTCGTTCCGCCTGCGCGACCTGTGTGCGTGCCTGGCAAGTCGTCGGATCGAGCGAAATGTCGCCTCAATGAGCTGAGGGATTTTCGACACTTGCCGGAAATCCCCGTGGCACGCGCTCGCACTTCTCGGAAGCGGCACGCGCATTGGCCTTTTCTCTGCTGTGGAGGGTTTTTTGAAACAGAGTGACGATGAGAATATTTTGTGAATGGGGAGCTTAACTACGAGGCGCCGGCTCCTACTGCAGTGATATACTTGAAAACCAAAGGAAACATGGCAAGTTTAAGAAGTGAGAGCGAAAATACACGACCTGGGACAATATGTAACTGCTCTTAAGTTTATTATAAACAATATAGTCACATTATTGAACGTCCTTTTGTAGAATATGCAGGCTATGTGCCTTGCGAATACTAATGGGTTCTAATAAAGTGTTAACAAGATATGTGGGGGCACATGCAGAGCGAATGCTAGCAGTCAGGTGGCGTATTGAGTAGTGGTTCAACAATATTAGCGTCTTTAAGGAAGCCTGTAGGAAGAAGCAACGCCTTCTTAATGATTTAATTATACGCCTCGCTTCAAGGTACAACTATAGTGCCGTGAATTTCGGTAGCGTAACAAACGACGACGAAGACAGGTACTACAAGGATGCTTACTCGCTTACTAGAAGAAAATCCATTTAAAAGCAAGCCATGATAACTGCGCAGATGTCGAAATTTTAGAGAAGACCACTTTGCATGGGTGAAAAAAAAAAAAAAAAGGCGCCAAGAAAGCCAACTACAGCGCCTAGTAATGTTCGATACGCTCACGCAAAAGGAACGGCCTTCTCCGTAAGACCAAGTGGCCTAATATCCTCGGTACGCTAACTATTTCCAGAGCTAAACAGATAATTTGCAAAAAAAAAAAGGAATGTCGCGCCTCTTAGTAAGCTCAAGTACTCTTTATTTCGTTTCTTCCTTTCTCTCTGCGGTTTACAGAGGGAAAGGGAGAAACCAAAGAAAAGAAAGGTGCTGAATGGAATAACCGCAGGGGTGGTCAAAACGGTGAGAGTGTACGCCTCCCATGCAGGATATGCTGGGTTCCCCTGAAACGACGCTACGCCGTGCTCCCGTATGCGACCATCTTTTCTAACCTTAATCCGATTGAAACAATATATAGGTCGCTCTGCTAGTCTGTGTTTGAGGTTCCTTGACTGGAAAATATATTTGCTCGAGCATTCGCAGTAACGTTTTGGCAAACATCCGCAAGAACTGTTCGTCAGTGGTCGGCTCCTCGTGTATGAACTGTTTTGTGAACACGTGTCCTCCGATGCAGCAAACTGCACGAGGACGCAGTTCTTGCTCTTCTCGTATCTCGCATAAGCAATCCTCGACTCTGGTGCACATGGTCGTACAGGGACTCGCCGTGTAACTGTGTCTGCCACAGGAGACTTTCTCCCTTCGACGAGCTCTAACCGCTCCATTTGTGCCAGCAGTCTCGCGCGGGTACGTGGGAAAGCTCATTTTCACGCGACCTACATGATAGCTTAATATTCGCATAAAATATACTGCGCATGTGCTGAAGAAGGGCGTGTTCCAATTAAAGACTCTCGTCCGCTTACTGGTAGAACAAATTCTTTGCATTCACCTTCATGTGAACCCGCGCGCAATCTGCAATGTCTGAAGGTATACCGTGATGGTAAATGTCATTAACTGTAACGATGCGTTTCCTGTCGCTGTGGGGAAACAACGGTGACGTTTTCGGAGGTTGCTTCCTGCCTTGGAGGACCACACGTTCAAGCAGTAGCACAAAGAACGTCGCTGAACCTCCAGCGGCATTCATTGTTTTACTATTATTCACCAATTGAAGTTCCAGTGGGTCTTATTTTGAATTTTTCTTTCTTCGCATAAAAAAAACCGTAAACAGGAGGTGGGTGCTCGAGCCGACGTTTCGACAAGTGGACTTGTCTTCTTCAAGGCTGGAACTGATTTCCTTAGAGCTCGTTTGTATATGCTTTCTTCGCATGTGCATTATAGTTTAGTGCGCTAGTGCCGCTGTGAAAGTGCTCGAGGCATGGTATGGCATCGTCCTAAGAGGTGCAATGGGAGCTTCTGACGGGCCCCAGCAGATCCAAAAATACCATAGCAAGAACACTGACGTCCTTTGGATATTCGTGCATAATATGTGTGCGTTTCGATATTTTTTTTTTTTGCTTAATTAGGCCCCGTCGCCACGATATCGAGAATGAAGACCAAAACTGCAATTCGTCGAACGCGGCAGCAAAGCGAAAGTGGCCTCTGCAGCGACCACGGAAAGTCGTACCGTGAGACCGTGTCGTCGAAAGCCGGCTGCCTTTGTCGGCCCTTCCTTCTTTCTTCACCCTTCACGCATTCGACACGGACACGGTTATTTGTTCCGCTTCTCCGGTGAAGAACCCTGGGAACTCGAGATTGACCCCGTCGGACTTACTCCCCTTTTAACGTCAGTCGAGTGCTCAACTTTCGGCGCGGTCACGGTGTTTCTGCGGCAGCGGAACCTGCTTCACTGACGCATGCGATATCACGTGATAACTACTTTGATCTTACAAGGAGTCATAATTATGTCAGTGAGATCTCAAACTAAGAGAAAAGCGCGGTTTCATAAACCCGGCGTTCCGCGGACCTGGACTATATGCGATGGAGAGCAGCGGAGTGCAGCTTTACAGAAGTTCTTGGAAAATTTTGAGGTGGCTGCACTTGGGAGTTTTCTTTGTTTGCTTGTTTGACGAACTGGAAGGACGAGGAAGGTGGAGGACTAAAGCTGCCGGTGTCTGCGCTGAAGCAGGAAACGATGTAACGACCGCGGGCCTCATAAGACGATTGCTTTAACGCGTTGGTCCTGTTCCGTTGTGAATAGCGTAGAGCTACATGAAAGCTAATAAGCACTATAGTTGCAATGATACCAACACCACATTGTACCGTGCAACATCTGACTATCATCATTTTATCGCACCTTACTTTTAAGACACTAGCGCCGACAGTGTTCAGTCGCTGAAGAAGTACCAGGTGTCAACATTTCGCTCGCTCCAATCGCACAGGTAATGAGGAGGAGGAAGGTCACAAGGCCAACCAGACGTGCGTCCGGTTTGCTATCCTACGCTGGGGCAAGGGGATTAACGGATTAAAAGACAGAAAGAAGTGAGCATGCAAAAAAAAAAAAATCCTCGCGAGGTTGGAATCGTCTAAAACAAAGTGTCTGGCGCAAACGGCACCTAAAAGCGATGTAGTCGAAAAATGTTCCGCGTGGTGCTTCAGCAGCTTCCACGGAAGAACGAGCGCGTCAAGGTAACATCGGCGCGGAAGAGCACCGATGGGCCGTTTGCGAAACACGTCGAGGTGCAAGAACCATAACACTTCCTCTCTGGATGTGGTCCAAAATTCGCCGCCATTGACCGGCTTGGCACGCGCTAGCAATCGTTTCCGCCGTACGGCGGGTCTTTTGTCGTGTCGAGGCGCCCAAGCGCGTATATATACCTTGAACGAGGGAGCCAGCCGCGTTGGCGTGGTTACACTGCCATTCACCTCAAGCGCCACCAAAAAGTGAGGGTCGGCGTACCCAAATATAGCTCTTGCTGCACAATGCGTGCTCGGCCACGAAATGCCGTGTTTACTTGCGGGCCGCGAGGTCGCTAGCACCGAACCGCTGGCTTCCTCGACGAAGCCCCATGCTCGGACTCCGGGCGACAACAGTGGCGGCCGCTTTTGTCGATGCATCAACGAGAATCTACTCTCAGCGACACGCTCAAGGGAAACTGGGCACGCTCGTGTGGATGGCATGACCCCGGCCCAAGGGCTCAACCCCTTATTTTGTTTTGCGTCCTCTCTGTAGTATAGCTCAGTTTGGGGGCTTGTTTTGTCGCCATTTTGACGCCCACTTTCCCGCTGGCAACAAAGCAACCTGTCGTCTGACGAAGCCAACAATAAGATCGTGACTTGTAGTAAAGCGTACGTGGGAGAAGTGAATGAGGGGGAAGAACTCTCATCTAGCTGCGCCACCGTTCTCTTAAACAGCTTGGCGACATCCGTTTCTCGCTTTAGGGCGTCTCAATCTGGCGGTGCCCTGATGACGTTACAACTGGGTTGCACCGTGCCCCTGCCCTTGACGTCGGCGAACTCCAGGAAGCATTTTGAGAGCGAGCCCGTCTGGCGGCGCTGCTTGATTTTTACTTTAGCTCTCGAGAACAGGGTATTCCTGGCCAGGAGCGTGTCTGCCTGCCACTTCACTTAAGATGGAGGAGATGGTAGTATAATCCCGCTTCAGCTTACGTAGCCGACCGTGTGTGTACCCATCTGTATATGCTGCAAGCCCTGCCCACGGAAGTCAGCGAAGTCGCCGCCGTGGCCCCTGTTTAGCGCGGGCGTTTGTGTGGGCATCTTTAGACCAATTTGTTTCGGCCTGAAAAGAATTCCGGTAAATAGGTTCGCAGCGGTCGTTTTACGCACTGCCGTTAACGTGCAAACAAGCCGAACCGCTGACACTTAACACTGGGAAGCCGCCTAAGCACCCAGAAACACCACTTTACGACGCTGTCTTGGCGCGCTCTTTGAGGAGAAATCTACATTCGTGAGAGTGCCTCTCTGACGGAGGCTGAAAGACGCCGTTCCCGTGAGGCTCGCAGCGATGGGCACCGCATCAATCAACAGCACTGCATTTGCTACGGACGTAATGGCGCGGAATTTCCCTGTCAAGGTGCCTGATGCACGGGTGCTGGGCCGGTGAGAGTGTTGCGAGACCAGACTGCTGCTCCCCGAGGAGGCGCGTGTAGCGTATACACACTCGTGGCGAATCACCAGTTGGCTCGTGCGCAGGGGGCGATTCTGCTTGCCTCGCGAGCAGCAATATACTGGCAGCGACTATCCGGGCAGCCGCGTGCCCTCAATGGAGCGCAACCATCGACGAGACAATAAAGAGCCCGACCGCCGGCGCATAAAAAAAGGGGGCCGCCCGAAGAGAAAGCGCTAGTTTGGCCGTCAAGGACGCTGTCGCTAATCCTCGCGGTATATTGGTTTCGGGACGTGCGCTGGGAGTGATTTTGAAGAATTTTAACGACCGTGTTCGAGGCGCGAACGACAAAGCGTGCGCGATCTCGCGCCGGTGGTCTACGCACGTTTTGTTTTTCGCTTCGGCATCCACTGACCTGCAGCGTTCGGCCAGGGCAACTGGAGGGGGGAGCGATTCCGCCATTCAAAAGCTCGTTAAAGAGCGCTCGCTCGCTATAAAAACAGGGCGCGCAACGTTGTTGGCGCTCTCGTTGAGGGCTCTTTTCGTTCTCACCCGGGCGTTGAAAATTTGCGACCGCCTTGGCACGTTGTTTATAGCCTTTTTTCTTTTCTTTTCTTCCCCCGTTCTTTGTTCCACAGTTTAAACTTGCAAATCGGCCTTGCAAATGAAACATCCCCCCTCTGTAGCTCAGGGATCCGATTGTAGCGATTTTGGGACACGTGTGTCTTTCCTGCAGGGCCTGTATCACCGAGTCAGATCTGACTTGTGATACAAGAGAGCGGAACGAGAACAACGTCTCGTCGATAGGTTGATTCCACTTTGCATATAGGAGGCTAATGTCGAACTGCAATGGCGCTGTCTTGCGGCTCCACAAGGGTGCATGTTCTGTAGATGGGCAGCCTCAAGACTCAGAGGTTGATTTTTATTGTGCGTGCTCAGATCTTCAGCTGACACTTACTTTTTTCTTTGCGTGACAGGCTGCCTCGAATTCAGACTTCGGTGAGCGCGCCCGTGCCACGGTGCGTGCTCATGCATCGTCGCGCCGCAAAAGGGACGCGTGCGTCGCCCCGAGGGTCGAGAGACGGTGCGCTGTCTGGATGCGACGCCCCTGCGGGGGACAATGATACTGACGGCGGGTTCGAACGCCTCTGCCGGGTTTTGACCGCACAGCGGAGACGTTGACAATCGGCGGAAGCGTCTGATCGGGCCTCGTCATCAAATATTGTCGCCTCACGTGCGGAACCGCGACAAGTGTCGCCGACAGAAAAGGAAGGATGGATGCATGGACGGCAGAACAAGGGCTTCTTTCGCCTTTGTTCGCCTCCATTGTTGCTATCAGGTGTCATGTGAAATACAGTATAGTATATAGAGTGTACATCGGAACTTATGTCCTTAAACCGCTTCGTAGGCCATATCAAAGTACGCTTGCCTCGGCTTCGTTTGCCTGGCTCACGCGAAAAAAGGAACGATTTTGGTGGTGCGGGTTTGGGAGGACGAGAAGAAACAACGAGGGATGCTGCGTAACCGCTGCGGGCCTAGTGGTGTCTCATTAAGGGTAGACGCAGTCAAGGCCAATGCACAGCGTGCTTTCGAACTGACCATGTTGCCCTTGATAAGCGAATAATGTTCGCGCAGAATTTCAAGCGCGCCTTCGGACCGTGTACATTCGTTGATGTCCAGTGCAGACCTCAGCCGGTCGTCACGTGTTTTCCATGATTGACGAATGACTATATAGTGTGGGCCGACGTCGCGTCACGTGAAAGCCCGCATGTAGGCTCAGTTGGTAGACTTGAGTTCTGAGAGCATCCATGGCTCTTTGTATTCAGCTGCACGATATATCTGCTATTGGACGAAGTCGAGGCTTTTTTCGTGATTTACTTCTCACTGTATGACGGATAGTGATCTGTTTCCGCGAGGTTTGATAAAACCACCGGTCGAAACTTTTCGTTTTGCGCTAAAATCGGTGACGGCGAACATACAGGCGTGTGCGCGAAGTCTTCCGCGAGGACAGGACTGTGTGGAGTTACCCGGCTGGTTTTTCCTTGTGCATGAATAGTAATGCTTTGTTTCTTTATCGCAGGTACGCTTGCAAAAATGCATAGTATTCGTGGTGCTGTTTTCAGTGCGATCGACAAAAATGTGATCTTATTAATGTCACACTGAAGTAATGCGATGGAACATCAGTGATGCAGTGCGAACACCTGTCAACCGAGGTCAATAGGCAAATGTATAGTAAAATAGATCACTACTGCGATGAAAGTGCATGTGGCAAGTCAGGCACGTAGCCAGAATTTTTTTTCGGGGGGGGGGGGGGGGGGGGGGGGGGGGGGCTTAAGGCCTAATTATTCGAAAGAAAGTCTTTTCATGGTAAAAAGAAAAAAAAAAGTTGCTCGGGAGTATAAAAGGCTGGACGAATTGCGGGGGGGGGGGGGGCCGCCCCCCCCCCCTTGCCTACGTGCCTGTGGCAAGTTCTTCACACTCTTTCAGTCACAGACGCATATATGAACGAAACTTTGTAAACAGTGTAGTCTATGTGTTGTGTGTGTGTGTGTGTGTGTGTGTGTGTGTGTGTGTGTGTGTGTGTGTGTGTGTGTGTGTGTGTGTGTGTGTGTGTGTGTGTGTGTGTGTGTGTGTGTGGCTGTGTGTGTATGTGGTTATCAGTGTATATATCATAATCATCACCCAGCACCTGGAGTAGCATGTCAGGCGAATAGCCAGGCATCTCCAGCTTTTCATTAAAACATTTCTCTCTCTCTATAATGATCCCTTCGGTCCAGCTGAGTCGGAGATCCGAGAGATGACTCGTTTTCACGGTGCTTGGTTCTGTTTCTTACATGCCAAACCTACAAAGACATTTATTTAGACAGCGTGCTGAAAATCTATTGGACTGATTATAGACAGCCTATAGCTACATTACCTTACACATTATGATGGCTATATATGATTTATACCTGTTTCGAAGTCCACTCGCAAGTAAGCCTTGCTTTATCACGAAGTTCTACGGGGGCTGTTCGAAAACTGACCGACGAAGCCTCGGCACATAGTTTTCTCCGGCGCTTTGTGAAGTCGTAGTTCCCAGGGAGGCGAAACCGCTAATCCGTAGAAGTATACCGCGGTCTGTTTGTTGTTCAAATTCCTTTTTATGAATGGACTTCGGTGGCCGCGACCGGTGTCTTCATCCTGGCTCACTCTAGCCTGTCTTTTGTGCGGGGATACTTTCGTTGACAGGGCCTATTCAGAAAGATGGATTGTGCGCCAAACAGCGAGAGCGGCTGCCGCGAGCCCAAAAGGGCTTGTGTTCCCGTCCACCCACGTCGGTCAGGCGGCCAGCTCCCTGGAAGTGGTTGCGCCGCGGCAAAACGCTGGTGAGGGACCGCTCCCAGAAAGGGCAAAGCCCACGCTGCCGAGGCAAAGGACCGGCGCGTTAACCCCGGGCCAGGTCGTGCTGCAGCCGAGTCGGCGGATGTTGTGCCCGCTCTGTGCGGCGAGCCTTCCGGCGGCGCACCGCACGGCGGCGTGGGAGCCCTTGCTCCAGGCCGACGACGGTTGGCACCGTGGGGAGAAATAACACCGGGGCTGCGTCACGAGCGCGCCTGCGCACACACCCTGGACGCGATTATGCGGAATCTGCGCGACCCGATTGCTCGGAAGACGATCACATCGCAGAAATGTATGTGCCTGTGCCCTACTCCCCGATCGACGGCCACGTTTCCCCGTTCGTATTACCATGCAGCGTTGCACGTGGCGAGGCACCGGGTGGGCGAATGGGGCGGTTCTAAAAAATGCACAAGTCGGCGAGATACTCGACATGCGCTTGAAATTGAGAGGTTTGTGCAAACGATTGGGGTTATTTGCTTACGCCCGTTATCCGTGACTGATAGCTTCCTATCAAGCCTTCAAAGGACACCTTCTTCATTAACGTTCGAGAGCAACGCATATCTGTGTCCGAGTCGCAAACAGCGTGAGCTCGCCGCCTGCGCGCACTGGAGTTCACTGGATATTTCTCACGCTCGGGGCGACCTGCGGTGACAAGGCGTGCGTGCGTCGCCTCGGTGTTGCGAGGGGAGACAACCTCCCGAGCGGTGACGAAGCGCGCGACAAAAGTATCCAGTGCGCTGTGCGCGGGCGTGCGTGATCTTCCGCATGAACGAAACGTGGCTCTGCGCCGCGCGTAGGGAAGGCGCGGAATGGGTGCCTTTATGCAAATACGTCACGTTCACCGCTCAAAGGCGCACCGCGCCAGGCGTGCGCACATTTAGCGCCTAGCTACCAGTCTTCCATGCTGTAACAGTACCGAGCAGACTTGGGCGCGCCCACAGCAGACACGCACTCGGTGAACGCTGTTTCCAGGAGCCGTCTGCGAGGTTGCGATCCGATTATGGCTGGCTTGTAAGGAGCGCGGGCTCCGGGAAAGCGCCAAGGCGAAGGTTCGACTACCTTGACGCCCTTTCGTCCGAGCTTTTCGACGCTTCGTGAACTAAGCCAGCCGATTTAACCTGCTGACTTAATTCTTGACTGGAGCTTGTGATCCTATCGCATTTGCATTTTCGTTCGCCGTGCTCTTTTTTGTCTGCTTTCGCTCAAACTTGCAGTACCAATAGACAGTTCTGCGGGGCAAAAAAAAAAAGTTGGAACAAAATATATAGGTTATTTTTCCGGCTGTGGGGAGTAAAACTGTCAAATATAATTTGAGCTATAACAATTAGTATACAAATAATTCATTAGTGAATGCTTCATTCAAATATCCATCAGTGGAACATTATTACGGCATAGGCATATCGAAAATGCAACCGTAGGCTTTCCGTGAAGTTTTACACGCTGTATGGTTGCGGCAGTACGTAAGCTCCTCTGCGTCCTATTTCCGGCATTGTGCTGCTTGTCTCCTATGGATGGTAATATACAAAGTCAAAGAGACGACACTAGCCGCTCGTATTTTGCCGTAAATCGGGACAACAGCTGTGAGGATGGACTCTCCTTTGACTACCACGCCCCCGAAAAAACGTCATAGCAATGCAGTAAACGGCACTTGACGTCCGCGCGCTCGGGCTCAACCATTATAGTCGAGCGGCGGCGCCGACTTCGGGCATGGAGTCGTCCGTATAATGCGCTGAGTGTGCGGACGATAGGACGGGTTCCTCTGTCAAGGAATTCAGGTTATCAAAATAACCGGCGAGTGTTTTTACATGCAACTGGTGCACGCCCATTGTTGCCCGGAAAGTGTGACGCTGCAGCGGCGCGCCTGTCACCGCGCCGATGAGGTCACACTCTCATTAAACTTGTTCAAGTGTGACAGCGTTGCGCTCACGCTCCGGTGCGCACGTTCCTCACCGCCCTGACGCATGCATTGACGCCCCCAATAGGCAACCGTGATGCCTTTCCCAGCGCCTTCTTCGGTCTGCCATAAATAAGAAGACCAGCCGCAATGAGCTTGATTGGCGGAATCAGAGGTGGCTGAACAAGGCTTAGCGCGGTGTGCACGTGTGCGAGAAGCGCAAGGCATGAGGTGACCATTTGACCGTATTATTTATGTGCGAACGGACAGAAGAATGCAACTCCCAAATGAGTTTCAGAAGGACGTTTTGCTGGGCGAGTTGGTAATATTCCATTCCCAAATGAGTCGAGCGGCTTCTTAAAGCAATCCAGTATCTCTGCAACCAAAATTTCTGTGGAATGAATGAACGAACGCTACAAAGTACGCGATTAACTAGAATGCATTAAAGTCAGGCACGTAGGCAAGGGGGGGGGGGGGGGGGGCCGGGGGGGCCCGGGCCCCTCCCGAAATTTGTCCAGCCTTTTATATTCCCGGGCAACTTTTTTTTTCTTTTTACCATGGAAAGACTTTCTTTCAAATAATTAGGCCTTGGGCCCCCCCCCCCCCCCCCCCCCGAAAAAAAATCCTGGCTACGTGCCTGATTAAAGTAAATACGTAGTGGTTGACCTCGCTATTATAATTTGCTATATAGGCCACAATATGTAATGGATGAGCGGTTTGTTTCCTTATGTACTCGTTTAGTGTACGTAAGGCAAAATAGGTATAGCATGTAAGGACGGTGGTTTCCGCTGATTCCAACACTTATTTTTTATTTATTCATGTCAATCAAGACAAAGACGATAATAATAATAATATCTGGGGTTTAACGTCCCAAAACCACGATATGATTATGACAGACGCCGTAGTGGAGGGCTCCGGAAATTTCGACCACCTGGGGTTCTTTAACATGCACCTAAATCTAGGTACACGGACCTCAAACATTTTCGCCTCCATCGAAAATGCAGCCGCCGCGGCCGCGATTCGATCCCGCGACCTTCGGGTCAGCAGTCGAGCACCATAACCACTAGACCACCGTGGCGGGGCAAGACAAAGACGAGGCTAAAAAAAATGCCTTACAAACGAAAATTTACTGTAGACAGATGATCTGATGCAGCAGATTATGAATTTGTTTATCGCTGCCTGAACAGAAGTTGCGGTAAAATTGTCGGTCAAGCGCCTGTAAGGCACCTAAATCGTTTGTATAAAAATAAAATATAAAAAGGATGGAGGAGGGAGACGTAAGCAGAATTTTTTATGAATGTAATAGAGTCACATGTTCGCCACCACCATCGTCACCAGAAAACAACAAGAACTAAAACAAAGAAACGTTCTGGGTTGCATATTGCAACATTGGGTCCAGAGAGTGAGTTAAGGAAAGGCTGGAACTAGCATGTTTGTCGCATGGTCACATTACAAGCCGTAACGCTGACACAAATCTCGTATAGCGACACACGTTAATCTATTTAACAGCGTAATCATTGTTAGAACTCGTGCCATTAGTCCTTGGGTTCTGGTGCGATTTAACCTACTTGAACGGTTGCTGTAGGTGGTGTGGACACTAAATGCATTGTGGCGCGTTTCATTTTAAGTTTACTGAGCGCCACGGTAGATGTATACTTAACGAAAGTTACTCAGTGACCATTAGTATCGGCTGCTTGATCCTTGCAACAGCTCGCCGGCCATGGTAAGGACCGTCAGCGGTCCAGTCTAAGACCAAGCCTTCTTTTAAAAATGCGGAGCCACTGAGAACATCCCCGGTAAAGACAATAGATGCTATTCCGGTTGGGAAGCCCCTTGTCCTAAACGCGCTGCCGCCCGTCTTTCGGGGAGCCGTCTTAACGGCTCTGCTGCGCTAGCTGACCTTGGCTGTCTGCACGCAAGCGTTGTTGCTGCTGTTCGGAGGCGCTCGCGCGCCACAACCGAGACGAGAGCCTCGCCAGCAACAGCAGCAATGGCATTCCAAATATTCAATTCACATTCTTTTGGAAAAACAAGAGCTCGGCTCTGCTGGCCTAAAGAACCGGGGAGGTGGGGAGGGTGACAGTTCAACCATGCAGCGGCCGAGCCAACCCATCCCTGTAATTAGCAGGGCTCGCTTCATCGGCGGCGGGTTCCCAAGCGAGCGCTGCCAGTTGCCGTGCACTAGAGATCACGCACATAGTACAGCGCAATGCGTGCGGCAGCAACAGGTGCCCCGCTCAGGTCCCCCCCCCCCCCCAGAGCAGTGAAACCCCCGTGGCATCCCCCTCCTCCCGCTTCGCCCCCTCCTTTCTGTAGGCCGCCCAACGAGCGCTGTCTGGTAATCAGCCGCTGAGGCAAGTTCCGGATTTGTGGCGCGACCCGGCTAACCGTCCGCCTCTTCTTGTCTGTTGCAGCTAGAGAGGACCTTCTCGGACTCCGAGTTCGAGGACTCGGTGGCCTCTTACATGCAGTCGTGGCTGCCCGGTGTGCCAACGCCGTCCGAAGAGCACTTCAGATCCATGACAGTGAGTACACATTTTCCGCTCAGAGCTCACCTCTCTTAAACCTCAGCTTCATTGTTCTCTCTTCGCGAACAATCAGGAAGCGCACCTGAATTGCATACACACGTCTCTGCGCACGTCAAAATTCGCGCCTCATATTTAGCCTATTTTTCCTGCACTTTCTCATTTCTCAGAAGTTGAGAAAACGATGAGCATATGAAGACGTGGGACAGGTGATAACAGCCGTTTCGGTCTTGGACATTAAAGACAGGATCATGACACATTTCTCTCGATTTAAAAGGACATTAAAGACAGGATCATGACACATTTCTCTCGATTTAAAAGGACACAAATTAAAGTTAGGTCACGCTAGTACTTTCGGCGTGTTGAACCAATTCTAGTTGATGTGCTCTCGTGAGTGATTCATCCCCCCGGCTTCTCGATCGTACTGGGTCATTCAGTGCAGTGGGGTACAACAAGATGAGACACCCCGGAAGAAATGCGCGGTGCTTAGTCAGGCATCGCCACTTCGAACGCGCAAGCGTGATGACAGCGTCTTGTCGGGTGTATGCATGTCGGCGGCGAACAAAAGGCGGTTCAAGGAGCGGTCTGCGGGCGCGTCACAAGTGGCGCCGAAGCCTTGGCCAGAACTGGTTCAGCCCCCGCGAACAGGTGCTCTGCGCCGCTGTACCGGCCGGGGCGCGCTCGTCGAGCCGCCCTTTGTCTAGCGAGGAGCGCGGCTTCACCCGGGCCACTCCAAGCCCAGCACTTGTGCCGAGGGCTTCAGCGGACGCACAAAGAGAAGCGTCGGCACTTGTGTCTTTCGGTGGCACGGCCACTGACCTCGCTGTGTTCTTGAGCATCACCGCGAACCGCACTGAACGTTCGCTCCTCCGCATTGCGCCCCTAACGGCGCGAGAACTCTCGCGCACAGATATCCGTCAAGACAAGATTCGTGCATGAAGGGAGCAGCGGGCGCCCTCTCAGGCACAACGCCACAATGCACGCCCGTTTGTAGTACGATGAGCTCCCCCGGCGAGCCTGGTGTGGGGTGCGAACCTAGCGGGAGACGAGCCCGCCTCGGAATCCCCGCTCGCGGGGGTCCTCTAATAGGTGATGGGCAGCACCACTGAATAGCTTCACAGCGGAGGGGGGTGGTCGAGAACAAGACATCGCTCGGCTATCACAGCGTTGACAGCGCGGCAATTTGTTGACACCGGTCCTACCGACGGAGGCCGCAAAAGTCACGGCGATCAGAGGAGATAAAGTGTGCAGATAGAGGAAGGCCCCTGTACTCAAAGCCCCGCTGCGTGAAAGCCGGTGTCCCAAAGGAGCCAGTCGTGGCGAGACGCTTGCCGTTTTTTTTCCCACGCCCACGCTGTAGTGGGTGCCCCGAGGCGGTTATACCGGGCCGGAACAATTGATTGGAATGCGGGCCCCGTTTTGTTTCTGTTTCCCGAGGGAGGGTGCTTGTTCCCCCACAGCATCCCGGGGTGCGCTTCACGGGTGGCCCCACTTCAGAGCGGAAAAGTGCGCGATGCTCGGTAGTGGTCAAGCGAAGGCCGCGTGCGTGGTTGCGTCGCGATTAAAGATCCACTACTCACGCAGGCCGTTCTTACTCGTGGATATCGCTGGCTCGCACACTGACCGATACTGATTTTCGCGTCGAGCCCTGAATATTGCGTCTTTTAGAGTCTGGGGCGTCGCCTGGTTATAAGAAAAGTGAAGGCGTCACTGTACACTTTCGTCTGGATAAGTCAAACGTTTGAAATTTTAAAGGGGATCTCGGAGTTGTTGAACTGCGTTTGTGAGCATGACCTACAGAGTATCTTTTCTGTCGGTCCCGTTCACTGCGAGAGCAATTGAATGCGAATGCGGCTAGCAGCAAGTGTTCTGAAGGATAGCAGCCCGTGCTGAGCGACGGCAGCAGCCGATAGGAGACGCTGTCGGGCCCAACAGCAGCCGCCGCAGGTGACGCGCGCGAAAGGCCCGGTTTGCCCGAGACGCTGGCCGCTTGGAGAGCGTCCAAGCAGACGCTCGTCGAGCGGCACCATCTCAAGGGACCCTCGGCCAGCAGGGGCCTCGCTTTGAAAGACAGTGGCCCAGATTTATCGTCCTATACGTTACGGCCTGGGTGTTGTTGTACAGCCGGCCGTATTTCACCCGTATACCACTACGTCCCCGTTTATCCCCTTACCAAATCAGATTAGAGGGACCCAGGCGTCTGCGGCGGCTGGCGGCCGCGGGATAGCAGCAACATGTGGCTAATTCGAGACGAGAGATTCATAAATCGAAGACATCCTGCTGCGAGCTTGGGCTACAGGCGCACGCTCAAACGGCGCATCGCCACCATCGCACTGTTGCGAGCGCATTGCGGCGTCGTGTCTTCTACAACAAGCTGGTGGTTTCATTCCGTTCGTCGATGCGACGGTCGCACCCCTTTGTCTTGCTGACAGTCGCAGACCATTTCCAGTGGCTGTATCAGAAATCTGAACAAGTTATTGATATGCTTAGCCGGTATACCGATTTCTAAATGAATCTGTACATATACACAGTCGTACATTTATCTCGTACTGCAACTCAGATATAGTACCCTTTTTTTGTTTTACTGAAATGCACAAACTATACACAAATGTGTTCCTTTGTGGAACAACCTAGTCATTTAGTGACCCTTGAATTTTGTGCATGCTACACGCTTTTAAGGGACACTAAAATGAAACAATGAATCGACGTGAGATTGATAAATTGTACTCTGACGACCCTAATGTCGTTAATTTCACCATCATATGCTCATTAATAGATGATAAAATCAAGGTCAAAGTTTCGACGCGCCAGACATTCTCAGCATGTGTACAAACCTCAGTATACTGTTTTCACGAATTCTTCGGCTGTCGACGCTCAAAACCGGTATCTTAGTGCTCAGAACTCTGTAGCCATTGTGTCACTTCATGCAACGTAACTCTGTGCCCCTTTTCTTCGCAGAAAGAAGACGCGTACAAGACGACGTTCGGCTACGTGCAGTACTACGCCGTGGGACTGGAGCAGGCCGTGCTGGATCAGATCTTCCACAACGGACCCTTCCACCGACTCTTTCTCGAGATCCAGCAGAACCTCGGCCAGCTGCTGTGCGAGCTCCAGATCGGCATCGTGCACTTCAATGTGGCCAAGAACCCGGACGTGCTGCGCGACGTGATGTCGCACGAGTACCGCGATATCAAGCAGGACAGCCAGCGCAACCTGCGCGACTACATCATCCTGCGCGAATACATCCGGCTCACCCGGTACATCTCCGAACTGTTCGCCTACCTGCGGGACCATTCCTAAGGGCGCCGCCGCGGACGCTTGTGCAGTGCCGCCTCCTAATTTATTCATATTTATTAATTTATTGACAAAGGGACACTCGCCGCCCTTGGCGGAACCCGTGGTGCGGCGTGACTTGTGTGCGCGCGCCCCAGCGTCGCCTCCAGCACCAAAGAATTGACACTTCCTATCGGACGGACCACTAGTGCGCGCCCGTTGTGTGTGTGCGTCTCCTGTGTGTGGGTGTGTGCGCGCTCATGTATGTATTATGACGACGCGCAAGCTTCCACCGTTGTAGTTCTCGTCAGTAGCCGTCTCTAGAGCAGAAAAAGATTTAAGAAAAAAATAATAATAACGGGGTCTGAAATTTTCGACCCTCGCAGGGGAGAAGAGATGTGAAGCTTCAGGGGTCGCGTATAACGACCCAGGGGTTGTTCCCGAGAACTGCATACTCACGGGACTTTCTCTTAAAGGTTTACAGTCGCCAGTTTTTCAGCTGGCGTGCACAACGAGCCAACGTCGTTTTGACGCGCTTGTCTTCGTTATTGGACGACAATTTTATTGGCACTATCTTATTTTCAACAATTTTCGAGTGTGATAGTTTTTAAAAACGTGGTTTTATCGTGAATTCATATGGCAGAGACCTGAATGAGTTTTACATATATTTTTTTCACTTGGACTCGTTATGAACTCGCTGTTACTTGTTGCTGTCGCAGCAACACAAGGCATTCCTGCGCTGAGGTTGTAGATATGCGGATGTTTGTGGGTGTTTGTTTGTGCGTGTGTTTATGTCTATAGTGTCTACAGAGAACTGTCCGACAGCGCGATTCCCTCGTTCTGGCAGCAGTGGTCACGCACGCTAGTCTCGCACCTGTACTCGCTGCAACGTGCACCCTTCCGACAAGAGTCTTGTCCGGAGAAACTACCTCAGTCTTCGCGTGCGTCCCTCGCATGCGCCGAGCAGCTATTTCCGCACGCCATCGGTGGCTGTGCCAGCGCCGCCGCATGTCGAAGCCGGTCGCACGTCTAGTTGCCGTGTGTCGCACACCGCCAGTCAAGCCGCCTCAGAGGAGAGAGATTCCCGTTTTTGCAGACAATTCTATTCTGAGCAGCATTTTGTAATACACGTGGGTCAGGGC
Source organism: Rhipicephalus sanguineus (assembly GCF_013339695.2). NCBI lineage: Eukaryota > Metazoa > Arthropoda > Arachnida > Ixodida > Ixodidae > Rhipicephalus > Rhipicephalus sanguineus. The sequence continues at coordinate 276,803,030 of NC_051176.1, read as the reverse complement.
TTACCCTCACTAAGGAAGGTGCCTGGAGCTAATGTTCACAGCTAGCTCCCATGACAGACAGAACGCGGAATGCCGAGTACGCCTTTTGAATGGGGAAGAGCAAATGGGAGAGACCAACTACAGCTTTGAGAGTTTCACATCGAGATGAGAAACCGGACAGTTTTAATTTCTTCTAACTTGTCCAATGGTGAACCTTCAAAAATTATTTCTGTAATACACTCCCCAGGTGGCGCCTTACAACATCTAATGTGTAATCAAAAGTTGCAATGGGGCCATTTGACTGGCTTTTAAAGGTCAACTCTTTTCCAGAACAGAATCGTGAATGTAGCGCGTTTTTCTTTCGTGATGTTCGTTGTAAACATTTGAGTACGCTGACCACACGGGAACATTGCCCGGAACCAAGTATATCAAAGCCCAAAAATTTTTAGTTTTCGCACATTTTTTAGTTTTCTGAAAAAAAAAAACTATCTTCTTCCAGTCTTCTTAAAATTTTTCCTTTCATATCCTCCCAGTAGCGGAACGACGAGCGTGGCGGCAGTTGTGTGTCCTTTGCGCGTGTTACGCAGCTTGCGTCGGGAAATCAAGCGGCAGCTATTTCTAAGAGGTCTCAATTGAGAACCATCTCGTCATGCATTTATACCTTCTCTTGCCCGTTGAAGCCATTGGTCATATATTCACTCTGGGTTGTGTGATCCCGCAGAAACTCAAATGTGGGTTGTAGCAGAACAAAAAAAAAGAGATAAACCTGTTATTTAAGGAAAGAAACACTCAAGCACGAGTATCGAAGGCACAGAAGCTTCGCTATCTGCGAAAGCTTCGAAGGCGGGAACACGCGTATCGCGCACCCGTTCTGGCTTTACGCTCGCATGGCTACAAGTAGACGGCTAAATTGCCCTGCTGGTCCGATTTCATAAATTTCCGTATCGTTTCCTACGAACTTTAGGTTCCTCGGCAAAAAAAAAAAAAAACACACACACACACAAAAAATGAAGCTACTGCGTGGCCATACCTGGTTTACAGGAACCAGAATGAGTGTGCGCCGTAAGCTCCCAGTTTCGCAAACTGCTCAGTTCACTGCTTCAGCGCGAGAGAGGAGCTTGCAGTTGCTGTGCCAAACTGCTCCGGCCTACCTATTCGCAGTGTAAAGGTGTAGTTTGCGTATACGATGTCACTGGGAGAAATTGTAATTGCATTGAAGAGCGACAACAACAAAAAAAGACTGTTACGTAACGTTGAGTTGGGGAAAGCCAGGTTTCGTTTCGGGCAAGTCTGCTACTACCCCCCCCCCCCTCCTCACTTACCGTTATCTGCCCGCGTAATACATTTGAACCATTGGTGCAGTTATACCACATTCTCGACGTTTCTCGGACGAACGAAACTGCCACACACACACACTTTTTTTGTGGTTGTGAATACCTGTTCCGCGTAGGAAAAGCAAGGTTGTCCTTCACGTTACCCCTGAAAAATTGAGCCGGAGCGTTGTTTTGTTTGTCTGTTTCTTCTTTTTGTCTTTCAATGTTCACAGAATGCCAAGTTGCTGCGGAAACTTTATCGTTCTGTATTCTATTGCCCTCCCATTGTTATTTAATACTCATCGACACCATGGCATGTATACATTGATCTGTTATGTCATTTGACGGAATAGCTGGTACGGCCAGACCTATGTTTCATCGCATTCAGTGGCGTACGACGGTCTACTTAAACCAGAAAACATGTGCGAAATACATCTGTTATCCAGTTTTTTTTTTCGTTTTTTTTTCGAGGCTCACTGCAAATGTTGAAATATAAAGAAGCATTCTTTTACGCAGACTAAGTGTGTGTGTTTCGGAGGCCTGCATTGTCGCTTTATCAAAAGTAAGTTTATCGAAAAAGCACAACTATGACACCTGTACGCCCGCCCGTGCGGAAGACGCTCCCGTGTCGCTTTTCTCGGCATCCAGTTTACGTCCTAGTGATCTATCCAGAACGTCGTTACAGCTTTCTGAAGCAAATAGAAATTAAAAGAAACGAAGGAAGTAATGTAAGTAAACCCTGTTTGATAAGTTTTCGTTTTCTGCCCATGCGCGGGTACAGTTAAAGTTGTAGGAAGGGCAAAAGCAAATCAAGCAAGCTCTCTCTATTCCCGAGCAGTCGCCTCCTCCGCCGGCATTCAGGGCGCGAGCTGAGCGTGCCGCGGCCGACGACGCAGGTGACAGAAACGCGTGCTCGTTTGGCTCCGACATGAGCGCGGCGGCGCTTCTCAGCCTCGCGGCGTAGGAGTGCGGCGCGTCTCTTCTTTGGCGCACGTTGTCTGCTGTAAATAACCCGCAGCCACAAAGCGAACGAAGCTCGTGCGGCTCCGTCGAGAAGCGGAGAAGCACCTGTACATATACCTAGTTCAAAGCGTTCGAGCCTCGAGTAATTAGTTTTTTTTTTCCCCTTCGTCGGTGCATTGAGGCTGCCTACATGTGATGAGTGCTTCAAAATAAATGAAAGCGTTTTATTTGAAGAGGCGCCCCTTCGTGTCTGCTTATTTCTTGTTCGCGATGTGTGTGCACAGCCCAGCGCGCCGACGCAGCTGGCGGCGGTGGGCCCACTTGACACACATCCCGCGTCTCCTGGGCCGAACCTCGGGCCAGACAATGACACATTAAACACGCGATCGTTCCTCACCGTTATGAATACGAGGGCGGAACTCTCTTAATGCACTTCGAGCGCCTATCCGAGCGTGGCCGCAATGGACGTGTGTCCGGCGCTACGGGAGCCGGCCTTTGTCGCCCAGCCGAACCGCGGTCCGTTTGAGGATTCCTCCAAGGCCGAGAGCGCACTGCAGAACGGCCTCCCTGAAGTCGGCGTACACGGGAGGGATGGTGCGCTGATTAATCGCGCCGAGCGTTAAAGGCGGGAGCAAAGACAAAGGGGCCGGCCACTGTTGACAAAGGAAGGGGACCGCGGGGAGTTCCACGTGCGTCACGTCCGGCCCCCAGCGCGATCACAAACAGTCGCCCTTCGACCTTCGCCGCGCACGCAGCCTCCGCGGGATGCGCTGCTCACCAGCGGGGTTGACTCACGGCTGGTGCTCGGACCCGGAAGCAAGTTAGTGCGCCAGGCGCTTCAGATTCCGTCGGTGGGGCGTCAGCGGCGCCCGAAAACGCGGGGGCCACGACGTCGGGACGCACTCCTGCGGGCGCCGTGACCCGCCGCCTTCATTGCTATTCCTCCGCGGTGCCGGCTTGGCGAGCCTTTGCGGCTGATATCGCGTGGGTGAGCCTGATTGCGATGACGTCGACTCTGGGCTATGTGCTCGCTATAAAACGGCTTCCTTTCGGCGAGAGAGAACAGAGCAGGTTGACATCGCCTGGAGGAACCGTTCCGCTTCCCCGCGCTGATGCCGCGTGCCGTGAATCGTATGTATGTGTACAGACACGTCGTTGACGCGTATCTTTGAAAGGGACAGCGCACTCCGTTTCGCTTCGCCAGTGAAATTTATAGGGCACATACTGTACATATAACCCATTAACGATGCTTTATCTTTTTTTCAGAAAAGCGTTCTGAATAAAACAGACAGCAAATGGTAACTATATAATAGCCTGTTGAACTAGACAACAGATTTATTTATCAAGGAGCTCTCAGTGCTATAATAGAACCGGCGTCTCACGAAACCAGCGGCTTTCATACTTTCAGGACACAGGTGCGGGGGATAATGTGTCACCGGTCGAACATGACAGTGCACAGCTTGTTATGAAGTCTGTCCGACGGTCTGCTCAGCGCGACGCTCTGCCAAGCACGTGATGCGCGCCGCATGCATGCACCCACGGCCCATTGTCGCCGCCGACAATGGGCCGGCCGTACGCCTTTGCGCCGCTTCTTGTCTGGCGTTCTTTATTTCCCCCTGCCGCCACACTGACTACATCGCTCTCAAAGAGCGCGGCAGACAAGCACACCGACTGACCTGACGAGGCCTCTGAGGGGCGGTCGCACAACGAGACCCTTCGAAGAGGCCCTCTAGCAGGAACGGTACACGACGCGCCTCTAGACGTGATTCACTTTCGCACTGTTCTGAAGGTACGTCCACACAAGCGGCAAAAGCGTGCCCGGAATCCTGCGAGCGACAATGTTTACCAAACGCGCGGCAGGAACGTGCGACAATCGCAATAATTGGTTTTTTCTTTTTGTGTGTGGGGGCGGGGGGCGGCCGCGAAATGAACACTCAATAAAAACCGAGTCATGTATACGCACGTGTCCCGCATCATGACAGCTTGTATTTACCACTGTCTAGAGAGATAGAAAGCGATAATGAAAATGCACGAGCTCACTGCACAGGTGCGTGAATGTGCGATCCCGTTTGGTTTGAATCAGAAACAGGATATAGTCGCAAATTAGCGCGAACTCCAGGGACCTTCAGCCTTCGAGCCAAATATCCAGGTGAGCACGCTGGCAGGCTAAGCGCGCATGCAGTGCACCGATGACGACGGCCTTTCATGGGCGTTTACACGTATACAGTACTCGCGGATTGAAACGGGACAGTTAAGTAACGCACATATTTTCGTTTCCACCGCCTTCATTTCGCGGGTCATATCGGCGTAATTTAGACTTGAACGCGTAGATCAGAGCCAACGCTATCTTTAGAGGCCAGATTCGTCGCGACATGGCGTAGTTATCTCGAGCAAATGTGCATACCACTCGCTAAACAAAAAAAAAAAAATGATGTCGAGTTTGAATCCGTGGTATTCACAGTCCAGTGGTATATATAGAAGCAGCACGTTGATATGTCATATCTGGCCAGTAAGGTGCGCGTTCACAGGAGCGCCGTGAAGAACACATGTATGGTCGCTTCGGCTGAAAAGTTGCGGTCTTCGGTCGGTCCTGAATTTTCGCTCTTCTGAAGTCGCAAAGCTGCTGAACAAATCAGCGTAATTCTACCACGTAATAACCCTGGAAGCTGCGCATGTGCTTGTTTTAAATCCGTCTTATCTTCTAGCGAATTGTTTAGTGACCTCCCATTCCAAAGCTCAGACGGCGCAATACATATGCAAAAGGTTGCAGCAAGACATCGATGAATATGCATGACGAGAAATTGAGCACGACGAAAGTTCAGAGGAGCAAAAGACACGCCTGTGCGCATGTCATTTGGGAACCTTGAAGAAATCGTGTAACTGTGTAGTCGTGTAATCGTGTAACTGTGGGTGGTTTTTTTTTTTTTAAGACAGTCCTATGACAGTCGTGCTCCTGTCGTTTTAGCACACGCACTCTACGTCAAGTACTTTCCTGCAACTGAAACGGTATTAAAGCGGCTACTTAACAAGAACTAATTAATTAATTTTAATGATTGACTTTAGAACAGCTGTTTAAATTGGGAAGTAGTAGTCCATGACAATGTATGGCATACACACTTTTTAGAAATCACAAAAGTTTCACGTAATTTGAGATATTTATCGTTGAACTTTAATGGCGACATCGAAACTGACCGCGCCCGGAGCGCAGGAAACGCGGTCACTCTGTTACGTCAGACCGGAACTTCCCCTGGCAAGAAAGTGACGCAATTTGAATGAAGGCGCGTAGCGGTCTTGTGTTTTCGCGGAAAGCGGCAAGTCATCTCACTTGCGCCAGAGTATCACCTCACTTTTGCGTGTTGCGTTTGGTGCTCTTTAACGCTGTCGCGTTCAAATGAACTTGGCGACGTTGAACCGAGATTATGGACCGCGTGTGTGATGTCAAAAATGAATCAACGGTGCCAACTATGCAGGTCTGTTTCATCAGGCTGTGATGCCTCATAATATGGCCTCGATGACATAGCGTGGCGCCACCTACGTTGTGAAGTCACTCATAGAATGCCGGATTGTGTCGTCTGCTGGAACACCACATTTCTTTGCCACCACGCGTTTTTGTTATGGGCACCGCGCGTGCTTCACCCTTGCTCCCTTGAAGCTCATTACTTAAAGAAGCGGTACGACTTCATAATCCGGGCAAGCAAACCACGACTCGGTGCCCCCGGTGGCACCCGTGTCATGCTACAATCGTGACCTAAAACCGATACAGCTGACGCCCTGCAGGATGATACAAGTGATGTCGCGAAAGCTAAGCTGCTAATACATTATGAAATACTTTCCCCGTAAGAATTCTCAGACTTTGTATAAAACGAACGAGTGAACTTGCAATAACGAGGGAAACGTGCCGCCGAACAGTAATACCACCGCGCGGGCGATGCACATGCAACGAACCAGTGGGAATGGTGAGCGGAGTGCATCGCCACACATGCATGGGGTCTGCAAAACAAAGGGGCGATTTCCCCTCCACTGCTCTTTTTAGTTGGGCTCCGATTTGACTGACGTTCATCACCGTTTCGTTTTTTTTTTTTTGTTTTACTACTGATACGTTTACTTTTCGCCTTGGCTTACACTTGTCGGCAACGTATCGATGTTTTCAGCGCCTTCGATGCGAGCTTTAACGTGACAAAATATTTACGTTTTAGGACCTCGGCGTGAGAGATAATTGATACGCGGGCGCTTTTCTTTTTACTTACTTTGTTAATTTACAGGGAGCCTGTCGTTCTCCATGCATCAATGAATTCATCGACAAACGACCGCGATAACATGCCGGGAGCGCTCGCGAGCACACGTCAGCTGTTGCCGAACATCTTAGCTGCGGCTGCGCACACGAAATCCTCGGCACGAAAGTGCTTGATACAGACCCACGAGTTAGCGTTGGCGTCTTTTTCCATTTTCGGCTTTGCCAGACAAGACTCGTGCATATTTCTTTCTTTTTTTTCACATTTGGAGTAATGACGAACTTACAGCGGGATCTGGCGCATAAGTCTGGCACTACGGCACCGAACAGTACATGAATAAGCTGAAGCTGCTTACACGCAACCTAGCACTGCATCTAGGGCGATAATATCTCCAGCTGGCCAAATTAAGCTTCGCACGTTGAGAATTGAACTTCGCGCACCTCAATTTCACCCGAACGTCGCATTCCACAGCAACTACGCAGTGAGGCGAGCAGGGCATATCCTATCTGACGTCGAAACGATCGCAGCACCGGACTTTCTCGGAAGACGCGCGTTCGATCCCGGCCGCGGCGGTCGCGTATTGATGAAGGCGAAATGCTAGAGGCCCGTGTACAGTGCAATGTCAGTGCAAGTTACAGACCACCAGATGGCCGACATTTCCGGAGCCCTCCTCACGGCGTGCCTCATAATCATACCGTGGTTTTGGCACGGAAAACCCCACATTTTATTATTGTTATTATTAAAGCGAAAGCCTTCGATGCTTCATCAAACGCGAAAAGTGACCGTCTGCGGTATCAACACGAGCGATGCAAAAAGTCATCGTCATTTGATGACGTCATTACGACATCACGGGTCTCCAAGATTTGGGACGTCACATGACGACGCCGTCCGATGACATCGCCGCTTGATCAAAGTGTGTGTGTGTGGGGGGTGTGCTTGATCCCAGATGCACTGCAAAACCACATGCGAGAGGTGCAGAAAGCGTCCACTGCCTGGAGGCGGTGGAAAACCACGTTGGGTGGAGAAAGCTTTCAAGAGGGCGAGGGGGGGTCAATACAGACGACTGAGAAGAAGCTGTCTTTTGCCTTCGAGTCGTCTTAGGGAAATGTCTGAGGGACCTTTTCTGTGATTCTTCTTTCAATGTTCGTTCATATAAGAAAGAGCTCGTTGGCCTTAAAGGGACACTAAAGAGCAAAACGATTTTTCTCGTATTAGTAAACTACTCTTGCACGATACCAAAAACACCACACTTGCTGCGAGAAGACGCTTAGTAAGCGAGAAAACACGCAAAATGAAAATGTGGGTGGCGACGCCACCTTGAAGTTTCCGTACCAATCGCAGTGACGTCACATATTTTGACGGTGCCTACTAGGGCCTACAGTTCCTAATCGGTAAAAGTGAAGTACATTGTCATCTGAGGGGGCCAGAGACAACATACCAACCTTGAGCAAATTTCGTTGGGCCAATGGCGCGAAAATACGATAAGTACACTTGGAAATTCGTGATATCACGCGCGGAGATTTTGGCGCGAAATTTAAAAATGAAACTTTCAACTTCATTTTCTCCTATATTAATAAACCTATGATGGCTAGATTAACGACATTAGAGTTCTCAGAGTACAATTGATTCTCTCAGTACAACTGATTCATTGTTTCTTTTTAGTGTCCCTTTAAATGATGAAGGCATTGTGTAGTGCCAAATGAAAGAAACACAATTAGGGGACACAGGATGAGACGTGTTGTAAGGTCTTTTAACCAACTAGCGTAGGAACAAGTTTTTCTAAGCTTTAGTGTATATATTCTAAGCCGCAAAGGACGAAAAGGAATGTGAGGTTCGTCCTTTTCGGTGGTAACTGCATTGCCACAACCATTACTCCCTAAAGGATGAACGATTCGTCCTTTAGGGAGTAACTGTCAGGGGACGAACTGTTAGTCCTCACTAGTTTTGAGGAACGAAATGTCGGGGTGTAAAAGTTACCACATTATGGGAGTAACTGATTTATTTCTCTTTTTGGGTGGTAACTGCATAGAAACGAACTGTTACTCCTGATGGGACTAACAGTTGCTGCTTCTCGATAAAAAAATAGATTTATTAGAGTTTCCGGTTGAATTACTGAGCATTTGGAGGTTGACACACGCATTGGACGACCTATATATACAATCAATATAAAGAAATAAATTCAGAAGTAAACCAAGAAAATTCACAACAAGCACTCAGGATTCGAACTTGTTACCATTGAATAAGCAGCCGTGTACGCTTACCACTACACCACGTCCCAGTACATAGCAGAGCGAAAAGTACCAGGGTTATATATGGAGGGGCCGCTCGGACGCTGCGCGTTCTACCATGTTAGTGTAAGTAGCAAGATTCCTTATATTAGACTTCAGCCTTTAGTGATTCGCAAGCAACCAGTCTGTGAGGACGTTCGTGACAATGTGAAACGTTTGGATTGGTTTTTCTGCGAGCGTGCTAAATTTGCGCGCTTGATGATATATATATATATATATATATATATACCGACCTCTCTGCCTTTCTGTAAATAAATTCTCTCTCTCAGATATATATATATATATATATATATATATATATATATATATGTGTGTGTGTGTGTGTGTGTGTGTGTGTGTGTGTGTGTGTGTGTGTGTGTGTGTGTGTGTGTGTGTGTATACACATGCGGGAGCTGCAAGAGACGTGCTGTTGGTTTTATTGTTCGGCGAAAATGTTTGTTGAATGTCAGAAAAATGACAACGTTTAAAGAAACAACGAAGTTTATTGAGCGACTCATATAAACTCTGCAGCATCGCGCCTACACATAAATTAAACAAGTTTGTTGAATACAGAACATAAGATGGCTTCCCTGCATTCTTGAGGAGGCAATGAGAAGCGCAATGTTTTATCCGAATGAATGCTGTGCAGCCGACTTAAGGAAATGCAACAGCACCATCGACAGCCGCTGAGAACGTGTCCATAGCTGCGAGATTTTGAAGACGTTTTTTCAGGAGGTGCAACGCTCTCATTCATCGATTTCCTGAAAAAGTAATTCGAGAAGCATTCATTATTTTCGGCAGAACTGTTCGTGCACTTGTAGTTACGTCACATGGCCTCTGTTAGAAATGCCGCATTCGTAAAAAATTCACGAAGCTTTCAGAGCGACACGCTTGTGGGCCCACTTATTTACCAATAAAGCTTGTTCATCATTTGAGAGATATATAAAAATGAAATGACTCCTATATAGCATCGCTAAAAACGAGCAAAGTCGCCGATGCGGTCGCCGACTGTCTGTGCTAGCCGTGCAAAGGCTTTAGCTAGAGATGCAATTTTAACACTCAATGTTCCCTAATGACTTGTTTACCTTGCAATAGAAGACACTGCGCGGAGTTTACATGAATTTTCTTTTAAAAAGCCGCGAAAATTTCTGATAAACAAAACTTATTTGTGCAGCACCGAAAACAAAACAATTTTTGCACAGCTGTACTTGCTATAGCTAATATTGAGCCCTCACCGAGGTTAGCATGTTTAGATGGCCCAGCCATCAGGCTTGTTATTCTATAGCAGGCGGGGCAGCGCACGCGACGCTCTATAGCGCGAGCTCATCAACCATGCGTGTTTTGTTCGCGAAGAACGGGAATGTTATATAAGCGATGACCGTTACATATCAACAGCACACAGGAAAAATCACGCGTAGTGATGACAGCCTTGTTTACACTCACCTCTAAGGCGATGCCCAAGTCGGCGCGTAGCGTTTCGATAGCACAGCACTTCATTCCAGCAGCGGATCACGTTTACCACAACGCGAAGATGATTCAGTGCACCACAAGTGACAGCAATCGCAATCCCAAAACGAGAACACATCCACAACACACCGCATCACCGTCGAGGGCTAGCTTGCCGCGCATACGATGAGAACACCACACCGCGCATTGATACAGCTTGAGCGCGAGCACTTTTTTTTTGTGGGAGCTTTCATACATTGGCTTATTCTTATGCCATATGAACAATATTACTTTACTCCTACCGTAGTTGCCGTAGTCGTCATGAACGTTTACACTAAAAGAAACTTAACAGTTGATTTCTTTAGCGGACTATTTGCTTACGCGCATGCTGACCATTCGTTCAAGGCCGCCACTGCACCGGAAAGTTCCATGGGAATAAACGTTGCTCCCTATGGTGCGCGACAGTTGCTCCCTCAGTTTGCCCACGGCACCCTCCTCTTGCAGTTAATCCCTCCGCGGACTAACTATGTTGCGGGGACGAAATGCAGCAGTTACTCTCGTTTCGCACCTTTGCGGCTGTGCCGTTAATTGAGGCTGTCTCCGCACTACCGTTTTAGCCGATTATAAGGTGGAAGCCGATTAAAGTGGAAGAGTGAATTTTCGCTCGTAAAAAGGATAAACACACTTTTCAGGATAAAGATAGTGCCTGAGATTTGCCGACATGAAGATTCGCTTCATGTCTCTTCAAAATGCCGCGTACATTGTGCTGAAAATGATTGCTTAGAACACCGATACCGGCCATCTCTTTTTGTGCGCTGAAGAATCTTGACGAGGACCTTCGACAGGAGTGGTTCGTGCAGAACATACCAACAGAAACAAAACGTATAGAGGAAACGAGGCGACGATTGTAGACTAAGCATTTCAACTTTGTGCTGACATCGAATGCAAAGGTCGTGAGGAGCAACGATGTCTCAACTACTGCAACATCCTATGTGATGACAGTAATCAGTGTGTCACTCTCGGTAGCGTAGAAGGGTTAAAAAAGCAACGCGGAACAGCCTCAATATCTTCTTCAGGATCACTTCTCAAGGCTGATTTTTTTTTTTTCTGAAATACTAAAGAATCGATGAAACGGCAGGAAGGGGTAGGTGGAAGCTTGCGATGAAAAAATCCGTAAACAGTGGGCGGGTGCTCGCGCCGATGTTTCGACAAGTGGACTTCTTCTTCAAGGCTGGAACCGATAGTAGCTTATATTCATGGCTCACTGGTCTATTATACCCCACTATCCCGGCTAGTTGAAGGCCGGCTATAGAGGTCTCCTCGTTCCACGTGACCATCTGTCCTGGCTACGGTGAGTCCTACCTACGGTGCGTCCCAGCTGCGGCGCGTCCTAGCTATACTATTTGTGTGTATATGGTGTATATGCGATCATTGTATATACCATAGTCATCACCCGACACCTGGAGTAGCCAGCTAGGCGACAAACCAGGCTAACCTCTCCGGGCATTTCATTAAAGAATATTATCTCTCTCTCTCCCCCACTATGGGCCCAACATCTTCTCGTTTTTTAATAAATAAATAAATAAATAAATAAATAAATAAATAAATAAATAACCCGGAATAAGGCAAGGTGAAATCGTTTTCCTAATTGCTAAGTTTGCTATTCCTCTTGACATAACTGATGACGCAGGCAGTCACCGTCTACAAAAAAAAAAGCAAAAAAAGTTTAAATCAGGCGTATCCATGCATTCACCGTCTCTCATGGTGCCGCCACGAGATCAATGTCTCAGATTGATCTCGTGAAACATGCTAGGTGACTTAAATATTGTCTCAGTCGTCATACTGTGATGTGCTTCCCAAATATGGCGGACTGCCATATTTGGTAAAGCTAGCCTATCTGTCTGCATCTATATATGCTGCTCTACATCTTGATGATGCTAGAGAACTGTAATATCAGGCAGAATGCAAATGATATACTTTCTTTTTTTAATGTATATATATGATGCTCTTTCTGCATCGTTTCCATGTTAGGATACACGCCGAACAGTTAGCTTTTCAGCCGTATAACATTTGCTTATGTTCAGGAAGCCGGATAATTTGAAATGCCGCGATTGCGATTACGAGCAGTTGACCTAAAATCCGCGTTGACAATCACATAAGTAAAGCCTGAGTGGCGAGCTGCATAATTCAATCCGGTGACCACCGATTGTGCTTGAGACTGTCTCCGCCAAATTTCTTTTCTGTTTTCTTACAGGCAGGCTCGCTCAATGAAAACGTAACTTTTAATTGGACCGACATATACTGTCCTGAGCGTTTCATGATATATTAGAATATTATGATATTATATTCATGATATATGTTCGCGAAAACGAAACATCCACGAATTGTATCGATAGAATCGAACATAATGTTCGTGATTTAGGTAGAAATCATATTACAAGCCACGCAAATTCGCAAGGAGAGAGAGAAACTCCGTTTTGTCGCGCCAACTTTCGAATAAAACAGCGAAGGGCATCCAGCATGCACTCGGTACGCGCAGTAATACTCGTACATTCAGATTACAATGTATAGGCGGCTGTTATACATAGTGCACTGCACCTATGTAACTTAATCGCAGGCGACCGAAATGAATCCGGAGTCCCATTTTAAGTTGCCCCTTTGACATTAAAAGCTTTTCCATCCACTGTATACAGTGTTTTTTTTTTTTTTAGGCGGTACAAATTTTTTCTAAAAGTACTGACAGTCAGGCCCCTGTCGTCTTCGTAAATGAACTCTACGCACCTAAAGTTACATTCGAATGAGTAATTAAATTAACAAACATTCGTTACTTAACTTTTTAATTATTAGCTTGAGTGCCGTTATTTATATGGAAGAGTTGTAAGGCGTGACAATTTATGATATGCCAAGTTTTTTAAAAATCGCAAAAAACGCACGTAGTTTGAGATAATAATAATCGAAATTCGAGGCCCCCTTTAGGCAAAACCGAAACTGAATGTGCTGAGCGCGTAGGAAGTTCGTCAGCCCTGTTACGTCAGACCGGAGGCTCGCGTGACAGTTTTTGAAAAAAAAAAAAAAAAAAAAGGCGCGTCGCAGCACAGTGTGCTCAAGGAAAGCGGCAAGCCGTCTGAAATACCCAATTGGAGCGCTTATCTTTGCGTTTGGTGTGTATAGTGCTTATCCATTTCTTTGTTAAACTCGAAAGAAGTGCAAAGAACTCGTTCGCTTGCCTGCGAGACGCAGCGCCGCAGAGCTGCCGCCTAGTTTTAAGCTGTACAGTGAAAGAAAAAGAGGAAATTGCGGTTCTCTTGGGTATAGCGCTAAGGAAACAGATAAACACTACACACCACACGCAAAGATAAGCGGTCCAATTGGGTAATTCAGACGGCTTGCCGTTTTTCCTGTCCATACTCTGCTGCGACGCGCTTTTTTTTCAATAAATAGCCACGTGAGCTTCCGGTCTGACGTCACAGGGCTGACAGATTTCCTGCGCGCCTTGGGCGCTCAGTTTCGGTTTCGCGTAGATGGTGTCCTCGAATTTCGATGGTTATTATCACAAATTGCGTACGTTTTTTGCGATTTAAAAAAAAAATGGCATGTCATAAATTGTCCCGTCCTATACAACTCTTCCTACAGCAACGGCCCTCAAGCTAAAAAGTTAATTAACGATTTTGTTAATTACTCATTTGAATGTAACTTTAGGTGCGGCAAAGTTTTTCCATCTCGGCCTAGAGTTCATTTGCGAATACGACAGGGGCCTAACTGTCATAGCATTTTTACAAAAAAAAAAACTATTTTCTAAAAAGAAACCCTGTATAGTTCTGGGGTCATGCACTTTTAACAGCAAGTTGCTCAAGGAAAAATTGCTTTATCCTCCTGCAGTGGTGGATATTTGCATCTGTTCAATCTGTAGTGTTGCGTGATGTCTCTGAAAGTGGTCATGCGATCCCCCCACGTCTATTCCGGTACCGGTAGCGAGCAGCAGTCCACTACGAACCGGGTAGACATGGCAGTCTCGAACCGCGAGGCGCGATAAGAAGCGGCTCTGCTCAGCCACAATCTTGCCGACCAACTGTGGGCCATCCTGTACGCCCAGGATGGCGCCCGTGTCCAAGGACTCGAGGCCGTCACCTAGGCCGGGGTGCTTGTAGCCCCACCCCGCTCAATGACGCCGGACATGTTTAATAAAGTTTTTAGTCACTCACTCCTATAGTGGACTATGTAACGTACAGTCGCGCTCAATATGACTTGCAACACGGGAGCGCGTGGCCACACGAGCTCAAATGTTGTGCATGGCTTGAACTTGCCCTCACAACTAAATGATATTTTCTTCTGTGGGATCATCCCCAAATGAGTGTTTAGTTGTGGAATTAAGGACTAATGGAAGCCGTGGGTGATCTTGGAGATCGTGAGGCCACGCACTGCCGTGTTGCAAATCATATTAAGCGCGACTGTACGTGTTTTAGATGCGAAGTATCTCTTGCTCGGGGGTATGTAACGCGGCGTGGTCATCCGCACGCAGCGTTGTGGTCCGCACTCACACTACGCATGCGCGACTCTCCTCCTTCTCTCTCTCCAACAGCTGCGCGTTACTCTCTCCACTTCTCTACCAGCACCTGCTTGCGCTTTTCCTGCGTTCTCGCTTCTGCTCTCACGGCGCATACGCTACTCTCCTTCTCTCGCTGGACTGAACGCGCTGCGCGCGTTCAGTCCAGCGCTTGCCTCCGTTGGCTCCTCTGAAACGCGGGCTCGACATGCCGAGATTCTCTCCTGCGCAGCGCCGCGATGAGGGCCAGCGCATGCGCGTCCCCTCCCCGTCTCTCTCCTCTCCTACCCTGCCTCTCTCTCGCGCGCCTGTCGAGCGCGTTCCTCGCACGCCCTGTGAGAATTAAAGGCCAGGGTAGAGGGAAGACACGACGCGCGTAGTGTTCCTCTTCGCGTTCCACGACGCGAGGTCGGTAGCATGCCCAGCGAACGCCAACGAAACGCGATCGTGCAAGTGCTCCGGCTTCGCATCGCCTCATGGTCCCCTTTAGCGGGAGATGGTGTAATTCTTTTTTTTTTTTTTGATGCGGTGAGGTCCATGCGTCGAGCACGTAGAGGAGGAGGAGGACGTTGTGGCCTGCAGGCGGAGCTTGCCTCGCAAGATGTGCAGGTCATGGTCTCGCCCGGCTGCCTCCTTTCAGAAATTATGGGAAACATATAGGCATCCTTTGAAAGCACACCTCGGGCAGTATATGTAGCGTCCTTGTTTACGCTATTATTGTAGCGTCCTTGTTTTACGTATGGTATGGTATGGAAAAACTTTATTTAGGTCCGTCGGGGCGTGAACTAGCACGTAGCGGGCCGCTCCCACGTCGGGACAGATAGGCCTAACCTGTCCGCCACGTCGTGGGCCCGTTGGACTGCCCATAGCTGCGTCCTGAAATCCGTACTGCGTAGCGCAGCATCCCACTTTGACGATGTAACGTTTTGAACCCGTAACGCAGGGCACCGCCAGAGCATATGATCTAAGCTGGCAAAGTCTGAGCAAAGCGCGCACGTGTTTTACGTAGCAGTTAAATTATTTCGTCAAGCATACTAACTCCACAGCAACACTGGTGCCTGCTGTTATATGTATTTATAGGATATTGTAACTTGCGTTGTTATTTTTGCCTACCAAATTTAGCGGGTTGTTCCAGAGGGCTTAGTCAAAAGTCATTTAGGATCCGGACTGTGTAAACATAGAAAATGGTCCACATATAACATAACCCAACGCGCGGTTTCGGCAGATTACACCCCACAGTCCAACGTCCAAATTTTCACAATGGAAACAGAAAAACACAAAAAATAAAGAACGCTCCGAGATATCGGCATTGAACACGTGATAACAAATTCATCTAAACACAATGATCTTCACTGAAATCAAGCTTTCTTCGACGATACTATACGACACGATGAGCATTTTCTTTGTTTAGGAGGTGTTTGCGACTTTTATGTATCCGGCAACTCCTTTTCATGGAAAATCCTGAACAGTGAAGGCCACAGGCATGAAAACAATCGCATAAAATAGCACTTAAAGGGTCCCTGCAACACTGTTTGAGCATGGTCAGTAAACATTGCCGATCGGTAGTCGAGACTCCTGAGAACACGTGAGCCAAGCATTATAGCGCAGTACGCGGCCTGGAATTCACAAATAACTCTCAAAGTCAGCTAGAAATCGTTCCCTCTTCTCTCGACAAATGATGCCATAAACCCAAAGTCCACGGCCATGGGCCGATTTGAGCATCGTGAGCTGCATAGTTACCGCGGCCGCCGCGAGATGCCGCCACATGCCCGCGTGCTCGCTCGCGATCACATGAAATTACAGCGCAAACGCACTTATTTGTCCTCATTACTTCTTCTTTACTTCTTCGTACCTGCACTCGTCCGAATATTTCATGTCTTCGCGTATCTAATGCACTATCATCCTTGTTACACGTTTTGGTTTAGAGCTATTGTGTGCGCATGAGCGGTAAGTTTGCCTTGGGCGTATGTATGCATTGGCGTGTGAAAGAATAAAGCAGTTGTTAGTCAGCGCTTGTGTCGTACGTTTCATTTCTTCGTGGGTGTCTCGTGCGTTTGCGATGTAATTTGAAGATTCTGGTCGCGATGTAACATATATGCTGTCATTCTGGTTCAGCCGTTTCGTTTCTTCCCTCCTGTGGCATAAGTCTACAAGAGCCAAAGTGTTCCCACCAGGTCGTGCTACCACGAGCCTTCTTTTTCCCTGGACGACTGGCCACGAGTGGCGTGGCGCTACAACCCCAAAATGGAAAACTTGCATGGGTCTTCAGCGATACGACGTAAACGCAGCGCGGGCAACGATGCAGGATGACCCACGTCTCGCATAATTTTAATTTCGCCACGTGTGGCGTCCCGTGCGTTTCACCCAACGCCGCGTGCGTTTGTATTCTGCCGTTAGTATCCTGGTGAACGGGTGAGGCATGGCGTAATTGTCCAAGGCAGCGAGCTGCGGCGCGAGGGGTCGCAGGTTCGAAATCCTGATCGAGCGCTTCGGAAGTTTTGTCTTCTGAATTATTTTTATTTGTGGCTTTTATTTATATATACATACATATACATGTCCGGGACATGACGGCGACGGCAAAAATCCGCCGAGAGTGTCCACATAATTGCTATCGCCATAAAACAATCACAATAAAGAGCCCATGGTCATAACGCGCGCTGGCGAACGGGCGCACCTTCTCGCCCCCTTGTCATCCCCAGCCTGTGTAACTTTCAACGCACTCGCTGGTACGAAATGAGAGAGAAAGCGCTTGAAAAGTGCGACAAGTTCCCGTGACTCCGCTCGTACTTGGCGGATTCTAAAAATTTTTGCGACAGTCGATTCGTGAGGCAAGAGGCTCTTCTAATGAAGCCATTCGATGGTTATATTTTGGAAAAGGTTGCAGGGCCCCTTTAAAGACATCTTATATAAATATAGGCAGTTTCAACACCATGATGGTACCTGAGGCTTTTTTTTTTTTAGTATGTCATGGTGGTGTATGCATACCCTAGAAAATTCTGCAAGGATTTCACGCAACAGGGATAAAAAAAAAGCGGTTAACAGGAACTGAATGCACCAATGACATATGGTTTGCCGTCATGTGGCGCTCCTTAGAGTACTTCTATATTGCGATTAATTAGTTAATAACTACGGTCAATTATGCAAAATTTTTAATATTCACCTTATGGTCAAGTGCGTTTAGTTACGTTGTAGTGGGCATTCCGAAACGACCGATCCAGTTTTTTCTGGTAACGTATGCTGCGTGGTGATTTTTTTTCCGGCGTTTAAAGAAAGCCCACAAAATATGAAATAAAACCACGCGATTGCGCTTATGCGCTACCGTATTGCAGCGCTCTCAATCGTGCTTCGAGCGAAACAACCGCAGTGCGCCCGCGCCGCGGCATCGTACAGCACGTCAGCATTTTTTAACAGCGGCGCACGCCAAGGAAGCGCCGTCGTCCCTCTAAGCGATAGGTTGACGGTGAGCCCGCGGCTGTTTCGCTCGAACCACGGTTGTTACCCTCACCTGAGATGAAGGGCATAGTACGTTACTGTATAGTTTACGGGTGTACATGTATACCTACAACCCAAACTCCGTCATTCTAGCTCTATTTGCAGCGACGCTGCAAATAGAGGAGCATTCTACGATCTAATGAGAGCCCTAATTAACCTTAATTGAGTATTACACGTGGTAAGTATACTTCTTCCTAGCACAACACTTGCGTGCTATACTTACCCTCCAAACGTCGCTTTCCAATGTTCATTTACGGTGGTCCTATATAGGCACTTTTGTGTGCTTTCAGGGTGTAAGGGCCCTTTTAATACGGTTGTAGTATCCACAGGATAAAGTGTGGTTACACATTTATAGCGCTGTTTTGGGGTCACGAGAGGTCAATGTCAACGCTATATAGCCTTATGCTGGAGGCTAGCGCCATAAAACAAAAACAAAAAAGAAAAGCCCGGTTTGTTGCCGTTCTAACAGACTTTGGATTGCGAGAATTTGATAATCGATCGCACCTGCGGACACGAACGGAAGTGCTGTGTTGACAGTTCCGTCCCAGATTGCGCTAGTCGTACCGCTCTACTGAACGGCACGCGCGTTTCGAACAAAAATGTGCGTTGCAGCTTCAGCGAGCTTACAGCGCGCGCTGTACTAGGAGGTTTAAAAAAAATTATGGCTCCAATCCGCGCTGTGAAGGTGGTTGGACAGCGGAGCTGTATCAAACACCACAAATGCCGATGGGGGGGGGGGGGGGGGGGGTGATGTTTTATTATTACTGTAGAGCAATGGTAGTGATAATCGCATTGTGGTCGCTGTGGTAGACCGTGATTGGTTCCGCGACCATTTTCAGCAAGACGAATTCGTTCCTTTCGTCGAGCATTACGCTGCTCTTCTGGTGTCTTTAATTTCCGTGGACTACCCATGGCAGCCTTGGAATTAACTGAATGAGTTGCGAGACGGGTCTCTCTTTTATATGTGAAAGCGGGGAGCACACGCGGAGAGAAGGAAGGGCCGTTTGACGTCATTCGAAGCCCTCGTGTATAGTGCAAAGCAGCTGCAAGCTAATCTTTACCGGGAACGCGTGCGAGAGTGTTCCCATTGAAGTAAGACTGAAAGTCGAGCTAGTTGGTACATATTCATTTTGAGAAGCTTTTAGCGCAAACTAGGACAGGGGCACAGAGGGAGGGAACACCACCAGCGCTACTATCAACTGAAGGCTTTATTAGGCCAGAAGAAAACATATATACTCGGACTACGTCACTCGCGGCACATGCGCACGGTCAACGGTGCAAACCAAAGCACTATCTCCCCGTATCTACTGTTAACCTCTTTCCTTTAGGAGCTAAACTTCTTTGTTAGAAATCGTTAATGACGGGTGACTGGTGCAAGATGATCCCCTAATGTGTATGTGATAAGCCTCTGCCAGTTCTCGCGTGGTGCGATCACGTTGCTTAAATAAGGTGACCGTGTCAGAGAAGCGTGCTTCGCATCCACACTGCGCAGAATGCATTGCTAAGTGCGTGAGCGGCTTTCCTTTTAAAGAAGAGAGAGGTGCTCCCTTAAACGTATGTTAAGGCAGCGACCTGTCTGCCCCACATACGTCCGTCCACAGTCCTCACGCACAAGCCGCTCACGCACTTAGCAATGCATTCTGCGCAGTGTGGATGCGAAGCGCGCTTCTCTGGCACGGTCACCTTATTTGAGCACCGTGATCGCACCACGCGAGAACTGGCAGAGGCTTATCACATACACATTAGGGGATCATCTTGCATCAGTCACCCGTCATTAACGATTTCTAACAAAGAAGTTTCGCTCCTAAAAGAAAGGGGTTAACAGTAGATACGGGGAGATAGTGCTTTGGTTTGCACCGTTGACCGTGCGCATGCCGCGAGTGACGTAGTCCGAGTATATATGTTTTCTTCTGGCCTAATAAAGCCTTCAGTTGATAGTAGCGCTGGTGGTGTTCCCTCCCTCTGTGTCCCTGTTCCCATTGTTCACAGGCGCCTTATCATCCAGCATGCGGTTTTGATGCTTGTTTTGCGGTATGCCTGATTGCAAAGAAAGATATGCCGTTTGCCTTCAATTGCTAAAGGGCGCCTAAACCACACAGAGGTCGAAATTCAGTTGTGGCGTTGGAGTTGCGCACGAGTCAACAGCGAACGCGTTCGTTGGCTCGTCTATCCTACTATCCCAATGCCCTTCCTCAGCGTCCGAGGTGAAAGCGCAATGAGCGCGCGCATCTGCTAGCAGAGGAGCACGCGAGCGCGAGCGTTTATGAAAATAGGTGTTTTTCTCAAATGCTCAAGGCCTTCAAAAAGAGCCCCCCCCCCCTCCCCCCCGGAAAAAATTCCTGGCTACGGGCCTGGCCTGATCACATGGCAGAATCAGCCTCAACTTCGCAGCTTCAACATGCGCGAACGATCGAGAGAAGGAGAGAGGACAACTTTATTCGTTTCCGGCAGGTTGCTGGGCTGGGCTCCCACCTAGGAACTCACGGAGAGACCGTGTCTCCCGGCAGCTTCCACGGCCTGCTGGATCGCCCAGAGTTGTTGGACCAGGCCAGAACTGAGCACCGCAGTCCGCCAACGCGCCCGAAGGCCTTCATTCCATGGAGGCCGCGACCCCACTATTGCCGATTAATGCTGAACATGCCCATAAGATGTGATCTAGTGTGGCTCTGGTGTTACAATATTGGCATAGATTAGTTGTATATAATTCGGGACATATGCAATTCATGATCACTTTTTTTCAGCGTTTAGTAGCGCTGTATACGACTACTAACGCCAGCTCGTACGCTCGTGCCCATGTGCTTCAGGACCGTGCATGCCACAAACCGTTTTTTTTTTTTTTTGCGACGGCCTTACTGCACATGCACGCAAGCGCGAGAGGGATAGCTCTCGAGAAAAGTGTACTTCGTCGTAACGTCTTCTTCACTGAGTTGTGCACACCATCCTCTGTACATGTCCATAAAGGCAGGCTTAGACCCTATCGTGTCATTCTCTTGTGGTTCCCCGTGAACTCACTATGGGTCTTTTGAGCATGAGGTGTCCCTACGAGCAGTCTCTGGCTGTTTCGGTATGGGATCCCCCTTTGCCATTTCTGGTGTGAGGCGAAGTGCTTGCAGCTTCCCGCTACGCCGTACCGCGTCCCAGAGAGCCAGCTGCCATTGGGATAATCCCACCATCCAGTTCTCTGCTTCCTACTCCTTCAGTCACCTCAACGGCTACCACAATGGTTAAATCATGACCATGGGCGTTAGTCGTCGCGATGGAGATGTGCCACTTGGCATCAACGTGGATGCATCCACGTCAAACGGTGCTATAGCTGCCAAACATCAATAAACATTGTACTAGCTCCCATACATCACTACACAATAGGCACTACTTCTGTGAAGAGATGTTTCATTTTCGTGTTATACCGATTCATATTTCGGAGGGATAGGCCATATATTTTTTTTTGTCCGAGTCATGTTTCCTTTCTGGAAGAAAACGTACACAAAAAGCTTACGCGTGACTATAGACCTTTGTAGACTTTTCAAGAGAGCTAGCAATCTTGAAACTTTATAGAAATTCGGGACAATTTGTACGTTTTGTTGCAAACGCCGCAGGAAGCTCAGACAACGCCCACAAGAGCATGACTGTGCGAACGTTTGTTTGGAGACTGATCCCGGATGTGCACACTTAGTATAGTGCCAGATGCCTCGCTTGCAAACATGACGAGAGAAAGGTGTGCTGGCAGTTCGCGCAGCGCGAGAACCAAGCTAAAAAGTTCATCGAAGGTTATCTTTCTTCTTCCTACCTTCCCTTAGCGTAGGGTAGCCAATCCAAAGCTTTCTGGTTAGCATCCATGCGTTATCTCTCTTTCTTTTTACAGCGAAAGCTGTTATGAGATCATTTCACCGGCCCTTTTTGGCGCCGTAGTTGTCCGCCGCCGCCGCCGGTGTCCGTAACCAGTATCGCTCGAAATAAGAAAAAAAACTAACTAACAACAAAAAATTCCAGGATGGAAGGAGGTTCGAACCTGGGCCCTCTGCGTGAGAGCCCAGTATTCAACCTCTGAGCCATGCCGTTGCTTCAAACTGCTTTGCAAAAAGGTCCTGTACAGGCTTCATGTCGGGAAGGAACCACATTAACATATGCAATATAGCGTGGTAGAAGAGTAAAATAAGCACCAAGCGTCGCACAACGCGAATTCTGTAACCAGGCGTCACACAATGCGAATTGCGCAACGAGTAGGTTGTTCAATGCTTCCAACCCATTACAAAGGGCTCTGCCATAATTCTTCATCGTCGTCAGGCACAGCATCAACAAAGTGCGCATAATGCCTTACATGCGTTTAGCAGGTACCACGGCTCTCCATAGAATGACGAAAAATGGCACAGTGCCTGCTGCCCTACTTCTCAAAAATTACAATAATTTATAGCGTAGTGGGTTCCTCGCAAGTGCACTTGTATTGGTTGCAAGGAAGCCCATAAGCGCATGATCCATTTCCTCGGGGTCTCAGTAAAGTTCTTCGCCCCCCCCCCCCCCGTCCCTCTTCCACGTCAACGTATGTTATACAGCATGACGGGAAAGGGAAATAGCGACCGGGCGTCACTCAATGCAAATTACATAACTGGTGGGCCGTTTAAAGCTTCCAACCCATTACAAGGGCTGAGCCATAATTCTTCATCGTCATCAGTCGTCGCGTCAACAAAGTGCACACAATGCCTTACAGACGTGTAGCTGGTGCCTCGCTTCTCCGCATAATGACGAATAATGGCTTAGTAGGTGCTTCCCAACTTCACAAAAACTGTGATTTATGGCGTAGTGGGTACCTTTCTAGTGTACTTGTATTGTAGTCCCAAGAGCGCTTACAACGGGATCTAGAAACACCGCTCTTCCAGCTTTCGCTGTGACTGTGCTGCGGTTTCAGCGCAGGCCTGGCGTTTTTTCTCTTCGCCAGAGCAGTGTTGTACACGTTCCTCAAAAACAGGAACGAAAGCTCGTTCCTCGTTCCTTCTCAATCCTGGAACGAGTTCCCGTTACAAGTTCCTTTAATGCGAAAGGAACTCGTTCCAGTTACATTTCGAAAATTGGAACGTGTCGTTACATTAACGTTACATTTGAATTTTTAAGCCAAATATAGTACCAGATAATGCTGAGGCAAAATAAAATGAGCAATTTAAAGTTCACATCGAGCTACATATATTTTACGAATTTGACATCGCCGGCAGCAGTTTATAAGGTCCGAGTCCAACTTTTTTAGAGACTACCGGCCATTCTACAGACATGTCTAACTGCAACTTTCGTGCTCGACTATTACAAATGCAACACATGTGGCACTTTCCACGTCCCTATTCAAATGCGTAGTCAGAATACTGCGCTTCAGATATTCAAATGGAAATTTCCACACCTGCACCAATAGAAATTAGATTCTTGCGCAGGAAACCGCATTGAAAGGAACAATACTAGGCGTTTAATGGGTGCTGAGAAAATAATGCCCAGGATACATATTCGCAACTTAGTAAAGTCCCTTGTTCGCACTCAGCAAGAGCGGCATCTCGATGCTGATATCCGATAGACGAACCTGTTTTCTCGTCAGCACTTCGTAGGCAATGTTGAATAGCCGTTCCACCAACCGCTTGAGGGTACGGACGCGTGCTGTACACAAGTAGAAACAAAGTCAACCGAGGTCGTAGGGGCGAGGGCAGGCTCAGCGGGCGCAACAAGAATGTAGCGCTAGATGTACGCGCGCCGTTTTTCGAACTGAACTATATTAAACATTATAAACTGATAGCCACGGAGATAACTCGCATGTTGAATTAACTTGCTTGCCCAAATGCAATCATCGAAGGGCCGGACAGGCGCCACTGCGTTTCGGTCCTCTTCCCTGCCACTGACGCAACCAGAACCGGGTGTCAAAAGACAGATTTATCGATAGCTGCTGACGGCATGCACGAGATACTAAAGGGACGATTGAGCCAGCCGCTAAAGACCACCGCGACGAGAAAAAAAAAAAAAAAACCCTCCTGGGTAATGGGCCGAAGCTTCGCAGTCGGCGAGCGCGCGAAAATAAAACCAATAAACCGTCGGAAGCGTACGCTGCACTGGCAAGGCGCTCACTCCGAAGGGATAGAACCAATGTGTAACTTCGCCACCCTTACGTTGGAGCCCAAGACCATTCATGCGCAGCGGGAGGTCAGCGCGCGGGATTACGGTGGTTAGCACGTCGGTGCTTCGCTCACTTTCTGCGGCCTCTAGCGTTGTGATGGGCTCTCCTGTCCCATGCACGTCAAACACCAGATTGGCGACGATGATTCACGCCGTTTGGTTATCCTCCGCACGTTGTCGGTTTCGGCATCGCGCGCTTGCCTGCGCTCCTGGCGGGCGCCTTAAAGTGAAAACCGGGATGAAGCGTAGTCAAGTGAGAGGCGAGCGGACCTTAGCGAGCGGTAGATTGTTGCGCCTAACGCGGTCGCCCCTTCGCGCTGTTCTAGATGACGTGCGGCGTGCGTACGCCTATTCAATGCTAGGGAACGTTTACAGAAGGAACACCGTTCCCTCTGCCGTTCCTACGTAAACGTAACGAGTTACCGTTACAGTTCCACAGATCCTCAATGGAACGGTGGCGTTCCTCCGTTCCTCCAAAAAGGAACTAGTTCCTGGAACGTCGTTCCTTGGAACGCCGTTCCGTACAACACTGCGCCAGAGTACAAATGGCGTCGTCGTTTTCACCACAGCGTCCACGTCGTCAGTCCACACCAGCGATTTAAACAGGCCGCTTGCACCATTCAAAGTCAGCGTGCGCGAGAGAACAGCCATGGCTCCTAATCAATTCCCCGTTCGAATGCAGGTTGGTGCATAATTATGCTAAACGGTCTAATTACCCGTGCTTTTAACAGCGAAGCTCTTTAGCGAATCGTTCCTTGTGAGTCGATTCAGAAAACTATCATCATCGCAAACGGGTATGTACCACAGAAATTGGGTAAATCCCGGGATTTACCCAATTTCTGTGGTACCTACTCACCACTGGTGCACTAAAAAAGAAGGAAGCAGTTAGCCCAACAAATGGCTGCAAAGCGACGGCGGCGAGCCGAAGACCCTGAGAGTACGTACAACGAGAGAATACGGGAAAGGCAATGGCGTTTGCGAGAAGACCCTGAAGCGATGGAAGGCCTAAGCCAACGACGACGTGCTCGTAGATCTATATGAGAGGTGCGAACGCTTGGTTTCAGCGCGAGTTTCTGTCTCTGGAGTTTGAACGTCGAAGTTTATTTTGCTTCCATTACAGAAACAAGGAGCAGGAGCAGAAGGCTATAGCAAAAGGCAAGATTGGAGCAAGATTGGACAACCGTGGCGTGTCTGTGACTGTCTGTGGTTTAAGTCAAATCTCTCTGCGCTGAGAGTCAACGTAGAAACAACCTATAGCATCACCTAGCTGAAGCCTAGCAACAACCTACAAGCAACCACATTAGTCTTCAGAATGGTCAAGTTTCGCTGTTTCAAGCCTTGCGCCGCTTAGTACAAGCTTCGCCATTTTTTTTTTTTAGAATGAATTCCCCATTTCGTTTCTTCGTCATGCATCGAAAATTGTAAAGCTGTGTATATCAGTAAGCTCGAGTATGTTCACCAAATAATGCAGCTTAACGAAGACAATCACTACATACGCATGTCTAAGCGTAAGCAAAGAAGAATGTGTCTTTTAGAGCGATAGGCGCATATACACATTCATCTCTCGTCGACTTGATCGGCTTACAATAGAACTTAATACGCTCAAAAAACCTTTTGGATTTTTGATTGCTTTAACGCCCTTCATGCGTCTCGGGGAAGCTTCAATACAAATAAAGACATTTTTTTTTTCGCTCTTGCTTCGGAGCTCGGACTCAAACTATGACAGCCTCTCTTGTCTCCAATGATACACTTACAGCAGCTGCTTGCAGGAGGAGCTGTGATGATCCACTTACAGAACATTATTGTCCGAGTTTAAGTTCTGCACTGTTTCTCATATGTCTTCAGAAATGGTTCGAAACTCCGCCACACGTACATCATTCCTGACTCCTAAACCGTTTATGTACTGCTTATTGCTGCGTTTGCGCTGAAGGGATGGTGGGGCTAGTCAAGCGGCAAACATTCAGCTTTCTTCCTGCTATATCCTCACCACATAAAGTACATTCTGTTCTGTACTGTTGTGGTGAAATAAACCAAATCACAAATCAGATGTCAAAAATGATAAGATGATTTGATGGTTTTCTTTCCCCTGTGCTCTGAAGACATATTGAGCATAGAGGTCCGGGTGACGACATGAACCTCCCCAGTAATTTAAAGACATGACTGAGCACGCGTTGCAGGCTTTTACGCAGACATTCACACACCCCACAAGACGTAGGGAATACAATAAATAATTGGAGAAGTTTCGGAGAATTTGCCGGGCCCAAGAATCGTTAGGCGCGCCATTTACAAAATACCTGGGATCCAGGCGCATTCAGAATGTAAAGTTGAGCGTCACATGAACAGAAGACCAACGATGGAAGAGTTCCTGCTAATCGTTGGACACTCGCAAGCCGCGTTACTCCTCGTGCGAAGAACTCTGCACAATATTCGCTCACTTTTACAGCAACATCGTCCCTTGACTAGTTTCGCATGCAGTATATCAATGTCATTGGCAGTTTTCGGTCGCTAGCGACTTATGTACGAAGTTTTCTGAAGAAGTCGTTACACTGGCCAACCTCTCGCTGCATGGCGTTTCTGTCGCGCGAGATCACAGTATGAAAGTGCCTTTTTTTCACGTTGCTTTGCTTTGATTTATGATTTGGCGTTCCACTTCACTGGGCCCGAACGGGGTGACTTATGCTTCCTTGCGGCACCTTATGTCCGACAGCTCAATGCTGTATTTCTATATATTCAGTCAATTTTTGCATGACGGCGCCGTTCCCAGTGATTGGATGTGCAAACCTATAGTTCCTCTACTGAAGCCTGTAAACTCTCCGTTGGGCCTCTACATCTAAACGGCCGATTACTCTCGCGAGTTGCGTCGGCAATGCCATGGAGAGTGTGTTGTTTACACATGTATATGAAACGATACCTAGTATATTATAAAATCTTCCCTAACGTTACGGCTGGCTTTAACTGCAAAAATCGCAAGCTTGTCCAGATGGCACTATTGTTAGATGTAAAGAGCGTCCATGACTACGTAAAACAAGTCTCGAAGCTGTTGAGGTTGCAGAACGGTGAGGCCAGGTGGGTTGGAAGCTGTCTCTGAAACAACTATAGCTCGTATACACGCGGAAAAAGGCATTTTCTTGCTTTGCACCTAGCGAACGTCATGCGATTCACATGATTGTGAATAGAAAGCGTGAAGAACAAGGTGTGAAATGCATTAGTCAAGCCTTGAAATTGACCTTTCTTGCACTCCCCGGGGGCATGACTCTTGTAAATGTTTTTCCCTTTGATGCTGAAAATAAGGTAACTTGACATGGCAAAGCGATATTGTAGCAATCGTTGAGACAGTGCTTTGTCCCTGAAGCACTCTCTTGGAGCGAAGAGAGCCTAAAAATAGATAATTAGACGGTGGCCATTTCCGTTGTCATACGAGATAAAATCAAGGCTCGAAGATACAAGATGGGATGGAACGGCTGGCAAGTCAGACTGGGCCTTTACGTCTGCCGTGAAATATGGAGCGTCTCTAGACAGGACGTGGACCAGGCGGCTGGTTCGAACGCAGTTCTACTGACTGCATCGGAGGGCTCCCCTCCGGCGGCAATTAGGGCTGCGTCTCGCGGGCCACCACGTACACGGCGGCTCCTTCCTGGTCGTCGAAGGCACCAGACGGCTGCGGGAGCCGGCGGCACGAAGCCGAGCGCATAATAAGCGTGGCTCACGAGCGGGGAATACCCCTGATGACGTCACCCGGCGGAACGAGGCCGCTCGGGAACTCCGCGTCACGGCTGCCGCAGCCGGAAGTGCATTGAATGAACGCCTTTTATTTTGGCCACGATTGCATGGACAGACCAAGCGCCACGGCGAGTGCACGCGCCGCCGTCACGCCGCAGTCGCGGTGAGTGGACACACACCAACGTGTGGTGTGCCTGTTGTACGGACTGCAAGGGGTGACGTCAGTCCTCACTTGCAAATGCAGTTCGACGAGCCATTCTTTTCGTGTCGCGTTCGCCGAGTGGAACCACGTTTCCTCTCGCCTCGGCTCCCGAACGGCATGATTCACGATAAAGTGGAGAGACTGAGTCGTCTTGGGAGGAATAATGCAGACGACTGGCGCTTCCACCATGACGCACTGTATACTGTCTGTTGACAACACGGCGAAACCCGTTAGTTCGCCTCATCCTTCGCCACGCAGATATATGTGCGCCACACGGCCTGAAACGTTTCCGGTCTCGCTCTTACGTGAGTCGCATCGGAAGCTAGAAGCGAATTGATACCCAGAAGGCCTTCGGTTTTCTCCAAAGGAGAGGTGCCGCTGAATGCCAAGTAGCATGCAGTGCAGGACCGCACTATTTTGTTTCATCGTTTTTTTAGAGCATGAGTAACACCGTCATTCGCCGCAACTTTCACTGTCCCGTGTGCAACTGTAACAGTTGCCATCCTTTCCCACTAATGGTATGTGTTTTAGCCATGACAAATTCGAACAAACTATGAAACGTACAGAAGAGGATGTATGCTTAGAACTGTCAGTCTTTTAAGATCGTCACCGTTGCTTTTTTTTTTTCAGCTGTTAAGAACGCTGAGAAACCCAACTTTACTCGAAGATTGTTTGTGTGAAAAGAACCGCCGACAGTCATGAATCAAAGCGAAAAGAAGAGCGTGGTATTTTTATTTCGAGACACCAGTCTGGTGTCGCGATTTCGGTCCCTGATTTCCGATACTAAGCGAAGATATAAAAGACAGTTATAATATAGGTAGATGAACGCATTCATAAGTACTGAGACCTTTCCATGTCCTCAAATAGATGTAGCGAGACGTAGTGACAGATTATTCGGGGGAAATTTCGGTCGGCTACACTACGCGGCGGGATGTCGTGTGGAGAATGAAAGCCGAAACGAAAGAAATAAGAGATGTGCAGACTGTTAAAGGAAACACTTGCATGCATAACCTGTCTGTATTTCGCTCTCTCGCAAAAGTGTAGTGGCTCAGATTTGCATAAGTGGTTGATAGTTCCGACTCCTTTTGACAAACAATATTGCCACATCCACTTGCCGTTAGGGGGCCAACAATATGAAAGGTGCGAATTCGAGTGTTCTCTTTAACAGCGGACCGGACTGTACAGAAAGCACTTAAAACACCAGGGAACAGCGCAGGTACACGAGACAAGAGAGACCGACATGACTTGGCGATGTCTAACAACATGAGCGTTTATTTTGTATGTGCGCAAAATATACGCTTCTTGGGAAACGGAAATAAAGAAAAGAGTGGAAGGGAGGGGGGATCAACGCACGCTATGAAGCCAAGCTAACAAGCTCAAGTTCACACCCTTTTAAAGCACTTAAGACACTTCCCTGTCGTCACTAAACTGTGTGTACACAGTTTAGTGACGCTCTTTACGTACTATAGTCCGTAAAGAACAGAATAGTGACTCCTCCGATGCACTTATATATATAGGTTGGAGCCGAGGGCCCCCGTCAAGGTGGTCTAGTGGTTATGGCGCTCGACTGTTGACCCGAAGGTCGCGGGATCGAATCCCGGCCGCGGCGGCTGCATTTTCGATGGAGGCGAAAATGTTTGAGGCCCGTGTACTTAGATTTAGGTGCACGTTAAAGAACCCCAAGTGGTCGAAATTTCCGGAGCCCTCCACTACGGTGTCTCTTATAATCATATCATGGTTTTGAGACGTTAAACCCCAGATGTAATGTGGAGCAGAGGGCGCACAACTCTGCTTCGAAGGCGCTTGTCCATGCAATTTAAGAGCTTAACAGAGCATTTTCCCCTGTAAACAGAATAGAGGGCAGTCACCAATCGAGGCGCGAGCTCATGTTGCTCCGGATATCGGTGAAGAAAGATTGAAGGTTAGCTGGATTACACTACATCAGATCACATTACAAAAGACGAAAATGTTACTTTGGTTGCAAGGGGCTAACTGTTTATTGCAAGGGGGCCCCCCTAAACTGAAAACCGGCTTCTGGCCATATCCGATCACCATTTGACTGCATGGTGTACAGGATATTCTGGAAATTTTGCGGCACTTGCCCATTTGTAACCTGTAACGTAACGCAAACGATGTAATTGAAGAGTTTGAAGCCGCAAACGCTCCGCGCCTGGTGCGGTGCGCGTCGCGTGCATTCTCCGACAGCAGTTTGCTTTTCCGTTAGTTGTTAGTACAACCAAGGGGGAGAGATGGAAAATACAGGAAAGATAACCAACAAAATTAGGGCAGCTTCGCACTGGGGGTGCCAAGCCTGAAGGAACAGCGGAGCTAGGCAGCCTTCCTTATCATGCCACCCAAGCATAGCCTAGAACAGTGGTTCTCAAATGGAGGTCCGCGGACCCCAGGGGTTCCCCGAAGCCATTTTTGGGGGTCCGCGAAACCCATCCTCGAATTATGTTAGGGCAGGTAGCGCAAAGGGACACGGACACAAGCGAAGAATAAGTGCACAGGACAAGCGACAGGTGGCGCTTGTCCTGTGCACTTATTCTTCGCTTGTGTCCGTGTCCCTTTGCGCTACCTGTCTTAACATGAGTTCCCACAAACTAGCCCAGTTATCCGTTCTCGTAACCATCCTCGAAAAAAAAAAAAGTGTTTTGGAGGTACACTATGTCTCGTGACAGCGGCCCCTTCTGATTTTTGGTATGCTTCTTTGCATAACATTTTTGCATTGCGGCGGAGCTGACTTATGTTTCTCCTTCTCTATCAGTTTTTAAAAGTGGCAGTTTTCTACGACATAGGCACGCGAGCATAATTATTCTACGCTTGCATACTTGAAGAGCAAACATAGCTAGAAACTGGTTGAATGTGGCTGCAGGTCGCACAACTTAGTGACAAGCTGTTGAGATCGAATTAGCGTGGCACTTTACTTTAATTGACCAGCGAGAAATAAAATTAAGGCACCTATTGTACGCTGCATGTGGCGGCTCCCCCCCCCCCCTTTTTTTTTCTCTCACTGCAAGAGTTCCCTCATCACTTCCACCGGTCCATAAGGGGTCCCCGAAACATCCTAGGCTGAGAACCACTGGCCTAGAGGTAGCGAGTTGAGCCTAGATATAGCCGCATGAGCGTAGAGAGGGGCAGTTAAGCCTGGGAAAGGCAAGTTGGCCTAGGAAAACAAAGTTGATGCTCTCTCTTTCTCTCTATTTATTTCTCTCTTTTTGTTTCTAGCTCTTTTTCTTTCTATCTCTTTCTATATCTGTGTGTCTGTTTCTTTTTCTTTCTTTCTCTCTCTCTCTTTCTTTCTCTCTATCCTTTTCTCGTTCTCTCGCCCATAGCAACGCAGTCGTGTGTTTCCCATAAACACTTGTTCTGCTAGCGTGCCTGGATACCCGTGTGGTTGCGACGCTCGCCTTCGGACCCTGGATACACGGGCTCGAATCCCGCCTCGCCAAGAAATTTTATTTTGTTTCATTTATTTCTTCTCCTCACTTCTCTCTTCCTCCTTTCCTTCCTTCAACGTGTTGCTAGGCGACGCATGATGACGCCATCGCTCGACGAAGTTTTGCGAACACCACGGGACCAAGCTCGAGCTTAAACAGTTCCGCTCTTAAAACAGCTCAGTGGTTTCCCGTTGAGCTTTTTCTAGCTGTCCTTACAACGAAAGAGAAAAAAATCCGCACGTTGAACTAAAACACGCACAAAGCGTTCGACAACGCCCTAAATACAAGCATCAGCACGTGCATTCCTGTAGCCGTCTCACAAGCTAGAGAAAAGAGGAAAGCGCCGGTTGCCAGACCTGCCCTCGCCCGATGAAACTGTTTGTCCTGGTACACTTTACTGGGGAATATTAAAGGGACACTAAAGAGCAAAACGATTTTTCTCATATTAGTAAAGTACTCTTTCACGATATCAAAAACACCACGCTTGCTACGAGAAGACGCTTAGTAAGCGAGAAAACGCTCAAAAACAAAATATCGGTGGCGACGCCATCTTGAAGTTTCCGCACCATTCGCGGTGACGTCACATGTTTCGATGGCGCCTACTAGGGACTACGTAGTTCCTAATCGGTAAAAATGAAGTATATTGTCCTCTGAGGGAGCCATAGACTTA
Source organism: Rhipicephalus sanguineus (assembly GCF_013339695.2). Classification (NCBI taxonomy): domain Eukaryota; kingdom Metazoa; phylum Arthropoda; class Arachnida; order Ixodida; family Ixodidae; genus Rhipicephalus; species Rhipicephalus sanguineus. The sequence goes on along the minus strand of NC_051176.1, from coordinate 276,770,622 downwards.
ACATACCAAGTTTGGGGTAACTTTGTTGAGCGACTGGCGCCAAAATACGATAAGTACACTTTGAAATCCGTGACATCATGCGAGGAGATTTCGCCGCGAAATTTAAAAATGAAACTTTGAACTTGATTTTTTCCTCTTTTAATAAACCTACGATGGCGAAATTAACGACATTAGAGTTCTCAGAGCACAATTTATCGATCTAAACTGATTCATTGTTTCTCTATAGTGTCCCTTTAAAGCCACTATATATGCTACATTTAAGCAGCATATAGAGTAACTGGAGTCACCACGCGGTAGGGACCCCAATCTTTTGCGTTGTTTCGTACTCTATGTTTCGTTCTTCTGTTCGCCAGCGGGTTCTCTTATTAGAGAGCAGAACGCAAGGAGAGTACAAAAGAACGCAAAGGTTATGGGCCCCTATCGCTTGGTGGCCCCAGTACTAAAACATCTCTACTGAATCGGAGCTTTTCGGGAGGATGCGACGTCGTTCCTCCGCTCCTTTACATGTATAGGAGAACGCTAGGAAGGAATGCCACTTGAGGAAGCTAGCCAAGGCAAAGGAAAATGCCTTTTTAACTGTGACACGATCGCCTCCTAGCGACGTTGGTAACAGGACAGTTCAATTTCTTGACTCCTTTATTGAGCCGATTAAAAAAAACGCTAAAACACTTGCGAGTGGCGCCTTAGAAAAGGTATAACCGAAACTTGTAATGGGACTTGGTGAGGAACTCTATGAAAGGCGGATCGCGCCTTTTCTCGAACTGTACATGCTTTCTTTTTTTTTTTTTTTGCGGATGCCTATAGCTCCTCCTTCGAAAAGCCAGCGAAGGCGCGCTGGTCACTTATGATATGAAGCAGACACTCTCTGGGCGCGACTGCCATCGTGTTCACACCCGCGTCGTCAGCCGAGATCCGGCGGTGCACGCGGCCCCGGCGACATGACCCGTCTTGCGCACCGATCGCGACCCCGAGAAGGAGGCGTTTACGACGAGCCGGCTCCAACCTGACACGTCGGGGGCTACACGTGACCGCCATGCCTTGAAGAAAACGTTCAGTGGCGAGCGCGCGACAACGGCAGCGCGCGCGAGGGACCGGCTGCGGACGGAGGAAGGGCCCACATAAAGTCGGACTGTAAAATTAAAGGCTCCGCCGACGAAGTGCGCGCGCGTCGCGGACTTGACAGCGGCGCCGGCCGCAGCTCGCGCAGCCGGGAACGATAAACCCCGGCCGCCGTGCCTCCGGGCGGCGTTTCATGGGGATGTAAAAGAGCGCGGAACACCGATGATTAATATAGACAAACACGTAAAGGCTGGAATGCACATATTTTTCTATGTCGCGCTTGCGCCTCGAATCCGCGCGCTGCCTTTGCGGGCCAGCCCAGGTGGTCCCGAAGGAGCGGTGAAGGGTTGCGCCTACGGCTAACCGTCGGGTCGCTGCGGACACGAAGACGAGGTCGACGAAAACAGCTCGGTCCTTTCCCCTGCCCATCCGTCGAGAGGGACTCTCGACCACTCCTTCGCAGCAGTGGTCACACTGGCATCCGGGCTTCGAGAAAGAACGAGGGACGCGATAGAGATGCGACGGAAGCTCGGATGGCCACAGGATGTTCCTGACGAAACAGGTTGTTAAGCCAAACAAAGTTTGCGACTAACAGGCGTTTGCGTGAGAATTTCAAACATCACATACGAGCTTACTGCCGCACGAACGCCCCTCCCGCAAACACTTCGTGCGATCCGTTATTAATGGCGCATATAGGAAGCCGAATATATATAATTTTTCGTAGATGAAAGACGATATTAGATTGTGCGCACCGGGAATATCTGATATGACAAAAATATTATAGTAAATGTGTAAAAGTTCTCATGAGAACGGTATACGAGAGACTGTTATACGCGTGACTCACGGTCGGTTGGTCGAAACGACGGAGAGGTAGCTAAATAAATGTCACGCACTTTTCAAAGTGCCGTGATTGTGACCCCTGATACTGTGACCACGCACTCATATGTAAGGAATATCATCCGTTCCCATGCGTACTTCGGAACTAATCAGTAATCAAGTAAATTACCTTGAATACAGATGTGCTTAAATGCGTGAACGAGTATATAGCGGTATAGGGTACGTAACAATTTTTATCATCGCAGGGCTGTGCTGGAGCATCACCCGCAGCTTCTCATTGATCTTTGCCACATCTTCAGATTTAATTTTACGCTGCAATATTCTGTAGGGTATGCCTTATTATTTCTAGTAGACAGAAGCGAATGGGGACGTGAAGTAGGGAGATCAGAGGGGCCCTCGAAAGGCACTGCACTCTAAGAAAAAAGAGAGTCAAAAGAGGGTCATGGAACCGTGACTCCCTTCGGGTGTCCATCTGACCCCTTTTGGAAGGTACAGGCAGAAAAAAAGAGTTCGCATTTGGGAAGGAGTCACTGGACCCTCCTGAAGCGCGTTTCGATTGGCTTCGGTATACGGAAGAGCCGCCGTATACGCCATACATATCGCACGCTCGCCCTTTGGCGCCGTTGTGGCGCCTTGCTCGGCGACGCAGACGCAGACGGGGTTGGCGCCGGGGTGGCGCGCCGCTCTCCTCTCTCAGTCAGAGAACACCCATGTCTCAGTCGTGTCAGTCTCCTGGTCTATTGGAATGCGTTGCGTGGTTGAGTTGGTTGCGCGTCTTCGGTGATATTGAAGCCGGCTCCGTGCACAAAGTGACGCTTGGAGGGCGGAATATTCATGGAGCTGCAGACACCGACAACGGGCGCCAGTAAACGGTGAGTGTACTGCTTTCGTAGGTACTAATTATACAGCCTTAGCTGGGCGTCTGCAGCAGCTCTGCGGAATCTGCCCGCCATTTCCAACAGTAGCCTGTATCCGCGGGGCTGTTGCGGATGCCCAACTAAAGCTGTCAGTTAACGAGTTGCCACCGTTATGCGCGTTGCTGTACAAGCTCCCATAAAGTGAGCGATGCAAACAATAATCGAGGGTCATTTCTTGATGATCGCACGTCGTGTCTGCACTACTGAAGGTGCAAGATGTTGTTTTGAGGTGCACTTTAGTCTACTTCATAACAACATTTCCATCGACCTTGAGTGTGCGGCGTGCTTCCACGCGTGGGAACGCGAAAAAAAAAAGCCTGTGTACAGAACGCTCAGACGCACTATATGTAATGGTTTTTGTTGGCTTAAAGACGGTAGTTTGAGGTGCAGATATAGTACGGTGGCTTCCAGAATGTACGCGGTAGTCATTGAAGTTGGACACGCCTCGCCGGTAAAGTGAAAAAAAGCTCTAGACTTTCGACGGCGCGCGTTGTTGCGGCCGCCGGCGTGCACTCTTTCTTTTCCCTCGTTTCTGTTTGCTGTTTTCGTGGTTTGCATACACTGCGATGACTTTGGGCGCTATAACAGAATCGAGTGAGTGTACGTGATTGTGGGAGTTATGTGCGCTAATTCTGGCATATGACATGTCTGATCTCGACGTAGACGGCATACGCACGCGCTGGGTGTCGTTCGGGCCCTAGTACTCGCATCTGTTTATCTGAGTATTTAAGGATGGGTTACGTTTGTAAAACGTACGGTCAATAACCGCTCACGGCATGCCCCTGGCTGCCGGAGGATGTGCTTTGTTGTTTTGTTGTTAGCCTTTATTATGTCTGTGTGAACCACTTATGGTGTGCGTTTTGCAAACTTTTACTGCAATTTCATTTTCTCATCATAATATCACGTTCTGCTTTTCAGATACCGTTTTTCGTGGTGCTCACGCTGGACAGGAGCGACAACCTAGCAAGCCACAAGTCTGATGCCTCAAGCCGTCACCACTTTTTTATTTATTCTTAATCACAAGGAATAAATATGGAAACATGATGGCGATTTCTGCTGTTCATTTAGCACCATATGACACTGTGCACATCACAGTCACACATTTTAGTTGGCTATACTCATAGAAGCATGTAAATGAGGAATACCCAAACTTCTTAATTGGAAATCACAGACCATCTTTTCGCGCTTTCTATATAACTTTGTTGGAAAATATGTGTTGTTTTGACGAGTTTTATTAAAATAATGCTAAAACTGAACTACTCTTTTTTTACAGTCGCTGGGCAGAACGGCAAGTATTATTCGACTTGCTTAAAATGAATACTCCACTATTTTCAACAGTAGTCGCGCAAAAGTAGAGCAAGGATCAAATGAGTAGCTTAAAATATTTATGGAGTCTCTTGATGCTTCGGTGTGGGTCCCTTGACTCCTCTAGGAGCGTTACCGGCAAGAGTCGTCTGACTCCCTATGAGTGGTAACGTGATCCTCCCGATGAGAGTCTTTGCACTCTTCCTAGAGGGTCAGGGGACTCTCCTAGAGCGAGCCGACCCTGGCCCACCAAGAGAGTCACCGTGACTATTTAAAGAGAGTCCTATACGTGGCAAGTCAGAACTCTTCGAAAAGAGTCACGCATACTCTTTTTTTTTCTTAGAGTGTGCGAGAAAACGAAAATAAAAGGCATGGCAATCACCAAGGAGGAAAGAAATTTCCGAAGGACAGAAATAGACAGGATTTCTTCCGTGCCGAAGACATTCAAATCCCACATTTATCCGCGTGCCTTTTACGAATACCAAAAAATGAATGGAATGCAGCACTTAAGAGCAACAAAATGTACGTGGGTGTTCTGGCGCGTGTATGAAGATTAAGGGCGGGACGACTACTTTCGGGGATATCAGTGCGCATGGATAATGCAACGAAAATATGGAAGGCGAGGTTGTCGTGACGCAAGCTACGCCCAGATGATCCCGAATTTTTCGGGGCGAGTGGGCTTGTCAGATTGAAATAGCGTAATTAAGGATAATTCAGAAGCTAGCTGCTCTGGAGGCGGAAATGAGTGAGGCCCGTATACTTAGATTTGGATGCACGTTAAAGAACTTGGTCGAAATTTCCGGAGCCTTCCACTACGGCGTCTCTCATCATCATATCGTGGTTTAGGGAAGTTAAACCCCAGTAATTATTATTATTATTAGTAGTAGTAGAAGCTAGCTGCTCTGGCCTGGGAGCGTTCGAAGTGTATTTAGTCAGCCCACTGACGTAGCCAGGGGGCTGATGTTGCCCCCAAAATTTTTCACTTGTGGATGTGTTCATAGAGATGCACACATACAAACGCACGCACAAATATAAATAACGTATAAGTGACCCCCCCCACCCCCCCAAAAAAAAAAGGAAAAAGAAATTCTGGCTACGCTACTGAGTCAGCCCGCATGCGAGGGGCAGGTGTTGAGGCACTCGATCAGCTTGATGTGAACGCGGTCGTGTCGATCTGTTTTGTCGGATGAGCCCTTGCCTTCTCGGTTCTTTCGATCTTTAATACTTTTCATTTATTCACAAGCATGAGCCCTGACAAAAATTTTGTTTTCTTATATAAATATGCGAGAACGGCAATGGCTGGTTGTTTGGTTTGCGGGTTTTAACGTCCCAAAGAGACTCAGGCTATGAGAGACGCCGTAGTGGAGAGGTCCGGATAGCTTCGAACACCTGGGGTTCTTTAACGTGTACTGAGATGGCACTTTAAAGTGGCTGCACACACTTTCGTCTATCGTTGATTGCGCGCTTGCTTGCCACACGGGCGGCGCGCGACAGACGACGGAGTGACCGCGGAAACGTCATGATGTATCTTGCGCGAGCACGTGACCAGAGGCTTACAGTAGGAACTGAAACTAGCTTTCAAAAGTACTGCCACTTCCACGCCGTGAAAACCGTCGAACAGCGAATCTGTTGCCCCCTCTCACTGGGACCGTCGCAGCTTGCCCTTTATTGCTAAGTTTTCCGTCAGTTTCATTTTCGTCGTTTCTTTTGTTTGTACTAAGTTAGACATGTGGTTGCAGGTCGAAGATTTTTAAGGCGTGGAACTGGCAGTACTCTATTTCATTTGTGAATCTACACCCCCTCCCCCCTCCCCCACACACACCAACTACGTAAACGAGACTGTGCTGCTCATCCGCTGCCCTAAGTTCTGAAAACGAAACTGTGCCCTTCGCCGTCATCTGGCTCAACGCGGATCATCGTCTTAGGACACTGGGCAGCTACGTCACGATGCAGGGTGTGGCAAGAAAATCTTGACCTGAGCGGAGCTGAGTGCAGCGGCTGGTCGCACGCCACTGCCTTTTACGGCTAGAACTATGTAATCGAACTATATAACCAAAATATGTAACTGAAGAGAAAGTGTAATCCGATTATTGTAACTGCTTTACTAAATTAATTAAACGTTTGATGGTAAGTTCTGTCGTTATCTGCCAGGAACGAGGGTGTGCTTAGACTTCGTCGAGCGCTGCCTTCCAGGCCTGAACAGAGACATTAAAGCGAAAGGTTCACAAAACGACTTGTCTTTATTTAATCACATATTTTCGACGCCGAAGCCCCTCACTGACCTACTTTTGGCTCGTCATTGGTTCCCCCCTTTTCCGCCGAGCCTCAATCTCGCCCCCTCGGATCACGTGACCAGCGATACAACGACGTCAACGGTGCAGCGTCGGCTAAGACAGCTGCCCTGTAAGAACGTGTTGTGATTAAACTTTCAGAGCACACTCAAGCTTATATCATCTACATTTTCGAGGGCTTGGCATCTCACTGACGCGAAAAAAAAAAAAGCTGAAACATTTCGTGTCAGTACCCCCTTAAACTTCTGCACACATTTCAAGAGAGCCAGAAGCCTTCACACATTGTTGAAGTTCTGGACACTTTGTATGTCATCATTTGGAGAAATGATAAATGCACGTGTTAATGCGTTAATACGTTAAATCTCGTTGATCGCTTAAAAACACGCGTTTAGATCTTTGAGTCGGTTGACCTACGACGACTATAAGACTCTAAAAAATGAAATCGTCATGAACTATTCGCGCAATTAAGCAGGTTCCTTACAGAACGTAATGAATAACTTATAGCAACGTCGGTATAACTTTATAAGAAGTGTCATAAGAAATGAAAAAAAAAACTCGTCAGTTAATTCGAGCATGTCTTACAAGTGCGCGAGGGATTTAAACGATGACTGCATGAAAGCTCACTGTCTAATTGGAATCATACCTTGCAGGGAGAAAAATAAAACTTTACAGAATGTATATTTAGAAATTTTTATAACTGGACCACACCATTTAGGTTTATATAAACAGCTTTATATGGCTTAAATAAAAGGCACGGCGCCAGGGCCAGATGTTGTTGCGGCTGCTTCATCTCATTATATGAGATACCCCCATCAGCACTATACTGCCGATGGGGTAGCAGCATGGCACCAACACAGCTTAGTTTGACTGAAGTTAAGGCAAAAACGTTACAGTTTCGCTGCAGTGGCGAAGCAATGAGTGCGATAGCTACAAATTGGAATGTAACGCGAAGTAAGGCTAGCAGCTGACTCCATTATGGTCCAATCTCGCGAAACTCTAGAAAACGCTGGCGACGGCCGCTCCAAGGAGTGAAGCGGTTTTCGTGCTGTCGGACGCCTCAACGCGAAGCTGAGAGCACAGCCCGTACAGCGGTATAGGAGCCGTCTACAGATACCTGTCGAGACAGCGCCTTTTCGACCAAAGTTGACAGTTGCTTCCCGAGCGACCTATGGTACTCCACAATAAACAATGCATTAGAACAAGAGCGGTGAAAAATACGCAATACAATACAACAAACATGGGTGCACTAAAAGAACGCAATCAAGAGCGCTATGGAGTAACATCACCAACGTCAAACTTTCTTATTTCTGCTAATTAAATAAAGTTTGTTCATCATTAGACGGGGCGAGGAGAAAAAAGAAGAAAACGACATATACAAATACATAACAAAGAAAAACGACGTAATAATTGAGATAAACTTTGTATAAAAATCAACTACAGCCGAAGACAGAACAATATTTCAAAGAGTGGCTCGAAAGGCTTCATTATTTAGTATGCTAACTGTGGTAGCAAGCAGTTGATTCCACTCTGAAATTGTTTTGGGGAAAAAAGGTGGTTTTAAAAAGATTAGTTCTGCAACTATATTCTCTAACCTTGAGTTCATGGTCTGTTCGTCGGTATATATAATGCGGCTGAAAAATGTACTGATTGCGGTCTATTCCAATGTGGCCATAAAGTATATTGGGAAAAAGCCTCAAGCGTAGAGTGTGCCTTCTTTTTTCGAAAGGCTCCTTCCTGTTTTAGCCCTTTCCCTATACCGAGGATGAGCTGGGCTCGTCCATCCTGAAACAAGCATTTGGGGGCGCCGCAGTTAAGCTATACCCTGATTCATTTTGCGCAGTTCTTTTTTGGCGTGAACAGATGAAGCAGTAAAAAAAGTAAAAACGCTCTCAAAGCATGAATTTTGGTCGAGGAATGACTTGATTCTGGTAACTGGAATTACAAAATGGCGCCCTCCACTGGGCGCGCGCGTGCCGGCAACAGCTTCGTTCAGAAACAAAAAAAAAAAGGAGAAAAAAACCCCACAAGTTTTGCCCAAGTTTTGTCGAATGAAGAAGTTCAGTTCTCCTTCCATTGCGGCAGCGACTACACAGACCAGCACATTTTCTCTAAATGATCGGATTCGGACGACGGTCGCGCGTCTCGACGTATTGGCAGGGGATGCCGATAGATGTAAAAAAATATCCCAAAGGCGCGTCCAAGGTCGCTTTTTTTTTTTTCACGGGCTCGCTTGTCCCTTCACTTTATCTTTTTTTTTAATTTCAGAGGCATTTTCTGCACCGAAGAGTGGAAATATTAGGGCACTTTGTGTGGCGCAGTGCATTTAAGCCACTTCTCTGCATAAAAAAAAAAAAAATATTTTGCTTGTATCTTGCGAATAAAGCTCTTTTCAATAGTTTTTTTAGTTGTTTCAAGGCATGTAGAATCAAATAGGCACATTAAAAAAAATTGTCATTTTTCTATCGTTTTGGGCCAAAAGCTTGGTAATGCTAAGGTTTCTTTCATAGCTACCGATAACGCACCTTGCTGCTATAGTCTGAACTCTTAAGTTTGTCGCGGTCGGTACTCGTGCGAGGGTCCCATACAGTGCATCCATGCTCTAATATTGGTCTAATGTAGCTCTTGTAGAGAACATCGCTGGCCTGTTGAGGACTAATACGGCGATCTGGGCCAGTTGGTATATTAACATCTTCGGGTAAACGTGCAGCGCGGCACAGACAAAGGACGAGAAACAGACGAGAAAAGAGAAACAAAGGACGAGAAACGTTTCTCGTCCTTTGTCTGTGCCGCGCTGCACGTTTGCCCTAAGATGTTGAGGAAACAGCTTTGTGTTACGCCGTAAGAATCCCAACACCTTGCATGGCTTTGCTGTAATGAAGTCGACGTGCCTGTGCCAACACGTGGATGGTGTGAGAAATATCACCAAGTACTTATACTCGGAAAGAGTTTGCAATCGAGAACCAGAGTACAAACTGCCCACGTGCGAAATGCACGTGGACAGTTTTTTGTACGCTTATTTGCATTGGTGATTTACCGCGCCAGTTTTCTATTTTAGCTAAATAATTTTGTAAGATAACGGTATCAGAAACGCTTGTAATTTCCCCATGTATCATCAGCAAACAATCTGACGGAAGAAGCGATGGTGTCGGGAAGGTCATTTATAAACATTAAAGAGAGCAATGAGCCCAACACTGAGCCCTGGGGGACACCAGGTGCTATGCGAGCCACACCAGATTCTGTGCCCCTTACCACCGCATACTGAAAACGCAAGGACAAATATTCCCGAATCCCTCGAAACTATGCTGTTTCGGATTAAGAAGGTTTTGATTGGTTATGTGTGTCATTATGTTACTGTACAAGACGTGCTCTATTTTGCAGACTATATTCGTTAGAAATATCTGTCTATGATTGTTGACCAGTTCGCGAGGCCATGATTTCTACAAAGGCACAACGCGTGCCCCCTTCCATTCGTGCGGCAGGCTTCCCGTGCTCAATGATTTCGAGACCTTAATGAAGAGTGGGATGAACGGTGCACACAATTTGAAAAAAAAAAAAAAAACGCCTGTCAATCCATTCGGCTTTCCGGTTTTGATGAGATCTAAGCCTTCGAGAAGAGACAATGTCGTTTTCATCAAGAACTATGTCATCCATGTTTCCTCTATGGCATGCTCACCTACGGTGGAATTCAACTGCCAAAACACGTGCGCCGATTTCTTCGGCGTGGCCTGTAATAACCCTGATGGGTTAGAAGAGAAAACGAGTACAGAAAGAAAGAAAGAAAGAAAGAAAGAAAGAAAGAGAGAAGAAAGAAAGAAAGAAAGAAAGAAAGAAAGAAAGAAAGAAAGAAAGAAAGAAAGAAAGAAAGAAAGAAAGAGAAAATCATACCCACGATCCGAAGGCGATCGTCCTAACTACTCGGCTATCCACGCGCGCTAGCAGAGCATAGCATAGACTTTAGACCTTTGCATCGGGCGAGGAGGACCGGATTGGCAACCACCGCTTTCCTCCTCTCTGGCTTGTGCGCGACGGCGCGGAGTGTGCAGGCTGGTGCTTGGATGAGTGGCATTATCGAACAATTTTTGCGTGTTTTAGGTCTACCTCTGGATTTTCTTCTCGTTTATCGCGATGTAAAGGTCAACAGGAAACCAGTCGGCCGTTTTGGCTGTTCAAACTACAGAAAACTGGAAAACTGCTGTCTGAATAAGTATGCGACGTGTATCTCCAGGCGCGGAGTGTTTGCGGTTGCGGACTCTTCAAGGTACACCGTTTGTGTTACGTTACAGGTTCTAAATCGGCAAGTGCCGCAATACATCCTATACAGTCAAATGACAATCGGATATGGCCAGGTAGGCGAACAAACATAAGCGTCAAGTACGGCTCTATGCGGTAAAGCGCGAAACATCTAAGCACCGTGCACTCGAGCAGCCACCTGGGTTGTTTTCGCTTCGTTTTATTATTATATTTTAATATGATATGGTAGGTATAATAATTAGCCTCGTAGTTCGGCTCAACTTGGTGATCGCTGCATTTTATCTAGCGGTATTAGAACAGACGAGAAATCCCTCACTTTCCAGCAGGGTAACCGGCGTCATATACGTTTCAATTGTGCGCTGCACCGGCCTTGTAAAGCCCGAACATTCACTGAACGCTACAGATCCTTGTCGTGAGGTTACCATTTCCGTTAGAAAGCGGTGTGTATCGCATACAATGTTTGATATAAAAGCCGAACAGTAAGAAAGAAAGAAAGAAAGAAAATAAACAGCGATAGAAGAAGAAGAAAAGTTCTGTCGCTTCGTGTATGGAACTACCTCAGGAAGACACTTTTTTACGTGGTCAAGAACCGTGTCCGACAAGCCGCGCAGTGATATACAGCCGAGTTAATTCTCTTCTAAGCGCAAAACAAAAACCACGTTGTTATGCCTGTCTAGTGTTTCTATAACTGCCAATTTTGCTGCTTAGATTTGCAAACGACAGTAAGAATTTCGCAAAAGGAGTACATCTGGTAGACGAAGCTATATAAAAAAAAATAAACACGAACCAACTCCGATGCCGATCATAGGCTCGAGCCCGGGCACGCTTGGTACCTCACCAACAGAAGAAACTTTCCAACCATCTTCACCTTATCGCCACCGAAATCCTATCCAATGTCACGACTCTCAAAAGAAAAAAAAAAGAAAAAGAAGAGCGCCGGCATGTAAACATCAGCATCGTTTTTATGTACCAGCACTTCCCTGTAAACAGCTCTAATTTTGTTCGCACCGGCGGACAATAAACGAGCGAGTAATAAGCGGTCACACGAAAGTTGAGGAACAAGAGTGCCGACAGTTTGTGAGCAACAAACAGACGCCGTCCGCGCCACGAAATCGAGACTGTGCGCTCACGCACAACCGCATGTACGAGCGGTAGTCGGTGCGACAGCATAAAAAAGCGGAGAATGAAAAAACACGCTAAAAGATCACAGTGCAAGAAAAAATTCGTTGCATCCCCAAAGAGTTCCAGCACTTGCTTGCCCAGCTAGAACGAGTCGAAATACTTGCGCGGTTTACCGACAGTTCGCACCGCCGTATAATAAAATCATTGGCCCTCAATGGATGAAACCTTTTAAGGACGTCTCACAGACTCATTTCCTACCTAAACTGCATCACTTGATAGGAGATTCCGCGCGCCAGAGCGAAAATAAACGACTGCAACTGCAACCGCACGCGTACCTTCCATATAACCGCGGAGCTTCGCACCACGACCTCCTCTATATAGAGGAGGTCGTGCTTCGCACATGCCAGTCGGTTGCCAGACCAGAGAGGGCGCCGCCCGCTAGGCAATATGGCGGCGCCCATGAAAAAAGGTCTAAAGGGAAGTGACGGTGAGGAGGAGGGGAGAGAGTAAAGCATAGCATAGAGAGAAAGAGAGAAATAAAGAGAAAGAAAGGGAAAAAAGACAGAAAGGGAATGTAAGATGGAGACAGATATAAAGAGAGAGAAATAGACGGAAAGAAAGAGGAAGCGATAAATGTAGAGAGAGAAAGAAAGAAGGGCAAGAAGCCGAAAGACAAAGAAATACATAGAAATGGAAAGAAAAAAAATGGAAGCAAACAGAGACAAAAACGACATAGAATAAACAGAGAGATGAAAGAAAAAGAAAGAAAGAGAAAAGTAAAGAGAAACAAATAAGGCCACCCAGCTCCGCACTCCCTTCAGGCTTGGCATCAGTAGTGCACATCGTCAAGTAATAACAGGTCACGCGACAAAAAATCACGCAGCATCTAGTCACGTGACTACAATCACTTAACATCCAATCACGTGAATAAAAACCACGTAACTCTCACGTGACTAAAATGACGTATTATGACGTAACTAGCCACGTGACTAGAATCAGGTAACATCATGTAACCACTCGCGTGACTAAAAATCACGCAACATCACGCAACGTCTAGACACGTGACTAAAACTGACGTAACATATTTTCACGCGACTAAAATCACGCAACACCGCGTATCAGCTAGTCACGTGACATGTCCCCGCCATAAACCACGTAACAGCTAGCTACGTGACATGTTCCCACCAAAAACCACGTAACAGCTAGTCACGTGACTAAAACCACATCACGTAACAGGTAGTCACGTGACGTGTCTAGCCAAATGTAGCCAATTCAAATGTAGCAAAAAAGCCTCTCAGCAAAAGCTTGGCACTACCAGCAAAACTTAGCTAAGTCGAACATTAGCTCCGCTGGTGGTTCCAACCTTGCGCCATTAGTGTAAGTTGCGCATTTTTTTTCCGAAACACGGTCTATTTAGTAGCAACAGTAGCGCTGTACGACTACTAGCGCCAACTCGCATCGAATGGTCAACGTAGCGCACCAGCCCATGCCCGTGTGCTCGAGTCAACAGACTGAACGTTTCTTTTTATTTTAACGCGATAGCGTTAAAGAGCTCGTTTCGCAGAAATTCCGGTGCCGGCGTCGGTGTCGGCGTCGTTGGTTGCAAACGAAAAATCATCATCTTGTCCGTGACCGAAAAATCGAGAAAGATGCAAATAAAATAAACAATAAAACATCTTCGGCTCGAGTGAGAATCAAACACAGGCCGTCTGTGTGGCAAGCAGGCGCTCTACCCCAGAGCAACGCTATCGCTTGAACCTGCTTCGGAAAAAAAACACTATATGAACGTCATGTAGTAGAAGGAGTCTCCTTAACGCATGCAATATTGCGTGGCAGAAGCGTGGAATCGCGCCAGGCGTCAAAACATGTGAACTGCGCAACAAGCCGGTGTTTTAAAGGCCCAGCCATTGCAAAGCACTCAGACATATTTAATCATCATAATCCACAAAGGCATCAACAAAGTGAGCAGCTGCTATAGGTTCGCGTGTTTCCTTACAGATGCGTAGTGCGCCCTTCGCTGATTCTCAAAATGAATAAATATGTCGTAGTGGGCACTTAACAACTTTACTTGCAGTAGGCATACTAGGTTAGTTTGAAACGGTCAGTGTTATGCGCACAGTACTTTACGGCACGGTTGAGGCATGCACCGAGAACCGAAGCTATGCTAGCTATTGGGAAGGCGATGCGCACGGAGCCGATTACGCTATCGCGTTCTACTTTTGAAGGCGAAGCTCAAGCGTCCTCCAAGTTTTATTATTTATTTATTTTTTAAATGCGAAGCATTTCTTAGCGAACTTCTGCGAGTTTGAGCGTATCTATCTATCTATCTATCTATCTATCTATCTATCTATCTATCTATCTATCTATCTATCTATCTATCTATCTATCTATCTATCTATCTATCTATCTATCTATCTATCTATCTAGCCGCCTACGACTCTGTGCTCTCCTGGCCGTTTCGTTAATCGGATGCATACCAAATTTGGTATGGAATAACATGACCGTATTACGAACATAAATGACAGGTCACAACATGAAAATCATGACATGCATGTCACGAACAGCATGATTTACATTCCACGGCCTTCGGGCTCTTGCGGCCATTCCGTTAATTTCATATATACCAAAACTGGTATGATGAGGCATTTCAACATGACGAACATAACTGACACGTCGTAACATGAAAATCATGACACGCGTGTCATGCACGTCATGATTTACATGCCACGCTCATGACGCACTCGCGGCCGTTTCGCTAGGTTGATATACACCAAAAGTGGTGTTGCGCGATGTGACTACATGAAGAACATGAATAATAGGTGGTAACGTGAAAACCATGACATGTATGTCATGATTTACATGCCACGCTCATGGTGCATTCGCGGCCGTTTCGCTGGCTTGATATACACCAAAATCGGTATTGCGCGACGCAACTCTATGACGAACGTAAATTAGAGGTGGTAACATGAAAATCATGACACGCGTGTCATGCATGACATAATTTGCATGCCACGCTCATGACGCACTCGCGGCCATTTCGCTCGGTTGATATACACCAAAATTGGTATTGCGCGATGTGACTGTATGAAGAACATGAATAACAGGTGGTGACATGAAAATCATGACATGCATGTCATGTATGTCATGATTTACATGCCACGCTCATCGTGCATTCGCGGCCGTTTCGCTGGCTTGATATACACCAAAATTGGTATTGCACGACGCGACTGTATGACGAACATAAATTAGAGGTGGTAACATGAAAATCATGACATACGTGTCATGTAGGACATGGTTTACATGGCACGCTCATGGTGCGCTCACGGCCGTTTCGCTAGATTGATATGCACCAAAATTGGTATTGCGCGATGTGACTGTATCAAGAACATGAATAACAGGTGGTAACATGAAAACCATGACATGCATGTCATGATTTACACGTCATGCTCACGGTGCATTCGCGGACGTTTCGCGGGCTTGATATGCTCCAAATTTGGTATTGCACGACACGACTGTATGACGAACGTAAATTAGAGGCGGTAACATGACAATCATGACATGCGTGTCATGTACGACATGATTTACATGGCGCACTCATGGTGCGCTCGCGGCCGTTTCGCTAGATTGATATGCATCAAAATTGGTATTGCGCGATGTGACTGTATAAACAACATGAATAACAGGTGGTAGCATGACAACCATGACATGCATGTCATGATTTACATGCCACGCTTATGGTGCATTCGCGGACGTTTCACTAGCTTGATATACGCCAAAATTGGTATTGCGCGACGCTCCTGTATGACGAACGTAAATGAGAGGTTGTAACATGAAAATCGTGACAGGCAAGTCATGTGCGACATTATTTACATGCCACGCTCATGATGCGCTCGCTGCCGTTTCGCTCGATTGATATACACCAAAATTGGTATTGTGCGATGTGACTGTATGACGAACATAAATGAGTTGCAGAAGAGTTGAGATCTGGGCCAGTTGGTTCATGATACTTGACGAAAGCCAGCAAAAGAACGGGACACGAGAAGCGGTGTGTGTGTCTGCCTTTTCTCGTGTCCCGTTCTTTTGCTGGCTTTCGTCAAGTAACATAAATGACAGGTCCTAACATGCGAATTATGTTATGCCTGTCATGCACGGTATGATTTACATGACACTGTTATGGTGCGCTTCCGGCCGTTTAGATAACTGAATATATACCAAAATTGGTGTGGCATGACAGGAGTGTGTGATGAACATAAATGACCGGTGATGCAGTGTATATACTAGAATATACGTTTCATTGGCATGGTATATACCACATTGTGCATGCACGCGTGCATGGCAAACATGCGATATATGGTGAACTAGATGCCATGGCATGAATGATGTTATTTGGCTCAAAAATAAACAAAGCGATGTATGCAGCTCTTTGCTGGCTGCTTCGCATTACATCGATTCCCACAGTGCGTGGGATCTGCCGGATTTTTTTTTAAATTTGCGCAGCCGTGTCAGAGAAAGCGCCTTAGCGCCGTAGGCACGTGAGGCCAGAACGTGCACCGCTTGACGATCAACGGCCGCGTGCTCGCAAGAAAAGTCTTCTTCGTCACAACGTCTTCTCCTTCAGTGGGAGGAAGATACCATCGAATAATGTGTCTGTACATTTCCATAAATGTCGGCTCAGACACTGTTGTGTCATTCTCTTGTGGTTCCCCGTGAACTCACTATGGGCCTTTTGAGCATGAGGTGTCCCTACGAGCAGGCTCTGGCTGTTTCGGTATGGGACCCTTCTTTGCCATTTCTGGCGTGCGGAGAAGTGCTTGCAGCTTCTCGCTACGCCGCACCGTGTCCCAGAGAGCCAGCTGCTCCGGGATAATCCCAACATCCCGTTCTCTCCTTCCTACTCCTTTCCACCCCCCTTCCGTCCCGCCTCCCCACCCCCTTCCCTCCCCCCTTCCTGAATACAGCGAAAAACAGATTAACATAGTAGACCAGAGGACCTGTGCTCAGTCAAATAGCTGGACAGCATTTTCAGGCGTCGGACTCGTTGCGCTTGGCACACATTACGGCTATAGTACCGCAGTCGACAAGCATGCTCGCTCACCTCACAGATGCCGTTCATGTTGAATACTTTCTGCTAAGAGTAACCACCGTGAGTAATTATTGTACAGCGTCATATGAGAGTGGACCAATTTCACCGGCGATACCTAAACCGAAGCGCTGAAGAGCGCAAGTGCCATACCCTTATGAGACGTCCAGGATGACAACACTGTTTACTGTGCACTGCAGGGCGGTGATGAGCGAGCGTCGTTATCGCCCATCGATATACTTCACTTCAGTGGTGTGCGGGCTGCGCTTGGCATTGATAACACGAATGGCGCGCGTAAAAAGGGTAAGGAATTTGGAGGAGCAGTCAGGAATAACACCACTGCGATTGTTGTCGGTGCTTTTCTGCCTGAATTCGAGAATGTCGGCGGCAGTGCGTATATTCTCTCGCTGAATGCGTTAACATTATCATAGCTTATGTAAAAGCCCAGGGCGTTACCAAATTAGATTCAAGGTCTTGCTCTGCTCGACGTCCAGACACAACCTTTTCATCACACAAGACATTCATCCAAACAGTGAAGCGTTTCAATTCAATTGGCTCTGTCAACGTGCATCGAGGCAGTAGGAGAGGTAACAATGCAGTGATATATATATAAGGAAATAAGGCGACGTTTTCAAGGGCTCGTTTTTTTCTGTTACACATATTATTAATGACAACTAACAGACAATAATGCCGAGGGAAGTATAGGGGGTGTTATCTGTAGTAATTAGAATATAAATGTGAAGAAAGTAAAGTGGACGAAAAGATGACTTGCCTCTGGCAGGGACCGAACCTGCGACCTTCGAATAACGCGTCCGATGCTCTACCACTGAGCTACGGCGGCGGTCATCCCCCGTCCACTTGGCTATATATATATATATATATATATATATATATATATATATATATATATATATATATATATATATATATATGTGTGTGTGTTCAGTGAGAAAGTTCAGTGGGTCCGGTACGTGCAAGAAAACAAGCGGGTACACGCACGAGGAAGCAACTCTTTTACGCTTAACGTTTCGGCCGCGGCATGGTCAGTTCTCCGCGAGTTCTCTGACGAAGGCCGTGCCACGGCCGAAACGTTAGGCATAAATGATTTGCTTTCTCGTACGTGTACCCGCTTGTTTTATTGTATATTGTCACACACGCTCCTTCATAGGCGTATCTAGCTGGGGGGGGGGGGGGGGGCAAGGGGGCGCGAGCCCCCCCCACTGAGAAATGGTAGGGGGGTGGAGCCCCCCCTCCCCACTTTCGACAGTGGTCATTGCCGGCTGCAGACTGGGAAACTAACAAGTCAGGCAAAGTTTTACTTGAACGCAGCAATAACGTAATCATGTACCATACCCGCCACGGTGGTGTAGTGGCTATGGCGCTCGACTGCTGACCCGGAGGTCGCGGGATCGAATCCCGGCCACGGCGGCTGCATTTTCGATGGAGGCGAAAATACTTGAGGCCCGTGTACTTAGATTTAGGTGCACGTTAAAGAACCCCAGGTGGTCGAAATTTCCGGAGCCCTCCGCTACGGCGTCTCTCATAATCATATCGTGGTTTTGGGACGTTAAACCCCAGATATTATTATTATCGTGTAACATAATTGATCCTACGACTCTGCTCGGCCGCGGCGGCTGCATTTTCGATGGAGGCGAAAATGTTTGGGGCCTTAAAGAACCCCAGGTGGTCGAAATTTCCGGAGCCCTCCACTACGGCGTCTCTCATAATCATATCGTGGTTTTGGGACGTTAAACCCCAGATATTATTATTATTACGATTCAGCTGTAACGACTGTCCTCCATGTGTCATGACAACGCACTGTAGGCTCTCTGCGGTGCGGGCTGCCTATTCCACGCTTTCGCGCCTTGCACTCGAGCATTGCAGAGGAGACTATCGCTCAGCAGAGGCTCTATAACATTACATCAATCTGTCATGATTTTATTTTGTTCTGCCTGGCCTGAAATTTAAGTACTTGGCGACGCAACTACGGGCGGGCACCAGTAAACGTTTTATAGCTCGATCAAATGCTCCCCTTTTTCAGGAAATTTAGTATCTTTCTTTGAAAACGAATAGCATATCGCCACTGCTCCATATTCAAGCTGCTGTGAGTTGATGAGTGTGCAGAAGTGTCGGGTATGTTAGCTGTACCGCGCCAGGAGAGCTAAAAAAGATTCCCACTTTAGTCTCCGATTAGCCTGCTTCCCCCAATTGCTTATACTGTAGCCTGCCGCGATCGCTGCGGCTTGTAGCAAGGCAGTGGACTCGATCACATTGAGAAGCCCAGCTTTCAAGTTTGCCCGTAACCTCACCAGGGAGATGATCAGCGTCCACGGTTTTCTGGACTAAGAAGGCTGCCCACCTGCAAAGGAATGTGTCTGCTCCTAATAATGTTTATTTCTCTCTTACCTCTCTGTCAGCAACGATGAGTTAACAGATAGTTGTACACGCGCGAAGATTCTCAACATCGTTATACTATATACACCTGAAAGAATCTATTATACACATATGAAACCATCTCGCCCGCTGTTATAAATAACCGCTGTCAATATGATTGGCGGGCATCCTTCTAGAATTAGGTTCAGAATGAGACACTGTCTGGCTATTCAAAAAAAATTTTGTTATTGTTCAACACAGTAATGCGCTGCTTATTGTACGCACTTCATTTTAACGCCGCGAGTTTTCGCAGACTTAATTGTGACGTCGCGTAACAAGGAGGCGATTTTATGGCACACAGAAAAATTTTGACGAATAGCGAAGAACCAATGAACAACAATATGCCGTAGTGAAAATCGTTTTTTTTTTTTTTACGTAGTCATGCGTAAGAGGTAATTACGCGGTGGATCATTTACGTGTCATTTGTTGCGTCATGTTACGAGCAGGTGCTGTGAGCATGACCCAGAAAATTTCGACCAATCATTAACAGCTAATGACCTACACGGAAGGAAACAATACGGGGTAGTTTAACGTTATAATCGCCCACATTTTTTCAAAGAAAATTTGAGCTTACACAGTTTACGTAGGCTATTTAATTGGAGAGGCCGGAGGGGAGGAGTAAAGGGCCACTTCACCGCTTCCCCCAAACTGGGTGGGGGATGGACGGATAAATTTGTAGTCATTCATAATCTCATAGTATACACAACCAGCTCAATCTGGTTTCCATAAATATTAATCGACTGAACTTGGGCTTCTTCTTTAGAAAGACCTTATATTAGAGGGCTCTGACATAAAGAAATTGGCGCTCGGCTTATTATGAATGCTTCTGCGATGTACCTTGCCTTGTCAGCCAAATGTTTTGTTTAATAAGTGAAAATTTAACGTACTAGAGTCATAGCAGGTTCTTCATACTCATCGTATTTACAACGCCAAACTGAGACTGTGAAGTTTGCAGATTGAATGCTCAGATGAGAAACAGGTTAAATCTGGCTCCGCAATGTACTCCGCAAACTACTCCGCAATCTAGACGACAACTCCGTCACAGTCATCACGGATTATTTCAATCACTGCTTTGACACTGGCACCCTTCCTAGTTCGTGGAAAGATGCCAGGGTAATTTTCATACCAAAGCCAAACAAACAATTGAACACTTCCAATCTCAGGCCCATATCACTAACATCTTGTCTCGGTAAAACACTTGAACACGTTATTCTCAACCGTCTCAGTAAATACATGGAAGAAAACAATCTTTATCCATCAGACATGGTGGGTTTTCGAAAACCCCTGTCATGCCAAGATGTCATGCTTCGACTGAAGCATGACATCATTACACCATCAGCAGCCTAGATACGCAAGCAATTCTGAGTCTGGACCTCCACGGAGCTTTCAATAACGTTTCTCATTCCGCCATCCTCCGAGAGCTTAATCTCATTGGGGTTGGCGGGAAGACATACGACCACATAGCTACCTTTTTAGCCAACCGTACCGCAACCACACACATAGGCGCCGAGCAATCATCCTCGTACGCTTTGGGAAGCTACAGCACGCCCCAAGGATCAGTGCTCTCGCCTTTTCTTTTCAATCTCTCGATGATGCCGTTGGCACGAGTATTGAGATCAATCCCTAATCTCAAATTTTCGCTCTACGCCGACGTCAACCCTCTATGGACGACTGGCGGCTCCGATGGACAGATTCAAGACACTCTGCAGGCCGCGGCCAATACGGTCGTGGCATTTGCAGGGGCTATGAATCTTACATGCTCCCCTCAGAAATCTGAGCTACTTCTTCTGCCATCTCACCGAGGGGCTCAAAACCACATTACCAATATACAGATATTCCTAAACAACATCCCTGTTACTAGAGTGGATAGGCTCCGTGTGCTTGGTTTACACATTCAGAGCAACCGACTCAACACATACACACTAAAGACACTTCACACCACCGTTGATCAAACCTTGCGCGTTCTAGGTCGGGTCTCTAATAAACATTGCGGACTAAAGAAGGCCGAACTCCTCCGCTTGGTCCAGGCCTTCGTTATCAGTAAGATTACATTTGCAACACCTTATTTACATTTTCTTAAATCAGAATTCGATCAGATTGACATCCTTTTACGCGAAACGTATAAATTCGCTTTGGGGGTACACATACGGACCTCCGCTGAAAGACTTATGCGTACTGGCACCTTCAACACCCTTGTTGAACTCACAGAAGCCCATCTCGCATCGCAGTATAACAGAGTTTCTAATACCGTGACAGGCCGACACATTTTACAAACCCTTTCTGTCACTCCGGCACCCGCCACCAAAGCTAAGTACACCATTCCACACCACATACACGAGAACCTCCACATTCCCCCACTTCCCAAAAACATGCACCCTGTGCACCACAAACAGCGCAGGCGGCAGCACGCAAAGGCTCTCAAAAATTACACCATCTCCCGCTAAAGGGGACCATGAGGCGATGCGAAGCCGGAGCACTTGCACTATCGCGTTCCGTTGGCGTTCGTTGGACATGCTACCAACCTCGCGTCGTGGAACGCGAAGAGGGACGCTACGCGCGTCGTATCTTCCATCTAGCCTGGCCGTTAATTCTCACAGGGCGAGCGGGGAACGCGGTCGACAGGCGGGCGAGAGGGGGCAGCGTAGGAGAGGAGAGAGAAGGGGAGGGGACGCGCATGCGCTCGAGCTCATCGCGGCGTTGCGCATGAGAGAATTTCGGCATGTCTAGCCCGCGTTTCAGAGGAAGAGTGGAAAGGGGGAGGGGAGAGGGAAAGTGGAGATGGAAAGGGGAGAGGGGCAGTGGAGGGGGTATGGGAGAGGGGGAGTGGAGAAGGGGGAGTGGAGAGGCGTAGAGGACATGGGGAATGGTGAGGGGGGAGGGGAAAGGAGGTGTGTGGAGAGGGTATGCGCATGCGCAGTAAGGGTGGCCACGCTGCACACCACCACCACCGGATTGAGCTCCGCCTTAAGATACTTCGCATCTAAAAAACAATTCTCCTCCTCAAATGATGTGCTCTATGTTGATGCCGCCGATTACGGGAACAGGAATTATTATGCAATATCAGTCATCCGCTCCCACGGCCAGGTCGCTGCGGCCGCCTCCATTCCTGCCTTTCTGTCGGAGAAGGCCGAAGAGGCGGCCACAGCCCTGGCCCTCACAATCCCGAATTCATCTGTTACGTGACTCCAAAACAGCCATATATAATTTCGGAGCGGACAGGGTGTCTAAGCCAGCCCTTTCCCTGCTTTTGGCCCATCCCCTCGATCAAATGTAGCACTAATCTGGATTCCCGCGCATGCGGGCCTTGCCGGAAACGAGGCGGCTCATGCCAGTGCCCGGGGATTGACAGTCCGGGCACAAGCATCCGACGTGTCGCAAATCGCTACGGAGGAGGCGCCGTTTACTGCTCGGGATCGGCTTATTTCATTCCACGACATCTGCACAAACTACCGATTAGAACGTTTAACCTTTCCGCCACTCATTCGCAAATCCCCGCGCAAGTGCGAAATTCTGTGGCGACAGCTGCAGACTCATACCTTTCCTTCCCCTTACCTCCTACACCGCACTTATACCTCCAGTTACCCTTCTCCCTCTTGTAAATTCTGCTCCACTTCTACAGCAGACTTAAACCACATCATGTGGCGCTGCCCTAAGAACCCTCTTCCCCCCTTTCCTGGCACGCCTAATTTCTAGTGAGGAGCAGTGGGAGGCTGCCTTGCGCAGCTCGAGGCCCGACATTCAGGAGGCCATCCCGGCGTGGGCTGAGAGGGTTGACGAGGCCTACTTCAAGTACGTCCTCCCCCCACCCTCTGTCCCATTGCCCCCTTCCCGTTAACCAGGGACAAATAAAGTTGCGCATTCATTCATTCATTCTAGGAGCGAAGCTCCTTAGGCCCGCACGCCGCCGTCGCCGTTGAAGCTCCCTTCTCTTAAGCGTCACTTTGGCTTGCAATGGCCGGTGATTTAAGAGGAAATGTTTGGGCCTTGTTATGCCAGGGCTCCCAACCCAAACTTCCTTGCTTCGACAAGGAATTCAAGCTGGTAAAACGTCTGACGCAACCAGCGTCAACACCCGCTGATGCAACGAAGCGGGAGTCTTACGCAATCCCCGGCAACTCCGGCGATGATGCTGACGCAACCAGCGACAACACCAGCTGATGCAACGAGGCGGGAGCCTTACGCAATCCCCGGCAACTCCGGCGCTGCGCCTGACGCAACCGACGGAAATCTCTCCCGCAACGTGCGGCAAGCCCTCCTCCCCGCGGATCCGGTTCGAGCCAGCGACCAACGGCGGTTCCTGATTGGAGGCTTCGCACTACTGGCTGATGCAAGCGATCGCCCAGGGCTATAAAAGAACCAAGCTGCGCGGAGAGAGAGCGAGAGACAGCGAGACAGCGAACGAAGAAATCCGGGTCGTCGTCGCACCGCTGTGCGAGCCCAATAAGTTGTCGGCCCCAGCGCCGAATATGTAAAGCCTCTGTATATATGTATATAAATTTGCCTTAACTCACCGTCGCCTTGATCGCTCCGTCTATCAGCTCTGCGCAGAAGCAGTCGCAAGCTGAGACACCCGTTTCCCAACAGTGGATGGCAGCTGCGGGATCGGCCGGCGTCAGCTACCTCGATGCGGTGAGTGCCTGATGTTTTCCCTTCAGTTCACCAGACTTCTCTAGCACAGGTTATCGTAGTTTAGAGAATGTTGTGTGAAGCATTGGAGTGAGCTTTGATTGTTTCGAGCCAAGTCGGAGCGCTTTGAAACCAAAGTTAATGCGGAGGGTGTAAACACGGCAGGTTGAGAATTGCTTGCGTGTCTTTCTAGTAGACTTATAGGGGATACAGCAAGTAGATTCTAACGAGGGCAAATAGCAAGAGGCTAGTGTGAACGATGGAGAGCCTTAAAGTGAAGGAACTCATCGAAATTTGTGAAGAACTCGGCCTTACTCTGGGCCGTGCGAAGCGAAAGCAAGCGATCCTTGAGATCATGCAGAAGGAGGGAGTAACGGCTGAGGAAGTCGATGAGGCCTGGGCGGATATCAAAGAACGCCGCGAGGAGGCCGAAAGACGAGAACGAGAACTTCGTAAGCGTGAAGAGGCGGAAAGGCAAGAACGCCGTGAGCGCGAGGAAGCCGAACGGCAAGAACGCCGCGAGCGCGAGGAACGCGAAGAGGGCCTCGAGATGAAAAGAATAGAATTGGCACTCCGTCAGTGTTCGCAAGCGCCTAGCGTAGCTTCTGCGACGGTTCAGGCTAGTGGACATAGAATTCTGGACCAACTGCCACCGTTCGTAGTGGGCGAGGACATGGCAAAGTATCTCGTGAAGTTCGAACACGTCTGCGATAGGAGTGGTATCGAGCGGTCTCTTTGGGCACAGAACCTGTTAGCTCTTCTCCCCGGGGAAGTATCCGACGTGATAACGTGCTTGTCGAGGGAGGCGTTTGAGAGCTATGACGAGGTTAAGGAGGCCCTGTTGAGAAGATATAAATTGTCACCCGAGGCTTTCCGGCAAAGGTTCCGGTATGCAAAAAGGGGGAATGAGTCACACGTTGACTTCGCGTTTCGTCTTAAAGCCGATTTAATTGAATGGCTCAAGGGCGAAGATGTCTATGACGATCGCGATAAAGTGGTAGAGTGCATAGCATTGGAGCAATTCTACCGCTGTATCGAAGATGATGTCAAGCTTTGGCTGCAGGATAAGCTTGGAGAAGTACAGCTAAACAAGGCAGCAGAGTTAGCTGAAGAGTACTACACTCGTAGAAACTTGCACAGTAGGGCCGTGCGTGTTGAAAAAGCTGAGAGAAAAGAGGGCTTTTCAAAAAAACCTGATGACCGAAAACCTGCTCCGCACCGTAATTTCAGAAAAGACCCGTCTTTTACGAAGGAGACTGTGAGGGAAGGGCAAACGGAAGCGCAGAAGTCGAGTGAGCTTCCCAAAGAGCGCACTGATACTACACGGGCGTTTGAGTCACGGAAGCCGCTAATCTGTTACAATTGCAAAAAAGAAGGGCACATCGCGGTAAATTGTAAACAAAAGGTTGCTTTCGCAACGATCCGTGAATCAGAAAAGAACATGCGGTTGTTAGAACCGTATATTCAGGAGATTAGCGTCAATGGGAAAACGTGTCGAGCACTTCGAGACTCAGCGGCAACTATGGACGTTGTCCATCCTTCATTAGTGTCTCCGAACGACTTGACAGGAGAATGCGCATGGATCAGGCAGGTCGCCGAGGAGCAGAGCACTTGCTTACCGATCGCTACGGTGATCATTGAAGGCTCTTTCGGTAAGCTTCACACCGAAGCAGGCTGTGTCTGCTGCTCTCCCAGATTGTTTTCCTTATCTTTTTTCGAACAACTCGGAGCAGCTTCTCAAAGAGCAGGGTAAATCGTTCTTTCCCAGCGTTGCGTACATGGCCCTCACGCGATCGCAAGCGCGGAAGCTTTCACAGGAACTTGATCTCGTTCCATGTAGTACGCCACCACCGGCAAAAGTGGCCGAGCTGCGTGACCTTGGCAGCGAGTCGAGCGAGCCTCGGACAGAAAACTCTCGGGATGGGTTACTCGAGCCGCCTGCAGCTGAAGCGGGTAGCGTCGTCTCCGTCGGCGGAGAAACCGAAGTGGCGCCGTTGGGCGAGGCGGGCAATACGCTCAAGCCTGTAGCTGAAAGTTGGTGTGAGCTGTCGAGGGTTGATCGAGCGACGCTCATTCGAGAGCAGCGTGAAGACATCTCGATAAAAGCGCTAATGGAAAGCGTAAAATTGGGAGTAAAGAAAAAGAATGTTTCTTTTTATGAGAAATCTGGGCTATTGTATCGTAGCTACACAGATGTACAAGGTCGCAGGTATGAGCAACTCTTGATACCGCAAAAGTATCGTCGCCAGCTATTGGAACTTGCGCACGAAAACGCGTGGGCAGGGCATCTCGGCTTGAAGAAGACCAAGGCTAGGATGTGGCCTTGAGTTTTACTGGCCGAAATGCTGGAAAGATACCGAAGACTTTGTGCGCTCTTGCGACACTTGTCAGAGGGTGGGGAAATCCACGGACAAGTGGAAGGCGCCCATGAAGCTTGTGCCAGTTATAACAGAACCTTTTCGGCGCCTAGTTATCGACATTGTTGGGCCATTGCCGCAGTCAAGGCAAGGTTGTCGATACATCCTGACTGCCCTCTGTGTGGCAACGAAATTTCCAGAAGCGGTACCTCTTAGGGAGCTCAATTCTCCTCACGTCGTGGATGCTCTGCTCTCGATATTTGCGCGTGTCGGATTTCCTTCTGAAATTCAATGCGACAATGGCAGCGTCTTCACCAGTTGCCTTACCTCTACCTTTTTGGATAAATGCGGAATCAAGGTGGTGCACAGCTCGATCCATCACCCACAATCTAATCCGGTAGAGCGTATGCATTCAGTTCTGAAACGTACACTGACAGCTCTTTGTTATGAGCACAAATGCGACTGGGAAGCATGTATTCCTCCCGCTATGTTTGCTTTGAGGTCTGCTCCTCATGAGAGCACTGGCTTTAGTTCCGCAGAGCTTGTATATGGCCGGAGCTTAAGAACACCTTTGCGAATGCTACGCGAATCCTGGGAGGGATATGATGAGGACCCGAATGTAGTTGCTTATGTTCTCGACCTCCTTCAGAGGCTCGGAAAAACAAAAGATCTTGTGGAGAGCCACATGAAGGCAGCGCAAGTATTGTCGAAAGAATACTACGACAAATCAGCAAAAAAACGTACCTTCGAAGTGGGAAGTCAGGTAATGTTGCTGCGGCCTTCCAAGAAGAACAAGCTGGAGGTTCATTGGGAGGGCCCCGCTAAGGTAATATCGAAGCTTTCCGATACCAACTACGAAGTGAAATTAGGAAAGCGGTCTAACAAAATTTATCACAGCAACTTGATGAAACCGTACGTTCAACGTCAGGCGGTCGTAAACCTGCTTTTGAATGCTTCAGAGGAGGAAGGAGCAGAAATTCTGACTTCTAGCGATGTAAGCGAAAGGGGTTCAGAGGTGATGTTGGAACAGTTGAACGTGGAGCCAAGGTTACGTCAAGTCCAGAAGGAGGACTTGAGGAGGATTGTTTCTGAGTTTAAAGACGTGTTTTCCAGCCGTCCCGGAAAAACGACGGTTATTAAGCACGACATCGAGCTGACATGTGAGGAACCAATCCGTAGTAAGCCATATCGATGTTCCCCTGTGCAGAAGCAGATCATGAAAGAGGAAATCGATAGAATGCTTGAGTTGGGAGTCATAGTACCGGGTGAGAGTGACTATACATCTCCTCTAATATTGGTTCAAGTGCCGGGAAAGGATCCTAGGCCATGCATCGATTATCGGCGCCTTAACGCCATAACTCGAGACCAGACCTATCCGATACCAAATCTAGAGGAAAGGGTGGAAACAGTGTCAAAGTCAAACTACATTTCCACGCTAGACCTCGTGCGAGGTTATTGGCAGGTCCCTCTTACCGAGCGTGCTAGCCGCTACGCCGCGTTCGTTTCTCCATTCGGAACGTATCGTCCCCTTATGCTGAGTTTTGGACTGAAAAATGCGCCTTATTGCTTTTCGGACCGCGTTCTTAATGGCCTGTCCGAGTTCGCACTGCCGTATCTCGACGATGTCGCCATCTTCTCGAACACCTGGGAAGAACACGTCGAACATTTACGAGTCGTGCTGAACAAGTTGAAAGAAGCGGGTCTTACAGCGAAACCTGCTAAATGTCACCTAGGATGCGGCGAGGTGTCTTACCTGGGACATGTTGTGGGGCGTGGCCGGCGTCGACCTTCAGAGATCAAGGTAGCCGCCGTCGTGAACTATCCACGACCAACCACCAAGTCTGAGATAAGGGCTTTCTTAGGACTAGCGGGATACTATCAGTATTATGTGCAAAACTACTCTACCATCGCCAGCCCTTTAACTGACGCACTTCGAAAGTCGGAGCCAGTTAAAGTGACATGGGACTCGGAGAAAGAGAATGCGTTTTGCAAGCTTAAACAAGCCTTAAGCGAAAAACCCGTTCTCATGGCGCCTGACTTTTCCAAGGGCTTTATCATTCAGTGCGACGCGAGTGATCGCGGAATGGGAGCTATATTGTGCCAGGAAGATGACACTGGTCACGAAAGACCAGTTTTGTATTTAAGCCGAAAACTGAGCTGCAGGGAAGAGGCATATAGTACCTCTGAAAAGGAATGTGCCTGCCTCGTGTGGGCCGTTCAAAAGCTGGCCTGTTATGTCTCTGGTTCCAAGTTTGTGGTCGAAACAGACCACTGTCCTCTAACCTGGTTGAATAACATGTCGTCCAAAAGCGGCCGGTTACTGAGGTGGAGCATGATACTCCAACAGCACAACTTGAACGTTCGTTACAAGAAAGGAAAGCTAAACGCGAACGCAGACGCACTGAGTCGCGCGTTCTAATCAGTGCCGTCTTTGGCTATCCTTTCGGTTTTTCGCTGGCAAATTGGGGCAAAATTTTGTCCTCATTGCTGCCTCAGCTGAGCGCTTCCGTTCTGAGTGATCTCAAGGGGCCAGCATTATTTTGAATTCTGTTTCATTGCGTTTGTTACACGTGTAATATTTTGAGTTCTGCTTTTAAGAGTTTTGTGTCTCACATGTGCCTCTTGATATAGAGGGAACAAAATTTCGACAGAAACGTAGTTAGGAATATATTATTCTATTTAGGTCTGGTGTTCTGTCGGGTGACCGAGGGCACTTGCTTGTGTCGTGTGTTGTCTGTTGTCGGACCGTTCTTGACAAGTTGCAGAACGATCAACAAGTGCTGATACCAAAGATCGTCAGAAGAGACGAGCAAAGCAAGTCGACACATCTTGGCGACAAGACACTGGAGCCGGGATCCGGCCTGGCGACTGGGATCTGTTCACGGAACGAAGCGTGGAGCCAAATGTCCCCATGACCCTGGAGGTGAACCTGGATGGACCTGGCGAACGAGCGCGCCCGGCATCCGAGCCACGTGGAAGCAGCTCGTCTTTCCGGCGCATTGTCTGGCGGCGGGGGTGCTGTTATGCCAGGGCTCCCAACCCGAACTTCCTTGCTTCGACAAGGAATTCAAGCTGGTAAAACGTCTGACGCAACCAGCGTCAACACCCGCTGATGCAACGAAGCGGGAGTCTTACGCAATTCCCGGCAACTCCGGCGATGAGGCTGACGCAACCAGCGTCAACACCAGCTGCTGCAACGAGGCGGGAGCCTTACGCAATCCCCGGCAACTCCGGCGCTGCGCCTGACGCAACCGACGGAAATCTCTCCCGCAACGTGCGGCAAGCCCTCCTCCCCGCGGATCCGGTTCGAGCCAGCGACCAACGGCGGTTCCTGATTGGAGGCTTCGCACTACTGGCTGATGCAAAGGGTCGGCCAGGGCTATAAAAGAACCAAGCTGCGCGGAGAGAGAGCGAGAGAACGAGACAGCGTACGAAGAAATCCCGGGTCGTCGTCGCACCGCTGTGCGAGCCCAATAAGTTGTCGGCCCCAGCGCCGAATATGTAAAGCCTCTGTATATATGTATATAAATTTGCCTTAACTCACCGTCGCCTTGATCGCTCCGTCTATCAGCTCTGCGCAGAAGCAGTCGCAAGCTGAGACACCCGTTTCCCAACAGCCTTCAGCGGTTTGGTCCTAGCGCACCAGAAATTCGTGGTTAAAAGAAATAAGCTCTGCGCACAAGTGGTTATAATGGTCGTCTTCACTTTCACCACCTTTATTGTGGATTGTAAAATGACAACCATCATTCTAGCGCACTACGGGCGCTTTGTCAAAGGTAGTAGCAGATGCTCTCCCCACGCGGCGCCGGCGCAACGATGCGCGCGGCGTTCCGTCGCCGCCGTCGAAGCACCTCGGTGCATTCCCGCCTGTCTCCCTGCGCTGCGCGCGCCGTGCACTCAGTCGTTCCCGCCACTGAGCCAACCAAGCGCAGCAGACGCTCTCCCCGACCCTACCGTCTTCATGAAAGCCAGCAGCGAGAGCAAGCGCACAGTCGTTTGCGTCCCATTTCTAAGGAGCTTCGCTCATCGGTTGTATTCGTACACTGAACAACTGCTAATTTTTATACTTGACGGTAATATTTCCAAAATGTTATTAAACACTGCTTTGTTGTCGCGGTAAATGGCGGCCCAGCCTGCATAATCTGTTTATGCAGATTCTTCCTTGATTGCAGACAACAGTTTTGGAAAGCAAATCATCTAATCATCTCCATGAATATAAAAATTCACGTTAAATTGAGAGCAAATATAGTTCTCTCTCTCAATATATATATATATATATATATATATATATATATATATATATATATATATATATATATCGTCGACGTCACGGGGTCGTGCCGTCGACGAATGCAGCAGTCAGTATGTCGAAGATGAAACTCTTTATTTGGCCGAACTTGTGGCCGGGAAACGAAAAGTGAAACTAGAGCAATATACGCACTGTACACTGATAGCGGCGAACTGAGCGTCGGCCGTCGATAAAAGTGAACCGCGGCAAGGCGCGTCGGCATTTATACATACAGCATCGAACATTCCCGCGTTATCGCTGGCGGCCGCGTTAGTTCGAGAATAAACTCAGCTGTTCGCGTTTGCGCGCTCAAGCCTAACGGAGGATCATAAAAGAATCTCTAATGTCCCCAGACATTGTGGCGCGGTTTGCGCAAGGCCGCAGCTACACGTGCAATGGGCCGGTAACAGAAAACATCGAAAGAAAGGAGCGCGTGTGGCAATATATAAAGGGTGTCTCAAAAAATGTGTCCAAAATCCTAAAAAAATCAGGGAAAGGTGGTATTTGTTCGACGCCTTCACGATTGCTTCTTCTGTAGCCGCAGACATATTAACATATCATTTGGGGCAGTAATTAAGAAAAGTGAATTAATTAACTTTCTAATTAGTGGATTTAGGCGGTTAATTCAAATGGGTGAATTGAAGTCCTTCATGCGAAGAACCCATTGCAGCTTTGAGATTTCGAAAAAGCGGCTTTTAGTAATAATTGCGAAGTAATGAAATTCACCCACATTGAGCAGCGAAACCGAAACCGAATTGCGGAAGAGCGCTACCGCCATATTCTTTTGAGACGTCCAGAATGAGTGAGCGTCCTACACCTCTGTAATCGTTATCTTGAACAGTGACGTCATTCTGATCGTCTGCTCGTTGCGTTCATCGGTGCTTCGGCTTCGATTTCGTCATTGGATTTGGTTGAATTTCATTATGCCACAATAATTACTAGAGGCCGCTTTTTCTATACTTCAAAGCTGCGATGGGTTCTTCTCATGAAGAAATTCAATTCTCCCATTTGTCAGAACCGCCTAACTCCACTAATTGAAAAGTTAATCAATTTAACTTTCTTAATTACTGTTCCACATGATGTATTTCGCCTTCTTAAGATGCCTGCGGCTACAGAAGTAATTGTGAAGGCATCGAACAAATATCGCATTTCACTGATTTTTGGGGATTTTGGACACATTTCTTGGAACATCATATATATACGATAAATATTGCCGCATCCCATATCCTGGCAACGGCAACGACCGACCTGCTCGAGGGTGCGAGCATTTTCTGGAGAAAAGAAAGGCGTTCTAGCGAGATTGGCTCTAGTTGACGAACAATTTTAACTTCAACTCTCCGATCTACGACTCGAGTATACGACGGATCACTTCTTGTACTTGCGACAATAATGCCCTGTACCCAGTGAACCACGACACTGGTGGAGGTGCTGGGTACTGCGCCATCACCCCAGGATTTCTGCTCGTACTTCAAGCCCAATAAGACATCCACGAATGGAGACACTCACACAGCACAAGTCGTTGCTTACAAGGTTTGAGCCCGGAATTCGGTTCCTTGCAAACACCACATCTGTCAAAGCCCCGTCCTGTTCATGAGATGGCACTTGTAAGCAGTGCATCCCGGGTGACCGTACAAAACCTTCGGATTCCTGAAATTTTTCACGGAGATGCGCACCAGGATGCAGAAGACTGGGTGGAAGAGTTCGAGTGAGAAGCCAGATCAAATGCCTGGCTCCCCGACGAAAAGCTTTGGAACGTATATTTTGCCCTCAATAGTGGTGCGAAAAGTGGTCTCATAACCACGAGGGAACTTTCCCGACGTGGGACGAGTCTTTCCGACGGCGAGTCGAGACGTTCGGGAACACGAATGAATGGGAAAACGCACAACGCCTGCTTGAGTCGCGAATTCGAACGCCGAAAGAGGGTTACCCATGTGCGCCAAAGTTATGGCACGTTTGTTTCGCCGCGCGGATCCTAACATGCCCGAGTCGAAGAAGCAAAGAACAGCTGTTCTCTGGACTGGTGTGCAACCCGCCGACGACAGTGGACGACTTCACTAAGGAGGCCACATCAATAGAGCGAGCACTTCAGCGAAGGTACCAGCAATACAACCAGCGGCCCGGTACGCCTGCGGAAGCCACGGTAGTAGTAGTAGTAGTAGTAGTAGTGGTGGTGGTTCGAGTGCCAGAAATACCCATATTTCTGCAAACCCTATAGGAGCACGGCTCAGCCTCGTTCGGGGGAGGAGACAGGGGAGTGAAAGAAGATAGAGGAAAAGACAGGCCACCTTCTCGAGAAATGAGTGCCCGCAACACCGAGTGCCATGCGATCATTGGAGATTATTGGGAGAGAAAGACAAAATTTTGTGTCCTTGCTGGGGTCAAGGGAGGCGGGGGCCGGGCGACTAGCCGTACTGGAGCGCCCCTTCTTCAGGCGGCGGTCAAACCTTGAGTCTTTAGGGACTATACACGCGCTATCCGCACACCCGCTCCGCACGTGGCGGGACACCTGCCGCCCGCAAACGGAGGAGGAAAAACCGTAACAAAATGGCTAGGTGGGCTAGTTGGTAACGCATGATTAAAAAACTTTGAGCGCGCAAAAGGACGTAGGACCAGAAGAAACACAAACCACAAGCGCTCACTCCATTCACCGTAGGCGCTTGTGGTTTGTGTTTCTTCTGGTCCTACGTCCTTTTGCGCGCTCGAAGTTTTTTAATCAGGAAAAACCGGAACGACGCCAATGGTCGCACACGGGGTACCGGTTTTTCCTCCTCCGTTTGCGGGCGGCAGGTGTCCCGCCACGTGCGGAGCGGGTGTGCGGATAGCGCGTGTATGCGTCTTCGGCCAGCCGGACTGCCCGTCAGTGGACATAAACATAGGATACGTGTGATGGTGATGATATATGCGTGTGTGTTTTCGTAGATTCCGAAAAAAATCTACTCATCTTCGCTCACTCGGGCTGAATCTCGTCAAATGCGTTCTGAGCGTTGCTCACTCGAACTGGTATTCACGAGTAGTTCGGAATTTGAGCGAAACTGAAGGATTCGACCCACTGAGCCATTTTGCCGACCTACGGCCAGTGGAGGGATACAATTATTACTTTAATTGCACTAGGTAGATAGTCGAACATATCTAACTTTCAACAACGAAAAGAAAGAAAGAAACAACAACCAAAGAAAACGAACATGTAACGAATATGTACATCAGCAATCTGAGAATCAAGGACAGAACAGGACCAGAATTTTGGGACATGTGCACGTAGCCCCATCTTCCATCGTTGGCAGCGGTTGCCAAAATGTTCCAGAGGTATCTGCTGTATAGAACCCGGAGTCGCTTTTGATAACTCGCTTTTTTCAAGAGATATAACTTCTTTTTCGCCTATTTCCCATTCAGTTATGGCAGGACGCGTTGCTGCCGCCGAGAGATGGCGCCATGTAAAAATGTCCCCAAATCCTGGGAGTGTGATCGGGACAAGCATACAAATGCACTTCCATGCAAAGGGAATTTTCAAATCCAAGAAAGCCAAGGAAAGCGAAAAACTGCCGTTGCGTCTCCGGCGCTGGCGAGACAGACTGATATGAAGAGAATATCGAGTGCAATAACCATTTAGTATCGGTATTTTAGTCGTGCTTTGTCGCCTGGCTCACTGTTCTTGGCACTCTCAATTATTTCGTTTTACGTCTGCCCAACTATACACTATCTTGTACACCTCACGCGTTTAACCCCGTCTAGTTCTTTTGGGTTTGAAACTCTCGCCCTGCACATGAGTCTCTGCGCGGCGCCTCTGTCCGTCCCACTCCTACTTGCTCCCATGACGTAGTCTATAAATAGGAAGTTTTGCGAAGAACTGCCGAGCCAGACAGTGGAATCATGTGCGTGTTCGGTGTGTATATCGGACAGCATCCCACAATTGCAACGCCTGCGGACCAATGAGCGTTGACGTCCACCCACACGCGACGATTCTCGCTAGTGAACGCCCTCGCGTTCATTTTCGTTCCGATT
Source organism: Rhipicephalus sanguineus (assembly GCF_013339695.2). Taxonomy (NCBI): domain Eukaryota; kingdom Metazoa; phylum Arthropoda; class Arachnida; order Ixodida; family Ixodidae; genus Rhipicephalus; species Rhipicephalus sanguineus. The sequence continues at coordinate 276,736,057 of NC_051176.1, read as the reverse complement.
TCGCCTTTTCCCACTGAGAGACACCGCCGCCAGAGTAACACGGAGTCTACGCGTCGTTACATGTGACTTTTAATGCGGAGTTCTGCGCAACCTTCGTTTCTTCTTTTTTTTCTGTCTGACTCCCATCATGTTGCGCTCCCTTTACGCGCACACGCGCAGTCTCCGGTGTGTGCTTTTTCAGGGGCGACAGGTATTAGGCGCAATCGAAAGCCTCCGGGCGGTGATATTTTTGTATCACCCCGGAGACTGGCGGGCCCGACGCGTGATCCCGACCAGTCTGTCCGAGAGCTGTCCACCACTTTGCGCTAGCCGCGTGTGCAGGGCTGGGGGGGGGGGGGGGGGGGGAGGGATCGAGTGGATGGCCGAGAGCGAGCGCGGTAGAGTAGTCTGGTGCCCCAGTGAGCTTCGATGGGGATTGCGAGTCTTTTGAACGTGGGCGATTGTACGTGCCCGCGCCTCGGTTCGTCGCCTCGGTCGCCCTAAACTGCACACGCTCATTTTATTTCGAGACGAACCGGGGCGGAGATGAGGGCGGCAATTTTGCCGAGGATAGAAATGTGCTATGTCGCACTCGCTCTTGCCCTTTGACCGATCGAGCGACTAAGAGGCAGATTTGTAGCATATTCAGCCGAGAGCGAAAAAAGGGGGAAAAATGGAGTGCGCAAGATGTGCCGTTCCATTTACGTCATCTGAGCGTCCCGAAACGATCGAACTGCCAGACGATTTTGTACGACCCACCTTAATGTGAGGTTTAAGTCTGAAATTACGCACCACCTACGTCTAGGCGAATTTTACGCAGGATTTAATTTAGACCAACAGAGGCTCCATGATGGTGTGGCGTCTACAGTAGGACGTTGCGAAAGTATACATAAAACGAAATGACGCGAGCGCGGCCTCTTAAAGTGTTTCATTGCACGACGCTTCATAAAAGTTTAGTATAGCGTGGGCACATGTGTGCAAAGATGGCAAGAGCGTGAAGCTGGTAGTTAGCATGTTATACCATCTATTAAACTTCGCAACAACGCGCGACAAAAGTCATACAAAAGAAAACAGCAAGGAACTTGCCAGCGTGCATTATACGGAAATATTCTGCGTTGAAACCTGTGAAATGAAAGTATAAGAAAGGTCAGCGCTGCCTAACTGCCAGTGCTCTCGCAACCACGTGGTCCGACAGTGGTTGTGCATGCAAATATGAGCACAGTGAACGTATTCAGGGAACTGGATCTGTATTGAGCGTGTTAACCACTTGAAAAACTCAGCAGCAATACTCAATGTCGCTGCTCGGGCTCGAGCACGAAAACAAATTTTAAATATGCTGCAGCACAAAAATCCCTATACCGGGGAATGGTCCGATTACTCAGAGGCAATACTCAATGTCGCTGCTCGGGCTCGAGCACGAAAACAAATTTTAAATATACTGCAGCAGAAACTCCCTACCGGGGAATGGTCCGATTGTGCATGAACATTATATGTATTGGCGTCACTTAATCAACGCACGCTAATGAGAACTAACCGACAATCAAGCCAAGGAAAGTGTAGGAGATATTATTTGTATTAATTATCATATAAATGTGAAGAAATTAAAGGGGACGAAAAGACAACTTGCCGCCGGCAGGGGCCAAACCTGCAACCTTGGAATAACGCGTCCCATGCTCTACCACTTGAGCTACGGCGGCGGTCGTCCTCTCGTATACATTATCGGGTATTTCTGTGCATTTAACCTGGGAGTGTTAGCCAACGCCTCTCGTATCCATGACGGCGGGTGTGGAACACTTTTTTTTTTGCCTGCGGGCGTCACGTGACTCATACTAGATATCATATATATGAGCCAGGCCCGTAGCCGGGGGGAGAGGGGGCACTTGCTGAAGACCTTGACTTTTTGTGAAAAACGCCCATTTTATTATTTATTTTTGGTAAAAACACCTACTTCACCAAAATTTCGGGGAGCCCCCCCCCCCCTGGCTACAGGCCTGATATGAGCCCTTATTTAGTGATTCCTAGCTGACGTTAGCGTCGGCTAGTAAGAGTTATTGCTGAAATATGTGGAACAAAATCGCACTTGTTCCATTTTTAGTGTTCAATATATCAGTGTTAATGCCATTTATGCTCGTTGATGAAGTCAGTTTGAATGATTCGATGATTTTGGCATCCAATTTGATTCTGAATCAAATTGACCACTGAATCGTGTTCACCATACACTGATCCCCTGCTATGACAATTTTGGTATATTAGGAGTTATGGAGATGACCAGGAGAGCGCCCAGACGTAGGCGGCTAGATAGATAGATAGATACGTAGATAGAAACGCTCAAAGTGCCTGAGGTTCGCAAAGAAATGCTTCGCATTTAATAATAATAATAATAATAATAATAATAATAATAATAATAATAATAATAATAATAATAATAGTACGCGTTGAGTGCGGACGTTTCTTCTGCTTCGGCGCTTCGCGCCATACCGCGTGTTCGGGCTGGCTGGCGTCCCCGCCGGTCGCGTTGGTCACCGCCGGTCTTCGCCTGCCGCTGCACCGGGACTACCAGCCCGCAACACAGCACTCATGTTTCCCGACGTATTGCCAGATGGCGCACATATCTCGCGCAGCGCCTATTCTATCGTCTTTAGACGACATTTTTTTTCTTTGTTCGAAACATGCTCTGTTTGGTAGTTAGTCACTAGCGCCAACTCAAATGGAACGGTCAACATAGCCTACCCGCCCGTGCCCGTGTGCTTGAGTCAACAGGCTGCACGGTTTTTATTTATTTATTTATTTATTTATTTATTTATTTATTTATTTATTTATTTGTTTGTTTGTTTGTTTGTGTGTTTGTTTGTTTGTTTGTTTGTTTGTTTGTTTGTTTGTTTGTTTGTTTGTTAAATTAGAGCAGCTGTGTCAGAGCACGCGCCTTGGCGCCGTATAAGCGCGTCAGGCGAGCGCGTGCGTAGCTCGACGATCAACGGCCGCGTGCTGGCGAGAAAAGTTCACTTCGTCGTCTCCTTCGTTATTGAGTCGGAGATACCATCGACTAAAGTGTCTGTGCGGTTTCATAAATGTCGGCCCAGACACTGTCGTGTCATTCTCTTGTGGTTCCCCGTGAACTCACTATGGGTCTTTTGAGCATGAGGTGTCCCAAGTCTCTGGTTGTTTCGGCATGGGATCCTCCTTTGCTATTTCTGGCGTGCGGCGGAGTGCTTGCAGCTTGTCGCTCCGCCGCACCGTGCCTCAGATAGGCGGGGTAATCCCGTTCTCTTTCCTGCCCCCCCCCCCCCTTCCGTCCCGTCTCCCTCCCCCTTCCCTCCCCCCTTCCTTAATAAACCAAAAAAATTACACCATCATCATCAGCCTGTCTACGTCCACTGCAGGGCAAAGGCCTCTCCCATGTTCCGCCAATCAACCCGGTCCTGTGCTTTCTGCTGCCAGTAATACCTGCAAACTTCTTAATCTCATCTACCCACCTAATTTTCTGTCTCCCCCTCACGCGTTTGCCATCTCTTGGAATCCAGTCAGTTACCCTTAATGACCACCGGTTATCCTGCCGACGTGCTACGTGCCCGGCCCATATCCACTTCTTCTTGATTTCAACTATGATGTCCTTAACCCCCGTTTGTTCCCTGGCCCACTCTGCTCTCTTCCTGTCTCTTAAGGTTACACCTGTCATTTTCCTTTCCATCGCTCGCTGCGTCGTCCTCAATTTAAGTTGAACCCTCTTTGTAAGTCTCCAGGTTTCTGCTCCGTAGGTAAGTACCGGTAAGATGCAGCTGTTATATACCTTCCTCTTGAGGGATAGTGGTAGATTACCATTCATGATTTGATAATGCTTGCCGAATGAGCCCCAACCCATCCTTATTCTTCTAGTTATTTCACTCTCATGGTTCGGCTCCGCGGTTACTACCTGTCCTAAGTAGACGTACTCTTTTACAACTTCCAGTGTCTCGCCACCGATCGCAAAGCGCTGTTCTCTGCCAAGATTGTTCCACATTACTTTAGTTTTATGCATATTAATTTTCAGACCTACTCTTCTACTTTCCGTATCCAGTTCAGTAATCATGAGCTGCAATTCGTCTCCCGCGTTACTCATCAATGCAATGTCATCAGCGAATCGTAGGTTACTGAGATACTCTCCATTAACTCTTATCCCTAACTCTTCCCAATCTAGGGCCCTGAAAACCTCCTGTAAACACGCGGTGAATAACATTGGAGAGATCGTGTCTCCTTGCCGTACGCCCTTCTTTATTGGGATTCTGTCGCTTTCTTTATGGAGGACTATAGTGGCTGTGGATCCGCTGTAGATTTCTTTCATTATGTTTATATAGGCTTCGTCGATGCCTTGATTCCGCAGTGCCTGCATGACTGCTGATGTCTCCACCGAATCAAATGCCTTCTCGTAATCTATGAAGGCTATGTATAGAGGTTGGTTGTATTCCGCGCATTTCTCTATCACCTGATTGATAGTATGAATATGGTCTATTGTTGAGAATCCTGTACGAAATCCTGCCTGGTCCCTTGGTTGATTGAACTCTAATGTCGTATTAATTCTGTTAGCAATTACTTTTGTAAATAGCTTGTAGACAACGGCCAGTAAGCTTATAGGCCTGTAATTTTTCAGGTCCTTGACGTCCCCTTTCTTATGGATCAAGATGATGTTGGCATTCTTCCAAGATTCTGGTATCCTCCCCGTCGAGAGGCACTTCGTATACAGGGTGGCCAGTTTCTCTAACATAATCTCTCCACCGTCTTTCAACAGGTCTGATGTTACCTGATCCTCACCAGCTGCTTTGCCTCTATGCATTCCCTTTAGGGCTTTCTTTACTTCTCCTGTAAATACTGGTGGGGTGTCAGATTCCTCTGCGCTTTTACTCCTTCTTACGTTATCATCCTGAATGCCTCGGCTGCTGTACAGATCTCTGTAGAACTCTTCCGCTACCTCAACTATTCTATCCATATTGTTTGTGACCTTGCTTTCCTTGTCCCTTAATGCATACATCTGATTTTTGCCTATGCACAGTTTTGTCTTCATAGCTTTGAGGCTTCTTCCGTTCTTTAGAGCATGCTCAATTCTCTCCATATTATACTTTCTTATCTCGGCTACTTTACGCCTATTGATTAACTTCGAAATCTCCGCCAGCTCTATTTTGTCTGTTGCATTTGAGGCTTTCATAGCTTGACGTTTCTTAATGAGGTTTTTCGTCTCTTGGGATAGCTTACCAGTGTCCTGTCTAACGACTGTACCCCCGACTTCCTCTGCACACTCCTTGATGATACTAGTCAGATTATCATTTATTGCGTCAACGCTAAGGTCGGTTTCCTCGGTTAAAGCCGCGTACCTATTCTGAAGTGAAACGCTGAATTCCTGAACTTTCCCTCTCAGAGCTAGTTCATTAATCGGCTTCTTGCGTATCAGTTTCTGCCGTTCCTTCCTCACGTCAAGTTGAATTTTAGATCTTACCATTCTATGGTCACTGCATCGGATCTTGTTAACTACTTCCACATCCTGTACAATGCCCGGATGCCGCACATTATGAAGTCTATTTCATTTTTAGTTTCGCCATTAGGACTCCTCCACGTCCATTTACGAGTAGCCCGTTTTCTGTAGAAGGTATTCAAGATGCGTAAATTATTGCGTTCTGCAAACTCTACTAGTAACTCCCCTCTGGCGTTTCTAGAGCCGATGCCATATTCCCCAACTGCATGATCTCCAGCCTGCTTCTTGCCTACCTTTGCATTAAAGTCGCGCATCAGTACAGTATACTGTGTCTTTACCTTACTCATTGCTGATTCTACGTCTTCGTAGAAGCGTTCAACCAATTGATCATCATGGCTGGATGTAGGCGCGTAGGCCTGTACCACTTTCATCTTGTACCTCTTATTAAACCTAATTACGATACATATCACCCTCTCATTAATGCTATAGTATTCCTCTATATTGCCAGCTATATCTTTATGAATAAGGAACCCCACTCCTAGTTCTCTTCTGTCAGCTAAGCCACGATAGCATAGGACGTGTCCGTTCTTCAGCACTGTATAAGCCTCCTGTGGCCTCCTAACCTCACTGAGCCCTATTACATCCCATTTAACACCCTCTAATTCCTCGAATAGTACAGCTAGACTCGCCTCACTAGATAAAGTTCTAGCGTTATACGTAGCCAAATTCAGATTCCAATGGCGGCCTGTCCATAACCAGAGATTCTTAGCACCCTCTGCTGCGTCGCAGGTCTGACCGCCGCCTTGGTCAGTTGCTTCGCAGCCGCTGGGGACTGAGGGCCGAGGGTTAATTGGTGTATTCATGTGGGAGGTAGTGGCCAAGTACTACACCAGGGTGGCCAATCTTGCTCTGGTGAGGGAGTGCATTGTTGGCTGTGGTCGCCAGTGAGGCTGCACCCCAGGACTTTTTACACAATTCCATCATCACGCGTTTTTTTTTTTCCAAAAAAATTACACCATCTCCCACTAAAGGGAACCATGTGGGGATGCGAAGGAGCGCATGAGTCGACTTCAAGTTCCGTTCATGCACACCATGAATCCACTGTAGTTTCTGTTGCTGTTACTCGTTCCGAACTCTTGTTGGAGCACGCCTCGCGTGTTCATCGCTCGTCTGCAGAATCTCGTTCCCCGACGCTATCACGTGATTGCTGACAGTGTAAGAGGGAGAGGCCACAGCGTCTTACCCAGCCTCTTACACAGGCCCGAACGCGCTAGCGCGTGCCAGCGCGTTCTGACCAGGATACAACGCGTTGGTTCATCGCGCATCTGCAGAATCTCGTTCGCCGACGCCATCATATGATTGCTGAGAGAGTGTAAGGGGCAGAGACCACAGCGTCTTACCCAGCCCCTTACACAGGCCTGAACGCGCTAGCGCGTGCCAGCACACGTGGTTTTGTCTGCGTTACGCCAAGCTAGGACAGCATACGGCAGCCCGGGCCCCAGGGGCGTAGCCAGAATTTTTTTTCGGGGGGGGGGGGGGTTCAACCATACTTTATGTATGTTCGTGCGTGCGTTTGTATGTGTGCGTGTATATATACGCAAGCAAAACTGAAAAATTTCGGGGAGGGTTTGAACCCCCCCCCCACCCCCCCCCCCCCCCCCTTGATACGTGCAGAGCCGGGCCCCTAAACTGCTCTGCACGTATCATTATCAAGGTGGTCGAAGGACAAGACGAAGACCTTTCCTTGGCGCGAGCGCGCGCTCTGCACGTATCATCATCAAGGCGCTCGAAGAACAAGACGAAGAAGGCTTCTCCTTGGCGCGAGCGCGCGCTCAATATGTTACAGATGGCTATGGTACGTTTTAGAAAGCGGACGGTCGCCAATGGAACTACGGGCAAAGCCCAGCGCAAAAGCTGCTTCGCATCTAAAACAGACCAGCGTAGTGGACCAGAGGACCCGTGTTAGGTCGTATAACGGGACAGCGTTTTCAGGCGTCGGACTAGTTGCACTGATGGCACACATTACGGCTGTAGAACCGCAGTCGACAAGCACGCTCACCTCACAGATACTGTTCAGGTTGGATAGTTTTAGTTTCTGCATAGAGTGACCACCGTGAAAACTAAAAAGAATCAGCGGAGTTCTGCTGAGTAATTTTTGTGGAGTGATGTGAGCCGACCAGTTTCACCAGCGAAACCTAAACCGAAGCGGCGAAGAGTGCGACTCCCAATAATCTCTAGTTCACTCTATACCGTCTGCGAGCTGATTCCATTTTATCCCCGCGAACCTCTTTATGTCGTCGCTCCTTCTAACTCGATGCCTTCCTTGACTGCGTTTCCCATCCCTTGGTAACCATTCCGTTGTTTTAACTCATTGAATGTCCGGCTCCGGTCAATTTCTTGATGTTAAATAGAACATCCGCCAACCCGGTCTGTTCCCTTATCCATTCGGCCGTCTTCGGATCTCTGTCGCATTCCGTTCCATTGCACGCTGCGTGGTTCTTAGCTTTTTCTGTAGTTTCTTTGTTATGATCCATGTTTCAGCCCTATATGTTAGAACTCGCAGTATGCAGTGTTTGTATACTTTTCGCTTTAAGGACATCTGCAGATGCTTGTCATTAGTTGCGAATGTCTGTCATATGCGATCGAGCCCAATATTTTTCTTCGGTGAATTTCTTTTTCGTCAGTAGGCTCCTCTGTCACTAATTGAACTAGGTATACATATCCTTGTATCTACTCTAATTGCTGGTTTCCAGTCGCGAACTCTTTCTCTTTCGCCAGGCTATTATGCATTATATTTGTCTTGAACATACTCATTGTTAGCCCTACTTTTATACTTTCTCAGTTTAAGTCCTCAATCATTTTCTGCAATTCGTCGCCATCGTTGCTGAAGAGCAATATGTCATCTCCAAAGCGGGGATTGCTGAGATATTCTCCGTTAATATTTATTGCTGTTTCTTCCCGGTCCAGTTGTTTAAACACTTATTCTAAGCATGCAGTGAACAACGTTGGGGAGATCTTATCTCCTTGCCTAACTCGTTTTTAATCGTATTTTTACTCTTTTTGTGAAAGAACAAGGCAGCTGTAGAGTACTTGTAGGTGTCCCACTAGGGTATTTATATATGCTACAGGTACCCCTTGTTCGCCTAGTGTCTTCAAGACTGCTGGTATCTCCACTGAGTCGAAGGCCTTTTCGTAGTTCACGAAAGCTAAATGAAGGGGTTTGTTGTATTCAGCAGATTTCTCAGCTACCTTGTTTATCGCATGACTGTGATCCATCATATTTTCCTGAAACAGGCTTGATTGCTTAAAGTCGAGTGTTTCTATTATCCTGTTTGAAGTTACCTTCGTAAATATTTTGTGTATCACTGAAAGTAAGCTGATAGGCCTATAATTGTTCAAGTATTTTGTCTCCTTTCTTTTGCATAAATATAACGTTGGCATTCTTGCAGCTCACTGCCACATTTGATGTTTCGGTGGCACCGAGTGTAAAGAAGTGTCGCAAGCTTCTTCTTTGTAAAATCCTCTCCATCTTTAATCAAGTCTGCTGCTAATTCGTCATCCTCGGCTAGTTTTCCGCGGGGCATGTCGCGTATGGCCTTTCTAACCTCGTCACTGGTTATGTTTAGAACTTCCGTGTGTTGCTAGACTTTGCTTTCGCTCAATGATTGGTGACTTATCTGCGAACTATATATCCCTTTCAGTCCCGAATTTTTCGTAGGGTAGAACAAAAATTTTCAGCGCTCCTTTCTAGCTAAGAGGCTATTGAAAAGCATGCAAAAAAATAAAGGAGACCGTAGGTACAATGGTTTTCACGGGATAATTATGTCCAGTATGCTGGACACTAGGATTCATTTGTTTCACTTATGGGTACACACATTCTGCTTTCTTCCTTGAAAAAATGTTGCTGTTGTTCCTGTCAGAAAGTTAATTGTCTTTTAAAACAGAAAAATGGTTTGTTTTGACTTAAGAAAAAGAAAAAAATTCTATTGTTAACTGTCGCGCATAGCGTTCAGCACCACGAAGGGGTAAAAAGCTAGGAGGGAACGCGCTGAGCGTCCACAAGCCAATGTCCTCCGACGCCGTTGTCTCCTCGTGCTCCAGGCTCTTGGTAGAATTCCCAGCGTGCTCCTGGTTCACTTTTTATGACTGGGTTTCAAGATTTTCACGTGACGTCCTTCCTAGTTTCTTTTCTCTCCTCCATGTTTAGCACAATGCACGCCAATTGCATCCCGGAGTCCAGTGCACTGGACATGAATACAATCTCGCATTGCGAGCAAACTTCCGATTACAAAAGCTACCTTTCTGCAACATTGTTTCAAGAGGGCATAAATCAGCTCTCACGATTTAAGTTACTTGAATTGTGCGAAGATAACTCCTCAAATTATTTTGTATGCTTGAGCACACCATGCGTGCGCGTTTCCTCTTGATTGACACCATTACTCTGATGCGCCCCCATAAGAATATGGAACTGAAGGAGGAACTACATTCAAAAAGATATTTCTCGCCTCTTACACAAGCTGTCAAAGTGGTTTCGGCTTCGATTGTGGCTTTGCTTGCTTTTCTGCTGCGCTTTTTTTTGTTATGTCCAGTACACTGGTCACGGGGTCGGAAAGGGATATAGTTCAGAGTAGAATTCCTCTGCCACCCTTACTATGTCGTTGAAATTATTGATAATATTGTCCTGTCTATCCTTTAGAGCGTGCATACTGGTCCTTCCTAAACCGAGTTTTCTTTTAGCTGTTTTGATGCTGACGCCCTCTTTTTCCACTGCCTCTAGTTCTTATAAGTTCCTCATGTAACTGACTTTCTTCTTGTTTACCAGCTTCGTTAGCTCAGCGAATTCTATTTCTGATCTCGTATTGCCGTTTCCTTATTAAGTGTTTCGTGGTTTGGGGGAGTTTGCTTACTCCTTGCCTTGGCGATTTAGTCCAAACTTCAAGGATTAGTTACTGCGTTGATCCCGTCTATATCAGCATTTTCTTATTGTTCTGAAGCTTCGTATTTGTTCTGGAACGCAGTACCAAATTCTTCTGATTTTTTTTTCTGACTACGTCTAGGTTGGCCCGTTTTTTAGGAGTCATGCAGTTTTGCTGTACTGTCCTCAGATTAAGGGCTATCCTTGCTCTCACTAAGCGGATCACTGCACTTTACCTTTCTCATGACATCTGCGTCCTGCGCTATGTCTGGGTTACCACATAGAAAAAAGTCTGTTACGTTCTTTGTTTCTCCCTTCGGGCTTTTCCATGTCCACTTCATATTTGCAATCGTATTAATAAATTTCCTACATATTAGGAAGACAACAACAATAAACGTTGCAGCAATAACAAAGAGCAATTAAAACATAAGGCCTAACACCAAATGAAAACATGAACAAAAGAAAAATCAATAAAATATTACTCTACATTTCGATTGCAGCGAAGTACACCTTTGAAATTTTTGTGTCAGTTTCTTTAGCGATATCTCATGGCAAATTGTTCTACTGAACGATCGTGAGAGGAACGAATGGGTTGGTGAGTTCGCGTACGATGAGTGGCACTTTACGCGTTTAACGTTGAAAGATTGATCATTTCGTGGAAAGATAACATTTGGTGAGTGAAAGAAACCGTTGTGAAGGAATGGATGGTGGTACAGCTTATGGGAAAGGACTAAACGAGCTAGTGTACGGTACAGGTCTTCCACTTTGGTAATGTCACACACACACACGCACACACACACACACACACACACACACACACACACACACACACACACACACACACACACACACACACACACACACACACACACACACACACACACACACACAGCGAAAGAATGTTTACGCATTAACAAAATTTTGGGCAGCTTCGCACTGGTGGTGCCAAGCCTAAGGGAACAGCGGTGCTGGGCGGCCTTCCTTAGCATACCAGCCAAGCCTAGCCTAAAGAGAGCGAGCTAAGCCTAGATATGGCCACATGTGCATAACCTTTTGTATCCCAGCGTCCACATACGTGGACAGGACATATCAGTGAAATGGGCTCAGGCTAGCCAACGCATTGCCTGAAAATTCGATTTGAAATGTTGGCATTACTTCAGCATTTCATTAAAACATCTATGTGTGTCTGCTTCTGTGAACAAACAGCGGCAAGTGCGCACAGAACAGTGGCGTTCTTCTCAAGACGCCTGTAGAGGTGTATGCCTACATTTCTTTCATAAGTTCACTCTAAATTCTTAAGAGTTTTTAAATTATTCGGCTTTATTCAAGAAAAGGAAGGGTTTATCTCGTTTTTGTGTATGTTTTGCTGCACTGTTAGCGACCAAAATTTTGTAAGTTGTGTTGTCACAGCGGCGTCCACGTTTCGTTGCCGTGCGGCTATGCACAAAACATTATCTGCAATATAGCTAAATACGCCTCTTAGAAGTTATGTTTAGAATTTATTTGCTTTATTCGGGGCGTGAATTAAGTAATGAAGACATACGTCATGCCATACTTTTCGAGCTGACTAGCGGAAGCGAATGTTCCGATTTGGGGAGCACCGGTAATCAGCGCGTTGAAGCAGAGCAGTCATCAAACAAAGGCCTCTCGAACAATGCTACTGCTGATGATGAAAGCCTTCAGTTTGAACGTAACCGTGAACGCATTGGTAATCATGATCAATGACGTTAAAGATGATGACGAACACGTTGAAGTAGAGGTGGGCAAGCAAATGGGCCTTGAATGGGGATAATGATAGTGATGATGAAAGCGTTGAAAACGAGGATTAACGCGTTGATGACGGCGACAATGAACGATGATGATAAAAGCGTTAAATCAGAGCCGTTAGCATCAAGTGAACGTTTATGATGATAATATTAATTATGAACGCCTTGAACTGATGATGAAGGCGTTGATTATGGTAAGTAGTGATGATGATAATGATTAATGCGTATAATGATAGTGATTAATCCGTCGGCAAGCAAAGTTCCCATGTACGATGAAGAAGGATGATGGACCTAGTGCAACTGGTGTTCCGCAGCGTCCACACATGTGGACACTTGTTTTCTTCTAGAACTAAAGCTAAATTTTCCAGGTTTTCTGTTTATTCCCACTTTCGTATGTATTGCATTTACGCAAAAAGATATTTGCTTGCGCAACTGGATTGGCCATGGGATACAAAGGGATAAAGAGAGGCAGTGAAGCCTAGGAAAGCCAAGTTGAGGCTCTCTCTCTCTCTCTCTGTTTCTCTCTCTCTCTCTCTCTCTCTCTCTGTTTTTCTTTCTTTCTCTTTCTCTATATCTTTTTTCTCGTTCGCTGGCCCATAGCAACGCAGTAATATAGTTCCCATAAATGCTTGCTCTGCAAGCGTGCCTGGATAACCGAATGATTACGAAGCTCGCCTGCGGACCGTGGCTGCGAATCCCGCCTCGCCAAGAAATTTTATTTCATTTTTATTTATTTCTTCTCCCCTCCTCTCCACTTATATTCTCACCTCCTCCTCCTTTGCTTCCTCCTCTCTCCTTCGCCGAGCAGTGTTTTCGCTTAAAGGGACGCTAAAGAGCAAAACGATTTTTCTCGCATTAGTAAAGTAGTCTTCCGAGATACCAAAAACACGCTTTCTGCGCGAAGACGCTCAATAAGCGAGAAAACGCGCAAAAATAAAATACAGGTGGCGACGCCACCTTGGAATTCCCGCACCATTTGCCGTGACGTCACATATTTTTGACGGCGCCTTCTTGGGCCTACGTAGTTCCTAATCGGTTAAATCGAAGTACATTGTCCTCTGAGGGAGCCAGAGACTTGACATAACGAGTTTGTGGAAATTTCGTCGAGCCAGTGGCGCCAAAATACGTTAAATGCTCTTTGAAGCCTTTTACGTCACGAATTACAAAGTTCGGCGCGAAATTTAAAAATGAAACTTTGAACTTGGTTTTCTCCTCTAATAATAAACCTATGGTGGTGAAATAAACTACACAAGAGTTCTCCGAGTACACTTCATCAATCTGAACCAATTTATTGTTTCTCTTTAGTCTCCGTTTAACGCTCGCCTTCCCTCCTCCTTCCCGGCTCCTTGCCTCAGCACTCCTCGTTTTACTAGGCTTTGCTCTCTCCCACCCTAGGCTCCACCCTCCTTTCCCACCGCTCTCCCACACTCTCCTTCGCTCCACTCTCTCCCTCCACCGTATACGCTTTTTCTCGCACCTGGTGTACTCGGTAGTGGGCTAGCCCAAATTCTGTGGCGCATGCCCGGCCGAGTTTTCTACAACGCCGGCCTTACTTCGAGCTTAAACAGCTCTGCTGTTATTAAAACTATGTGCTGTGTAATGTGGGGAAGTACATATGCTGTCGCATGTGCGTAGACTGCAACCTGAGCTGGTTCTGCTTGAGATTCCTCATTCTATATAATGATCCCGTGATGACGTCGCCCGTGATGATCATCCGTGATGGCGTCACCATACGACGTCATCATGAAGTCACAGACAGCCGAAATTTGAAATGACATCATGACGTCACTATGAAATCATGATGACGTCACATAACGTGACATCACATGATGGCGTGATCACATGACATTGTCCCTTTGCACTGCCTCCGTGATCGGTGGGCTGATCACGGAGGCAGTGCGAAACCAAGTGAGGTGTATGAAGCTTACAATGCCTCCGATCCTGGAGGCAGTGCAAAATCACGTTCGGGCCCGAAATCTTTCGGAGGCGCGAAGCCATACATCGAATGAAGAAAAAGAAGGTTGCTTTCGCCTTCGAGTCGTCTTAGGCAAATGCATAAGGGACCTTTACCCCGTGAGTTTTTGTTCTTTCTTTGTATATGCATATTTTTCCCTTTCCATGTTCTGTTATAAGCATCGGGATGATGCTTTTTCAGAGGGGGAATGCCACGCGCACTTCTCATATTTTTTTGGACCTTGGTGTCACTCAGCTACGCTGGATTCACGTCACTGGGCACGGTCACTACGCTGCGATTACGTGCAAAATTGCGTACGCATGTGCATGACGCAAGTGCTTGGTTAACGGGCAAACGTTAGGCATGCAGTACAAGTAGCCAGTGCTAGTACTTGATGCTGGCATTTTTAAATCAGGGATTGTTAGAGAAACATGTTCAGTGCGAACGTGGTAAATCTGTGGCGCTTCTGTTTGATAGCATGCGCGCAGCAGTATGATAACTGAAACTCAGAACACCGTTGTCGTCGTTTCTTACTATTTTTGCTATATCTTGTTGCACTTCAACGCTTTGGCGCACGTGCTTTTTCATAAGGATTCAGGCAAAGAATAAGTAGCGCCAGGCCCAACCAATTCGCTACCCAATAAGTAGCGAATTACGGGAAGAGGGAAAACTGTCATAGAGCAGTAGTGGTGTGAGGATAGGGAATACGTTTTTTTCTGCAACCCATAAGGAGCACGGAGCATCGTAAGAAATAAGTCCCTGTTTCGCCGCAAAGGCGAAGAAATGAATGGGATAGCAAATTAGCACGGAATTACAAAATTACAAGAAGAACACCAAGCAGCTCGATACTGGCAGCGCGCCCATCAAGCGCAAAGGACTCACGAAAAGAACGCGCACAGGATGACCACATACCAACAGCGGTAACAGCTCGACACTTGGCTGCTCAAACACAACGAAGGACGCTCGAAAAGAATTAACGCACTGGTATACACAGTACGAGCGCGAACTAACAACTGTCTTACTTATTCCTGTTTGAGCGGTGCGCTACAATCCAGCCCTCTTAGACATTTTTGTTATAGTGGAAACTGCGGCGCGTGGAGTGGCTCCTCCGCGTCTCCTGCCGCGCGGTGACATTCGACGCATTGTTTACCAGGCGTTCCACATCGCGTGTGGGTACAGAAATGGGCCACGTTTTAGTGCGCGTCTCAAGGGCAGTTTTCAAACAGAAGCAAAACCTATGCGGGAATCTCGCGGGTGATCTGCACACGCGGAAGCACCTCCTAGATCTGCATACCACCAGCGTTAAATGGTGTATATAAATAGCTCGGCGTTAGTGTTCTACACAACCGGTAGCGCGTGGCCGGGTTGTTTAAAGCGGCGTGATGCGGAGCGAGGGGTCGCAGGGGAGAAATCCCGGTGGCGCACTTCTGAGATATTTTTCTTCTGATTTATTTTTCTTTGTTGGTTTTATTTATATATACATACATGTACAAATCCGGGACATGACGCCAACGGCAAAAACCAGCGGAGAGTGTCCATATAATTGCTATTGCACTAAAAATTAGGGAGGGGCGAAGCATGCAGTGTGCGTCGGTGTTCCCCACAGCAGTATCACTGCTAATGGGCAATGAGAGATAGAAGAAAGATCAGGCACAGGGACCCGCAGTCCGCTTTTAGTTAACATGCACGCTGCGAATCTTTATTGTTCAACTACGCACAAGAGAAATCTCCCACCGGGACTACATTACAGGTCAAGATCCAGTGCCTATATATACGGGGTGGCCAGTGAACGGTTGTGCAGCGCGAGCAGTCAGCTTTTTCAATCAAGAAACTCGCTAGCAGACGCTGCCTTCATCGGCGTTGTCTCTCGCGGGCGAGGGCACGTTCTCGTTCCTTGCGAGTTCAGCGTTCATCGCAGGAAGAGTGTTTCCATAGGGTGCGTTCCAATACTCACCGTAGACAGCTAAATAGACAGCTAAGTGGACAGCGGCCATCTTAAGTCCCATTCCAGTTCTCACGTAGCCGGCAAAATAGACAGCTTCGAGAAGACAGCATCGGAGACAAAAACGATGCAGGCAGGCTACTTTGCTGTCCAAACAAGATGGCGGTTCAGCGAAATGCTCGCGTAGCTCGGATCTCACCGGTATGGTCGTCTGTACTCCAGTAGGTGCTTTTTCGGGCGCTCAATGTAAGCTACGTTAAATTTTCATAGGTGTGAACACGAGATAGGCTAAAGAAAGAATATTTACGTTTGTTTTTCTTAGCTTTCTCTTCTCGACGCGAGGTGGCATCACGTCGCGTAGACGTCTTCTAGACGCGTTCCATTTCTCGGACAACATGGGCTCGATGCGGTCTTCTAAGCTGTCAGCGTAGATATTGGCCGCGAGATCGAGCGGAGTCGCCGCCTGGCGGCTACTGGCTGAAGCGCGCCTAGTGTGGATTGCTCCCTGCGTCGTCTGCTAGCCACGTCGTGTTTGCATGTGCGCGTACGTCCTGCACGTTCTCAAATGGCGGTTTGTTTTGTTATGTTAGCGCGAGTTTAACTGCTCGTACGTATATCTAACATGGTGTACAGAAGAAAATGAACTTGCTCGGCTGCATGCGCATTGTAATAGGATCAGTGAGTGTGACTTTCGAGAGGGCTGTGTATTGGCGTCGTACCCTTCGTTCGCAAATCATTTCAGTGTTGGTGCCGCTTTCTGGTTCAAGCACACCCTAAACAGCGCTTGGCATAGTCCCAAACATGAGGAACATTAAACAGTGTGTGAATGCAGCGTTTCAGCGACTCGGTGGTAAACAAAAACGAGGCTCATGCACTTTCGCGTTGTTGTTAGGTGTATAACTGCGACACTCCAGTTCATGATGAGCTTTAGTTGTGCTTAAGATGCCATTTTATTGTACGGTCGTGGTCCCGCTACAGCGAAATATTTATATCAAGTGAAGTTTAAGACTTCAGTACTCAAACTGTCCCTAAAAAAAGAAAAGAAAAAAAAACAGACAATGAAATAACACGGCAGTGATAAAACGGAGTTCCCGCGCGCAATTTTAACCTGGAGCCAAGTTTATGCAGAACCACCCGTGTGCTTAGATTTATAGGTACAGCCTCCAGCATTTTAATAATATCGCGCGAGCGTCGACCGCACGCAGTATCAGCGCCTTACAACGGTGATAATCTGCGAGACTGGCAGCAGTACGCACGAAGGCGCACGAAGCAGCGCTAGCGCAAGCGTCGTAGGGGAAAAAGGCATAAAATAACCAGACCTTTGTTGCATCACTGTTGTGCACGTAATCAATCGATGAAAGCTCTGTGCTAAACTTTTACCTGTGTATATATGTGTATTCGCATGAACAGTGCTATTGAACTCATTGCACAGGAATATGAGCTGAGTGCGTAGTACACAAAACACAAGCTAAACACGTACAGAGAAAACAACAAACAACGTCATATAGTGCGTAAGCGCAGACTGTCATCCAGGGCGAGCATCCCTTACATCGGCAGATTGCGCTTCTCTCACTAGTAATAGTAACGTTGGATGATCTTCGTGCATCGATTCAACAATGAAGAGCGTATATATTACCAGTAAGCTGCAGTCAACGCATTTTATTCGCCGACAATCGGCTCAAACCACTCACAACGAAGCGCCGCCACCTCTCCACACTAACGCGGCGACGGTGCTGACACCTATAGGTCGATCTCGCGGCCATGCTCTCTCTCACCACACGGCTAACACGGCGAGAGCTGAGGCGGTGGCGCCCTCTCTTGCGGCCAAGCAAATAGACCGTCCCGACAGCAGACGACGATGTCATCTCTACGGCGGGCGCGGCTTCGCTTATGGACGCCGCCATGTTGGCGTAAAACAAACAAAAACAAAAAAAAAATCCCGGAAGTGCGTGTAGGTCACGTGACCATCTCCGGCCAATAGCGGCGCAGTATGGGTCCCAGCCATCCTGGGGATATGTTTCGGATACACGCGACGACGATGGGCTCCGCCCCTAAAAGGAAGGGCCACTGTCTCAGTAAATGAGTACCCACAACACCGAGCGCCAGGCCGGGGTACCTTTCTCCCCATTATAAAAGCCGGAGTGTGCCAGGCGGCACTAGAAATCGAACCCAATACCTCCCGCATTGGAGGCAGGCGTTCCTTTCCCTATGATGTACTGTACACCAAACGGCCGGAAAAAACAACTGCTCAACTCTCGATTTTGCCTTCAGATCTGCGCAGTTTAAATCCTAGTATGTGCTACGCCGAGCTTTTCTTTTTTTTTTCTTTTTTGCACAGTTATTCCTCCGCGTGGTCTCTCGGTCTCGTTAAGTGAGTATCCAGACGACAGAAGCGTTTATTGAAACTTCCAGATACTGCTTTCAGGAGCTCCAGATGTTCTTTCATGGGAACGTGAATCGGTAACGTTCTGCTAAAGTTATACTTAATATATTCTAATTGGGATATACCGTACCTCAGCCGCGGTGGCTGGGTATATACGTTCATAAGTATATAATGATCCTGCTGGCCATTCGGAAAAGCCTCAACGTGACAAGTGGAATGAATGACTGTTTTAAAGAGAACGTCATGCGACTTGTACTCCGTCGGTCCCAGTGAGCTCGGACCAAGGTCATTATAAAAGGGGGAGGGGGAAGAGATACGACGATGTGATCAGTGGTGTTTTCTTAGTGGCCACCTTGGTGAATTTTTCTGTTAACGTTGATCTCTCCATCAGTAAAAAAAGTATTACTCAAATATTTACTTGCGTAATTGTCTAAGATCGCAAGTGCATTGCATTTGGACGCATCGTGTCCAATTGCTTCCGGCTTGCTACATCTTTCCCAGTTATTTAGTTAGCGTTTCAAAGTTGCGGCGCAAAACACGTGGCTGAACGTGCGGCCGTGCCTAAGCGCGTACCGAAGGACTAAAATAAAGTTGTTCATCCATCCATCCATCCTTGATGAGGCAAGGCTCACGAATCTGACATACTGCATGACGCGGCTGCTTGCAGCCATCATCAAAAACGACATTGTCACGTTATCGCGGTCGGCAAGTACCATTTAAAATCCCTTTTTAGAGCGCTGTGGTAGCGCGCTCAGCTCACAGCGTTCGGTCTTGGAAAGGTCCGAGCGCTCGGACTTGGAAAGGACTGTGCGTCGGCGCAGTGCATCACGGGAAAAAAGAGCGCCGAACTGCGTCGTCTGCTTCAGCCGCGCTCTCAGGATTGTGCTAGCGGGATGTGATGCACAATTTGACATGCGATTATAGGCAACTACTCAATTAATTACAACTCTCAGTAACTAATTTGCTAATTAGGTAATCACCGTTAACGTGAAAATTCACTAATTTACGTAGGAGGGCAAGTAACGAAATGGCGCTCATTCCATCGTCGCATCTTTTTTCTCAACCTTTTACAGCGGAGCTGTTAAGCTTGGCGTTGCGCCGTTAACCGTAGACACAAAACTATCATCATCATGGACCGGCACGTCTTCACTTCCAGAACACGTGCACCGATTTGTCCGGCGTGGGATGCGGTAACTCAGATGGTCGAGGGAATGAGTACCGAGAGAGAGAAAGAGAAGTTCTTGGCGAAAAAAAATTTATTCGCGAGGCGGGATGCGAACCCGCCTATCCGCGATCCGAAGGCGAGCGTCGTAACCGCTCGGCTATCCAGGCACGCTAGCCAAGCCTAGCATAGCCTTGCATAGTATAGTAAAGCAAGGAGGCGCGAAAGGGAACTGAGGGTGAGGAGAAAAAATGTGAAGGTGAGGAAGAGGGAAAGGAGGAGGGGAGAGAGTAAAGCGTAGCATAGAAAGAAAGAGAGAGAGAGAAGTATCGAGAAAGAAAGGGGAAAACAGAAGGAGAGAGAAAGGAAGAAATAGAAATAAACAGAGACAAAAAAGGCATAGAAAAAACTGACAGATGAGAGAAAAAGAAACAAAGGAGAAAAATAAAGAGAAACGTAGAAGGCCGTCCAGCTCCGCACTTCCTTCAGGCTTGGCACCACTAGTGCGAAGCTGGCTTAATTTTTTATGCTAGTCGACCTGAGCTATATACGCGTAGCTTTGATGGTTAATGCTACCATCATACCTTACAACAATACTGTTTATTTGATGTTTATATATATGTATATATATATATATATGGTTTTCTTTTCGATAATACAGATTTTTTCTAAAAATCATATGGCAGTAAGGCACCTGTCGTCTTCGCGCACAATTTCCAAGCCGGGGCGGAAATACTTTATTTATTTTATTTATTTAAATAAAATGACACTGTTGCGACTGTTAAAATGACACTGTTGCGACTGATTAGGAAGAACTCGTTAATTAATTTTTTAATCATTGACTTGAGGGCAGGTGTTTATATTACAAAGTTGTAGTGCGTGCCAATTTATGGCATACCTGTTTTTGAGAAATCGCAATAGCCGCACGTAGTTCGAGATATTCTTCATCGAATTTCGAGGGCGAAATCGAAACTGATCGCGCAAGGCGCGCACGAAGCGCGACGACCGTTCTGCTGCGTCAAACCGGAACTACCCGTCACAGGGGAGTAACGAAATTTGAATGAAGGCGCGCCACGACCGTATGCTTTCGTGAAAAGCTGCAAGTCATCTCACTTGCGCCCGCGCATCGCCTTACTTTTGCGCGTAGTGTTTGGTGATTATCCGTCTCTTTTGAACTGCGAACAAGAAAACCGCAATATCAATCTTTTCTTTGTCTGGTAAGCATAAAACTCGGGGACGGCCATTGCGGTGCTTCTTCTTGCAGACAGGCGAAAGTTTTTCACGCCACAGATGAGCCCATCGTACGCAAACATTATTGTCTGCTTGTTTATATCAGAATGGGCCAGGGCTTAAAGCCAGGGGGGCGGCCGCCCCTCCATTTTTCAAGGAGGGGCTCGGCCCCCCTCGACAGTCCAACGGTGGCACTGCGGCACCCATTTGACAAGTACTGGAGTTGAGTTTTTGGCAGTAGTGCTTTGTGCGGGGAAATTATACTCTGCAATTTTCCGAATAATGACTTAATCGCGATTATTTGGCTGATGGGGCGTCAGCAGAACAGAATAAAACAGGTATCGTCGTACTGCTGAATACAATTCACCAAGACACTGAATACCACGGGCAACTCCTCCTGAAACCACGGGTCACCATCCTGTTCGACAGAGCTTCTTGGCAAAGCATACTGTTTCACGAGGTACCTGAGCGTGAAGGTTCACCTTGGTCTCTTTAGTTTACCACTCAGTTTTCGTTCTTTTTGTTGTGAATTACAAGTCTGCTGTAATGCCAAAGAGGCATGTATTTTGCCTACTTTTTTAGATAAGTGGTAGTGAAAACAAAAACATGGCATTGTCGTGCCTGAGGTTCCGAATCCAGTGAGTCAACTAATGATATTTACTTTGAGCTCACATATCTTTAAAGCTGAAGTGTCCAACTTGGCAGCGGTTGCTCTGGAAAGTGAGTAGAAATTTTTTAAACATAATTTTTCGATCTGCGTTCGGTCTTCTTCCATTGGCGTGAAACATACACACAACACTGGTTGATGGACGCGATGACGACTGTAGTGCCGGTAAAAATTAAAACCAAAAGCACATGTGATTTCTGTAGGATTACTTTATTTTCGCTGAACACTATTGTAATGAATGTAACAGTCGTTTTCAGCGCGCTAGCGGTTAAATGAAGCCTTATTATACGATTACAGAACACTTGTTTTGCTGTAATCGCAGTCTATGCGGTTATTTTAGCACTGCTGCCGCAATCCAAGCGAAGTCGATTCACCAAAAAGAGAAAATAAATGCGCGCCTTCACAGTGCAGCACATGTGAGACATCCTAACAACAATACAGCGGCACAGTACGCCCAGCGCGGAGAGCCGCATGGCATAGCGCATGAGTTGAAGCAGACGAAATCGAAGACAGCGCCGCAAGCAGCGCCACCGGGCGCCTTTTTGGATGCGTGAGAAAAAAAAAGCAAAAAATAACTCTCTGACGCAACCGAAAGGTGCCTCAAGTGCGTAAAATACAATTTCAAGTTATTTATGTTTGTTTTAAGTAAAATGAGTCTACCTGCGAGCATTTCTTGTCCTACCAGTAGATTGAACCACATCGCCGTTGGGTGACGCTAGCGGTCATTCTTTCATGATTTTCAACATCAAATTAAAAATATAATTCCTTTTTTATGGGCCAAAAGCATGCTCGTTGACATCGATGTGACGAACGATCTTCTCATTTTCACCAAAAACAGAAAAATTTTTCCGAGCGGTAGACAGACCCTTTAAGCTACATTCCGAGTTATTTTTGAAAAATCGTTCCCCCCAAAATTTAATTTAATGCTAGATTGGATTCACACGTTGAATAAATGCCTGAAATACATTCGGAATAATATATGTATTTGTACAGCATTCGTAAGCATTTGTTCAGTTCAAGAAGACCACTGGCTTCACTGCACTGTGATCATCGCAAACACCTCTCTAAAGGGCCCCTAAACCACCTCCGATAACATTTTAACATTTCAAGTAAACGTGCGCATCCTGTTCAGAATGCCGTCACGATCAACAATGCCAAACGCAAAAAACCACAACTAAATTTCGACCTATATATATATATATATATATATATATATATATATATATATATATATATATATATATATATATATATATATATATATATAGTGGAATCTCTTTGATACGATTCTGCGTAATTCGTTTTTCAGCCTCATACGTTTTTGTTTTTATTCCCGGCAACATCCCTTGTAAATAATGCAGTTTCATGAGTTTAATGCAATCACATTTTCCCCCAGATTGGATAATACGACCACGAAAGTGGATCTTGACCGATATATCTAGAAATCCTGCGTTTATTCTTCGTTATGCTAGCTCAAACCGCGCTCCAACAATTCCCACGATCTGCGCGTTGCAAGAACATGCGGGCGCGGGAACCCAAGCGCGGGCATGCGCGACGCGCCGCCAATTTGTCAAAATCACGGTGGAAGAAAAGTACTTTTCTTACATAGTGGTCTGTATAAACCTTCAGTGACGCGTCGTAGCCTCCGAGATTGTGAGCGTCAATCTCAGATGCCTTAATATGTCTCCGTGCGCTTTCGCGTTTAAATTACAGATGCAGTTGGCGTCATGCGCCTTTTTGTTGGGGACGCATTGGCGCGGGCACGGCCGTAAATCTCTCGAAAAACATCCCCAACATCACCGCGACAAGAAAATAATAACATAGGAACGCGGTTCTAAAATTTTCTGGCCTTCATCTATAGCGTCAAAGCGCTCCTTAAGTTACTTTCGCCGCAGTAGTCAAGTGTCACGCGGAAAAGCATACTAAGATTTGGAAGGGGCTACTAGCTGTCGCAAGTCACAACACACCTTGTTCATTAATTACACACGCGCGTACGGACCTTATATTAAAGACGATAGTCTTTCTTGGGATACTTCAACGGAGAAATTTTGGTCTGCCTGTCTTTCTGTTTGTCGGCACGTCACTCGATTCAGCCACTCGGCCAAAGTTGAACCACTTGCCCAAGGGCCAGCCATATTGAACGGCTGACTAGGTTCATACTTGTGTACACTGTCGATCAAAAAGCAAAAATTACGCATATCTGAGGCGCAACATCACTAGGTAAGTATTAGGTGGTGTGTTCCTTTAATAGAAAATGCATACATACGTAATTCTAAAGACCATAGTTGCTTAAACTGCGCTGAAAATGCGACTGCGCTGAAACTTGCCTTCCTCCGTGCCTTCTGCACGAGCTCATCGTTGTGTTTCGGTTTCGGTCCTGTATTGCACTGTACGAATGCCATGGGGCGCCGCTCTGGCATTCCTGTTTTACCCAGGCGACGTGTAAATAAAAGAGTGTGTGGAGAGTACTCGTTGAGTGCGGACGTTTCTTCTGCTTCAGCGCTTCACGCCAAACCGTGTGTTTAGGCTGGCTGGCGTCCCCGCCGGTCTTCGCCTGCTGCTGCGCCGGGACTACCAGGCCGCAACACAGCACTCATGTTTCCCAACGTATTGCCAGATGGAGTCTATATCTCACGCAGCGCCTCTTCTATCGTCGTTAGACGACATTTGCAGCGAAGCACGCGGATACGCGGCCAATTTTTTTACGAGTGCAGGTATGATCGTTGACGTCTAAAAACTTCACTGGCAATCATTCAGAGCTGTTCGTAACTTTGCTGCGGCCCTGAAAAGCAATATATGAAAATGTACGCCAGCTTCTTTTGTTACATGCTAATTTTCCACACTTATATATATATATATATATATATATATATATATATATATATATATATATATATATATATATATATATATATATATTTCGACCATGTCCGATCATGCTGAAATAAATTGGGCTGGTATGTGTGAATTTCAGACATTCTTATTGAGGCGTTATATTTCGGAAAAAGATTTCTGTTGCCTACAGGGCGCTTCGAACTTGGGGCACGGAATTGAAACTGTCGTACATAAAAATTTATATAACATCACTGGTTTGAGCCATTACTACGAAACAATTTTTTTCTAAATTTCAAGGCGCTGCTCTTTCATGACTATGATAGTTTATTCATTTCTGTTTCAACTTTCTTTATTTTTCGCCTTAACGAAAAGTCGCAAAATGCTGCATGTTTAGCATTTCTTAGAATGAGCAGCGATTTTTCCGCGAGTAATATATTCACATTGAGGGCTTTGTAGGTTCCTATAGTAAGTGATAAAAATACTGTGGCATCGAAAGAAGAAGAAACGTTGCCACAATATTGCGACAAATTATATATATATATATATATATATATATATATATATATGGGGGTCATTCCATATCAAGTGTACCTGGTAAATTTTCGACCATGTGCGATCATGCTGAAATAAATTGGGCTGGTATGTGTGAATGTCAGACATATATATATATATATATATATATATATATATATATATATATATATATTCTTGCCCTTAACCTAAAGCTTCCGTTTAAGAGGTCTGTTTGCTTAGGTAGTTATGATCTGCCATCGTATGTATAGGTTTTATGATGTGATTTATTATTTGACTATGCATATCAGGAGTATGCTTTTGTTTTACACTGTGTACTTTGTCGGCCAACGTTCAGCGCCGTGTATGTGTCCTCTTCTCGTCCCGTGTCTAGCGCTGTTTCTATTCGTCGTCTACCAGTGCTGTGCTATACACTATTAATCTATTCAGCAAGGAATGTAATAATAATTCGTGGGGTTTAACGTCCCAAAACCACGATATGATTATAAGAGACGCCGTAGTGGAGGGCTCCAGAAATTTTGAGCGCCTGGAGTTCTTTAACGTGCACCTAAATCTAAGTACACGGGCCTCGACCATTTTCGCCTCCATGGAAAATGTGGCCGCCGCGGCCGGGATTCGATCCCGCTACCTGCGGGTCAGCAGTATGTTCCACACATGCATGCTTTCAGGAAACCAGGAGGATGAGGATAGTCAAATACAGCTGATCTTTATAATTGTACTAATCGGCAAAATGCACAAGTTTTCCGTCTCATTATTTAGAAAGAGTCCCTTCGTGAGAAGTCCTCGCAGGGGCATTGCCAGAGGTCGGTACTCCAAAGTACAGTCAGCGTCATAAGTTTAGAGACCACGAGACACAAGAGAAAAAGTAGCTGAATATTCCAGCTGCTTGGGCAGGCAGCTTTGAATTTAGATTCCCGGCCCGTTCTAAAACGCGCGCTAACAAAATGTACTGAGTCAACCGACTACATGTCACAAATTGCTCAGAAATTCAGTTTTTTTTCAGACCTAGTGGTGTCTAATATTTTGACGGCGACTGTCAATACATAACCTCGATACTGCAATGAAAAAAAAAAGTAAAGAAAGAACATTAGCGTAGCGCAGCTTGTAGCATGCTAAAGAGAAAGCGTAGCTGACGGGCACCTATAGGTAGACCTGGCTGTTGCTGCTTTGCTCAGTTTTGCTCAATTTCTTTCTTTTTCTCTCTTTTTTCTGGTTTTTGTGTATCTCTTTTTTTCGCCTGTGTTTATTTCTATTTATTTCTTCTCTATTTATTTCTCAGTCTTTCTATCGTTCTTTCTCTATCTTCCGTTTTTTTTTCTCTCTCTGCATTTGTCGCGTCCCTTTCTTTCTATCTCTTTCTGTCGCTCTCTAGCTATTTCTTTGATTCTTTCTTCTTCTCCCCTTTTTTTTTCATTCTCCCTTTCTCTTTTCTTTCGTTCTATGCCAGGTTTTACTCGCTCCCCTCCTCCTCACCCTCACTTCCCTTTCCTACCCCCTTACTGCACTATACTATACAAGGCTATGCTATGCGCTGCTATAGTGTGCCTAGATGACCGAGTGGTTAATTAGGAAGCTCGCCATCGGATTGAGGGTACGCGGATTCGAATCTCGCCTCGCCGCGAAGATTTTTTCTCCCCTAGAATTTGTCTTTCTCTATCTTTATTTCTCGTTCTTTCTCCCTTTCTCTGTACTCGATGTCTCACCCATCAGAGCTCTTGCATCCCGCGCCGGAGCAGTCGGCGCACGTTTTTTGACAGCGAAGCAGAAGATGAAGACGACGATGATGAAGAAGAGGACGAAGAGAGCGCATGCCAGTCTCGCGGGCAGGTGCGGCGCAGCTGTGGTATTAGCAGTTGCTAGGCAACGTGAGGCGCTCCGATGGTTTTTTTTTTACAC
Organism: Rhipicephalus sanguineus; assembly: GCF_013339695.2. Classification (NCBI taxonomy): domain Eukaryota; kingdom Metazoa; phylum Arthropoda; class Arachnida; order Ixodida; family Ixodidae; genus Rhipicephalus; species Rhipicephalus sanguineus. The sequence continues at coordinate 276,709,357 of NC_051176.1, read as the reverse complement.
ACCAAAGTTTTTACGGCCGGTTTAAACCGCTTCGCTGTTAGAAAACGTGCAGCCAGTTGCACGCCGTGAAAGCCATCGAACACCGAAGCTGTTGCCCCTTTCACTCAGTCCCTTCAAGCCCCTTCTTTCGGTTTACCCAGTTACTTCTGTGTCTCTGTTATTTCTTTATTTAAGCTAAGTCAGGTCGCTCCAGTCGACGGCTGTGGTCAGCGTGGGTTACCTTATAGTAGACCTGTGCGCCGCTCTCAAAATCGCCGGCGGTTGCGCGCCGGTGTTTCCACCTCCGGCGGCGGCGGCATATGTGAACGGCGCGAGGTTGATTGGATCGGCGGTGGCGTGGCGCGGGGGGGGGGGGGGGGGAGGAGGAGAGGGGAGGTGTAGATTCAATAGATGGTGGCGAGAGAATTTTGTCCTTGAATTTTAGAATAAATCTGTTTCACCGAAAGGGCGAAGCAGTGAATGCGATAGCAACATGTCATAATGTACGAACTAAGGCTGGCAGCTAACTCTTTTTGGTCCGATCTCCAAAACTCTGGTGTATGGGAATACGGCCGCTCCCGGGAAAGAAGCGGTTTTCGCGCATTTTCTCGTATCAGTGGACACAGCACGAAGCGGTGAAATCACAGCGCGTAGAAGGGTATACGAGCCGTTTGCTGACGTCTGCCGACATAGCGGCCACGCCCTTATAGTCAAAGTGCACAGTTGCTGCTCGAGCCACGCAGCCCCCCTACCCCGGCGTCCTTTCATGCTCCTACGGCCAGCTAAAGACGGGCGGGGCGTTTCCTTTCTGGTTGAAGAGCAATTAACGGCAGGCCTCGCACGCGGGTTGATGTTATCGCATGCGCCCTTCGTGCGACAGAGAAGGCCAGCTTCTTTCATCTCTGCTTCAGCCTCGCCAGAGCTCGCGAGCTTTTACTCGCTGCGCGCAGCGGTGTTGTCGATTTGGACTTTATACGGAACAGTACTGCGACGGTGAAAACCTGTCCGGAGTGTCCATATAATTGTTATCGCAATAAAAAATATACAAGACCGCGGAAGAGGGCTTGCCTTCTTTCTGGAGAGCTGCATCGTCTCCGCTGTAAAGAGTTCGTCCATTGGAAGAATCAAATAATTCGACGCCTTTTCTATGGTTTCGTTCTCGCCTTCCCTACCCTTCTTACAGGTGATATCTCCTCGCGCCGCGTATTTCTTATTAAACCACGCGTACAATGTCGGCACTAAGCGTTGAGCCTGTCAGGATTTCGCGCTTGTTGGCTACACCCTGTTATCAGCCCTTGCGCAGTCGGAAACACACAAAATGGAGCTAAATCAGTTTATTGCGCACGATATATAGCCATGCGAGACAAGGAAGAAAGGGTGGGCGACTCCATGGCAAAGCAGGGTGCGAGACAATTCACAACCTACATATTTCTCGTATATGGAACAATCGAGAGCACGTATCCTAATGGTGTCACGTGAGTCACTGTTGTGGCGTCACGAAGTGCGCCAAAAAAAAGCGAGAAACACCAAGAAAGAATAACGCACTCGATTTTGTATTTTCAGAGGCTGTTTTGGGGCCCTTAAAAAGACAGGCCGTTCAGACACGGACAGAAGAGAGTAGTCAAGACACCACAAACGCCGCTACCAACTTAAAAATCGTATATATACAGCTGCGGAAAAGAAGGTAGACACAAATACTTCTCTGCGCATTCCCAAGCAAGAGCCGATATCTATCAGTCAGGTGCGCGTGGGGGTCTACGTGAGCGATAACTATTCACTCTCTTGATTTTTCTCTTGTGTCTGTTTGCACGTCATGTCTTTTTAACATGAATACGTATACCAACTAGCTCAGCTATCTGTTATTGTAAGTTTTTCATTGCGTTTACTTATATACTTATTTATCGATTTACTCAAGTAAAAACGAAAGAAAAAAAGTGTACAACACATCGATATATATTACTTATCTATTTTATTTATCTATGCAAAGTGTACTGGGTCTAAGACTCCGCGAATATGCTATATTGTATGAATGTCGCCCTTTAAAGGGACACTAAAGAAAAACAATAAATTGGTTCAGATTGATGAAGTGTACTCGGAGAACTCTTGTGTAGTTTATTTCACCACCATAGGTTTATTATTAGAGGAGAAAACCAAGTTCAAAGTTTCATTTTTAAATTTCGCGCCAAACTTTGTAATTTGTGACGTAAAAGGCTTCAAAGAGCATTTAACGTATTTTGGCGCCACTGGCTCGACGAAATTTCCACAAACTCGTTATGTCAAGTCTCTGGCCCCCTCAGAAGACAATGTACTTCGATTTAACCGATTAGGAACTACGTAGGCACAAGCAGGCACCGTCAAAACTATGTGACGTCACGGCAAATGGTGCGGGAATTCCAAGGTGGCGTCACCACCTGTATTTTCTTTTTGCGCGTTTTCTCGCTTATTAAGCGTCTTCTCGCAGCAAGCGTGGTGTTTTTGGTATCGTGGAAGACTAATTTACTAATGCGAGAAAAATCGTTTTGCTCTTTAGTGTCCCTTTAAGGCTGGAGGACGCCGCAGAGTTGAGGTCAGGCAATACTCGGGAGACTTCTGAAGAAGAGAAAGATACAATTTCCGGGGATCTATTCTCGATGTGTCCATCTAAAGGAGATGTCCATAGGCGTGCGCACAGGGGGGGGGGGGTGCCCCCCTAATCACCTAAGAGGGGGGGGGGGGCATGAAATCTGCCCCGTACATTGACCCTTCTAGTCACCAAAGAGGGGGGATGGGGCTCAAGTTCTGCCCCATACATTAACTTAGTAGGGTGGGGGGGAGGAGCTGCGATGAACCTTCACCCCCCCCCCCTGATGGGGAACCCTGCGCACGCCTATCGAGATGTCCACAGTCCATTTCGCCAGAGAGCATTCATGCAGTTACTCGAAAAGCGCTGAGCAGCGATGTCACCTCGCTCTTGACCACGTCGACGCCCCAACCCGCCAGCACCTTCTCACCGTAAGAAGAAAGTGGACGAAATGTACAGAAACAGGAACGTATCAAGCCTGAACTTGCATATGAATGTGTCCCAGATGCTTGAGAACGATGCACAGAATGCGTACCGTCCTTTACAGGTTGGTTAGACGGGCGGCCGCATTAAACCTAATTCGATGGCTAGCGCAATTAGAGGTCATGCACGGCCTCCTAGATGTACACCGAAAATCGGATCTCTGGGGGTTGCCGTTCGTTGCATTGAAGCGCATTGCGCCCCTCAATAATAACCCTTTGCGACACGGCGTTTGGGGACACGAACTTCAGAGGCGCGTCCCACGCCGCGTGTTTCTTCAAATGTCCTGAAACTCAGTGTGCCCATTCGTGCACGCTTCCTGATTGGATAACTAGCGGTCATTTAACTTCATTGCCCTGCGTATCGCTGCAGAGGACCAACGTCAAGAGTGTTTTTTTTCTCCGCTCGAAACGAATACAACCAAAAAAGAAGCTTAGGTGTGCATGCTTTTCGGGCCTAATAGTAGATTCTTTTTATGCAAGTATTGAAGCTGACTGATGGCAGAATAATTAGATAATTAGTTACACGCGAATTGACATCAATTACTCAAACTCACACAAAGCAACACATTCGTTGGTTTTCTTTCCTGGAATGTAATACTGAGTGCCTTTGAATCATGCCATGCGAATTTGACGCATTTGCAGACAGTGAATCATAATGCGTGTCCGAAGGGGATAACATAAAATGCGTTAACATGCGCTTCAACCTTGGAGAAAAAAAATAGGAGCTCTCTCTCTCTCTCTCTCTCTCTCTCTCTCTCTATATATATATATATATATATATATATATATATATATATATATATATATATATATATATATATATATATATATATATATATATATTGATATGAGGTGATTTTTTTATTTTCATAGAGCTTTCATAGAAAAGTGTTTGTTTTAAATCAAGGAAGACTCTGCACAAACAGATTGTGCAGGCTGAGTCGCCCTATACCGCGACAACACAGCAGTGTTTAATAACATTTTGGAAACATTACCGTGAAGTTTGAAAAGTATACCCAAATTTAACCTGATCATATCTGAGCATTGCATCAGCAAGCTTACCAGTCTTAGTTTGGCGTTGTAGATACGATGAGTATAAAGAACCTGCTATGACTCTAGTGCCTTAAATTCTCACTTATTAAAGAAAACATGTGGCTGACAAAGCAAGGTACATCGCAGAAGTCTTCAGGATAAGCCGAGTGCCAAATTCTTTACTGTTAGAGCCCTCTAATATAAAGCCTTTCTTAAGAAGAAGACCAAGTTCAGTCGATTAATACACCACATTGAGCTGGTTGTGTATAGTTATCAGATTATAAATGGCTACGAATTTATATACTAGGTGTCGTTCCTCATGCCCTCCTACTTTTCCCAGCTTGGGTAGCGGGTGGACGGAAATGCGGTGAAGTGGCCCTTTATTCCTCCCCTCCGGTTCCTCCAAGTAAATAGCCTACGCAAATTATTTAAGCTCAAATTTTCCTTGAAAGAATGTGGGCGATTATAACGTTAAACTACCCGGCATTGCTTCCTTCCACAGAGGTCGTTAGCTGTTAATGATTGGTCGAAATTTTCTGGGTCATGCTCACAGCACCTGCTCGTAAAACGACACAAGAAATGACGCGTAAGTGATACACCGCGTAATTACCACGTACGCATGATTGCGTAAAATAATAATAATAATGAACTATTTTCAATACGGCGTATTGTTTGTCATTGGTTGTTCCGTATTCGTCAAAAATTTTCAATGTGCCATAAACTCGCCTCCTTGGTACGCGACGTCACAAGTCTGCGAAAACTCGCGGCGTTAAAATGAAGTGTGCACAATAAGCAGCGCATTACTGTGCTGAACAATAACTCTTCTTTTTTTTCGGAATAGCCAGACAGTGTTTCCTCTGAACGTAATTTAAGAAGGATGCCCGCCAATCACACTGGCAGCGGGCGAGATGGGTTAATATGTGTATAATGGATACTCATGATGGTTAGCGCAAACGGAGCACGGACGAAAAGAAGAAAAAACGACCGTGTCCCGTTTCCGCTAACCATCATGAGCATTTTCCAACTCGCCCAATTCGCTACCCTCATACGTATAATAGATACTTTCAGTTGTGGTATAACGATGTTGAGCTGTTTTTGCGCGTGTACAACTCTCTGTGAACTCATCGTTGCTGACAAAGAGGTAGAGAGAGAAATAAACATTATTAGGAACAGACACAATCCTTTGCAGGTAGGCAGCCTTCTTAGTCCAGAAAACCGTGGACGCTGATCATCTCTCTGGTGAAGTATATATGAAGTACCGGGGCAAACTTGAATGCTGGGCTTCCCAATGTGCTCGAGTCCGCTGCCTTGTTACATGCCACCACGATCGCTGCAGGCTACCATATGATAAGCCAAGTGAAGCAGACTAATCGGAGACTAAAGTGGGAATCTATTTTAGCTGTCCTGGCTAGCACAACTAAAATACTGGACACTTCTGCACACTCATCAACTCACAGCAGATTGAATATGGAGCAGTGGCGATGCTATTCGTTTTGAAAGAAAGAAACTGAATTTCCTGAAAAAGGAGAGCGTTGATTGGGCTATGAAACGTTTACTGGTTCCCGCCCATATTAGCGTCGCGGATTACCTAAATTTCAGGCCAGGCAGAACAAAATAAAATCATGACAGATTGCTGTAATGTTATGGAGCCCCTGCTGAGCGACAGCCTCCTCTGCAATGCTCGAGTGGCTCGAGCGCAAGACGCACAGGCGTGGAATAGGCAGCCCGCACCGCAGGTGGCCTACAGTGCGTGGTCAAGACACACGGAGGACAGTCGTCACAGCAGAATCGTATGGCAAATTTTATTACAAAATTACGTTATTGCTGCGGTCAAGTAAAACTTTGCCTGACTCGTTAGTTTCCCAGTCTGCAGTCGGCAATTACCACTGTCCAAAGTGGGGGGTCTTCTGCCATTTCAGGGGCAACAGCTCCGCTGCCCGACGGCTTTCACTTTATTTGGTACTACATAGCAAACTTCGTATTAAAGAGCTGCGCTCATATTTAGCTGCTTAGTCTTGTCTTGATATGCTCGGCAACATCTGAAAAGCGGAGATTCATCACATGATCCACTGTTTGAATCGTCCGCCTTACGTAATTAAGTTTCATCACGTGACCCCATTCCCCTCTCCTCAATCTCACGTGACCACGACAACGATGCCGACAGCAGAGGGTCCGCATGAACAGCGTCACTGTAAAAAAAAAATCTGCGCATAGATAACTGGCATAAAACGATGTGCTGCAGCATACGCCACCTTCGATCCCCACCACAACTGCACAAGAATAAAATCCTGTTTAAACCATAGGCTGGCAGCTGTAAGCAGTTGTGTTACTTAACTGCCATTTGCAAAATGAAAAAAGAAAGGAAGAAATTGTTTCATGTTTACCAAATTGCTGTAAAAGTACAGTGAGCCGAATTTTTCTTTGTGCTAATAACTTGTACAAGGGCGTCCGCAGAAATTTTTGCAGGGGGGTGCATCAGCAGGGGGGGGGGGGGGAAGGGGCTCGCGTGCAACACAGGTAGCTTTTCTTTCACTGCCGTGACATCACTGGCAAGATTAGTCAATAGTAGTGTGCATAGGTGGGCAAACTCACTCATGAGTCGACTCACTCAGGCTCAGTCAGGCTCAGACCGAGCAGTGTGTGTCAGGCTGAGTAAGATTTTCGTGAGTCTGAATTCGAATGAGTCCGGTTGAGAAAACTTTCAGTGAGTCTGAGTCCGAGGGAGTCCGAATGACGAAAAGTTTGGCGAGTCTGAGCGCGAGTGAGCACTTAGGGCAAAATACATTTCATGAGTGAGTCTGAGTGAGCTCCACATTTTTTTGCCGACCTATGGTCCGATGTACTCCACTTCAGCATTACTATCAGCCTTATGATGACAAGTTTATACTCACGTCTACTCACACATATACAGTAAAACCTCGGTGATACGAATCTCACGGGACCACCAAAAATATTCGTATCATCCGAAATTCGTATCACCAGAAAGCATGAAAAATTAGCATGCGACAAAGAAAGCTGGCGTCCACTTTCATTTATTGTTGTTCAGGGCCGCAGCAACGTCAGGAAGAACCCTGAATGATTGCCAGTTAAGTTTTTAGAAGTCGGCAATCATACAAGCACTCGTAAATATACGGCCCGTACGCGCGTACTTAATCAGTGAACCAGGTGCGTAGGGATGGTAAAATCGATGAACGATTAATCGATTAATCGATTAAAGGTCCACAATTAATCGATTAATCATAATCGATTTGTGCCTTTCGATTAATCGAATTAATCGATTAAAACTATTTGATTAATCGATTACGGCATCCCCCACTCCCGCCCCCAACCTCGCCCCTTGGCCGGAGCGCATGACTGCGAGGCGCGCTATCCTGAGACGCAGACCCTGAACGCTATCCTTAGACGCAGGAAGTTGCAAAGCCTAATACTACTACTTTTTCTGGTTCTATTTACGATGCCGTCGATCGCGCACTTCTATGCAATTGCGTTGCACTGGAGTACGATCCGATGAACTAAATGCCTTCTCAGTTCAAGGCATACTATAGTAACCCTGTAGTCGATCGCCGCACCAATCCGAATTCACTTGAGACTTGGCACAGCATGCGAACTGGCCTAGATCATGTGTTTGACGTTGCAATGGAGTATTTGCCAATTCCTGCAACGTCAGTAGCATCCGAGCGCCTTTTTTCGCATGCTGGATGTGTGGCGACCCAAAGGAGGTGTCGGTTGTCGCCCGAGCATCTCGGGCAACTGACATTTCTTCGCTCAGTAGAAAAAAGCATGTGGTTCGGAGCAGCAACCCCATGAAACAAAACAAAAAAGGGGACTGTTGAGAAAGTAAGCAGCACGTGGATTCGCCAACTTTCAAAAGAGAAGTTTATTCTTTTCTGTATATTTCATACGTGCCAGCGCATCGTCTTCTAGCTTGTTTTGTTCGTGTTTGTTTTTTACCGCGCTGTTTCATCGTGTTGCCGCATAAACGCATGTCTGCTTACATTTGATAAACGAGTAGTTTTCGTCACCTGTAGTGTCAATCAAAACTTTCTTTGTATTTTATTCAACCCTTAGATTTTACTCGTTTCTTGTGTAAGTGCGGCATTGTAATATACGCTTCTTATTTCCTCACTGGTTCTTAGTGCCGTTCTGTTTTACTCTTTAGCAAATAAAATATTGTTTACCAGTGAAAGAGAGAGAGAAAATATATTACGAGGCAGAGAGGGTGGCCTGAGCTAGTACGCCCCTGTCTGCTACTCTGCACCGGGGAAAACGCAACGGGGGAAAAAGAGCGATGAAGTACGATGATGGGGAGATGATTAGGTAATCTGTATATACATAACAAGACACGTTTGCTAGCATAAAGAGGAGAAGGACGCAAGTAACCATATTTTATTATGCTGTATACCAACTAGCCCAACTGTGCGTCTTATAGGGTATATATACCATTTTCATAATTGTTGAGCTAACTTTCCTACGATGCAGTTAGCCCAATTAATGGCAGCTAGTCACTTCTTCAAACAGAGTGCTCAAGCGCGGTATGCTTGCGTTGGGACACGGAAATGTAGATTCGGCTCTCTTGACATGAACACGCATAATAGACAGCACGTACAACTACGACCTCGTCTCCACTTGAAGCACGAAAGTTGCTGCCATTAGTTGAGAGAAAATGTAGCGCAAGAATGCGCACTCGCGAATTGTGAAATGGGTCTTATAGACTCTTTATGTAATCCGCAACTTTACGCGTCGGTTTACCGAACGTCTAGCATCCAGTGCATTACTATTGAAGAAGTGACCTTGAAGCACTTAGTAATACTGCATGGTCGCGTATTTAGGGAGAAATACAGCTTTCAGCTAGAGGCCCCCGTCTTCTGCTGTAACAAGAAAGGACAGTCGGGCAATTTATGTTGTAATGTCTGGTACACTAGATAGCGCTCACAGTTCAGGATGTACGCACGATTGAAAAGGTGTGAGTGGCGCCGTGTTACGGCAAAGATCAGGTGAAACTTGCGTGCGGAGTATACTGGCGCAGCTGCTGTTTTTTCTAGCCGGGAGGCAGAAACTCATGTCACTCTATTTCCCGCAATATTAATTAGAACTAACAGACAATAATGCCAAGGGAAGTATACAGGATGTTATTTGTAATAATTGGGATATCAATGTGAAGAAAGCAAAGTGGGCGAAAAGATAACTTGCCGCCGGCAGGGACCGAACTTGCGACCTTCGAATTCCGATGCTCTACCACTGAGCTACGGCGACGGTCATCCCCCCGTCCTCTTCATAGGGTATACATGTGCATTTAAACGTAGGAGTGTTAGTCAGCGCCGATCGCAGCCACGGCGGCGAGTGTGGAACACTTTTTTTGCCTTTTGGCGTCACGTAGCAAGTGACCTTTTTTTATGAGCTGGCAGCTGACCAATAATCCCTCGCATACTACCTGAAGGCACCAAGTCTGCCAGAACGAGACCCTCGCTATGAATGAAGGAAAGAATGTTACTTTTAGGGGCTCGTTTTTCTTTGTCATACACCCTTAACATCCCCTATACTTTCATTTGCATTATTGTCTGTTAATTCTAATTAATACTGTGTCTAACGAAGAAAAACGAGCCTCTAAAAGTAATCTTCTATCCTTCATTCATAGCGAGGGTCTCGTTCTGGCAGACTTGATGCCTTCAGGTAGTATGCGAGGGATTATTGGTCAGCTGCCAGCTCGTAAAAAGATCACTTGTTGCGTGACGCCAAAAGGCAGAAAAGGAGTGTTCCACACTCGCCGCCATGGCTGCGATCGGCGCTAACACTCCTAGATTTAAAAATGCACAAGTATACCTTATGAAGTGGACGGGGGGATGACCGCTGCCGTAGCTCAGTGGTGGAGCATCGGACGCGTTATTCGAAGGTCGCAGGTTCGTTCCCTTCCGGCGACAAGTTATATTTCCATTCACTTTACTTTCTTCAGATTTATATCCCAATTATTGCAAATAACACCCCCTATACTTTTTCTTGGCAATATTGTCTGTTAGTTCTAATTATTATTGTGTCTAACAAAAAAAAAAAAACGAGCCCCTAAATGTCATCTTCTTTCCTTCTCTTTCCTGCAGTTGCCTGTACGAATGGTCTGTTTGAGGCCAGTATATTTCTGTGTAATCTCAGCATAGGTGACCTCAAGAAAAAGATCGCGTTAGTCCGCAATTATAGTATTATGTAGGGCTTCCACAATATCTAACCGACAAACCGAGAAAAGATGCCTTGCTTACTAGAGCGAGCGTCTTATTTAATTTCTCCTCGTCTCTCTTTTACCTTTCTCGGGATTTCCTCACCCTCCGCCACACTGCATGTTTCAACTGCGACTTTCCAACCAGTGTGGTCATCGAACGCGCATCCGGTTTCGATGAGCTCGAGTAGGCAGGCTTCGAGAAAATACGACCTGCTGCCGAAGAGTCCAGGGATGATAGCCGCAGATTCTTGAATCCGCGACATTAACCAACGACGACGGGCCCCTTGTGTCCAGTGTGCGAAAGTGTGAATTTTCGCACACTGAACACAAGGGGCCAGTCGTCGACACTTTCGAAAGTGGGAATTTTGGATCGTCAACGCGTCTAATAAAAAGATTTGGGCCCATATCAAACACGAACGATGCCTCTCAAACAAAGATATCGGTTTTAAAGCACCAATTAAAAATGTCGATTAATCGATTAATCGATTAAAAGATTCCGCCGAAAGCAATTAATCGATTAAAGGCTAAATCGATTAACCATTAACGATTAATCGATTAAAAATTTTAATCGACCATCCCTACAGGTGCGTTGTGACCCGCGACAGCAGTAGCCCCTTCCAAATTTTAGTATGCTTTTTTGCATGACACCGGAGTACTGCAGCGAAAGTATCGAAAGAAGCGCTTTGACGCGATGGATCAAGGCCACAAACTTACAGAACCATGGTCCTGTGTTATGATTTTGTTATCGCGGAGGTGTTCGGGATGTTTTTTGAGATACTTACGGCAGTGCCCCCTCAAGTGCGACCTCAACGGTCGCGCATGTTGACGTTGTGAGGCCTGACTCAACACCACCTTTGCCTGACTCCTTCGCCAAGACCGTTCTCGCCTTCTTTCGGTCCTCGTCTACCTTTCGTAGCCTCTCTAGTAGGATGTCTGATGCACGAGGCAGGCACGTGTAAACACAGTACAACAGCAGCCCGCGTCGACCTCTGTAATGTCCTCTGTAATCTAAACGATAAGGCACACGGAGGCAGATAAGAGCCTCAAAAATTTGCGCACACAATTTCGGAGGCCGTGACGCATCTCTGAAGGTTTATTCTGACCGTAAGAAAAGTGTTTTTTCTTACACCGCGATTCTGACGATTTTGCGGTGCGGCACGCATGCCCACGCTTGCGAATTCTTTCTCGCGCTCACACGTGCTTGGTGCGTCTTCCGCGACAGCGCGGGCAGCACCTCTTCGTACCTTGGCGGTAGCGTACGTTCGTATCAAACGTCACTGGGTTAAATTCGGTTCGCAACAACCGTACTCTATTGCACTGCAGGCCAATGGGCCTTGGCCGGGACCAACGAAAAATTCGTATCACCCCGAAATTCGTATAAGCTGTGATCGTATCACCGAGGTTTCACTGTACTTCAAAGCACTAGCGTACATACGCCATCTCAATATTTATTGTTCAGAGGCGTGAGTTACGGAGGGGGGCGACGGGGCGGGGGTTTGACCTCCCTCTAGCAAAATCTTTTATGGGAGGTTCTTGATAAAATATCCCGTGTGAGTCATTTCTTTCGATCAAAGTGTCCTTACTTTAAAGGTATGAGATCAACACCAGTTATATGAGATATTGATGTTAAAGAGCATTGACACTATGGTCGAAATAGTTCATTACATGCTAATGGACTCATGAGTCGACTCACTCAGACTCAGATCAAGCCGCGAGTCTGAGTCAGAGTGAGTCCGTGCCAGCAATATTGTGGTGAGTTTGAGTCCAAGTGAGTCCGGTTGAGAAACATTTCAGTGAGTCTGAGTCCGAATGAGTCTGAATGAGAAATATTTTGGCGAGTCTGAGTCCGAGTGAGTCCTAAAGGCAAAATATATTTAATGAGTGAGTCTGAGTGAGTTCCACTTTTTTTGCCGAACTATGGTAGTGTGTAACGTGCAAAGTTGGCTGGCAATCCTGAAGCTACTGCATAGAAAATTATCCGAAATTCCAAGGGGGGGCAGCCGCCCCCCCTTGCACCCCCCTCCGGACGCCCATGAACTTGTAGTGAAATGACAGTGAGGAACTCGCTCGAGTTTGGTAGGAAATAAGGAGGTCCAGCTACTTCCCACGAAACCTCTATAAAACGTTTTATAGATGTTTTCCGCCACGGTGGTCTAGTGGTTATGGCGCTCGACTGCTGACCCGAAGGTCGCGGGATCGAATCCCGGCCGTGGCGGCTGCATTTTCGATGGCGGCGAAAATGTTTGAGGCCCGTGTACTTAGATTTAGGTGCACGTTAAAGAACCCCAGGTGGTCGAAATTTCCGGAGCCCTCCACTGCGGCGTCTCTCGTAATCATATTGCGGTTTTGGGACGTTAAACCCCAGATATTATTTTATAGAGGTTTTAAACTTTTTAAAGACGTTTTATACAGGTTTTGTGTTTCATGGGTTGCCCCGCTTCAGGAATCTCCTCGTGTATGAATTTGCATCAGCAGAGTTACGAGCAAAAAGTTTCCCTCAGCACTTACTCTCTTTATATCTCTTAAAGCAGTTAAGGCTGTAAATTAGTTTTTAACTCCTTGCGAGACACTTGCATGGATTCTTACAAACTGCTTGCACGCAGTGGCGAGCCAGGGGGGGGGGGCACATCAGGCCCACCCCCCTCCCCCCCGCGAATTTTTTTTTCCCCCATTGCATATAGAGCTCAAAGTCACACTGGACCACAAAATGTGCCTGCATGAGTCCCTCACTTCAGATCAAGGTGGTGCCCCCCCCCCCCCCCCCCCCAAAAAAAAAAATGTTCTGCCTACGCCCCTGCTTCACATATACTTGCATGTTTTGAATGCATCTATCACAAGACAAACTATGGCTGGACTTAAAAAAATGTTTTTCAGTGTTTCCGATTTTTGCCAGCATGGTAGCTAGACAATTTTCCAGGCGTTCAAGGGCTGGCACTGATTAGTAATGGCCACGTAAGAGATTGGACCAACTGCCCAATTCAATAAAGGAGACTTGTTCAATTACAACTTCTGTCCACCCACGATGCTATTGGGCTGAAAGTGGTGAGGAATCAAAGCAGTCACAGGAGAGCGTGATAGCTACTGTAATGTTCTAGGTTCCTGCAGTGTGTAGTAATATTTTGACCAATTGATCACGAGGGTATTGCGTATTACCTATAAGAACTTATAGGTGATACGCACAAAGTAAAAGGAAACTATCTTATTCAGCAAACAAAAAACGTATAAGGTAACAAAAAACTTGCAGCTAATGGAGTCGCTGTGTGAAATAACCTTACACAAGAACTAAAACAGAATAAGAATTTATCTTTCGCACTGAAAAAATATTATTTTTAAGACACATATAGACACCCAACGTATCAATGCTAGAAACAGCCTTATTAAATTCATTACCAATATGTATAATCATGATGCATGCAATTATATTTACTTAAGTATATGCTCCCTTACATTTATTTATATGTATTTGTATGTATGCATATCAATTTATTTTCTTTACTTTTTCTCCTTATGTATTATTGTTATGCTCTTCAGATACATAATATTTCATAATTAGTTTTCATATAGTATCCTAATGTCAGTAAATTATTTTCATATCTTCATTTATTGCTTTGCTGTTTGATGTGCTCTTCTTATACGTTATCTTACATTTTTGTTCTTTTTCTCGCTTTTATTCTGCCCATACGTATGATCAGTCGCTAAGCTCTGTAAATACATAATGTTATAATTAATTTTCAAAGTGTTGTAATGTTAGTAAAAATGTTTCTACACTTCTTTTTTTGATAAGTGACATGCCCTTTTTAACAATTATTTTTGAATGAATCCCAACTAGCCTAAGGCTAGGGATTCAGGTGAGTTTCTCACAATACTGTATTTTTGTAAATTGTTTTATGTCAATAAATTCAATTCAGTTCAATATGTATCATGTTTAAAGGGGCCCTGCAACACCTTTCTTAGTTATATTGGAATAGTCTCATTATTGACGTATGACTCTTCACGAGTCATATGCCGCAAAAATTTTTCGAATCCGTCAAGTCTAAGTGGTGTTACCAAATTATAGAGATCACGTTCCGCAGCTTTCTCCCTCAACTCAACGCCGCGAGCGCGCGGAAAGCTAGGCAGCGAGTCGAGGGAGGGAGCGCAGAGAGGCGAGGCTCCACCCAAGAGCGCCGGCGGAATTTTTTTCTCCATTTTTTTCTCTCTGACGTCTGGGCGCAACCACGTGGTCTGTGCCGCCACTTCCGGTCGGCTTGCGTCGTTCTCGTCGAGCGGAGCCGATCGCACTGTGTATCGCGCGTGCTTGAAAACTGCGCGTCGGTTTGGTAATGTTGGGTGTGCACCTCGAACGCCGTAGTGTTTTCATCGCTCTGCCAACCATGGAAGCAAACCTGCGCGCTCGTTTGGAACGAATGACAGCTGAGATCGGTTTCGTCCCCTACTCCGATCAGTGCCAGGAGGCACTGCTCCGATACACCGCCTCGTAAGACGGCACTGGCAGACGACCCCGAAGCGCCGCCATTACCGGACGCCAGCATTGTTATCGGAGACATGCTGCGCCCCTGACTCGGTCGGTCGTGAGAACGTGCCGACGATGCAGTTCCCAGCTGACGAGGCAACACTCGAACGGCTGCCACTCTCAACGGCAACCGGCGATGGTCAAAAGCACAGAAATATTCACGTTTTCGGCACTGCGCACGGCGAAGAAAACGGAACCACGCAACTACGAGCAGACAAGCTGTCGGTGAGACCGGAAGTGCTAATATTAATGTTTGTTCGGTGTTTTTAACGCGATAACATAATATAAACATACATATTATCTACTTATTGAACTCAAAATTAACAACGAAAGTAATAATGAGGGTGTTATCGTGATTATAACATCAGCCAATGGTGGAACTGCCGACAATCGCGTCATATTTTGCGGACTAATACATCATTTGTCGAGAGAAGAAGGAGCGATTTTCAGCTGACTTTGAGAATTTATTGTAAATTCCAGGCCGTGCGCATCGCTGTAATATTTGGCTCGCGTGTTCTCGGGAGCCTCGACTACCGATCGGCAGCGCTTTTTGAGCATGCTCGAAAAGTGTTGCAGGGCCCCTTTAAAGGTTATGCAGAACTCCTATTACTCATATCTTTCTCAGGGATTCATTGCATCTTATGCTTGGTAGCTATAGTAAACCTTCCAAGCAGCCTCTTAGCCTTTTAATCAGTTGTTCCTGCAATTTCATACGCACCTTACTGAAGATGTACACAATAAGAGCATTATTGGCATTCAAGCCAATGAGAATTTTTTCGAGTGATCCTAATTAACATTACTTTACAACATAGTGAAGTGGTGAAGCCATAGGCCAAAGTCATAATCTTAGAATTCATGATTGCTCAGCAGGGAAAGTTTGCAGGTTAGATCAGGTTAGGTACAAGAAGTCTCATTCCTGATCTGTATCATTCAGGAAAAAAAGAAGAAAAAAAAGTACAAAAATGGTGGACAAGCGTTTGTCTCTTGGGAATTACAGATTCTGAAATGTGGCAGGGAGTGATCAGGTGACAAGTGTTGCAAAGTTTGCAACAGAATGAAGACTTTTCCAAGTATCTCTATGACAGAAGCTTAACAAAATACGGAAAGGAGCACACACACATGCGAAAATGTACTGAAAATTAAGATTATCTAAAAAATTATGGTTTTTAATGCCATTGTACATGTGTACACAAGATGACACATCCAGTTTTGAAAAATCTGGCCATTTGTGATAAAATCAAACTGCAGTTTGTGAACTGCTTTAAAAACCTGTACGGAATATACTATTACAGTACAGTAATGAGTATATGCTGTCCTCACTGCATCTGATGCAGTCAGCACAGTGTCAATGAAACAACTATTTTACCAACATGACACCTAGAAAAAAACGAATATCTACCACATACCTTTGTGCTGGATCCATACACTTGGGTATCAGCTTGGGTGAAGTGATGAGTGTTCACAGGGAGAAAAAAAACTATGCATGCCACAAGAATGTTTGAGTAAGGAAATTTTATGACACAGTTGTTGCAGTCTGTTTGTTTTGTAGCTTTATCATATATACATATACATTAGAATTTATTACAATTGAAATGTACCAAATACAAATGGCTGAAGTGCTGAAAGAAACACTGCTCCAGTTTTTGTGTTGTCACCAAGACAGCACTTGCAAAAAATATCTCAACAGAGCATTTTATCACGTGGAACAAGAGACCCTTTTTACACTTGTGGAAAGAAAAGGAAGAAAACATCAGCTACTGCATTACACCAATGAGCTGCAAGGAAAATTAAACCAAAAGAATCTGCACAGTGCTTTAAACACCAATGATTTAAATCAGAAAAATGGTATTAGCACAAGAAACAGGCCTTTACACCTCTTTAGGTGAACCATCGCACAACTCTACTGTTGAAAAAAAAAAGTGTGCACAAAAAAATAAGGGCCATGTTCACCCAGCTTAAATTTAGGAAATGCTGCATTGAAATAGATGAAGCATGGAAATAAATGAGTCTCCTACAGCCTAAAGAGATTATAGTTATAAAATTTAGCATGTATAGAAGAGAGAAACGGGGAGCAGTTTACATGCATCAATCTCTTTACGTAAAAATTGGCTAATGAAGAGTGGAGCACATACTCCTGATTGCCGACGAAACATGGGAAATGACATTCATACAGTAACAGCTGCACTATGACAAACATACTCCATGGCATGAGAAGTTTTCCAACAGTAGTGACACTTCTAGTTGCAGACCATATTCGCAGATGACCAACTTTTTCACAAGGCTGAAGAGGGAAACATTTGTAAACCTATCTACGCGCAAAACATAAACATGTCTTCACTGTAATCCAGTACTTCAAAGGGAGAAACATTGTTTGGCAGACAGTGGCATTTGCTTCTCTGAAACAAAGTCCTTGGCCCACTGTATGATTGCTCTGCTATGTATATATTTATATATATATATATATATATTTATATATCAATGTGTGTACAAACAAGACCCATTCGAGCTTTCGAAACAATGTAACCACTATGTGTCAGCAAACAGCTGCTGGGTCATTTGTAATAACACACTTTCATTCTTATGCTGAGCCAGGCAAAAAGCTGCGTCAAAGTATACTTTAATATCTAAAATGGAAGAAAAATAAATTAGAGTATTTGCAAGGTCATTTAAATGAAAAGGCTTGCCACCTGGCAAGGTCATGGCAATGCACTTTGTTAAGCCAACCTTTCATCTGTCAGCAGTGTACTTCTCACATGGAAGATTCCCAAAAGGGGCACTTTGCTGCCCTTCGACCATCCCGAAGGAACCGCTTGTGCCGACATGCACCAATCTGGCAAAGCATGAACAAAGTGAGATATGTAGAGTGTGCAATGCTGCCCTGACCGGTAGACAGCAGCCAAGAACACGCCTGTGATGCACATACCCACCACTGATGGGCTTGCTCGGTTGAAATGGCACATCAATTCCACATTGACATCACCTCAGTGAGGCCCTTGTACAGTGAAGGGCACGGAAGCATTAAGTACAGACCAGCATTTTCCTGGTCAGAAACTGCGTGTTAAAGAATGAAAGTTACCACCTGAAACAATGTACATATACACTCAGCAGTGGATAACAGAGTATAGGTGAACATAACAAAAAGGACATTGGTGGAAAAAATAAAAAAAATAGAAGTAAGTAGTGTCTAATGCACATAACAAAGGCCAAAATATTATGGGCTGATTTTTTTACAGTATTACTTCTTATGGCACATTCCAATCCACCAAAGTTAGAAATTAATCTGGGACACACCTTATTAAAATCACCTGTAGTCTGTTGCAGCTTCTAGTAAAACAGATGTGAAGATACCTTGAGCGCCTACCTCTGCTTGTGCCATAACAGGAGAGGATTCACACCAGCACATAATAAATTAAGTGTATGTAATAGCGCACATAAGTGTCTGACTGTGAAATAAGAAGCATGTCTTTACTTGTCCCAAAAGTGTACAAAAATTATGCAAGAGTGCATGCTCTACAAGAAAAAAAAAATAAGGCTGGCATTTAATTTCAGTTGCAAAAATTGTCTTAGGCAGTTGAACTTAGGCAGAGAGAATGCGATTCCAATATGTAAAATGCATGGAATGTATCTGAATAAAATAAAGTATTGCATGAATATGAATTCACGTTCACAATGATGCGAAGCACCCCTCAAACCCACACCTCTCTTTCAATAAAGTTAAATGAGAAGAAAGGCAGACTGTTGAACATGAGTATCCATACTTCTGTTCTTGGCATCCTGCCCTAGTTTGAGGCTCCAGGACATGGAAAAGGGGGGTGCTTAAACTTGTGTTAATACAGTTAGTCTGGTTACTATGATTAAAAAGAGAAGCCAGTGATGATTATTTTGGTTAATTAATGTCATTTTAATTAATTTTCAATTAAATGTTTGGTTGTAATAATTGTTTAATTATTTACTATGTCATTGATTATTTGTAGTAATTAATATGACTAATAATCATTATTAATATGTCTCGCACAGATGTGGGGCTCAGCTACACTTGATGCTTATGTTAACCAAAAGAAATGCTTTCCTGTAAGCTGTTATCAATATGCCAGCCAAAAAGAAAATGATATAGAAGCACAAGCAGCAGGTGACCGTAGAATGTGCAATGAGTCAGGTACAAGGACTTGCTACCTTCTTTACCCAGGGGTGGATCCTTTCTTCCTACAGAATTTCAAAGCCCAAATGATGTTATCTCTGCTACATAGTAAGTACAAGAAATATACCAGCCACCAGTATTCATTAAATGATTTCTGTGAGCAGTGTGGCCTGGTACCAAGAAATAAAACGTCACTTGCGTGAAAATTTCTAACCTAACCAAGCCAAGAGAAAGCAGAGAGCCATGCGCAACTCAGGAGACAATTAAGATGCAATCAGAGATATGACAGCCAAGAAAAGCAATGATATAATGGCAAAGTGCAACAGTTCACTGATTACTTTCGCTGTGGAAGAATTTCGCCCCACCAAGCAAGGCTGGTCACAGACCTGCCTGTTTGGCATGTTTATTCACAGTTCCAAAATTCAACTGCCAATACCCTGGCAACATTAAAACCGAAAAACGGCGCACACTGTTCCACACGCTTCGGATGTTCAGCAGCAAGTACCAGCCAACCTCAGCTTATCCCCATGCACACAGCAACCTGCTGCAAAGACCCACAATGGTAACTTGGCACTTGAGGAGGTACGAGTTATGGGTCACTCGCGCTGTTGCTGTCTTGATGGAGCGCTGGCTTGAGACTAGGCACCGATGAGCAGGGCCACTAGGGCTGTACTTTCTGACTGCCTACAGCATCCGCTCTCGTGTGCACTCGCCGTTGAACAAAGAATTCAGCTGCTCATTTTTTTTTTACACATTTGCAGCATCACAGAATAGTGTCCAATACGGACATGGACTTTGAAATGTTCTCATCCTGCAAAGAGAATTACAAAAACCATTTTAAGTATTATGAAGCTAAAAATATTATGTTTTGTTCTTATGCAAGCATAAAGCAAGTATAATGAGCATTTGCAAGAGACAGTTGGCTGTTTTTTCAGTTAGGAGTCAAATGTGGGTCATCAAATGAAACCAGCAATGCGGTGGCAAGTTGGTGCTGGCTGCTGTGCAATGAGAGAAAAAAAGAGTGTTTTCTAGAGTTAGTTGCCTGCATTGTTGGTTGATACTTTTAAGTTTAACAAGTTTTAAGCCTACAGGTTTCTGCTCCGTAGGTAAGTACCGGTAAGATGCAGCTGTTCTATATGTACCTTCCTCTTGAAGGATAGTGGTAAACTACCATTTATGATTTGAGAATGCCTGCCGAATGTGCTCCATCCCATTCTTATTCTTCTAGTTACTTCAGTTTCATGGTTTGGCTCCGCGGTCACTACCTGTCCTAAGTAGACATATTCCTTTACCACTTCCAGTGCCTCGCTACCTATCGCAAAGTGCTGCTCTCTTCTGAGACTGTTGCACATCACTTTAGTTTTCTGCATATTAATTTTCAGACCTTCCGTTCTGCTTTCCTTGTCCAATTTAGTATCCATGAGTTGCAATTCGTCCCCTGGGTTACTCATCAATGCAATGTCATCTGTGAATCGCAGGTTACTAAGGTATTCTCCATGAACTCCTATCTCTAACTCTTCCAAACCTAGGGCCTTGAAAATCTCCTGTAAGCACACGGTGAATAGCACTGGGGAGATCATGTCTTCTTGCCTTACACCCTTCATTACAGGAATTTCGTCCCTTTCTTTACGGAGGACTATAGTGGCTGTAGAGCCGCTGCAGATTTCTTCCAGTATTTATTTATATGGTTCGTCGAAGCCCTCATTCCGCAGTGCCTGCATGACCGCTGATATCTCGACTGAATCAAATGCCTTCTCGTAATCTATGAAGGCCATATATACAGGTTGGTTATACTCCGCACATTTCTCTGTCTGATAGTGTGAATAATGTTTCTCTATCACCTGGTGATAGTGTGATTACCCTGTACGAAATCCTGCTTGGTCCTTCGGTTGATTGAGTTCTAAGGTGGTCTTAATTCTATTAGCTATTATCCTTGTAAATAGCTCGTAGACAACGGACAGTGAGCTGATCGGCCTCTAGACCCTATGCAAAATCGCTGCCATCTGTCAGAGGTTCGACGAAGATGCTGATTCGGTTCCATGTTGGAGGCTCGTGTCCGAATCGTATTGCTGTCGCTGCTATAAATTCTTGCTTGTATCCGCTTTTAAAGCAAGCAATAGGGGCATAAAAACGTCAGATGAGTGTGTAAGGGCCTGTACACATTACCGGTATTTCCTAGTTATTACGTTTACAGTTATTACATGTAAAGAACTGCCTCAAGAGAAGAAAGTACAAGTTTGTCACCGAGTCACATGTCGGCCTGCCGTCGGTGAGAATGAAGCTTTTGGCTAGGTTTTAAATATTGTCTGTCTGTTTTTAGTGTAGTGAATAAAGCCTGATGTATAGTGCATCTAATTTAAATAAAACACTGTCCTCTTTATTTTTGAAACAAAAAATATTTCGCTACTGTTGTCACTGACGTATGCTATGTATGGAATTACTGCATGGTTAAAATTTAAGACATTTCCGCATCTTGCGCTTGCGAAAAGTCAACATGAAAAGTGTTAGTTAATTGCTCCAAGAAGTAGGTGCTGATTAGCTACTATTTTATTGAATATCCTTCTGACATGTGCTCATAAATAACATGCGAAGAATCATGAACGACACGCCAAGAATATTTGCGTTCACATCGTCACTTTCGGGACATACTTGCGCCTTACAATTTCAGCCCGTTGCAGCAAAGCAGTTTTGCGTCGCCGACTGAACGCTTGCGAAACCACCTCAGCGCGTAACCAACGGTGGCGCACCCACTGTCGAATGTAACACATTTGCCGGAACAACATTTTTTTTTCAGTTTCATACGAAAAGTGCCACACACTGGAAGCATACAGGATTTTTCCGAAGGGGGATCAGCTTTCGGGAGAACCTAATATGTGCTCTTCTTGGGCTACAAATTAAAAAAAAAAGTAGCGGTTGGGGCGGTCAGGAAGGACATCAGGGCTGCCCTTCTGAATTTGGCAGTGATACCACATGAAATGCTTGAAAAATACGCATAGTGAAGCAATACGCGCGCAAGGCATCCCACCAAACGCTATCTCCGTGATCGAAAACAAAATACACACAACACGCTCCAGCACCATAGGTCCGTTTGCTGAGAATAGATGACGCGCACGAGCTACCTGTCTAACATTTAAGTGTTATCGCAATGTAATAAACAAAGTTAATGTTGTGAACAGCAGCACAGGCATGCGCGAATAACTGCGATGCAGCTTTGAAGCTCGTACACGAAGCCGGTCTGTGTGTGCCTGCAAGCACACGGCGCGAAAATTGTCTCATTCTGGCATGACATGAAATAGTGTTCTCTGACAAGTGCCGATGCGCTCCCATATCGCATATATTACGAACGGCGAACGTAAACTCGGCATTAGTCGTAAGCAGTAGCCGCAGCAACGAAACGATCTGCTGCTTCTCGTCGGCTACGAGGAAACCTAATGACATGATGGTTCGTTTCCCTCAAACCTTTCTTCAGCATCCCGATTTCCTCAATCTGAGCAACACGGCACACGTAAATATGTCGGCAATGCCGTTCCTATCAGCTGCCACACATTGATACATACTCTCCGTGTGTGCACATGAGGAGCGTGCTTAGCCTTCAACATGGCGGAAATGCACACGGCAGCTGCTAGATGGCAGCAGATTTTCCATAAGGTCTATAATTTTTTAACACCTTGATATTCCCTTTCTTATGAATTAAGATGCTGTTAACATTCTTCAGAGATTCTGGTACCCTCACTGTGAAGAGAGACTTCATATACAGGGTGATCAGTTTTCATAACACAATCTAATCTGTCCACTGTCTTTCAACAGATCTGATCTCACCTGATCCTCATCAGCGGTTTTGCCTCTTTGCATTCCCTCCAATGCTTTCTTTACTTCCCCTGTCGTTACTGGTAGGATGTCCGATTCCTCTTGGCTACTACTACTTCTTACATTATCGTCCTGGTTGTCCTGGCTACTGCACAGATCTCTGTAAAACTTCTCAGCTACTTTAACTATCTTATCCATACTGGTAGTGACATTGCCTTCCTTGTCCCTTAGTGCATACACCTGATTTTTGCTTCTGCATAGTTTTCTCTTCACCGCTTTGAGGCTTCGTTCGTTCTTTAGAGCATGTTCAATTTTCTCCTCCATATGTCGGCTAGCTTACGCCTATTGATTAACTTCGAAAGCTATGCCAGTTCTATTTTGTCTGTTGTGTTTGAGGCTTTCATCCCTTGACATTTCTTAATGAGGTTTTTCGTCTACTGGGAGAGCTTGCCAGTGTCCTGTCTGATGACTGTACCTCCGACTTCTATTGCACACTCTGTAATGATACTCGTCAGGTTATCATTCATTGCGTCAACGCTAAGGTCGGTTTTCTCGGTCAAAGCCGTTCTGGAGCGAGATCCTGAATCCCTGTACTTTCCCTCTCAGTGCTAACCCATTAATTGGCTTCTTGCAAACCAGTTTCTGCCGTTCCTTCCTCAAGTTCAGGTGAATTAGAGACCTTACCATCCTATGGTCACTGCATTGTATCTTGCTAACCACTTCCACATCCTGCACAATGCCAGGATGTGTGCACAGTATGAAGTCTACTTCATTCTTAGTTTCGCCAATAGGGCTCCTCCACATCCACTTGCGGTTCGCCCGTTTTCGGTAGAAGGTATACAAGATCCGTAAAAAAAAAAAAAAATCCACGTGACGATGGAATTGCATAAAGAGGCCTGGGGTGCGGCCTTACCAATGCTCACAGCCGGTACTGCACTCCCTTACCAGAGAAGCATTGGCCACCCTGGTGCAGTACTTGGCCACTACCTCCCACATAAATACACCAATGTATACATAATCATTATATATATCAACACACTGAACTGCGAGCGGCGTTCGCAGCTCAGTGTGCTTTGTGCGCTTGCGCATCATCGGCAGATCTCGTTACCTTTCGAGAATATTAGACGCTACCATATCCCGTGCTCAGCGCTCCTGCGATACTGTTAAAGAATTGCAAGGGTGTACACCCCGTTTCACATGGCATGATTACATTTGGTGCACAATCACATGAAAATTAACGATAAAAAGAAGTGTAGTACATCATAGATGCACCTAGGGTGGAGTGCAGTGCTCGTTGAATTAAAGACTACAACATCGTACATCATTCTGAAGGACTACAAATGTGTTGAGATTGGTAAAATATAGGGATGGGCGAATAGTGAATTTGAGGTTCAAAGCAAATCCGAAGTGAATAGTGATTTGGTCGAATAATTTCGAATCGAATAGTTCGAATAGTATTTACCGCATATTATTAAGAAAAATGAGCATTTTTGTCATGACCCTTGTACAATATTTTTTAGGATTGGAACTAGGTATGAGTGAATGTCACTTTTTTGGTTTGAAATGAAGTGGAAGCAGCCTTGAATAGTATCAAGATTTGAATAGCAGTAGGGTGAAAGTTATAAGTGGTGCAATGCGATACAATTTAAAAATAACTATACTTAGCGCATATAAGCCCATATAACGCGCTTTTAAACTTAAAAAAATATGTACATTTACCCTTGAAGTGTGGCTTCGTGGCAGTGCAAATTTCCCCTAGATGGGTTGTTTCACGGCACTGCAACTAGACGCTGCAGTGAAACCACCTTTACAGGGGGTTATGTGCGGTCAATTGTATACATATATTCGTTCATTTCGATTACTTTGAAATTTCGAATAATCTAAATTCGTATTGAAGCGAATTCGAATACTGTAATATTCGTTCGATATTCGAAACACCCGAATATTCGCCCAATACCTAGTAAAAGACAGTAATAAATTGCTTTGTCCAAATCGATGCAGTGAATTGAGAGGCCGCATAAAAGTAAGACATGCTTACTCAGTAATGGGTAACTATTTTGCATAAGCGACCTCCTTTGTGTGTTTATTCAGGAAATAAATTCTGGTATTTTGCGTGCTAAAACCATGATACAATTATGAGGCACGTTGTAGTGGGGGGCTCCGGGTTAGTTTTCATCCATCTGGCGTTCTTTAATGTGCACTCATATCTAAGCACAGCGATACTTTTGCATTTCTAAATTTTGCTTCAATCAAAATGCAGCCACTGTGGGTGGGAACCGAACCCATGTCCTTGAGCTTAGCAGTGCTACAACTTAGCCATTAAGCTACCAAGGCGGGTGTGTTTAGAAACCTAGTTGTCTGCGCAAAAACAGCAATAGATCAGGATCACTTAGATGAGCCTCTATTCGAAGCAGTCTCTCTATGCAGGCTGCAACAACTGTTCAAGTTAAAACTTTAAACCGCTTTGTTCTGAACCGATATCTTTTTTGAGTTCAGGTTTCGTTTGGTTTCAAGCACACTCCTAGAATACTGGCTACGGTTCGGTATTTAGGTTTAGTTCCAGCTAGCATTCTGGTTCAGGTTCATTTCAACCTCATGATTAAAACCTCTGCAGCTATCTTCTTGGCAAAAAATTATTAATAAATTGCTCTATAGATTATACAACTTTGCCATTAAAAATTTTATATTTAAAGCAATACATTAGAAGGTGGTTAAATAATTTGTTATTTAATGATCTAAGCTCATAGTAACAAATACTTTGATCTGCTAAAAAATAGTGAACAAACACTATGTAGGTTGCAACCAAGTGATATACACTTGAATTTTTCAATACTTGAAACAAGTTACCTGGAACACCCTGTACAATATGTAACTGAACAGTTCAATTAAAGGGACACTAAAGGCAAATATTAAGTCGACGTTGATTGTTGAAATAGCGGTCCAGAAACCTCGTAGTGCTACTTTTGTGCCAAGGAAGTGCTTATTTTGAAATAAAATCGTGTTTTAGTGGTCCGCATCGTGTTAGCGCACTTCAAATCACCCACCTGAAGGTGGTTTTTCTCCCGTCACTATTGCCGTGCCCAACGTTGCCCGCCTTTACTGCGCAGCGGCGTGCACCATTCGGGCATCCGGCCACATCACATTCATGTGGCATTTTGTCGAACTTTCTGTCGGAGCGACTTCACGAGCGCGCAAAACACACGCGGCAGTATGCACTTCCGAAACTACCACTGAGATGCGACCGTGTGAGCGAAGCAGAGCGCCGGGCAAAGCGCAGTTCGACAAAACGGAACCTTTGAACTCCGTGCGCTGTTCCAAATGGCATCGCCAAAGAGGTTCTTTTTTCCATGAATCAAACAGAAACGAACAAGCAGCATTTTATTACTGCTCTTGATGCACAGAAGGTTCTTTTTTTATTGCAGCTAGTTTGATTACGAGTGATTAATTGTAGTCGGACTCTCTCCCGTCATCGGGATCATTTCCAAAATGTCCCACTCGTGGCGCTCATCGTGTGGTACATTTAGCTTAATTTCTCGGTAAGTAGAGCACTGCTGTTGATAATATTGCCGTTTTAGATGTTGTCATACATTGAGCTTTCACTCTGACATAAATTGTTATTTGCCTTTAGTGTACCATTAAACTACTGTATGTAGCTGTACCACAGCTGTACCCTCTAGACATAGCTGTTGTGGCCAGCAGACAGTAGACAACAGCACTGTAAGCCGACGCCAAACCTAGTTTGTGCTGTTGGTATCGAAATTCATGGAGAATGTGTTCCCGGAGAAACTCGAATGTCCAAACAGTTTATGCCAAAAACCGGTAAAACTGTATGTGTACACTATGTTGTTGACACATTAAGAAGCCGAGTCCAATGTCGCATGCCCAAGCTGTGCAAGTATTCAGCTCCGATCCCTCATCACATAAACTTTTGACGCTGATAGTACATAATCATTCAACAAATTCAACACAAATGTTTTAGTCACGAGATATCTAAATGAACAAGACAGAGCTGCTTTGTGTCAAAGCTAGGCAACATTCCCCTGTCAAGGATATCATAAAACATCACTTCAACACATTTGAGCAGACAAGGGTGGAGGCTTGGGCTTGTTGGAAATTCATCACAGTAAACTTACAGCGTGAGGACACAAAGACAAGAAAGAGGACAGCAAACTGCGCTGTCTTACAGCATAGTTTATTGCTGCAGCTGTTTCATGTGCTTATATACATGAGGATGTGTGCGCAGAAGGAAGGGGGAAAAAAGATAAAAGGACAAAAATGAATAAAAGAAGGCATTCATACAGCACACATGTCAAAGGTAAGTACAATCAACAGCTAAAATTCGCAAAATTTCACACACACAAAAAAAACTTATTACGATTCGTCCAGAAAGGTAACTTCACTAGGAATAAAAGCAACGGTGGGGGAGCTGAAGCAAGCACTACTTAGTTTTCCAATGTGATCAGCTTAAATGATTTGGCGTGTGAGCTGATATCTTCTCTATCTATCTCTGCCATTGCTGAACAGCTGCTCAAGTGCACAAAACGTGAAGATGCTGCGCCCCTTTGCGGCCAGTCTGTTGTCAGGCATCCACTTGTTATGATCCCCCATATTCACGATGTGTCTCACCGACTGAAAGAAAATTGGCCAGCGTGCGCATATCAAGGTAGTTTTTTCAGCTCTGGAAAAGCTGGCAAAACCTTGTAAGTGAGTCAATGACCCGGCAAAACATCAAAGTTTCTGTGCTTTGAAGCACACAGATCCTTCTGCGTCATGTGCCACAGGCATAGTCTACCAGATCCCCCTGTCGTGCGGTGATAAATATGTTGGGCAGATTGGGAGGTGCCTCATTAAGCGGCTTAATGGGCACCAGAACAACTTTCACAATCAGCATAAGCATTTGGGTATACATTGCAGGGACTGTGGCTGCGTGCCCATTTTCAGGAGTACGCATGTGTTGGCAAGGAATTGATTTCAGCACATGTGCGAAGTCATTGAAGCTGATCGCATCATAAAACTGGGTATTGCTTGCAACAGCTCCCCCTCCATTGCTCTCACTCCTAGTGAAGTTACCTTTCTGGACGGATTGTGATAAGTTTTTTTTTTGTAGGTGTGAATTTTTGCAAATTTTTGCGGTTGATAGTAGTACTTACTTTTGACATGTGTGCTGTATGAATGCCTTCTTTTATTCATTTTTGTCCCTTTATCTTCTTTCTCCCTTTCTTCTGCACATGCAACCTCATGTATATAAGCACATGAAATGGCGGCAGAAATAAACCATGTTGTAAGACAGTGTGCGCAGTGTGTCGTCCTCTTTCTTGTCTTTGTGTCCTCACACAGCAGGTTTACCGACCTATGAACAGGTCAGATGTGAACTTTCTTCATGGTAGAAAAGCTCAGAATAATGTACATGAATCAATAGAAACACAAAGCAGGCAACACAAATATACAAAGTATCGGCTGCGTTGAACTGACTCCCTCAAAGTGAGCGCCTTGTTTCGGTGTAAAGTCACATTTGTACCTGTAGCCATATATTAACCTGCTAATATTTTTGTTAATGCTACAGCCAAACCCGAAGCAAACAAAATTTTTTAAAAATGTAGAAAAATTTATTTTAAGAAATTAATAAATGAGCAATGCTGAACAGTCATCAAGAATATCATAGAAGGCCAACAACGCTTTCTTTTTCCTAAGAAAATGATAGCTTAGATAAAGCTGCCAGTGACAATAGCCTATAATACCACAAACGATCCAAGCATCCTCTGTAATGGATGAACACATCTAGAACAAGAACTGAATGGAAAATAGAGCATGCTTACCTTTGTACAAGAATCCATAAATTCATCAATTGTGACAACGCCATCCTTATTGAGGTCGAGCTTCTGAAAAAATTGAACAAGTAAAATGAAAGGTGAGACTTTCATGCCATATGTGCCAGAAGGGAGAAGGATAAAGTAATATTGTTACATTTTACACTGCCTCAAGAATATGACAGCAATCAATCGTATACTTGACTTTCTTTAGTTTTATATAGCAAAATGCAAGTCATAAAAAGGGAGAACGAAAGGGAGAAAAGGGAGTCACAAAAAGGAAGAACATCTTGTGCATCTACCAGTTTTTATCTACATGCTGAAAGCCCAAGCTTTATTTCCAATTGCTCGGAGTAAAAAAATGACTAGGGAACCTCTGCATGTAGTGGCATGATTTTGAAGTTGTCCAAGTTTAGAGAATATTTAAATTATAGAATGTTCCAAGAGGTGTACCACTTCGTTGGAAACAAGTTTACTGATGAACTCTCATAGCTTTTTTTTTGTCACTATTTATGCAATCTGTCGAATTGTATGCATGAGTTCAAATACTGCTTTAAAGGGAAGCTGAAGCACTTTTAAAAAAAAGATGACTATGGAATGTGTAATCGCAGTTTGATCCCTGCTGAATTCGAAAACCAATGTAAGAGTTCACAGAAGTGAATGCAAATAGCATTTCTTGGCAAAAAAAAAAACAGCGGCTGCAGCCGCAGGGCTTCTTGAGATGCTGAGCGAATGCGGTGATGTCATCTTCGATGTGCCGTGTCATCAGCACCATCAGCACTGTTCCGATCTGTTCCACCAACACGCGCAGCTGGAACTAGTCACGGAGGCCACGCTTGGAGATACGACAGCGCTGCACAGCTCCGTCAAAGCTACCAACGATGACATAGTTCCGGTTAGTTTGTTTCTACGCCTACACTTTCGGCGTGTTCACGTGGGCAGAGCAAGACGAACTTTTCTTTCGCGTATATTAAAGCTCCTGCTGCCACAACAGCGAAAAAAATTTTACCATTGTGGACAATAATGTTGGTCCTTGTTAACAACAAAATTTTACCGAATTCCTAAACCACTTCAGCTTCACTTTAAGAAAAAACCAACAACCATGTGCAACATCTTTCACTTGGTGATTATTTTGTTGCCCGACAGAATTTACTTAATTAAAGGGATCTTGCAATACTTTTAAACATGGTAAATAGGTCTATACAGTCATTAGAAAATGTTGTCAGAAATACGGCAGCTTAGCCAAGTAGCATTCTGCTTTGGATAGCACTAAGCCAAGAATTTTATTTGAAGTAAAGCTGCTATGGGGGCTAGTTGGTAGGACTTTGTGGCTTACTTGCGCTGCCAGGGACTGGACGAAAGGACAAAAGAAATAGATACACACAGGATGATGCGCGTACAAACTGGTTTACTTCGGTGTCAGACACATCCTTATGTACGACCCGAAAAAAGAAGAAAGAAAGGAAAAAGGAAAATAACAGCAAAAACCAAAAAGCATACATTGTACATCAGTTAACCACGTCACATACAAGATAAACACTTGCAAAACCATCATGTCTAAGTTATCATGGCTGCCTTTAAAAACTCAATTTCTTTTTGAGATATGATGATCGATGGTGCGCTAACGCCACCTTTGCTGGTATGAATAAGAAAGGCCTCAATAATTTCTCTTTCAGTTTGATTAGGTGCGCGCTTCAACACTTTTGTACCCGAAAAAGGTCTGCCTACATATTGTTGGTAAAATTGTTGGTACTAATCCAACAATATTTTTCTAAAATCCAGAAGAACAATCGTGTTCAGTGAGATGGTACATGAAAACACAACGTCTGCATTGGCCACATTTTTTAGACATCATGACTATTCGTGCCTCTGTGAAGGTCAACAGTATCTTTAGGAATGCTATCTTTATTGCTAAATCTAAATTTGCTAAATAAAAAATATGCATTTCTGAGCTCAAATAGTGCAATAAAGAATTACAACTTTGCACTTACAAGATTGAGTGATAGCATACTACTTGAGTTGTGCTGCCCCCTCCATTGCCATTATTCAAGATTTCATTTTTGCCTGCCCCATCATGCCTTTGCATACTCTGGTGCTGTGTGCCATGCTTGGAAATTCTGCCAATGACCAGTGTAACAACTTTCATGAAGGTGGAGGTGTCTTCATACGTCTTTTTATTATTATTTAATAGAAAACTTTATATGTGCTCCCCCACACTAAGTTTTTGCATGTGACTAAACAGAAAATATATGTATGTTTACATTTGAGAATGTGGCTGCACTGATTACCACATTCGGTGGCAGTAATTCTGGGCTTATTCAAGATAGGTTAAAGTACAGCAATGGCTGTAGCAAAGCATGATGCATTAAAAAAATAAAAGAAAAGAAGATAAACCAACAAAAGGAGAACCTTAACATGTTGAATGCAGATATAGTAAGGCAAATGAAAATTATATAAATTTTTTTCAGTACGAGTGCATACGATAAGTTTAGAGGTGCAAAAGTGACTAAGGCTATCCTGCAGCAGCGACAAGGTGATAAAATATCGCTGGTAAATACAACATAGGCTGTAGTACTTAACCCTTTGGGGGAAAATGATGTAAAAATACCGTGCCGCAAACAAGTCCCAAATGGTTGATGCCATATATATACGGTGCCATCTATATGGTTAAAACAACGTGCCAATTTTTCAACACTCTTTTGCCCAGCAAGTGCTGTCACCCTGCAGGGATGCAGGGAATTTTTTCCTTGCACTGTTGACCTTTAGTTTCCGTTCCAAGGTTTGTTTAGCCATGGTCTTGGACAGTGTGCTGAGCATCGCTCGCACATCTGCACATGTGCAGGCACGCAACGGTAAGTTTAGTTTCGTCTCGTGGGCAGTTTCCATTTGTGCGCTCGCAAAAATAATGTATATCTGGTTTCTAATCTCTCAAAAGGTGACCGCTTGATGCTGGCTCGCTTATTGCCCCCTGGTGTGCAATTTCAGCTCTTCGCAGGTAGGCGATGTGAACAATGCCGCTGTATACAAATGCTGTAACCATGCCTGCGCGTTTTCTGTCTCGAAAATAACAAAAATCTATCGTCTCTTGGTGGTGATACCATGCACGATCACGTTGGACACAGTTTCTCACTCATTTGGGTTTTGTGACAGGCGCAGAAATGTAGAGTTCTTGTGCATGCGCTCACATACACGGCTATGACGACATGGATGTGTGCGATGGTTCCCCTGCTGCGACTGAGTCAAGTGCAAGGGCGTCCGCAGAACTTATTGCAGGGGGGTGCAAGGGAGGGGGGGGGGGGATCCAGCACTGACAGCTTTCACTGCCATGAAATCACCGGCAAGATTATTCAATAATGTGCAAAGCGCGAAATTAGTTGTAAATAGAGAAGGCCGGCACCTGAGTGTACTAATCAAGCTGTGTAGCTCATTGCTACCACATAGAAAAATATTATCCGAAATTCCAGGGAGGGGCAGCTGCCCCCCCTTGCACCCCCCTCCGGACGCCCATGGTCAAGTGGTGATTCCTTCAATTCGGACGACTGCCAAATTGTCAAATCAGAATCAGACCGATTGGATGCCAGCTGCCGAGATGAAGAATCACTAACAAGTTCGAAAGTGAAATCCAACCAAGGAGTCTCTTCTCAGAAAGAGGCACGCCACGATTCTGACTGGTACAAAGCTGACAGTAATCTGGTGTGTGCATTTTTCAAGCCTGTGGGACATATTTATTCCAATAAGCATACATTCACTAAGCATAAGCTCACTTAATGGTAAACCTTAAAAAATTGTGGGCAACTTTTTTTCAAAACAGGACACTCTAGACATCTTAAATCTGCAAGAAAAAAAAAAATGCACCCTGGGAGTTGCATTTAGCAAAAATATTCGACCTTCAAAGAATTACGGCTTATTTAAATATCTGTTTCATCTAAAAGACTGATCACATCAGTCAGAAGTACCATCATCTTCTAAAATTAACATTGCGTGAAGTGGTATGTGTAACTTATATAGTATGCGGAAGTATTTTTGCCAACGTGTTTCGACATGTGGACACATAATTAAAATGTGTTCTCTTAGAGGCTCATGGCATTTATTACATGTTGGTTGTTTCTCCTCTGTCAATAAGTAATTATGTGTGACGTCCATTTTGCCTATTCGTAGTGGGCAAAGAATTACTTCGGTGAAGCATTCTTGATGATAATACATCTTCCATTCACTAAGTACAGGTTTAATAAGATGAAGTTTATTGTTCTCTTCAGATTTCCATTCATGTTGCCATTTAAACGTTAGTGGTCTATGAACAGTTTGAATTTCATACCTAACAGGTACTACTAACAGTTAACAATAATGAGATGTTTTGCTGCTGCTGCGTCTTGATCTGCCCTTTCATGTCTGGAGATCCCAACGTGACTTGGGACACAGCAGAAGTGAATATAGTCTGATTATCGCTCGGTTGTGATAATATGTTTAAAATGTTGCCAATAATGGGTTTGTACCAAATCATACATTGAGAGCCTTCAGAGCAATTAGAGAATCAGTATAAACTACAAACTTTTTTGTATTCTGCACTTATAACCTTTTTTTACTGCCATCCACAAGGCATAGCACCTAGCAGTGAAAACCGATACAATACAGGTTTAGCACGGTGCACTGCTGATCGCGATTAAGCCCAACTGAAATCAAAATTATCAACACTGATTGGCTTCCTTTTGCAACTTGCTTAAAGGGACACTAAAGGCAAATATTAAGTCGGGGTTGAATGTTGAAATAGCGGTCCAAAAACCTCATGGTGCTGCTTTTGTACCAAGGAAGTGCTTATTTTGAAATAAAGTCATGTTTCAGTGGTACGCATTGCGTTAGCGCACTTCAATTCACCCACCTGAAAAGTGGTCTTTCTGATGTCACCATTGCCATGCCCAATGTTGCCCGCCTTTACTGCGCGGTGGCGTGCACTGGCGGCGTGCACCATTCGGGCATCCGGCAACATGACATGCATGCGACATTTTGTCGAACTTTCTGTCAGAGCAACTCTCACGAGCGTGCAAAACACACGCGGCAGTACGCGATACCGAAACTACCACTGAGATGCGACCGCGTGAGCGAAGCAGGGTACCAGGCGAAGCGCAGATCGGCAGAAACGAAACCTTTGAACCACGCGCGCCGTTTCCCATGCAATGCCAAAGGGGCTCTTTTTTCCATGAATCAAACAGAAGCGAACACGCAGCATTTTATTACATCTTTTGATGCACGGAAGGTTCTTTTTTATTGCAGCTAGTTTGATAACTAGTGATTAATAGTAGTCGGACGCTCTAACGTCATCGGGATCATTTCCACAATGTCCCACTCGTGGCGCACGTCGTGTGATACACATAGCTTAATTTCTTGGTAAGTAGGGCACTGCTGTTGATAATACTGCCATGTTAGACATTGTCATACATTGAGCTTTCACTCTGGCATAAATTTTTATTTGCCTTTAGTGTCCCTTTAAAGGAGCCAGACACGATGAAGACGTTCGATCCAGATCAGGCCTGATCGCGACCACAAGTGACAGTGTGACACCGATAGAATAGTGCGTTCCCACGTACCTTCAACTACAGTGCTACCGGCTCAAGTAGCCATATTGGAGCAATTGGTTTAAAATTCTATGCAAGTGCTGCACATTTCTTGTACTGTGCGAAATTCCTGTAGTATACGTTCACGTTGTGCATATTGTTTGTTTTTAGATGTGTCAATGAGAAATCAGCAAATGCTTAACAAATAAAATAAAAATGCAAGTACCACAAGCTCACAATGCCAGCAGCAGTGATTGATGTCTCAAAAGGACACAAACTCACAAAGTGATTTCTTATTTGTGCATACAGAGTGATTTCTTATTTTCTGACATTGCCTCCGACGTTCTTAGCTTTTTCTTGACCTCACCTGCACATGGGAGCATTAAGAGGTGGTGCTACAGCGAAGGTTTCATTCCTCATTGTGTCGCTTTGCTGCATACAATACAGCAAATAATTGTAAGTGATTAGTTTTTTGCAACATGACAATTTTACAAAGCATTGTAAGTCTTCAAACTGCATGACCACTTCCCATGAATCTTTTTATGGGGGCTATTAAATCAAGTGTATACTTAGCTATATTGCTAGAGCACACGTTTCAAATTACAAAAATTACAAATATGTCAGTATTGCCTCTGTGTTGCTTTGAGATATTAAACCCTTCAAATCACGATCGCCACCTCCTTGGAGCAGATTGTGTACGATAAGCAAAAGTAAACTTGAATGTTTTATGACCCTTCTTGGTAGGTCACATAAAGGGTTAATGTGAAGAAGTACCTGCAAATATGTGAGCAGAAAGAGCAGATGACAACACAGCTGTCTTGAACAAGTGGACAAACAATTAAAACAAGCGAAAGGGCTTGTGCAGAAAAGATCTCGTTCGAACACCGGCACAACTAGGACCAGAGCACCTACGAAGAGAACCTGTACTTATGAGCAAGGTCCAGGTGACTGAACGTCTGTCTTCGTGACACCGAATGCCTTGGGTTGTGGCCCCGCATAAAACCTCAGAGTGACCTGCTGCCATCTAACAAGCAGTGGAATGCCTACATTTCCTGCTCCTTGTAGCTTCTACTCTGCGATGTTGGTCATTGCTTCCACCGGGTACTGTTCCACCGCAAGGGCTCAACAAGCCCCACACACCTCTGGACTTTCTCAGAGAACTTATGAGACTGAATTTTTCTTTTTTGGTTTCTTTTGAAACCGTCTTGCATGTCGATATAGCTGTAGATGTATTTAATGTCTGTACGTGATGGTAATATAATCGTCTTGTGTGTCATCATCATGCACCGTCTCCTCCATCTTCCTTGCGTCACACACCTTGCAATGTGATGATCCTAACCCTCACAGTTAGCATGTGTGACCCTATATACATGTGTCCTAAATTGTACAAGGGCGTGAACCCAAGCTAGTAGGCAATGCAACATTTTTATGCATGAAGTGCAAAAGTTCCATTGCTGCATGCTATGGCCTTGAGCATCTCCTTTTGGTTCAGATGGGCATGGTGCCAGCACGTGGCAGCACCCCGTGGCAGCTGTGGTACCTACATAACAGAGCAGAACAAGCAACATGCAACTGTCAGGCCTGAGTGTAAGCTTGCACATTGTGGTCTGGTCGAGTTATGTGGGTACCTGGTACAGACCATCTTTTTCCTGTGCCAGTTTACTCGATGGCAGCAGCCAAATCAAGACTGCACATTTTGAAGTGCTTCAATCAGCTAAATACAAAGCGACGTCTGTTAGCTCTCTTCAATGTGCCTCACTCACAAGAAGCATAGAAGGGAGCCAGCATGCATTGGAAAGCATTTCAGTGGTTCTGGAGATGATAATATGCATTGGTGAGTACTGTCATAGCGGGCTCAGTTTGTAAGTACACAGTCCTAATAAAGTGGATAGAACTCAGGGGCAGCATATGTTGACGGCAATCATTCATATTGTGACAAGCCTGTCTCCTGTGCTTGCGATGTGTGGCTTTCTCTCAAAACGTTGGTTCATTTTTTGTGCAAGATGGTGGACCTGTGGGGCACTCTGGCTCCCAGAGGAGCGTATAGACCTTATGCGAAATTGCTGTCATCTGTTGGAAGTTTGATGAAGCTACCGATGCAGAGCCATGTTGAAGGCTTGTGTATGAGTCGTACTGCGGTCGCTGCTATAACTGCTTACTCGTATCTGTTTTCTAAATAATTAGTAGGTGCATAAAAAATGTCAGACGAGTGTGAACCTATCCGCGTTACCGGCATTTCCGATTTACTTCTTAGACAGTTATTACGGGTAAGACAGTGCCTCACAACGAGAACAAGGACCATCGACGAGTCATCTGTGAGCCTGCCATAGTTGAACACAAAGCTATGCACTAGGTATAAAATATAAGCACTCTTGCAAGAGCGGTCATATCTTTTGTGTTATCTAGGATGGTTGGGAAGAGGCTCTAGCGTGCCACATGACTAAATGCAGTGGTGATGGTAAGAAAGTTCCATTTACACGTTTCAGAGCATGCTTTATTAGTGACAGTGTACCTTCTGATGCATCACACATCTGATTGTAAATAAAATTGTGTTCCTTTGTCCATTTCTAAAAAATAATATTTTGCTTGTGAGGTCACCGACGTAAGTTATATATGGAATATTTACTGTACGATTAAAATGTGAAGAATTTACACATTTTGCATACGTGAAAAGTGAACATGAAAAGCATTAATTGCTCCAGAAAGTGTGTGTAGATTGGTTGGTGTTTTGTGTAGGCTTGTGTAAATATTTGAGCAGTTCGAAAGCATTAATTGCTCCAGAAAGTGTGTGTAGATTGGTTGGTGTTTTGTGTAGGCTTGTGTAAATATTTGAGCAGTTCGAATATTCGAATCCACTTTGAAGCGAACTTAAATTATTCTAAATTTCGAAGTATTCGAAATGAATGACTAGACATATTAAACCACATGTAACACCCTGTAAAGGTGGTTTCACTGCAGTGGAGGGGTGCTATACTGCGAACACACCTCTCCAGGGGAAATACAACTTGCCGCAAAGCCCAACTTCAAGGTTAAATGATGAAACTACCCACATATCGATTGATCATTTGTTAAGTTTAAAAGCTCGTTATACCGGCTTATAAGCGCTAAGTATAGTAAGTTTTAAAACGTAACATATTTTACAGGTTATCACTGGCATTCTACCGAAAGTTAACTCCTGCTACTATTCAAAGTTGCTTCCACTTCCCTTTGAACCAATATGAATGACATTTGCACATGCCTTGCTTCAATTTTAAAAGATACTGTGCAGGTCAGTTGGGTCATGACAAATATGCTCATTTTTTCTTTATAATATGTGATATACACTCTTCAAATTCTATTTGAAATTATTCGACCAAATTACTATTCGCTTCAAATTCGCTTCGAACCTAAAACTTACTATTCACACAAGCCTAGTTTTGTGCAATAATATCCTTCCAACATGTGCTAGTCGTTCCAGCACATCAATTTTTTGATGCCAACTCAATGCTTAGCAAACAAACTGGGCGCAACCAACAACAACACGCCCACGGTTGAATGTAACCCATTTCGCAGAACAGCATTTTTCAATTTAATGTCACGCATTTCAAGCATTTGATAACATTTCATACGATATCAAATGCTTGAAAAACATGTACAATAAAACAATACGCGCGCAAACCATCTAACCAATTA
This sequence comes from Rhipicephalus sanguineus, assembly GCF_013339695.2. Lineage (NCBI taxonomy): Eukaryota > Metazoa > Arthropoda > Arachnida > Ixodida > Ixodidae > Rhipicephalus > Rhipicephalus sanguineus. The sequence goes on along the minus strand of NC_051176.1, from coordinate 276,671,610 downwards.
TGGTGCATTCAGATGACGGCCCAAATCTGGATGTGGCGGGACGGATGGCGCGTCACGTGACCTCACATCAGCGATTCCCCTCACCAGCGCGGCTCGCGGACGGATAACCCCAGCCTGTTTTTCATATCGGGATTCTGGCGGCGGAACGACTTAGCTTTAGTGGACAAACAGGCTAGCAACCAGTACACTTTTCTTCTGCTTGAGCTGTATGGCTGTCCTCGCTGTTGATTTCAGCTCTGCTGGCGCTTAGTTCAGTTTATTTCTGGGGTCGTATTCTAAGACGATCACCTTTGAGATATATATCACTTTTCATGCGCGTTGATTGGCAGGTTGGAGAGTAGCGGGTAAGTTGTCGCTTTAATCATTGCATACCCAGGATTGTATGTCCGGCAAAGTGGCGTTGTCGCCGAATGCGGTTGTCTCAGAACACAGCCCGTGTTTGAACACTGATTTTAAGGTCAAGGTGCGAACCAAGCGAAGGAAACATACTGTGCAGCAGTGCATTGAGCACTGTCAGTACCTGTTATCCGTAAGAGAAAGAAACTGCTGATATCGGCGCGTCACTGTATCCTCCCTTCGTATACAGGGCCCCACGTGCGACAGCAGCGAGGTCAGTCTTCAGCAGCTCTCTGTAAAGCAGATTTTTCTTCCCATTCAGCCATTCTGCCAACAACACCGTTTTCACCGAAACAGATTAAAGTCCTCGACAATGCTCGGCACTCGACAAAGCTCGGCGAGCTTCGCGTTCTGTTGGACTCCATGTTTTTGAATACTCTCAAACCGGTCTGCTGGCAGGGGGCGCAGGTGAGTGCAGAGACTGTGGTCGAGAGTAATCCGGCTTGCTAATGCTAGGACACCGTCCGTCGTGTGGATGCGCCTGCTGGCAGATGATCCGTGGATTAGCCATCCGCATCCACGACAAATCCGGATTCGGTCCGTCGTCTGAATGCACCATTAGCGGTACTTCGTGAAAATCCACCAGTGAAAAGAAACAAGAAACACGCTGTAGGACAATATGTCTGCTGAGAATCAATGACGTGCACGAGTTATCCGTTTAGCACTTATGTCTGTTATCACAATGTAAAATGAATGAAAGAGTCGCGTTACTTTTTGCAGCGTAAATGAAGAAACACATACACAAGATAGCCGATACGTAAACATCGAGAGCACTTGTCCAGTTTACGTGTCGTCTTTCCTGTGTATGTGTTTTCATTTATTTTGTCCTTTGAATTACCATTTTGAATTCAAAGTGTCAACAGCAACGCATGAATCTGAGAGCAGATGCAATGCGGCTTAAAGCTCGGACACAAAGCCGGTTTGTGTGTGCCTGCAGCCACACAGCAGCAAAACTGTCTCATTCGGGTATGACATGAAACGGTCTTCTCTGATGAGCGCCGATGCTGTCACGTATCGTATCTTCTAAGAACAGTGAACAAAAACACAGCATTAGTCGTAAGCAGTAGGCGGAGCATGAGAATGTTGCGCTGCTTATCATCGGCAGTGAGTAAATATAACAAGGAGGTTAGTTTCTTGCAAACTTTCTTTTAGCGCCCCGATTTCCACTGGCTGCACAACACAGCGCACGGAAATACGCTAGCATAGTGGTTCCTATCATCCGCTGAACGTTGATACTTACGTTCCCTACGTACACATGCGGAGCGCGCTTAGCCTTGAACATGGCAGATTTTGCATAAGGTCTATACAGCAACTCTAGAGTGGTGCAGTGTAGTGAACAATCTGTGAACAATCTGAAATGAATGCGCTTAGTGTTCATTTCAGATCTGAAAGGAGCGTGCTTAGCCTTCAACATGGCAGATTTTGCATAAGGTCTATACAGTAACTCTAGAGTGGCGCAGTGTAGTGAACAATCTGAAATCTAAGAAAGGGAAAATAGACAACCACCCGTTTGTAGCACGAAGCCACAAGGAAATCCATACGGATTTCTCAGAAAGAAAGCCTCTTAGTTGCCGAAAAATTCGTCCTGGTCCGGGGATCGAACCCGGGACCAACGCCTATCCGGGGCGGTCGCTCTACCAATGTGTGGATTTCCTTGTGGCTTCGTGCTACAAACGAGTGGTTGTCTATTTTCCCTTTCTTAACCCTTTCGCCACCTTGCGGGTTTCCGCAGAACTGATTTGCAATCTGAAATCTGTGGTATCTTCCCTTTTTCGTCCTATCTGTATTTTGCCGGTGTCATGCACCATAGCTTCTTTGTGTCTGACACTTATACGATTGCACAGCATGACTGCCGACCATGGAAAAAAAAGACTAACAATGGCGTGGGTGAAGACTATTAACAAGCACATTTGTGGACAGATACCAGGTGCTATAATGGCAAAAATACATGCTACATATATTTTGCATACTTGAAGTGAATTTTAAATTGAAAGTGGCCAACCTGTATATCGGCTGTGTTAAAATCAGGAGAAGAATGTGTAGCCCTTAAACGAGTGTACACACTAGTAATTAAATGTGTCAATGTTGGTAATCTTAGTATAGTGAGGTACAGTAGTCGAAGCTAAAGTTTAAATGACTCAATAGGACCCAATGACCGGTTGTTGCTACTTAAACCTAGAAACATATGCAGTTAAAATGGTTCGAATCTGCATTCTTTGCTATACATTCTGAGGATTACACTGCACCTCAAAAGTCACATTTCGCACGGAAGCCTTTTCGTTATCAAAGCAACTCAAGATGCAAGAAAATTATAAATGTGAGGAACAATCTGAGGATGGTCTTCGACATGCATAGAGTGGTCGGTGCCGAATGCCAAATAACAACAAGATCATCAGTCCACTAATTTCTCATTGATTCAACCACTGAACTGCAAATACTATGTGGAGATTTATTAACAATAGCATTACTTTTTTTTATGGTATTCAGTATTTACTGGTTCCTACAGCTGTTTGTCCATGGAAATAAGTGTGTGGCTATCCCCAGCTCACCCGCCACGGTGGTCCTCTACTGCTGACTCGAGGGCTGTGGGATCAAATCCTGGCCGCCGTGACCACATTTCGATTCAGGTGAAATGCTAGAGACCCATGTACTTGGATTCAGGTGTGAGTTAAAGAACCCCAGGTGGTCAAAATTTCGGGAGCCTTCTATTGTGGCATCCCTCATCACATTGTGGTTTTGGGACGTAAAACCCGAACAATTATTATTATTATCACCAGCTCATCATTCTCAACAATGAAAAAGAGCAACACAACAGACAAGTTTTCAAATGTTCCATAAGCAATGCTTAATTATGCTGAAGCAGTTGTCCTAGTCTACATTTCACCATGTTTGTGCAGGCAGGCGCAATGTTGCTGTGTATTTATGGTCTTGAAGTCTGAAAGAATGCCTAAACTCAGATAATGATAGCTAGGCGTGTGCTTCTAATGAACTGCTTCTTGTGCATATTCAATTGCATTGTTTTACTCTAGTGTACTGCAAGCACAGTAACAATACATCCAGCAGTGGTTTACCTGAAACACCCTTTCAACGTGTTCCCTTGTTGTGTTTTCTTCCACCATGGGTTCCACAGCCTTTCCCATGAGGTCGTAAACAGCCTTAACAATCCGAGCAAGCTCATCTTTGGTGATGTAGCCATCGCCATTGATGTCGTAGAGATTGAATGTCCACCGGAGTTTCTCTTGGAGTGAACCCCGGGAAAGCACAGACAGTCCAATGACAAAGTCCTGTATATAATAAGAACAAAGAAAAAATCATTAATCTTTTCAAACATGGAAGACACTGAAAAATATTATTATGCAAGTTCACCACCTCGGTATAAGCAATGCAATAACAATGCAAGGGTTGTTTTTCATCTGCAGACACGTACGAGAAATAATTGCGGTTCTGCAGCTATGCTCTACAGGCTATTAAAAGTGCCTACAAACCTGCAGTTTGTTTGTTGATATCTGTAATATCCCGTCATTAAAGTCATCGGCCACATTTCATGCTTTGCACATGCACAAATATTTTATCAGTGCTGCACATTGCTTGGTGCTAAAAAGTTGATAGCTCTATTGTTGAGCTTCTCTCACAGTGGTCTTTAGAGGGAGCACGCTATGTAGGAATGGGGAAGGTGGGTGGGTCGCATGTCGCTCTATGTTAGGTGAGCCATGGTAGACAGCAATTTTGGGAGGGGCAGGCACCTGGGTGTGCCATGACCTGGCTGATATAGCAGCAGCCATGCTGTTTCATTTCTAACTGCATACGGGGTCCCGTTTCAAAAAGTGTGCTATCAATGTCACTGAAGATTTAACTGGATCTTATGGTGCTTCACCATGGGAGGCACCAGTTATTTTGGGTGGGAATTTTGAAGTGATGGCAACATCGATCATAATTAACGATGCTCTAGCAATAGTTACATCTCACATTGGAGCACTTACAATCCAATTTTGTGATTATTAGACACAAAATTACTAATTAAAGCATAAATGTCACAAAAAAACAATTTGGCTTTCAGTGGTCCTTTGTTCCCCACTCATACATTTAGCACATCAGCTTATGCAAATACAAATTTTGTTCCGAGGAAGAAGCCGATTTTCTTCGCACGCTATTAACAGAAATTTTCAACCCATACTTGTATATAACCAGTAAAACTCCTTATGCGTACATGGCTGCACATACTTTTTTTTTTCATAACTGTCATTAACAAGCCATCCAGTTGGCTGGTAGTTCCCTTGTAGTCACCATTAAATGTATTACAATGTACATAAACAAGCAATGATGTCATTATCACACGAACTGTTATGATACTCGTCGTTTTAAAAGATTTATTGTTGGCCAGCCCCATCTGCTAATGGCACTTACATAAACATTCTAAATGATGCAAATACTGTTTGAACTGTCAGGGTGGTGATTTGGGCTAGTTAGTATTCACAGTGAAATTTTGTCAGTGTAGAGGTACAGAACACACACAAAGTGCTTTGACCTAACACTAGAAGACATGAATTACATGTTCATGCTTTCTGTGAGGCAGCAAATGCCATGGTGATGAAATATGAATGAGTCAATAATGCAAATTTAAGTGCTGCATAATGCCAACTGGTCACTAAGCCATTAAGAAAGATGACTTGCGCAACATAATTTGTCCGGTCTTCTTCCTTTTTCTTTTGTCCGTGTTTGCTAGCGCAGTTAAAAAGCCTTTACTATGAATGTTATTTGTCAGCTGCCCATTTCAAAATTGCATTATTTGATAAAAATCGTAACAATGCCCACAGAGTACTGTGCAGTGTATAACAGCGAGAATGTGCTGTTGAAGCTACTGCATTAATGACGGAAAAATATTTGTTCTGAAACAATTACTTATAATCTGTGATGTAAAAATGCTTCCTGTCAAACAATTGATGAATAATTTAATGTGTTCTTCAACATGGTAATGCCTAGCGAGCTTCCACACAGAATTATGAAGCAGTTATTACATTTGTTATTTGGTAATATTAATATCTAAAATAATTCACTGAGTTATGTATGAATGTCAGCTAGTCACAGCCCATTAGCAGAAACAGGCAATAAAACCAGAGATTAAAAAATTAATTGTCATGTTTAATTGCAATGTAGAAATATGGTATTGAACAGAGGAAAGTGGATGAAAAGACAAATTGTCGCAGATGTGAACCGAACCCACATCTTCCATATTATGCATGCAATGCTTCACCAATTAATGCACCATTGCGGCAATACTCTCATCCACTTTTTTGGGTATTTATGAATGCGCGCAAGATTACCTGTGGGAGTGTTAGGTACTGCTGCCTCAGCCATTAGTGGCTGTGCTGAACACTACCTCGTGTGGAACAGGGCCCACCTTCCAGCTGGTTTACTTTACAGGAGCCCTTCATGACTTACCTCTTTAAAATGCGCCCCTCAAAACGTTATCACAACACCCACAATACTTGTGTCCCTGTTCTAGCTAACGCTAATGTGGGCAAATCTCTATGAAAATGAACAAACAGAGAGATTTAATAACAAGTCTACAAATTGGTAATATTTTGCACCAAAAAGCTACAGCATCCAAATATAACTTGAACAACCACACTGCTGTAGGAGTAACTCCAAAAGAGTGGCTGAGAATTTCGACAGAGAGCTCAACTGATTGGTGAGAGTTTACGTTTTAACACGTACACATGGAAAATGGAAAGCTTGATGATGAAAACTTTTATTGATTAAGAGATCTTAAGTTAAGGGAAGGGCCAGTCAGGTCTTCAGTCCTGGACACTGTTGGCTGAAGTCGCTGTCCGCGCTGACTCGTTGAGGGCTCGTTGTTCCTCAAGGTTTCAGCTGTACAAGACTGCTTCCCAGCCCTCCCACGTTGGCTGTACTATTTTGTCTATGCTATTGCTTTTTGGCAGGCAATGTGGTACAGGTCGGCCTTTTGACTGTAGCAGTTACAGTGAGCCGAGAATGACTCAGCCTCAATTGTGTGTGGTCTGGCCAAATTGTTGAAAGTTCTGGTTTTTAATTGCTGAAGGTAATCTTCCCAATTTATCTACCCTCTAGCAGGTTCCGGGAATGTTTTTCTCTCGAGGTGTACAAGTTGTGTTACTTCTGAGACTGTAGTCGGTGGAAAGAAGGAGCCCAGATCATTGAGGGAGGTTGTAGACGGACCCTGGGGAAGAAAAGCTCAAGCCACATTCATTTCCTTCAACCTCCAGGTGACATGACACCCATATCAGATGCTTCTATGCAGCTCGAGACCTAGACTGATGCAGGATTTTACATGCCAGCACTGTGATTCTGTGTTTGAGTAGCACTTGTCTATTATCTTGCTCCTTTCCACTCTTGGAATGAATGCAATACTATTGTGATTGTCCTTTTCTCTTCTATTCCTTTTACCTCAAGAAACTATTAACTATATTTAGGGCTCCATGTTTTCAGAGTTTATTTTTCTTCAAATTCCAAGGGTGTTTTTCGGAGTTTATTTTTTTGAAGGAAATTCGGCACTTATCGGATTGTATTCCTCGTAAATCCCAAATTCTCCGAAATTCAGAGTTTAATTTTGCATTATACTGGGTGAGTTCAGATAAAAACGTCGGTGCATGCCCAGTGACCCCTTTTAATTTCGCTGGAAAAAAATATATTTTGCTGTCCGAGTCCCCAAGAAAACAACATCTATGTTAATTTTGCGAAAAAAAAATTCGGAAGTCTCCACTGAGCCACATTCGCTTTTTGCGAATTGCACGAAAAGGGGATTTTCATGAGATCCTACAAAAAAAAAAGCTATTGTACCTGTTGGTCTAAAAATTTTTCTTGGCATACTATGAACAGCACGAGTTCACAAAATGCAGTTATCTTGCCGTATTAGGGCCCTTAATTTAAGAGAAAAAAATTGCAAATATGACTCATTGTTCAATAATACCCTAATTTCAGACTTTTTGCTCCGCCGATATGACAGTCAGTACTTTCAAAATTTTCCAGAACATTGCCGCACATTGGGTTAGCAATTGTGCAAATATAATTGACGAGTTTAATGTAAAACGCAAACCAAAAATGCTTAAGTAAGTGAATGTCTCCCGCGGCAGGGATTCGATCTCACGACCTTCGGGAAAGCAGTCGAGCACCCCAACCACTAGACCACCATGGCGGGTTTTAGTTGTATGGAAGGTTTCAATGCACAAATACATATGCACATAAGCACAAATACTTGAATACAAAACACCTACATTTGTTCGTTTACAACCATAAAGCTTGTTATAATAGACGGAAGCATACTTTACGAGGTACGTATATTCCATGTCATCTGGCACTCCCCAGTGCTGCCAGGGGACTATATATCAAGACGTCGTCTCGCGCTCCCGGGGTCCCCACATACGTTGACGTCTCTCACTCCGTGCGCAACAAGACCTTCGTTAAATGTTCGATGGGTGCGATCCAGGCCCGTAGCCAGGGGGGGGGGGGGGCTAGCGGTACCCCCTCCCCCCACCGAAATTTTGAAGTACGAGTTTTTACCAAAAATAAATAATAAAAATAGGTGTTTTTCTCAAATAGTCGGTTTTCAGAAAGTGCCCCCCCCCCCCCCCCCAAAAAAAAAAAATCCTGGCTACGGGCCTGGTGCGATCTATGAGATACTGTTGAGGTGAGGTAAAGTTTATCAGCCAAACCGGTCGATATATCAATGAGTGCTGTGAACCTGCCCTTTCGATAAAGAACAGAATAGGGTCATATTGGCCGTTAAAATCGGAGTTTATCAGATAAATCCAAATTATCAAAAATTTTACCGGCTAGTGTTTATCGAATTTTTTCGGATTTATCCGAAAACACGAAGCCCTAACTACATTTCACTGTATATGGCACATGTACTTAACATATACATTCCTAAGGTGTGACAGAAAAAAGGAATCAGCTGCTCTTTAAAGATATTTTGTCCAACACTTTAACCAAGAACATCCAGCACACATCAACAGTAAATGCTCATCCATAGCATGTGTAAGTTGCATATGAAATCAAGTTTACCTGCAAGATGTAGCACCAACAAGTGCACTACAGTATAGTATAAAATGAATGAGGTGGAGATCACAGATCATAATTCTTACCGTGAATGTTATTGCCCCAGTGTGGTCCTGGTCAAAGGTATTGAAGACGAAATGAGCATACTGACTAGCATCTGCACCTCTTGGGAAGAACTGTGAGTAGATTATCTTAAACGTCTCCTCTTTAACCATCCCAGACGGGCATTCCTGAAAATAATAACAGCAAAAATATAGACTCGAACCAGACAGCTCTGGGTAAGAAATCTAGTTTTCTTTTATATTCAATACACTGAAAATGCACATACTTATTACACATAAATGTTGCATTGTATGTAGTAAAATATGTCCTCATACTAGTTAAAAGAAAAAGGTAAACTTCAGGGGTAAATTGAAGAAACATTTTGTTTAAAGATGGAACAATAATTTTTGCAGGCCATGGCAGACATGAAATATTTTTGCTAAATTTCTTAATCTATTAAGGTATGTTGCCATCCTTTAAAATGACTTTTCTTTTTTACATTCCGAAAACGCACAGACATTTCATATTGCAGTGCAGAAAGAATTACGTATCTACTCGGTTCTGTTAAAAGGTTATGATCTTCTTTGTGACTACCCTCGAACTGAAAACAACACGTTCGGAAAATTTAATTCTAGTTTTACTCGAAACCTGATTTTCAGTCAATTATTCTTATGCAAAATGCAAAATCTCATAACTTTTGAACAAATGAATATTTTCCAATGAAACTTTCCATGCTTGTTTCTTAGACATTAACCTGTGTAATGAACTAGGATAATTGAAAACGATTAACAAGTTTTTATGTTATATTTCAATTGAAATGCAACCTTTTGAAATTACACAATTTTTGGTTTTTAGGCTATAATGTACCTAATACTGACGATAGCGCAAAGCTCTTAGTTCATTACTCAGCCTACATACACAGCTATAATGCTGCCAAGCCATTTTCTTTTTTTTTTATGATTGGATTGGTAGTTATAACTGCTGGCGTGATGGGCGTATCTTGGGTTATTTTGGTAATTATATAATAATTAGGTTCAATTCATTTTACTCAACACACTCGAAGTGTCCTTTTAAACTGTCCTCCCAAAATCAAACACAAAGCAATCAATTCTGGGTCAAAATAAAAAGACTTCTAAAAAGGAGGCAACATACCTTAAAATATCTGTATAAATGGAAATGCACAAATACAGGCAAAAATATGAAAAACTGCACTGGTGATAGCATTTATAATGCATAATATAGGCACTCTAAGACTTATTCAATGTAAAATTATGTTCTTGTAATAACGGCCTAGGGCACACTCATTCAATCTTAAATTAAGGTAATACCTTGAAGTTACCAATCTTTTTCACTTTCATGCACTGACAAATTCAATTATTGAGTTTTGACATGTTCCTGATTTTTTATTACACTTACCCAGAATTTCGCAACTTTTTTACATGACTTCGCTTCCTCATGTCTACAGCTTACAGCTAATGAAATAAATTTTTCTAATGTGAAAGTGATTCGAATATACCTGTCTCTTTTATGGCACACAAGGTAATCACATTGTTTTCATTAAGGGCAGGACTAAAGTCTTTAAAATACCCTGCAACACTACATAATTAACATTCAAAATGCTTTTATTATGCGGTGACACAACTTTGGAAATTTTCTTCCTGCAAGAATTCATAGCATAGTATTGAATCAGAGGAATTTTATGAAGATCTGAGCATTACTTTCTGTCATTTTTTCCCATTTCCATCATTTTCACACAATTCATAGAATGCTGGAAGCTCAATGTAGAATGACAGTGTACGCTTACAATGATCTCCACCTTACACTTTGCGTTGATGTAATTCAACCATGGCTGCCAAATTTGATCTAAACAAGCTGGGTGATTGAACATCTTGAAAAATCTTGTCCTTTTTATGTGGCGCACTGCCCATTTTTTTAAAACACAAATTGGTCCATTCAGTTTATTCAGTTTGGCTATCACTTTGCTTAGCTGCTTGCTTTCTGTGTTCCAGCCCCTGCTGAAGTCCAGCTCGTACAGCCAGTAAGCCATTGCAAACACCTAATGTCACGTGAACACTATAACATGGTGGAGATCTGAGAGTCACGGGAAATGACATGTGGCTTTTAGAATAAGATTATAGGCCATTTTCCACTGCGTCTTGAGAAGCAGTGCTTGGCAGGGTCTCCATGGCAGCATTCTATAGTGACTGGCTATAATTATTTATTCCATTTCAAAGTGCAATCTTTGGTTTCGTAAAGATTTGGTGAGTTTCATTACCCAGCTAACCAAATAACAGCCATCGATGCTGCTTCAGAGAGCTTAACCACTAGAGGTGCTACACATACAAGTGTACATGTCTAACATGACACCACCGACTCACAAACAACCATTTGAAAGCAATAATGTTTAATTGGATGTTTTCAGCATCCTTAGACAATTCATAGTGTAAGCAAACTGCAAGATCTGTTCAGCTGCATGAAGTGCAACAGAAAGAAGCGCTGGAAGGCAAACATCAAAATAACTGTTTGCAGTGCTAATGTGGGATCATATAGCAGCTTCTTTACATTTTTTTACAGCAAAGATTTATATTGCGCAGCTCCTTGAGAGCACAGCTGTGTTCAAGGGGTCCTGAGACGGTTTCAGTGATTATGTACCAACCCATTAAGCTGGTAGCATAAGTCCTTCATATCATTAACATACCAATTTAAGTGCTCTGCATAAAGCATGTAATTTATTAAAATGCTGGATTTTTGAGCAGCTGGATTTGTGATGGCACCTGGTGGCACAGAGATCAACAAGACAAACACAGAGCATGACCTCCATGATATTCCGTGCACCGCTGGACAATTGTGGAAAGCGGAGCTTAGCTCCAATCACTCAGTAACACAGTTGAAGAGGAAAAGCATGGCTTGGACACAGCATAACTTTTAACCACCCACAGCTCCCTTGATACAAAGTGCCTCATTTAAATCATGAAATTATGGTGCAAGTGAATTATTAATTGTGGTGTCGCGGTGGCGACACAACATTAATCGACTTCAATCGCTAGACAGGACTTGTCCTGTATCCTTTCTACCTTTGTGGCTTGGGTCGTTTTCTGTGCTGGTACATAAGTATGCATAATTTTCTGTAGTTTAGCCTAACTGCTATCACAATTTCAAAAGAACCTTTCAGAGACCCTTTAAATATGATGCATGTAAAATAGTCAATTCTGTTTCCATACACAATACATTTTTCAGGGCTCATGCACAAAGTCCGAACTTGTTAAGGTACTGAAAACTATTTTAAGAAATATGTTTAACCCTCCTGCAGACATAACGATAATGAACATGGGAGAAATGGGCTAGGACTAAGCTTTCAGCCGAGAGAATTAGCAAGTCTCTGAAAGGCTCATGTATAGTTGTGGCGAAAGGCAACACCAGAAGAGAATTCAACACATGATGTACCAGTGCTTCTATGCTGCCCTCCCACTTTCATTGCACAGCTGTAGTGTGTAATATACACTGTGAGTAGTTCACATTAATTATGTTGTGTAGCAGGTGGCCCATGCTGGAAAGAAACACACCACACACCATTTAACCATGTGAGCCAGAAGTTTCTTGACACTGTCTTCTAAGAAACTAAGCAAGTTTAAGCCACTAAATGACTAGGTGAAGTGGGTCAAAAAAGAAATTTTCATAGAGGAAGTTCAGTGTATCCTGGTTTGCAAGTGAGTTGCATTCTCTCCAAATGCTTCCACCATTCTGTTCCTTGATAAGCAATGAGAATTAGGGAAACTGAAAAATGAGCGAAAGGTTATTAAGAAACTCAGGAAAGCTGTACTAAAACCGCTTTCTGAGCAATCAAAGTATCACAGATCAAGTTAGAATGAAATAAACCTCAATTAAAAATGAGCCTATAACAAAATTATAGATTGTTAAATTGTTTGTCAAATTATTTTGACACCTCCACATTCAGATTTGACTGTAGGACACCAAGCACAAAGCCCACAGCTAGCACTTTCGAACTACACATAAGTGAGCAGTTACAGCATTTTATATAATAATTGTACGGGTTTTACATCCCAAAACCATAATATGCTTATGAGGGATGCTGTAGTGGAAGGCTCCGGAAATTTTGACCCCCTGGGGTTAATAACTAAATCTAAGTACATGGGCCTCTAGCATTTTGCTTCCATTGAAATGCGGCCATCGCAGCCAGGATTCAATTCCACAACTTGGGATATTACAGCACTTGAGGAAATGAGTAATTGATTTACATTTTTTTGTACATATGTACGCACCATAGCGAGATATAAAAGTGAACAAGTCCTTTTGTAGTGAGGAAGAGGAAGAAGAAGAGTTTCTGCGTCTGTTGCTGTGTGCGTGACCTGCCTTCGTGTTCTGCCGGTGCGCGTGATTCGCCGTGATCAGTGAATGAACTGTCACTCTGAGACATGCACAAATAACTTGCAAGTCAGCAGACGCCGGCACACCTCGACTGGTGAACTAGAATACTTTGAGTGAAGTCTTCTAGTTCACTATAACCTCAAAAACCTCACTGCCTTCAAGAAGCAGGGTTCGTGGAAGGACCTTATCTGCAACAGTACAAGCAATGGCACCACAAGACATACCTATGGATGCACGCGACATACCTGAGGAAGATGTGTCCCCGCAAAGTTCAGTTCTACACAAGGCGCTTACGCAGCGTTGCAGCAGCACAAGATGATCCTGACCAACAAAGGGGCCAATTTCATGGTGCCGTGCGGCAGGAAGGAGCGTCAGAGCTGCTCAAACATCTAAGCGCTTGGAATGACGTACTGGCCGCCATCAACGTACACATGAAAGAACAGGTCGCCACCAGAGAGCTGGCGCTTCACTTTCCTGGGAAGATGTACATACGTTGAAGAGGAATCTGGAAGCCACATTCGACAAGCTGTTATTCTTTGCACTTGCACTGCTGACAGCGTGCATGTCCTTGCGACGCCTCGAGGAGCTTTCTTTTATGAAGATCCGCGATGCCACGAACATAAGAAACTTCGACATTTCTTTTATGAAGATCCGCGATGCCACGAACATAAGAAACTTCGACATTCTGGTAACTGAGATTGAAAGAAACACGAAGCTCGCGGTGCTTCATGTCGACCGGATCACCACCTTCAGTCCTTGCGCCTCAAGCTTGCGGCGCAGAACAGATATATAACCATGCAGTGTGGTATCAGCTCTGTCGAACGCTGCAGCACTCACATACTTGGAGCTCGGAAGTTCTTTTATGCACACTCACAACACATGAATCCTGGCGATGTCTTTGGCTGAAGCCCAGGAGTTTTCTTTTATGAAGATCCGTGATGCCGCGGATATAAGAAACTTGGACATTTTGGCAGCTGAGATTGAAAGAAACACGAAGCTCGCGGTGTTTCATGTCGACGGGATCACCACCGTGAGTCCTTGCGGCTCAAGGTTGCGGCGCAGAACAGATATATAACCATGCAGTGTGGCATCTGCGCTGTTGAACGCAACAGCACTCACACACTTGAAGCTCGGAGTTTTTTTTATGCACACTCACGACGCATGAATCTTGGCGATGACTTTGGCTGAAGCCCAGGAGTTTTCTTTTATGAAGGTCCGTGACGCCGCGAATATAAGAAACTTGGACATTCTGGCAAATGAGATTGAAAGAAACACGAAGCTCGAGGTGTTTCATGTCAATGGGATCATCACCGTGAGTCCTTGTGCCTCAAGGTTAAAGTGCAGAACAGATATTAGCCATGCAGTGTGGCATCTGCGCTGTCGAACACAACAGCACTCACACACTTGAAGCTCGGCGGTTTTTTTATGCACACTCACGATGCAAGAATCCTGGCGATGTCTTTCGTTGAAGCCCAGAATGTGCGGAATCTCGACTGACACTCACAAACTTGGCGCTTGGAGGTTTTTTTAGCACACTCACGAAGCATGAATCCTGATGTCTTTGGTTGAAGCCCAGAATGTGCGGAATCTCGACCTCAGCCAATGCATACCTGTCTTTTCGTTAGCAATCTCATACGCAGAAACTCTTCTTCCTCACTACGATTTTAATTTTCCTTGATGTGAAATTGTGCAGTTTTTGTGAAAGTGTATTTAAATGAATGATATTACTATGCTGTTGCACGATGTTGCTATGATGTAGTGCCACTATGCATAGATAAAGAGGTGATGTTTCCCAAAAATAATCATGGAAATAAAAGTTGAAGTTAGCGCATTGTGGTGTCGTCTCTCTCACATCCTTGTTTGCTTGCGCTGAATATGCTTTCGATGTCAGTTTATCAAAAGTTAAAAAAGTGGCGATGCTAAAATTTATTACAGACTGATTAATGAACCAGCTGAGCAATGTTCCAGGTATCTAAATATTTTAAGCTGCCTAATCCACTCAATTAATTGAGGTGTGTTTTACCAGACAATTGAAGTGATGTGCAATATTGTTTGCATAATGTTCACTGGAAATAGTAACTCTTGCAATAAATGGTTACCCAAATGAGGATAAACAAAAAATACATTTACCACTAAGTTACTATAGGATGGTTCCCTGTGGGCCTAATACCTCTATAACAGTGCCCAAAATGCTTCAGAGATACGAGTGCATGCAATGAAAGACACCACTGGGAAGCCAAATGAGAAACATCCCATTGTGAGCAACAGGGGAGCCAAACTGATACACTAAGAGAACAGTTAAAGGCAAGCCAATAAGTTTTCTAAACACATACTACTCTGATGCTCGGGACATGGACAACTCATATACAAAAAAACAGCAAGCGAAATTACTGTTAGATGGAAAATAAAAGAATGCCATTTCTTACCTGTTTAAAGCCTCTGTACATTAGCTGCAGCTCTCGCTTATTGAATTTAGTGAGCTGACACAGCGTTTCAATTGCTTCTGGCTTGTAGTGCACAGTTGGGCCTTCTAATTCATCAATCTCGCTGTCTGAAAATGACAAAAAGAAGATAGATGAATGACACCAATCCTATAAAACGGTGCAGGAGAAATGACGCAAGGGAACTGATTCTAAGGCTGCCTAAAAGCAAACATTAACCATAAATGTAAGTGCAGAGTGTATAGCTATGGGTGACCAGAGGCCTGAATCTGAACAGCTCACCAACACACTTTCTGGTGGCTAAGTGGCCTCTTGGTCTTACTGGGATGCAGTCATGCAAGACAACCACAATATAGAAACATGATACTTTATTTTTGACAAACACGAACATGCACCAAGTTCTTGCAGTGAGTCTTCATGACCCTGATGCAGCATCACTCATGCATGCTAAAAAAAAAAATGAGGCCCTCAATGCTGATACAAGGGCTATCACAGCTCTTATTATGACATTAGATTACTATGAAATGACACTGCGGAACTTTTCACAGGGTAAAATGCTAACTTGCACCAGTTGGGAATGTACAGGAGGTATATTGATATCAAATACACGCCATATGTACTTTGTCACACCACACATGCTTCATTTCACCAGTGAGCACGACATTTTGCCACAAAGTCCTCTCTTTGAGACGACGAAACTACTCTTGCCAGGCAAGCAAGGAGTCCATCTCGGTCAGGAACATCCAGCAGACTGTGACCAAGTGACTGTGCAAGTGCATCAGAGTCATTATTTCTGAGGTATGACTTCATGTTCATGCAAACACTGTTGTAGTCAGTATCCTTAAGAGACTTCTTAAGTGATGCCAAGACAGACTTCCAAATATCTTTTGATGAATCTGAACCCCTAGCGCAGGATGTGCCAGCGCCATCACAAATAGCAGAAGACTGGGCAGGCCCGATTCCTTTGAGAGGCACAAAAAGTTTTCGTTTTTTGGGATTCTGCATATATTGTTCTTGAGTCTGTTCCTCATCTGTGCTTCGAAAGTTGACCTTGCGAACGGTGCAAAAGTCTGCCGCCTTTGACACTGAAGTGCTGTTTAGGACATCAAATAGGCTACGTCCTTGCTGACCTCTGTCTTGTGACTGTGAATGCTGCTCAGCGGGTTTGTTGGCCCGGTAAGTCTTCAAAACATTTTCATCATTGTCAGCCACTGGCTGTCCAGAGAATGTTGGGTTTCTAAAATTTGGTGTGCTTTCCTTCGATGGTATTCCAAATGCATTTCTTGAGCCACCCAACATTTTTACTGCAGCTGTGTTGCTTTCATTTGATGCACCCGCAGCTTTGAAAAAAGCAGACAGCTCTTTTAGGACAACGCTAAAGCTAGAACGTAGCTTGGCTTTCTCTTTCACCCATTTTGATAACTGGCTCAGATTTCGTGGCTCACTGTAACGTCTGTCACAGAATAAGATTGCACCGAAATCACGCTGGTGGCGTATGACACGACCAACTGCTTGGTTGACTGCTCTAGTTGCTTGCAGCACGTACCAATCATTGCCAGAAAAAACTTTGCGTGATGGCGACTCATCCAGGTACTGCTTTTTCAGCTGAACCCTGGGATCAAAGCAAGGAGGTAATGGAAAGCCCACTATGATGGCTGCACGGGCATACTGGTCTGTGAAATCCATGCCCTCACTCATACGTCCTCTGCACACTGCCATAAGAAGACAGCCTTTTTTTTCAGGCGAGTCCACATTTTCACAATATTCTTGAATGAGTGAGGAAAAGTCTGTACTTCTCTGGACTTCCATCACTGTTGGTTTGACAAGTGCAAGTGAAGTCATGGTTCCATTTGAGGTCCAGGTCTCAACAAAATTTTTCATGACAGCATATGAGGGAAAGAAAAGCAACACACCACCCGGAATAATCCTACAAAGGTTACATAGTGTTCTACCAAGAGAGGCTAAGTACGCAGGATTGTTTCTGTTGTCGTAGGTGCAATTCAAGACCTCTCCATCATAGCCATTGCTAAGTACAGACACATAGATTTGTTCTTCCTTAATGACATGGGGATTTTCCAGTTGTACAGGGAATGGAATGCCCAGTTCAGATGCGAATGAACTGAGAGGAGAGAGTGTGCCACTAGTGAGAATTATGCAGCGAGCACCCTGTCTTAAAAGGTTGTCCATACTCACACTTGGTGAGAAGCACCAACAATTAAGACACCAATCGAGCTTTTTGGCAGAGGTCGAGGGAACTGTCCAAACATCCTGAGATCCCTTCTTTTTCTTGTTCACATCTTTCTGAATGTGGACCTTAAACTTGGTCTTGAATATCAACTCTACTGACAAGCCTTCTCCCTCGACAGAATAGAGGCTGCTGAGAATAGTTATCAAACGGTTGAGGCCTGTTCCTCTCGGGCTGAATGCTCCAACTGCATTGACCTCAAGGAAAGAAACGATTTTGTCCAGGAGGTCCATAAGGTCATCCTTGTTCTGCCGGCTAACACCTGCTTCTTTCAGCATGGTGAACATAAAATCACCAGATTTTGTTGTGGAGTCTCCATTCATCTGCATAAGCAATTCATCCGCATACTTTTCCAGGGCAAGCAAAATGGCTTTAATCTTGGCTACATCGAGCAATGTGAAATCTGGATCAACTCCTTCAACTCCAGCAGCTGCTTCAGTCTCTTTCTGCTGTTTCAGTTCTGCTGCATGAGTTATTTCCTTGATGCACAATGCCAAGTCTGATGAGAGGAGCTGGAATGACATGCTCTCTTCACACATGCTTTCTATGTTGTGAGCTTCATCAAATATGACCACATTTCCTTCAAGCTCAACACCATGCGCCTTACGTGACTTTGCATCCACAAGATAATTGTAAGGCATAAAGACAATGTCAGCTCTCCCTTTCAGAGTCTTGGCAGCATAATACGGGCAGCAGACAAATTTCTTGCCAAGCTTGCCCAAGTCCTCAATGTCCATAACAGGAGTGTCTTGATACTCTGATCTCGTCATTTTGGTGTCATAGTTCAAGTGAAAGGGGCAAGTCCTGGTCGTTACCTTATGCCGGCACACTCGCAATTTTGAAGCGTTGTCTTGCAATTTCTGGACGTCTGGGTTGATGCACAACTGATCTCGGGAACCTAAGACTACCGACTTCACATACTTGTAGTTGGTCTTCTTTAATTCGTTTATAGCTTGCGACAGCTGCGAATGAGTTCTTGAGCTGTAGATAATTTTGGGGCACATAGGACACGGTCGTTCTGCCGATTCCTGTTGATCGAAATGACGTTGCAGTTGCGAGAGAAATCCCGACGCATTGCCGTCAGACGACCGGTGCAGGCCAGCGCTCAGTTGAATTGCGGCTTTGTGATCTTCGAGCCAGGCCAATGATGAGCACAAAAGTGATAAGGTTTTTCCCGTTCCTGTTGGACTCTCCAGGATGCCATTCACGCCATTCTGCAGACACTCGATCACTTTTTCCATGTACTTCTTTTGCACATCGTAAGGCTCATGCGGGAAGTGTACGGCAACACCCCGCAAGTTCAGCATCTGCGACGACATCGCTGATCCACGACGGCCGCTACAGTGACAATAACATCCAACGGTTCAGCACATGAAGCATGTCAGGCCAGGGCAGGCAACGTTGAAATCGCCAAAATATGGTCGATATGGTCTTTCATTGGCGCAGAACAATCGATCGGCCGGTTAGTCCCTTTCACGCACTCCAGCGAAACCAGGTTCAGCCTGCGATAAATGGCGACCAGCTCGAATATTTGACCACTGTGAACTAGCGCTGTAGAACAGGTACGCACTGTACACAGTCGTATCAGTAAAATTATCTCATGCAAGGTGAAAACGTGAATACAAAGAGCGCGGGAAACCCGCACCGCAGCCCACACGGAAACCACGCAATGCCGCGCAAACGGCGAAGACGATGATGATGATAGCGCTTGCGGGCACCCTCGCAATACTTATCGCACTTATTTTTTACGTTGCGTGAGAAAAAGTTTAATATACGCTATAATATTTCACAATATGAACACTAATAGAGTTCTTTACAAGCAACGGCAAGAAAGCTTCCGAAATTAAACAGCTTGCGCAACAAAATCTCAGAGGCAAGAATGCAACTTTGTGGTAGTACACGAGATGGCAGCACACGTAAAATAATCGCATTGTGGCATGTTTTGTCACTTTTGTGGGGCAATCGCGTCAATGTTCGCGTAGTCGTGGTGACGTTTCGCGACCCTTGCGTACTTATAAAACATGGATTTCGCGGTCATTTTCTTTCGTTCGTAATTGCGGCCGCCTTCGCTGTCCAACATCACAAACTGGCTGCACGTGCCCTTATGAACAGTTCCATGAACAGTTCTATCGTTGTACTTTCTTATTCTGGCTCACCAGCGAGGCACTCGACAAAAATACAGCGCCCCCCACAAATCATTAGAAGGGGAGGACGCGATTGACATCCGTAGGATTCAAACGGGGGTCTTTCCCAATCTACAAAGATTGAACAAAATTTTCCCAACGCTGGTATGGGCACGCTTGTCCGTGGTGTGGCGGCTCGCCATCTCTATATCACATCTCGTGGGGATGCCTAAA
The DNA here is from genome assembly GCF_013339695.2 of Rhipicephalus sanguineus. NCBI lineage: Eukaryota > Metazoa > Arthropoda > Arachnida > Ixodida > Ixodidae > Rhipicephalus > Rhipicephalus sanguineus. Next base: position 276,651,706 of record NC_051176.1, on the reverse strand, counting down.
CCGACCACCAACTTTAGATGCCTTTTTAGGCCAGTACAACCTACCTAATACTTTCGAGCAATGGGAGGCCCAGCTCGCCAGCTCTGACCCAGAGGTACAGCTTGCGCTTCTGGGTCACGTCAGGCAGGCAGCAGTAGCCAGTGGAGCCCTGGACTTGGGGCCCCACCCATCGAGCTCATGACCCCTTATCCCAACCCTTATGAATAAAGTTGTACTACTACTACTACTATTCCGTAAAAGTGGCTGTCCATTTCAGCGCCCGCTGATTGGATAGAATACTACAGTTACCAAATTCAGTATAGCATCTGAGCAGAGTACAGAATACCCAGAAAAAGTATTTCGTTACGTTGAAGATTCTCCAAATTAGATGCACTTCTTGTGAAATCTGAAAAGGACAACGCATTCCGTGGAGGCGACATGAGAGAGGTTTAAGGCAGGTTGGGGAGTCTGCTGCTTGCCTTTCAACCCTATTCAGGGCAAAATTTATTCTGTTCAATTTAAGATGCGCATGATGATGGTAGCTCCAAATTAGACAAAACTCTTCTCAGTCAAAAGTAATTAGTGGTTGTATTGATGAATTAATTAATATTTTGTAATATTTCTTATAATATTTATTTATTTATTTATTTATTTATTTATTTATTACTTAAAGATTACTTCGATGGTATAGAATAGTACAAAATAGCCGAAATTCAAATTTTCTGCACAAAACTAAAATAAATGCCCTACCTCAGGAGGGTGAAAGAAGCTGTCTCAGAGAATTGCTGGAACAGCGCGATCGAGCGCTTCTGTAATCCGCCTCTTTCATTTTCCTGTGCTGCCCTCGGCCGTTTTAGTAGGGGCCGGGCATGGCCTCCAAGATTGCGCGTCGGTAGGTACCTGCCGGTGCGCATAACTGGGCCTGAAAGGCTTTACCTCGCTGCGGCGAACTTGTCTGCGTGTGTCGAATATACACTTTCTTTTGTGTGCGAGCGCGTTTTTTGATCAGGACGTAAGACAGCGCAGGCCTTGGTAAGTGTGTGTTTCGTAATTGTGTATAGCGGCCAGGTGGGGTGGTCTTGTGCTCCCTTGCTAAATGCTAGGATTTTCCTTCCATGTATTTGAAACACCGAGTACAAGGCCCTTTAAAATGCATTTAAGTTGCAATAAAGATACTTTTCCCTCGGAGTATTTTCGATGCCAAAATACTCTCGTTATTCATTCCGCTCCGTTTAACATTCCAATACGCCTATGCAGTAAAACAAAAGTGATACAGGTGTACGTGCACGGCCCCCTCCTCCGTGCATGTGTGTATGTAATGTCCATATGCACATAAAACTTACAAAGGAAGCTAAAATACCGTGAAATGTTTCGAAGGGGGGGGGGGGGAGGGGGAACGAGTTGAGTTGCTTACGCCAAAGCTACAATAACGCTCCATCTGAGAGCAAACAGGTCTAAAATATAATGAGATGGAACACGAAGAGACTCAACAGCGTGCACTCTATCGAGTCTGCTTCTTCTGTTTCGTTTCAGCTCATAGCGCTAAAACGGAGTGCCGTAACGATAACAATATATTTTGTGTTAACTATTAGCCGCGCGCCAAGCGTTTTTCAGGCACCGATATTATTCACTGAAGCCCTCGGCAGCAGCGTACTGTCCATTTATCACACACACACACACACACACACACACACACACACACACACACACACACACACACACACACACACACACACACACACACACACACACACACACACACACACACACACACACACACACACACACCACACGCGCGCGCACGCACGCACGCACGCACGCACGCACTTGCCGTCCGGTAAAAAAAAACGTCGAAATTGACTAACTCTGCGAACGCCTTTGAGGAAAGTGATGTAAAGCCAAATACGTGAAGGGCGTGGAGCGAAGTCTCGCAATAGTTCGCAGAGGAAATGGAAGAGTTGTGTTCCGTGACTCAAGTTCTTTGCAAACGTGGTTTTCACGAGCTTGCAAAGTACGCACGGCGCCAAGGGTCACACACAGCCTGTGTCTTGAGTAGTTGAGGCTGCTACAAATAGAGTTTGGTATGCGGTTCCGTGGAGAGCTCTTGCGGTCCACAGAGAACTTGGTGACAAAACGTGACAGGAACTAAATCAAGAATGAACATATAAAACACAAGGTTACCACAGGGCCAAAAAAAAAAAACCCTTGACGATGGCAAGCGGTTAAAGCTAAACGTTTGGTACGTAGTAGAAGTAACGGTGTAGTAACGGCAGTGGATACTTGGCAAGGTGGGCTACTCCGATTTGTAAAACGGGACATCATACACAAGGCTAAAAATAACGATAAAGGGTTTTGAGGTCGTGTCATTCTTCCTTTCTACAAACATTACCGCGTACTAACTCAAAGCGGTATTGAATGAATCCATCCTGGTGAAATATAAAAAACAGGGGCGTAGCCAAGGGCGGGGGGGGGGGGGGGTGTTCAAACACTCCCCGAAAATTTTCAATTTTGCTTGCGTATATATACACGCACACATACATACGCACGCACTAACACACATAAACTATATGGTTACCCCCCCACCCCAAGAAAAATTTCTGGCTATACGCCCCTGATAGGAAACTATTTTTTAAGTAAGCATATACACCATTATTATTATTATTATTATTATTATTATTATTATTATTATTATTATTATTATTATTATTATTATTATTATTATAACTAGGAGTGGAGCTCTTAGGGGCGGCGCTAGAATTTTTGACGGGGGGGGGGGGAGGGGGTGCACCCACGACAAGTGAGTTCCATTGAAGATGGGGTGGGGGGGAGGGCAGCGAAGCGGGGAGTTCCCCGTCTCCCTGCCCTCCCCCATATAGCTGTGTGCATAAATAGCGTGCACGTGTGCAGTGTTGGGCAGTATCGAAGATACATGTATCTTAGGTATACTATCTTAGATACTCTTTGGGTATCTTGTATCTGTATCGCGATACGTCTCGCAAAACAAGTATCTGTATCTGTATTTCCGATACTTTGAAGGATGTATCGTGTATCTTAAGATACAAGATACTGCTTTCGCCCCACCACTGTGCGAAGCAATACACGTTGGCTGAGCTTCGCTTCTAAAGCTGTTACTTCTGCCACTAAGTCACCGGAATAAGGCTAAAGGCAGTTACATTATTTGATATTTCCGCAACAGTTTTCCAACGAGGATAGGCGATAAGCTCTGAGCGTCCCTGTATATTGGTTGAGCCGAGTTACGAGGTGGCACTCGTGACATCTCGACAGATGAGTGCGCGAACATCTGCGCCCAGCCGAATTTTTGTTTAATCGTTTTTTTAGTTTTGTCAGTGCCATGACCACTTGGCACTTAGCCACTCTCCTTTACCGCGTACTACAATGCGCGCGGCGCCTTTCGCACACATGCTGATGATGCTGAAGAGTCATTATCGAAGTTCCTCTTGTCTGGTGCTTCGTTACGAAGTCTGAAGAATGCAAGAATGGCGGGTTGCTTTGCGTCTCGTGGCTTTCACACATCGACGATTTGAAGGATCTCGTGGATGTAAGTTTGCATTACATGCGATGAGATTGACTAATATGTAAAAAAGATTCGAACAGCTATAATACCAACGGTACCGATGCTGGATTTAACAGGGCACGCATTCACCTTGATTGATTGATTTTATTGGCGCAAGGGCCACTCTTGGCCAAAGAGCGCCATTTCAATAGAAGTTAGTGGCAACTAATTAGAAGAAGTTCAAGGATGTAGATGTGACATGGCTGTAAATGGGCCTAAAATGGGTCGCTGCAAAAGTGTAAAAGACATAGGTAATAAAATATGGGGATGACTGGTGGTATACTAAAGAGGACTTAGTTGCGTAAATAATGATTCTGTATTACGGATAATATATGGCGCTTGTAAAATATAACCGGGAGCACTACTGCCTTAGCAGAGCCCTTGTTTAGAAGGATCTGAAGGCGCGTGCTACACAAAGTATGACACCCGCAGCAGCACCATCTCTAGAGAGGGTGTGCTACGAGTTTTTTGGCACTATAACATTCAATGCGACGTCTTTTATGTAGTTTAATACAGCCTTACTGTCGAATAAAGGCTTCACCCCAAGAAATAATAAAGGATGTAGGGGGACGTGCTCTTTGTAGATTAAAGGGAAGTGGCGTTTACGTTCTATTTCAGCTTCCCGGCACTCAATTAAGACGTGGAGGACGGTGAGTTGGTCGCCACATCTCCCACAGATGGGAGGCTCTTTACCAGTTAGGAGATGTGAATGTGTGTCATATGTGTGTCCTATTCTGAGGCGACAAAGGATGACATCATTCTTTCGTATTTTTGTTGTTGGGTGCCAGTCTCCTAGCTGTGGCTTAATTAGGTGTAATTTGTTTGAGGCTTCCTTATCCCACAAGTGCTGCCAATAGCTCTTAAGGGTTTTTTTCAGAGCTGGTTTCAGGTCAGTGGCAGGAACAGCTATTGAGGAAGTACTTGGTTTGCTTGTTATCGATGTTGCCATTTCATCGACAAGTACGTTACCTTTGATGCCTCTGTGCCCGGGAACCCAGCATAATACAACCCGCCGATTGTTGGCATAGCCGGCACTAATCATTGAATAGAGTTCCCTAATTATGGGGTTTTTAAGTTTCGGGGGAAGCATTAGAGCCCTTACAACACTTAGGGAATCTGTAAAAACAACTGCCTTATGCACCTTTGTTTTCTTAATTTGTTTAACAGCTGATAGAAGTGCATATGCTTCCGCTGAAAAAATACTTGTTTCTGGTGCAAGAGCTCCAGATTCAGAGAAAGACGGTCCAATGGCCGCATACGACACACCAAGGTTTGATTTTGATGCATCTGTGTAGTATTCAGGGCTGGAGTATTTCGTTCGCAGTTCTAAAAAGTACATTTGAATATGGATGTCGGGAGCATGCTTTGTGACTTCCATAAACGACGTGTCACATTCCACCGTCTGCCACTGCCACGGTGGTGGAAGTTTCACTGGGGCCATAAGGCTGTACTGTAGGAGTCGAACACCGACTTCCTCGCCAAGTTTCCTCACACGTATTGAAAAAGGTTCCGTCACGGATGGTCTATTGTGGAAGAGCGTTGCGCTAGAGTGGTCATTTAGGATTGCGTGACAGGGGTGTTCTTGGTTAGATTGGACTTTGAGAAAGTATTTGAAGCTTGTGAACGTTCTTTGAAGGTGTAGCGACCATTCGTTGGATTCGGCATATAGGCTTTGTACAGGGCTTGTTCTGAAGGCGCCAGTAGCCAGGCGGATACCCAAATGGTGAACAGGATCCAACATTTTAAGTGCACTGGGTCTGGCGGACTGATAGACCTCAGAGCCGTACTCTAATCGTGTACGAACAAGGCTTTTGTAAAGGGTCATTAGACAGTTCCTGTCACAACCCCATGTCGTCCTAGAGAGCACTTTCAATAGATTCATCGCTTTCAAGCACTTTTGTTTTACATATTTTAAGTGGGGAATAAAACTGAGCTTTGAATCTAAAATTACGCCTAAAAACTTCTGGTCGCTTTGTACCGGAAGACGTTCTTTGTTAAGTTCTATATGAGGCTCCGCGACCAGGCCTCTCTTCCTTGAGAAGAGCACGCATGTGCTCTTTGTGGGGTTTATCTTAAACCCATTTCGTTCTGCCCATTTCGATACCTTGTTTAGAGAGAGTTGAACTTGTCGTTCGCAGATTCCGAGGTTACAGGACTTAAAACCTAATTGTACATCATCTACATAAACAGAGTAGAAGATTGCTTTCGGGATGACGGATGACAACGAATTCATTTTCACTATGAAAAGTGTGCAACTCAACACCCCTCCTTGGGGGACTCCAGTTTCCTGGATGAACGGTCTAGAAAGAACACTGCCTACCTTCACTCGAAAAGTCCGGTTAGTGAGGTAGCTCTCGATTACTCTTAACATGCTTCCCCGGATACCCATTGAAGAGAGATCTTGTAGAATTCCGAATCGCCAGGTGGTGTCATACGCTTTTTCAAGATCTAAGAATACTGACAAGAAGAACTGTTTGTGAATGAATGCATCTCGTATGTTTGACTCCATGCGTACAAGGTGATCTATTGTTGACCTCTCGTGCCTGAATCCGCATTGGAATGGGTCTAGTATTTTTCTATTTTTCAAGGTGTGGAGTAAGCGACAGTTAATCATCTTTTCGAAGAGTTTACATAGGCAACTCGTTAATGCTATTGGCCTGTAGCTACTTGCTATTGCTGGGTCTTTTCCTTCCTTAAGGACAGGTATTATGATGGCTTCCTTCCATGAAGACGGTATATATCCTGCTTCCCATATCGTGTTGTAAAGATGAAGGAGTGTGATTTGTGTCTGAGGGTGTGCATGTTTAATCATTTCATACAGGACACGATCAGGACCTGCAGCTGATTTGTTGCACGTGTTCAGTGCTGCATGCAGTTCAGTTATATTAAAAGGAATGTTGTACCCCTCATCATCCGTGCACTTCCTGTCAAGTGGCTTTCCCTCCATTAGAGTTTTATGCTTTAAAAACGCATCCGAGTAGTGTGCAGAGCTAGATACTCGCTCGAAATGTGCCCCCAGAGAATTTGCCTGATCTTCTAGGCTGTTGCCGTCGTCGTTTACCAATGGCACCGAGAGTGTGCTTCTTCCTTTTATTTTTCTCACCCTGTCCCAAGCTTTCCTTTCGTCTTTGTATGAGTTAATTTCTGTTAGGTATTTTTGCCAACTTTCCCTCTTTGCTTGCCGGCGTGTTCTTCTTCCCTGAGATTTTATTTGCTTAAAGTTTATCAGATTTTCAGCAGTTGGCGAATCGCGCAGCTGTCCCCACGCTTTGTTTTGGTTTCTGCGCGCCTTTCTGCACTGCTCGTTCCACCAAGGGATGCGCCGCTTACGAGGGCGTCCAGTTGTCTGCGGTATACAATTTCTCGCAGCATCAATAAGAAATGCAGTAAAGTATGCCACTGCATCATCTATATTAGAGGCGATAATGTCCTGCCGTGCTAGAAGTGAACATTCTCGGAATGTATTCCAGTCTGCTGCATCGATCTTCCATCGGGGTTTATCTGGTAGGCATTCAACCTGTTTCTGTAGACTCAGTATTACTGGGAAATGATCGCTCCCATAGGGATTCATCACTACATTAAAGTCTAAATAGCTACCAGTGCTGCAGAGGCTATGCTTAGGTCTATTGATGAGTAGGACATGTGTGTGGTGCTAAAGAATGTGGGCTCTTTGTTGTTCAATAAGACTGCATCTGAACCCAGAAGGAATTTTTCAATCGTACGACCCCTTGCATCACAACGCGTATTGCCCCATAGCGTGTTATGGGCATTGAAGTCGCTAGTTAAAACGTATGGCTCAGGGAGCTGGTCCACAAGGTCCTCGAATTCCTCCAACTCCAAACGATACTCAGGTGGTATGTACAAGGAGCATACTGTGACCAGCTGGTCAAACAGGATGGCCCTAACGGCTACTGCTTCTAGCATTGTGCGAAGGCGCAGGTGTTGACAAGCAACAGACCTGCCAGCTATAATGGCCACGCCTCCTGATGCATTGAGGCTATTGTGGCGGTCATTACGAAATATTGTATACTGCGTTAAAAAATTCGTGTTCGATGGTTTGAGATGAGTTTCCTGAACACAGAACAGCCTCGGATCAAACTGCTGTAGTATTTCCTGGATGTCATCTAAGTTTTTCAAAATGCCTCGAGCATTCCATTGGACAATTTGTGTCGCCATATCAGAGGCAAAAGTGTTCTGCGTTCAGGTATGGGGTTGCGAATTTCAAGTGGTACCAGGATCGTCTCCCGGTCCTGTTATAGGCTTTTTGCCTTTCTTGACGCGCTCAGTTGAGCAGCGTCGACTTGTCGGCACCAGTGGTGCCGGCGTTGTGTCCATCGCCTCCCGAGAGGCGCTGGCAGCCCGCGTCTGCAGGCTGGTACTCCGAGTTTGCGACCTCGCCTGGTGTGACGAGGCCTTGAGACCCGACGTCCCTGGAGCCGCCGGGCTCAATGTCTGAGGAAGTGGAGCAGGTTTAGCTGCGACCACCTCAGGGGCAGGTGCCATAGCCATCGGCTTGCTGTGCACAGGCCGGGCTGGTGGCGAGGGCTGGTGCGGCGGTGCCCCCTGACGCGCCGCATCAGCATATGTTGGGCCATAGAATGGCGAAACTCTCCTTCGTGCTTCCTTAAACGAAATGTTCTCCTTCACCTTCAGCGTAATGATCTCTTTTTCTTTCTTCCAGTGTGAACAAGAGCGTGAATATGCGGCATGATTTCCTTCACAGTTTATGCAGTGCGGTGGTTCTTTGCAGTTGTCGGACGTATGGCCTGTGACTCCACATTGCGCACACGTTTGTCGACCACGACAGCTTTGCGAACCGTGGCCAAATCTTTGACATTGGAAGCAACGACGGGGGTTAGGAATATATGGCCTCACAGATGTCTTTGTATAACCGGTTTGAATGGTTTCCGGCAGGTCACTTGAAGCAAACGTGAGTATTAGGTGTTTTGTTGGTATCTCCTTATTGTCTCTTGTGATATTAATCCGCTGTACGTTAGTCACGTTCTGGCTCTTCCATCCTTCCAAGAGCTCAGTTTCGGGCAAGTCAATCAAATCTGCGTCAGATACCACTCCGCGTGCTGAGTTCATAGACCTGTGCGGTGTAATACTGATCGGTATGTCACCAAATGTTGCAAGACAATTTAGCTTTTCAAACTGTTGTTTCTCCCGAACTTCTAGGAGGAGGTCTCCGCTGGCCATTTTGGTAACATTGTACCCGGCACCAAAGGTTTCTGTTAAACACCTGGAGACTACAAAAGGGGATACGGTTCTGGCTTGCTTGCCACTTTTCTCACAGTGTATTACATGGAAGCGAGGGAATGTTTCTCTTGGCCGGTTCAAAAAGTTTAAGTCTTCGGTGCGTACCCGCTTTGAGGAGGTACGATCGTTTATCAGGGGAAATGCTCTATACATAACAATTGTAATTCGTTCGGCAGCGCTGGCGGCCACCCACCACGGAGCCCAACGAGGGGACGCTACAAGTTTGTGGATGCTGAAAGCTTGCAGACGCCAGCCGTACAACGCTACTATACCCCAATGCAGCTAGACCAAGGTAGGCTATTTGCACAAGGTTAACCCTCGCCGCCAGGAAATTCGGAAATAAGATGAAAAGAGGAGGAGACAGGACAGAGTGGAAAGTTGTAAAAGTAAAAGGAGTGTGAAGACGTAGGCAGGAAAAGGCGACTGCCGATTTCCCCTGGGTGGGTCAGCCCAGGGGTGCCGTCTACGTGAAGCCGGGGCCAAAGGGGTGTGTTGCCTCTACCGGGGGGCCTTAAAGGTCCAATCAGCACGCATTCACCTAACATACGTTATCTTGGCATACGTCTTTTTTTTATTTTATTCAAAGAGCTTTTAAAATCATAATTTGATTGTTAGCAGACGTTCTTTCTGAGCTGTCCATTCCATACATTACCTATGACTCTTTTTTTTTTTCTGCCGGTCTGCTTACTGCAATATGCCATGCTGCCAACGTAAGCTCTCTGCTTTATCTCCAGTTTTAACTGTCTGCGTCGTTTCTGCTACTGTTTACATATTTATATTCCACTTGAATTTGCTGCTATGTAATGGTGATGTTGAGAACAAATACATAATAATCTGGGCGCGCCTTGAGTATACAGTAACGATAATTCAGCTTACTGCAAAGTAAAATAGAAAAATTGAGTTGGAATTATAATAACGTAAATTATTAGGCGCCATCTTAAATGCGTTCGCAAAGGTATTTGAGAAACACTGTTATACCAAAATCTCCGTTTTTGTCATGAGCGTCCCAAAGAGTCGTTTTACGCCATTTTCCATAGGCACTGAATTTAATTGTCGTAGCTATGAGGGGTTACTCGCCAAAGTTGCCCAGTGGTTAGGGTGCTTGACTGTTGGCCCGAAGGTCGCGGTAGCCAGATTTCGATTGAGGGAAAATGGTAGAGGCCCGTGTGCTTATATGTAGGGTTTAGAACCCCAGGTGGTTCGACGTAAAACGCAACAATTATTAGCTCTTGGGGGGTGCTTCGTGTATCGTGTTTCTGTACTTATTTAATGTGTTTGATACGGAACCGCTTTTCTATTTTACTTAGATATATTTGTTTTCGTTGTTTAGGCTTCCCTGAATTCTATTACTGTTGCCAATCACCAGGTAATCGGATCTAGTATAAGTGGCAATAGTGTGAATAGCGGCGGTGTCCTGCCGCGCTTTGCGCAACTGTACAATACGTCTGAAACGTTTCGGGGCTGCACATGTTCTTGGTGACGTACACCTGTCCGGTGATCCGTTATTGCAAAAACCGTAATATGTTTACCGACAAGGTAGAACTCCACAGCGGTATTTGCACCATTGTGCGGAGGCTTCTTATTGAAGTTCGTATGGTTAGTTGACAACCCGCTTACTGGTCAACAAGCAGAGCAGCGACTCCCATGAATTACAAACGCTACAAGCAAGAAGCGCTATCAGCGACATGTATAAAGAGCAGTCACGTTAAGTCGCTAACACAACGCCAATAAGTTGTTTCGGAAGGAAACAGATGTACCTTGAGCAAGAAGTACAAAACTTTTGAGATACTATCAGAGCTTCCATTCAAGCGAAACAGAATTGGTCGCAGTTAATACATTTGCAAGCGAACATTGATGTGCATATGCGTTTAATGCCGCATTATATAGATATATAATAACAAATTTGAGAATGTATCGAAGTATCTTAAGATACAATTGGAATGTATCGTATCGGATACAATCAGTGTTGCAGTATCTTGTATCTGTATCTCAAATACTTTTTGCCTGAATATCTTGTATCGTATCGCGATACAATTTCAAAGTATCTTTGCCCAGCCCTGCACGTGTGTGTGTTCTTTCTTGTGCAGTTGCCAGGGGCACTGATGAAGTACTACATTGGAGTGTGGGTGCTTAGCTCATCGACGTATTCCAGCATCATTTCTCCTACTCTATTTGTACTTTCTCTCTTTTTTCGCTTTGTAGCATAGTTTGGATTTGCGGGACGGAAGCACGCCGCTCGTGCCAACCTTTTCTGACTTTACTTTCATTAAACCTTATATATCTGTTATGGCATTCGGCTAATGGCCGATAAATGCGAGAGAAGACACAGTCATGCAGAATACTTACATACCTCAAGTGAATTCAATACTAAGGCAGTAAATCGCCAGTGTCTTCAAGCCCAGCAGGTCAACACCCGACCAGATGCTTGCTTTTGACGTTGATTCGGGCACCCCCATATGATACGGATGACAGACGACTAAAGATAAGCATGCCCTGCAGGCGCGCTCAAAGCGAGAAAAAGTGAGACGGCAAACTTGAACTCGCGGCTTCCAAGAATGGCCGATTCTCTCCGCATCGCCACGGTATACGCGGTTTATTCTATATGACAGCATGCAAGCGTATACCCCAGACAGCCACTTCGGTATACGGCCATTACAGCAACAGGAAGCGCGAGTGAATTGCCAAGTACATTGCAGATGAGTCGATAAATCACGGACACGCAACCGTCGCAGCGATACGTGCGAGGCGGCCTCAAAATAAATAAGTGAAAAAGTACACAAAAGTAAAATAATAGATAGGTGTACCTGTATATATTTATTAGAAGGGCCGGCGCTTGGGTGAAAACACGGTAACTTCGTATTTGTTCTTTTTTCGCTTGTGGTCGTCCAAAAGCGGCTCGTATTTGTTCTTTTTTCGCTTGTGGCCGTCCAAAAGCGGCTCGCCCTTCTTTGGTGATGGAATGATCCGACGTCCCAATCTGCGAGGCAGCCACCGATGCGTCTGTTGCGGTTTCAAGGAAGATCAGGAGCCTGATAGTCTGGGCCCTACGTCGCCGCACTGCTTACGGAGCTCCAGGACACTTGGGGGCAAAATTGAAGCCTAATCCTCGTCACAATTGTACAATAAAAACGCCATCGGGGTCCAGCTTCGCAGACGACTTCTCCTTGCCGCTGGTCGTTTGGGCCGGGCCCCCGTTTCTTTACGATCCAGGGCCTCCTCTTTTGTTCTTGCGTACGCCCTTGCTTTACGTCCGGCAGCGCTTCAACGTCGGACCGGCCGCGCTAATAGCGGCCCTACTGACGACGACGTGTAGGAGTTACGACCCGGCTGGGTCGTGGCGGCGACCGGTTAACTCGCGCGTGCGTCAACTGTCAGTACAGAGGCGAGCGGATCCGGCTGGAGCGCCGTCACAGGCACGCGCCCGGAGTAGCACATGGCATCTGGTCGACGCGAACGCTTTCAAAAAAGCTTTATCGTAACACAGATGCGCTAGCGAGAGAGAGAGAAAGAAAAGAAAGGAAGCTAGGATCAATTAGAAACAAGAGACTCTGTCACACGGCAGAGTTTCGTTCCTTTGTAAGAACCGTAACGTTCATCGCAAAAAAAAAAAAGGAAGAAAAAAGAAGGAAAGGAAAAGAGGGGTAAAAAAATTATGGCAGCTTCGCGCTAGTGGTGCGGAGTCTGGGTGGCGTTTCTTATTCTCTTTATATTTTTTTCTTTCTTCTTTCTTTCTCTCTGTTTCTCGTATCTATTTTTGTATCTGTTTCTATTTGTTCCTTTCTGTTTCTTTCTTTCTCTTTCTGTCTACTTCTTTCTCTTTCTTCCCTTTCTCTCTCTCTCTCTCTGCTTATCTCTCTCTCTCTTGCTCTCTGTTTTTCCTATCTCTTTCGCTGTCTTTCTTTTTTTCTCTGTCTTCCTATGCCTTTCTCTGCCTTTTTATGTCTTTATTCCCTTTATTTCTCTATTTTCTCTCTCTCTCTCTATTTTCTCTTTCTTTCTATATCGTTCTCTCCCTCTCTCTCTTTCAAGTGTTTCACGTGCTGCACTTCGCCGAGCAGAGTTTTCGTTGAACGCTCTCACCTGCTGTACTCGGTAGTGGGGCTTGCCCAATTCATGTGGTGCATACGCGGTTTTGCACGACGGAGCACAGGTTGCCGATAGCTTAGACAGCTTCTCCGTTAAAAGCACTTCGTGCACTGGCGTAGCTGTGTCCACAGCGCTATCAAGTATGGTATGGATTCAAGGCAGTTCTTCGCTTGAGTGAAACTGAGGCACTTGACGTGTGCATTTGTGATCCCTTGCTTCTACTCGGCAAGGCACCGACGCCAAACCCTGAGAAAGGGGCAATTTAGGCCCCCACACGCTATACGTGAGCGACTGTAATACGGCACAGCATTATCGCGATCGCAGCGCGCTTCCATGCTCGAGTCGAGCCCCAAGCTGCATCGAAACACCGGCGAGGGCCTATGTCATAGCTTACTTGGTCGGAGAACAGTGAAGTAATACTTCTTCGGTGAATTCACCGCCAAGTTTTGATGAAATACTAAAAGAGACGACTTCTGGTATACAGTCAAAACTTGCCAGCGCGTTCAGCTATAAAGCAGACTTGGCAGTAATGAAATTAGAACAATTCAATTACTTTTTGCTGTAATGAGCAATGTAATGAATAACTTTTGTGGGTTGTTAATTCAATAGTCTAATGAATTACGTAAAGCGAGTAATTTTAAGAAAATGAATCATTACTTTCCCTGAATGCTTTCGACTAAAATATAGACTATGCGCTTCCCTTATGGCATAAATAATCGACCAAAAAAGTCACAGTTGCGCCGCAACGGCGAAGAAATTAATGCGATAACAACAAATTAGAATGTTAAACGAGGTAGGCTATAGCAGCCACACTAATTACCTGCCCGCACCTCATGTCGGATCAAGGGCGTGCACCCCCCCCCCCCTAATTTTTTTTCTGCCTACGCCACAGGGTGTAACACTACAAAACGCTGGCGTAAGGGAATACGGCCGCTCCAAGGAGTGAAGCGGTTTTCGTGCTGTCTGTCGCCTCAACGCGAAGTAAGCGCTGCACAGTACGGACTACAAAGGTGAACCATCTACTCATCTCTGTCGAGACAGCGGGCGCAACCGCGCCCTTTTGATCAAAGTTTGCAGTCACTGTCCAAGCAGAACTTTTTTCTTTTTCTTTATATGGAAGGATTCGGTGCAAGGCATGTGCAATTAAATTAAAGTGAAAAGAAAGCATCTAACCGTGCATTATGCGAGAACTGCAGAACTGACTCCGTTAACTTATTGTTGTCCATCGGCCGATGGGTCTAGTTTTCAGGCAAATGTGCCTTTAGTCCAGCGTTTCTTAATATGTTTAGTGTGAGCAGTCGTGTTCCAGGGCACATCCAAAGCGGCTGTCGAGCGTCCGATACTGCTGCAACTAGAGCCGCGCTCTTCAGGCATGTTTCGGGATCGTCTTTTGTCGATCCCCAAACCAAGTCCAGGTAATGGATAGCATAAATACATCCGCACCCCCCTCGCCAGACCGAAGCTTCCGAGGACATACTTCCTGTACCAAGGTAACACCACTTGTTTTTGCCATTTGTAAGGACTAGGGGCTAAGAGAGAGCAAGATACATTGAGCTTTAGATAAAATGAACCTCCTGCATAATAAACTTGTCTTCATTTAACTTCATTTTGCAGTATACTGTTGTATATGATCAGTTTGCTGAAGACACTACCACGTTCGAGGAGTCGTTCGACGTGCCCCTTCCCGGGGCCACGTCAAAAGTATCATTTTTTGCTCAAAATGGACATTATCGAAAACAAATTTGCACTATATTCCTGACATAACATTTCATTCTGCTAATGCAAAAACTGAGCATGAATATCTTCACGATGAATAGATATTTCATTACAATTGAATTAGAATGAATTACTATAACACACATAAATTAACGCACTATGACATTATTTTGGTTGCAATAGAATGTCGAGTGTTTTGAAATAATGTTGCATCGGTTTGACGCGTTTAAAGACAGTTCTTAATAGGTGGCATCTGAAAGGGTTAAGGCGCATGTGTCCGCGTGGTTTTAGAGCTTGGTGGAGAGCACGGGGTCATTCGGCATACGGGGCATAAGATTTGTGTCCGTACCACCCTCCACAATGAGTATGCGCCATCATGACACAAAATGTGAAATCTGCTCTCCCATTGATTTCAGTCCTGAATAACGTTCTCAATACTCTTATCATCGTCTCTGTACTTGGCCTCAGCACGCCTGCGACTATTCCATGCCTAGTACTTTTGTTTTTCTCAAGGGCAAAGCCACGACATGGTGCACACGGTTATTTCAAACATTGCAACGACCCGCATTGTCATAAAGCGGTGGAAAGTGAAGATATTAAACTCGACAGGCAGCGCGTAGGGTGACATATAGAACCAAGTGACGAGGGATCTCGTATACTTCCGTTGCGTACGTCATACATCTGATGAGACTCGAAACAAATTTATTTGAGAAAGTGGTGTAAAAAGCTATAATAAGTGGGTATACCAATGCCATGTGGGTAGATTAACGTATACTGTCCCGTAACTGTGTATTTTCGCGAAGTTTTATCAGATAATGGAGGTGAAAATGTTTGAGGCCCGTGTACTTAGATTTAGGTGCACGTTAAAGAACCCCAGGTGGTCGAAATTTCCGGAGCCCTCCACTACGGCGTCTCTCATAATCATATCGTGGTTTTGGGACGTTAAACCCCAGATATTATTTAAGTTTTATCAAATACGCTGACATCAAGCCCCTCGTGAGCTAATCTGATCTGACCAACCACAGAAGTGCCGCATTCCCTATCATGTCCCCTCTCCGCCTCGTCATATTCAAACCAAACCACGGAGTGACATACCGTTTCTATAAATTATCTTCTGCCAAGAAAAAAAGGGAGATTAGATAGATAGATAGATAGATAGATAGATAGATAGATAGATAGATAGATAGATAGATAGATAGATAGATAGATAGATAGATAGATAGATAGATAGATAGATAGATAGATAGATAGATAGATAGATAGATTAAAATGCGTGCTTGCCTGTTAAGCGGAGTCGGTATTCGTCTCGTTCCGCGATAGTTGCAAGCTGCATGGTTTTGTCGTTGTCAGGACTGTTGAGCATACTTCGACCGATGCAGCGTTGACGTTCACACCTCCTCGAATTCTTTGATAAAAATCGCCTAACGAAGGCCTACGTCTTCGATCTCTGCAGCGCTCCCTTTACAATAGCAGTCGGCCCTATAGTTAATCTTCCTCGTTTCGGGTCTCTCTGGAGACACAATGGGTGTTTTTGCAGGCTGATATACAAATCTCTCACAGGCGGTGTGCATACAGGTGGCATTCATGATACACCTACCTCGCCTTCGACGACTCCTTAAGCACTTCAGCGAAATTCATTCAAACGAGACAAAACTGTTTGCCTTGATTTGTTCAGCGAGCAGATAAGGAATGATGAGTCGAAACATTGAACCTCGTACACGCGGCTGCTCCGGCAGCCTTTTCGACATTAAATCCGCAGTCTTGCAGACAAGTCCATGCCTGTACACTTTCCATCATGCACGGTCACTCGATGTAGAGAGGTCTAGAAAATAAGCGTCTCTACGAACAAATTCTCTACTTGCCTGGCAAAACCACATACCGAGGCGCATCACTACGTTTCGTGGTGTGGCTCCCGGTGCCATCGATCTTATGTCCTACTCTTGCAAGCATTCTTGCTCTCTGATTTGTTGTTGCCGGCGCGTTTTGACATGGTCTCGCTTTTTTTTTTCTGCTTGGACAAATGCTTGTTCTGCTTCGTTTAATTACTCGGCTGTTGAACCTAGCCTTTCGACATCGCTCACGTGGTGAGTTTTATGGCATGGCTGTAGGTACTTTCGCAAACGAGCCTATAAAGCTCTCACTACAATGACCTTGTTTATGTCCTGAGTGAGAAGAAAATCGAAATTCGTTCGTGACACTTTCGTCTATACCACGCACTTTTTGCTTGTTCCGCACTGAATGGCTGAACTTCACCTGCTTCTCTCCTTTCCATCGTATCTCACAAAGTAGACGTATTTCCCCCTCTTGTTTCTCGCATGTACACGTGGACGCATTTGCACAATATTTTTTTTTTGTTTTTCCCATTCCGTCACCGATCATTCAACTTTCTCTGAGTTTTCGGGAGCTTACTGTAATTAAAGCTCATTTACGCTATAGCATAATCAATTAAAGTTTCACTATAAACTTTAGCTACACCACTTGACATTAACCTAGCGACAAAATTTCCTCCATTAGGCGTAACGCGTGGCAACAGAAGTTATAAGTAGAATGGGCAAACCCTTCCGTTGGGGACGATTCTGCCTGCGATTGGCCGGCCCTCCGCTAATAATACGCGGTCTCTTTTAGTTTTGACCAGCTCGTGTTCTTGCGAAGAACATGCCAGTGAGCTTTCTGAACGCATTTATAGGTTTCGCGTTGTATTTCTCTGGAGTCTTAGGTGAAGAAATTTCGCAATATCTTCTAATATCGTAGCTTCGAACATCCTTTGTCTGTTTTTGTTTGCCTTTCGGTACCACAAGCGACTGCGAATTCCTGTATTATGCATTAAATCTAAGAAAGTACGGTGATGTGGTCTACGGATAGCAAGTCTGGTGGTTGTTTGAGATAAAGATTCTCACAGTGCAGATCTCCACAGACGGCAGTGCACGCAGTTCTTCAAAACGGGCATCTAGAACAGGGCTGGGCAGTATCGCGATACAAGAGTATCGCGATAGTATTTCAGAGATACTTTTGAGTATCTGTATTTCTGTATCGAGATACATTTCCAAAATGTATTTGTATCTCAGTAGTGAAATACATTTTCGATGTATCGCCTGTATCGCGATACTATGCAGGACATGGGTATCTCGTTACATTGTTTTTTTGTGTCGGAAATGAGTTTAGGCGTGTTTTCAATGGTGGAGTGGCGTTTTTTTTTTCTTTTTTGTGCCAAGACAAGCAAAGGCGCGCCGCCGGTCGCCGACAGATAGGGCGGCGATGGTGTCCCCTCAAGCACAGAATGGTCCATGTGGTAAAGCGCGCGACGCCGCAGACGGCAGAATCGCGGGGGCAGTGTTGTCAGCCCCTGCCGACAAAAGTCGCTGTCTCTCAAGGTCAGTGCAGCACGCCTAATTTTTTTCGGGTGCCATGCCATTACTTCGCGACCCCCCGCGCGGATACCGCCTTGGAACAGGCTTTGAAATGCTTCGCGGGCGTTCAGTTCTCAAAGCGGCGGCACTTCCAAAAGCAGTTCCCGTCGCGGCGGATGTGACTAGAAGATGGCTATCTTTGACGCGCTTTCAGCCACCTCTCATATGTCAGGGTACGTTCCTAATTGATTACATGCGTGAAACGGTCTTTGTGGTAGCAGGCTCCCCCACCGCCGGAGCCGACTTCGCCTGTTGCTGCTTTCTGAAATGGGTGCTGGTAGCGTCGGTGGTAGTGACAGCTTCATTGAAGCTGACAGGGTCAGACGGCTTAGGATTCCGAAGATGGGGACAGACTTCGGATTCTGAACAGTCAGAACAACCCGAGTGAGGGCGGAAGCGTTTCGGTATCTAGATGACCCGAGAAGAGATATCGCCACGCTGCAGGGCAATCCGGCTATGAAGGCGATATTTATTCACTATAACACGAAGTTGTGCTCGCCTTCAGCGATACGCATACTTTTTTTCTTTCGTGAGTCTTGTGCTGAGGCTGAACCGACGCTGTTAGAAGACAGCCTATTTGAGAAGCCTACACAGCAAACTTCTCAGCAAAGCAGATCTTCAAAATAAATGTGTGCTTTTTCTCAATTCACTGGTGTTTATTAGTGATTTGAGTGATTTGCTTAAAATGTGCTATTTCTAGATAACTTAGTTTGTTCGCCATGTATATCGATTTTGGTGTCCAATCCCTGTTACTGTTCCTGTAAAATAGTGTATTTTTATTGCAATTGATACTTGTAATTATGTTATTATTAGTAATTATGTACTTTGTCTACCCCCCTCCCCTGCAATGTCTTAATGGCGCTGAAGGTACTGTAATAAATAACTAATGAACTGAACGTTTCGATGCGCTGTAACTTTAATTACAACATTATGCTGCACTAATGAGTGTCTTTGCGTAGTATGAGCATCCTTCAAATAAAAAAAGTATTCCAGTATCTGTATCGCTGTAACTGTATTCCGGAATACTTTTTTCGTCTTATTGCAAAAGTATCTCCGAAATATCCCGTTACGTGAAAGGCAAATGTATCTCAGTATCTGTATTTTAGGCTTCCAGTTCATGTATTTCGATATCTGTATTCCGGAATACTTTTCTGGGTATCTCTGCCCAGCCCTGATCTAGAAGAGACGCCGTGGTTGTAATAACCCATTGTAAGAAGAACGTTTCGTTATACAATCTCTTTCGTATAATATATGTTGTGTGCATTAATCAAATCTCTAATGTGCCGCACAGAAAAAAGAAGAAAAAAATTACCCAGGATGTTTGCAGGCGTAACAGAAAAAATAGAACAATAATGAGCAGAAAGAGAGGGGAACTTTTCATTGAGTGATGGCTGCCGTTCAAAGACGACCCTTGCGCCAACCAATGCACGCCAGGTGGCATATACCGAAAACAGTTTTATTTAAATGGGACAATGTTTCAGTGCTGAATAATATACCTCTTTTTTTCGCCCCTCATACCCATTATCGATCTGAATGCTGACCCTCTTTATAAAACGGGGCCCGCGTTAACATTACTGTAACAGTAGAAAAAAAGACTCACGGAATGGATTGGTGCCTTTGTGACAGTCATCTTAGTATAACACCGACCGTGCCGGGGGCAAGCCGACGATGGCCAGTGAGGAAATAATCGTGCGCAAGTATAGAGAAATAAAAATTAAGCGTTATGTAAACGTCCCCAAGCAACTCATGGACTGTATACGGGATCCGCGTGTACTAGAAGTGCGTGGGTCATGAGAGGTGAGGGTGGAGGAGGTTTATGAGCAGTGTTGCAGGCGTTACTGAAAAAAAGTAACTAAATACATTACCCGTTACACTATAAAAAAAGGAACGCGTTACCGCCCTACGTTACCTACAAAAAAATGTAACGCGTTATCCGTTACCGTTACCGAAAAAAAGTAACGGACGTTACCTCTGCCGTTACTCCGCAATCATAAATTATAATCGATGTGTCTTTGCTGCACGAACCCACAATAACAATAATTTAAATCTGAAATTTGTTTCACATAAAACTTCTAACCCAAACAACGAATATACCCAAAATTCTGATCTAATGAGTATTACTTGCACAAATGTACCGGACCTCAGCAATGGTATAGGGGCTTAAAGTTGCCTTTAGAGTTACGTGTGATGGCTTCTGACTCTGACACATGGTGAAGCCGTTTTTGTCAATGTGACATTATACAGAATATGAGAGTCAATCATCAACGCTATTCGCAAAGAAAGCATCAATGAAATCTCAAGAAATTTACAATAATTCTGATGGTGTGCTTCTGCTAGCAAAATAAATGCGCGAATTTTGTAGTAATAAAGAAATGCTTAAACGGGCTAGTTACGTAAAGAAATATCTGTGCATAAAAATTTTTTGTTCACTTTAACCTGTATATTTACCGCAAAAATTGCGAGCGTTTATGTGAGGGTGTTCAAGATCAGCCTCACTCGCTCAGGAGTTCAATAACCAGAAACTTCGGTGCAGTTGCAGATAGAAAAAGCAAAATTTATTTTTTAAAACAAAGTTGATAGGCCTTATCAACTTTGTAGCTACTATAAAACGTCGCATATTTAGACATTTTTCAAAAACAGTTTCCTTAGCTCTACAAGTTTCAAACAATGTTATTTTACTCTTTGTTGCGCATACATTTCATACACAAAATATCTTCTTTGTAACGATAATATTTCCGTTTACAACGTCGTGAACTTTCGAGAACGACAGGTAATGAAGTTGGTCCCTCCGGATTGAATGTGTTTGATATTTTTCCCTCGTAAATTGTGCAGTTAATAAGAAAATTAAGTTCCTTTTCGGGCTACTGGCATGGGACATGCATAAAATATAAAATACTCAATTAAACTTAAAATATTTGTTTTCGGATCCGTGTCGATCTCTCGTGGAATCACCTGTTTGCAATAACCACGATTAGTACACTAACTGCGGTAATGTCTGCCGTGTAGCTACCTGTAACCGTGGTTAGCCGTAACCGTAGTTAGCTTAACCGCGGTTAAGGCTGTTCGTGTGACAGCAGTATTAACTTTTAAGGTAGTGAGTAAAAAAAAAGATTTTTTTGCGTTACAAGAAAAAGTTCTACGTTTCGCGTCCCGCTCGCACTCTTTTTCAGGGTTTTCTTCCAGCCGGGGGTCACGCCAATTCTCCACAATAAGGCAGACTCTTGATCGGCAGCGCACCTGTAGACCGGTTGACGTTACCGGCTGTCGCCTGGATCGGCCAGAATTCCACAGAAAGCCGCTTAAGTCGACGACGTGGGTGTTGTCGAATTCGATGCCGTGGTCGTTTACCATGCTATGCTCAGCGAGTGTACTCCTTTGTCACGCGAACTTGCGGGCATCGTTTTTATGTTGTCGCAGCCTTCGGGAGAGTTCTTTGTTTCCCCCACGTGCAAAATTTCACGACCAGCACGTGGTGTGGAGTAAACGAGCCCCTGCGCTTTCTCTTCGGCCGGCCTGTCATTTGGGCACGAAAAGGCGCAGGTGCCAGCAATCCACCTGCTACATCCACTTCCACGAGAAGCATGTCCGTACAGTTTTTCATGGCGAATTATGCGGCTTTCATCAAGCTTTGTGTTGCGATGGCCAAAACCTCCACACAAGGAGTCGGCGCGTCTTAAGAAATTGGTCCCAACAATTTCCACAAAAAATAAAAGCGATTCCGCCCGCGTTTTCTTGGTCAATGCCTGGCAGGCCGACAGCAGTCCGACGCTGCACTAAAGAATTTGTCGGGGCGAGCTCTGAGAAGACTGCACCCCCAGGATGAAAAAGTAACGAGTAACGTGACACCACACGTTACCGAAAAATGTTAACGTAAGTACGTTACCCGTTACAGTTTCTAAATTGTAACGAGTACGTTACTAAGTTACCGAAAAAAGTAACGCGTTACCGGTAACGCCGTTACTTGTAACGCGTTACCGCCAACACTGTTTATGAGATCGAAACACCTAACGTTCCTTACAGAGCGCCTGAAGTACTGCGCACGAGATTCTTTGCATTCCAGGCCCATCGAGTTAAGTGCTGTTTACGCGACCGGGAATCGAACTGAAGACATTGGCAGGAGAGGTTTCGCGAACGCGGGACCAGATATTTCATGATTACGAGTGAAAAACAGTGCTAAAAACACGGGAGAGGAAAGGATACGAGACCACGGCGCTGACTAACAACCAAATGTGTTTTATTTTATGATAAGCTTTTTATATAGCGGAAAGGTGTGTGCATAGGCTCTTGCATCTCCCTTGTTCTTAGTGACATTTTATTAGCCAGCTATGACCGTAATCTTGAGAGCAAGCGAAGTCAGACGAGCATAGTAAAGGTGATGCGATACGTGGATGACTTTTTAATCTTTTACAGCACTAACCCTCCTGACGCGCAGCCTGTCGCTGCTACAATTTTTGACGTGTTCCTCACAGAATTAGGTTATTTTGAACTGACCACTGAGCATCCTTCAGACAACAGACTGCGCTTCTTAAACTTGGAACTCTCGTTCTCAAATAGCCATGTATGCCGGAGTTATGCGCCCAGGTCTCAAAACAGCCTTCTCCCTTTTTCCTCTGCGCACTCGAATATTGTTAAACGCGCTATTGCAAGAGCTTGCATGAAGGCGGCGTTAGATAGGTCCTGTGACCACCAAGTTGAAGCGAGTTTTCTTTCGCAAGTAGCCCGCCTGACGCTTGCAGGTTTTCCAGCAACGCTTTTGACTAACATTGCCGAAAGCCTCGTAGCAAACTTTAAAAATAAGCGCTCAGCTGCTGTGCAATCCGAGATAAACTCGCAGCAAATCGTTGCGGTTATCCCTTATGCGCACAAGGTAGCGCACAATCTCAAGAAAGATGTCGGCAGGGCAGACGTTAGGCTGTTGTTTTCTGCCCAAAATAAGCTCGGTAGCCTGTGCCAGCAAGTCAACCGAGAGGTAAAGAACAAAAGAAGATGTACTAAGAAGCACAGGCAGAAGTTTGTTGAATGTCGTCAAGGTGTTGTGTAACGATTCCACTTTCTTGCTGGCGTTATTATGTCGGTCAAACGGGGCGGTGTGCTAATGACCGCATGTGCGAGCATGCGAACAAGGTTCAGAAACAAGCTACAGATAGTCAGTTATCTCTTCATTGTAACAGTTGCGGTTGACATCCATCTTTTAAAGATACCACTTTCTTGTCAAAATGCCATGACGAGCGCGCGCGTCTCATTTCAGAAGCTTATCACATCCACAATAGCAGCGAGGCATGTGTAAGCCTTCCCTCGATTTCCCTCCTTCCGAAGGAGATAGAACTCATGTCCCTTTGATCACCTTGCTGCCTCTGCGCAGGCTGAGTCTTCAATTTTCTGTAGTTTCATTGCGATAGTGGTGAAGTATATTTATGCTGACTGAAAGAATAAAACATATTTGGTTGTTAGTCAGCGCCGTGGTCTCGTGTCCTTTCTTGTCCCGTCATTTTAGCGCTGTTTTTCTCTCGTAATCATGAACCAACCAACCCAAATGCGTACCCTACTACAGGTATCTCAGTTCCTGAGCTTGAAGGAGCTTATTATTTTTTCAACTACATTACTGAGAGCGGAAGGAGCTCCTCTATTCCGTGTGATGGCAGCCGCAGTGTTGCGCCCCTTTCGGAGATATTAACGGTGTGATAACTTGCTGTATACAAAGTGAGCGACTTTTTTTTATTGCCACGATGCGAATACTGTTATATATAGATAACCTTCTACGTCGCGAGGCCAGGCGGTTCCTGCCTTTTAAATCTACAGTCCTGTCGGATTGAAATGTTACAATTTATGGCTAAGTAATGCATGTACTTTTTTTCCCATCGCCTTCAGTATATGTCACAAAGGCGTAATTTCGACTCGAACACTTGCATCACAGGCAATCTTACCTTTAGCGGCCAGATTCGTAGCGAAATGACGCGGTTATCTCGAGCAGTTGCGCATACCAGTCGTCATGTTAAAAGTTTTCATGTCACGTTTCAATCCGGGAACACTGTACATAGCTGTATAGAATATATGGTAAATTTCTAGTGCATGCATTCAGGCGCTGTCAGTGTTCGGGTGTTTTTCAATGACACGAAGCAAGTGCCCTTGCGAGGAGCTATGTATTGTTTCGCTTTTCAAGATGATTTTTGCCGACTGCCGGAGTTCACAGGCCAAGTGATCAAGATGACCTTACAAATTACTTCGGTTTCTACAGCCGTAACTAATCAGTGAATGGTGCGCAGCGAATCCTTCAAGCTACAGCAAAATGCACAAGACGTATAGTAAGGGATCCCTCCACGAACCCGCCCCGCTATCAGTTCAGTCTCAGGGTCGTGCGTGAAAGTTTCATCCGCTCCATTTTCCATGGAAGCAGCTTGCCCACTCAGACGCGGAATGAGAAATGCAGTCGCGCGCGAATTAGGGTCAGCCGCACAGACCTTGGCTCGTTCTTGGGCCGTCGAGCGGCCTCGCAGCGGCCAAAAGCAGAGCGCGCGCGCGACATGCAGCCGCGCCGCGCTCCAGTGTCAAGGCGCACGCGTCAGGGTTCGACGCGGCCACTATAAAGTTTACGGGCGTGCCGTCATAAAAGGTGGCCGAATCCTCAGCCTGGACAACAGGCAGACTTGAAACAATAAAAGTCGGGGAGAGTGGTCGTCCCACGAGGAAGGCCGCTGGCCCAGATGGACGCTGGTAGCCTTCCATGAGGCACATGGACAGCGTATAGGGCTGAAGAAAAGGACTACAGGAAGGCAAAGCCGAACCTTCACTGTTGTTTTGTTTTCTTTCGTTTTTCTCTGCAAAGATCTCGAATCCATGGCTTACTGCGCTTTGTAAAGGGTCACCCGCGCTATACACAGCAGCAGTTATTGTTTTGAGAACGGATCTATCGGTCGTATAGATCCGTTCGTATTTTTGTGCGGCGATAATGTAGCACAAATAAATATACGAAGTGAAACATCCATGCCACCACCATCACTGGGGAAGGAGGGTTCAACCCTTTCCTCCCCAATTTTTCCATTTCGCATATCTATATACACACGCATACATACAAACGCATGCATGAAGATACATAAAATACGGTTGAACCCCCCCCCCCCCTTCCACCTTTGCCGAAAAAATTTCTGGGTACGCCACAGACCACCATGCTGGCGGAAGTGGCTGCTCATCTCCTCTACCTCCGGATATTTAATTGCGTCACATAAGTCAAAGGTCCGAAAAATAAGCTGACATCGTAGATGAGGTACGGAACCACGGGCCGTATAGAGTTAACGCTTCCACCAAAAGTCACATATCATTCACGTTTCCTCACTTCCATTCAAGTGTTCAAACGGCTTTACGCCAAAGGTGGGCGAAGAATCAGGGTAAGCATTCACGAAAGCATTCTTAACGTGCAACTGCTCGTAAGGTCAGATGGCAGCTAATCGCGTTGCTGGACATATAGCGAACGCGGCTGGCCATTAGAAAACAGCACATAAGAACGAGAGGTTTTGTGAATTCGGCCCCAACCTTGGTGAGTATGTAAAGCACGATAACGAGTGTAGACTGTGCAACAAACTCATTGAGCTGGCCAGAACACTCCGTAGAGGCGTAGATGCCGATCGGAATAGCCAATGTACGACTATGTAGCAAATGCGAACAGTAAAATAACACTAGTTCTTACGAATGGAATGGTTGCGTGCTCAGTTCCTGATGTTATCCAAGGTCTTCAATCTACGACAATGTTTGCATTCTTTGCTGAAACTGTGTCGAGAAACCACTTTATAAACTGCACTAGAGTTCTCAGCTGGACTAGTTGGTTTACGTTCAATATGACAAAACAACGCAAACGAGACAGGTGAACAGCCAGACATCGCGCTAAATGTCAATTTATTTCTCATCTGCAGTCAGAGTACGTAATGAGTGTAAGTATGAAAATCAGCTGGCAGTCAGTGAATTCTCCTGTCTGCTCGATGTCTCTCATCGTCAGCGCTGCGTTTACATAATGAACTTTCTTTTAAAGTTAAGATCCATTAATTGCGTGCTGCGCCCGAGATCATTCTTATAAATTTTATTTCTGTCGCAGCTTTTGAAGTCTCACGGGGCTGCCGTTTCAGATATTTTAAACGTGACCAGCAAAGGTCCACTCAAAGCTTTGCGATATTCACGAGAGAATGTGTACTGACTACCAATAATGCTGTGACGTCATGTGCACCAGATGATGACACCCGCCAGTCGTCACGCTGCAAGTGCGATATGGCTCAAGGTTAACAAATATTCCAAGGGAGTCAAACTGCACACACGCCGCAGAAAAAGAAGCTATATAAGAAAACAAACAAATGGAGAGAGAAAGAGAAGCAGAAAGAGAGAGAGAGAAAGAGTGAGAAATATATTAAGCAACCGTCAAACAAAAACAGCACGAGGACGGACGAGCGAGATGAAATGCCGATCTGAGTCAGCGACATTCTGCTCTGGCCTCCGGACGAGAATTTAGCGAAGAGAAGGAAACGAGGGTGAAGCGATGAGACCTCCGGAGCAGTAAAACAGGCGCACGCGAGAAACAAAAAAGGAAAGAAGTGAAGAGCAGAAAGTCACCGTCAAGGACACTAGCGTTAACAGAAACAAACAAACAAAAAACGTAAAAGAAAATAAGGCGGGGACGGCAGTCGTCACGGGCCCACGTTGCACACAATAGCAAGAAACAATGAAGCGGAACGCATCTTGAAAAGCTGGGCAAAATTCGAGAGGAAGCCCGAGATGCGGAGGCAGCGTCTCTCCTGTCGGCGGACAAAGAAGGGCGCACCACGCGTCGCCAAGCGAAAACAAAAGGAAGCCGGAGATGGAAAAATAAAGAGCGAGACGGCGGAGGAGCGGCCCAGCAGTTTGCGCCGTCGGCAAGCCACAGTTCACCCGTCGAAAAGGAGGGAAGGACGGGGCAGTATTGTCGCGCTTGCGAGGGCTTCTACAAAGGCAGAAAATGATTGTATCCAGGTCTGGTGGCCCATTGCGCCCAACCGTGAGGAGGCGAAAGGGGTGAGCAGTCGACGTAACGAAAGAGAGCGCGGAGCACCAAAGAAAGGCGCATGCTTCACTGGCAACTTTTATATCCCCGCCCAAGCTTTAGGATGCGTAGATGCAAGAAAAGAGAAAGGAACTCGGCGAGAGCCGAGTCAAATTGCTCAAAGCTTAAGGGTGGGGTGGGGAGAGAGAGAGAGAGAAGGCTGCTGACGTCGCAGATTCACAGAGAGAAGGGGAGGGGTTGCGTGCATTGTTGCGGTGTTTTAGCGGAAAACCACCGCGCCTTTAAAAGTCAGTCAAGACCGAACGAGCTGGCTGCCGTGGTGCCTTTTGTTCCAGCTCACAGCGGCAGCGTCGGCGCGCTCAACCGAAGTGCTAAGTGATGCGCCCGACGCGAGGCACTAACGACGTGATGTAGCGATTGAAACGGCGTTCGCGTCATCCGAATGAAAGCGTGCGATGGGCCTCTCTCAGGAATATTGAGTCGCTGCGGCCTCCGTTCATTTCAGCCCTTCTCTCACGCACGCTGTTATTTTTGCTCTTCTCCGTCCACGCCGCGCCGTGCTCGACGTTCGCAGCGATCGAGGCCGAAACCCGGAGGTGATGGAGCGAAAATGACGCGCACGCACTCGTTATTCATAAGCTTGGCGCAAATGAGCTGCTGTTTAGTATTTCGACGGTGGAATATTCGCGCGAGAACATCCATTACGAGCACTCGAGGCACCGAGGTGAGCCAGTGATTGTTCGAAGCAGTATCCTCGAAAAATTGTTGACTGTACAGGCTTTCGGCCGAGAAGTGAAGAGAGCTGTTGATTTGATTTTGGAACGGTGAAGGTCCGACTTGACGCCTGGTTTAACTTTTTATTCTATTGCCCAGCTATCTGTAAAGGTTATTTCTTTGTTTGACGATGTGGTTACCCGCCATGGTGGTCTAGTGGTTATGGTGCTCGACTGCTGACCCGACGGTCGCGGAATCGAATCCCGACCGCGGCGGGCGCATTTTCGATGGAGGAGGAAATGCTTGAGGCCCATGTGCTTAGATTTAGGTGCACGGTAAAGAACTCCAGGTGGTCTAAATTTCCGAAGCCCTCCACTACGGCGTCCCTCATAATCATATCGTGGTTTTGGGACGTTAAACCCCGCCAATTATTACTACGATGTGGTTAGTGACTGTTAATAAGTTGCGATACAAAGCGTTTTGCAGCGATACGGCTAATACTACTTTAACGGCCGTTTTCGTGCGACAGCTTGCGTGAAAGAAGGAAAAGCAACGCCGTCTGAATCAAAGCACTGAATGCGCTTTCACGCGTACTTATCAATAGTTGCAGAATAAAAAGGTAGCCTTGCGTATAAATCATTGGATCAGGTAACTCCAGTGCTAGTTTACCTTAGCAAGTGGTGAGTCAGTTTTTTTTTTTTAAATACAGCTTCGTTGTCAATGGACGAATGAGTTCCCAAGATTGGCGTGTATCTACGAGTTTTCTCTCTCTCTTTTTTTTTGTGCTTAGACCTAGCCCCTACCTTCACAAAAATGGATATAGACAGTCTATAGACTGTCTAAATATATTTTTTAAGGGTAGATGAGATCTGTCATCTCTATTCGAGAAGGGTGAACCTTGTCTGCTCGTTACAAAACGCATCAGCAATGCCGTTCATGCACGTTTATTATATGACTCTTTTGTCAACCGGAACGTGACTCTACGAAACATAAAAAAAAAAAAACATTCGCTCAAACAAAACATTGATTTTTTGTTTACGTAATTTGGTGCTCGCTCTTCCTAAGTCAAGGTGGTTTTTACGAGCATTTCTAAAATCTCTTTCTTATCGACATAAAACAAACGGCATCATATGAAGACACTTCTGTTTTCCTGGTGCGACGACCACGTTCATTTGATCAGCAATGGATTGGTTTTCAGCGGTTGTAATGAGCTGCACACAACGAAATTAATGGCAGCGAAGCTTCCACGTGCTAAGATTGCTTTAAATTTTTTAAAAAGTATACCGTGGCTTTGACCATCACCTGCGCTGCGGGTCACAAGAGAACTTCTGTGCTTTCTGGAGGCTGCTGAGCTATGTGATCGCGCGATGAGCGCGCACGCATGATTCGATCTCTCTTTCTTCGACCACCTTGTTTTTTTTTTTTTCTGTACGCTTCTTCCTTCCGCAGTGTAGGGAAGCAAGCCAGCTGCAACCTGGTTAACCTCCCTGCCTTTGTTTGTCTCTTCTCTCTCCTTCCCTCTTTTTACGTGCGGTGTATGATTTTGAAGACGATCCTGTTTATAACATAATTTCCAGAGTCCGCTGCCATCACCTCCCCTTTCCCCTCTAAAAAAATTTAATACATTGTACCCCGCTTTAAAAAAATGTTGACAGCTTCGACGGAACACACTTCTGAAGCTCAGGACGGCCGCCAAGTTATTGCCTCAGAATCGATTTATATTAAAACCCGCGGTACACGCATAATACAGCTGCTGCGGCGATACAGAAGCGAAAAGTCAGCATTTTTTTAAATCCGCGCAAGAGCAGGTATGAAACACCGGAAGACGGGTGTGATCATGTAGCATGAAAAAAAAATTATGCAGTAAAAATGGCCCTAACGTTAACCTAAGGAGGTACTTGGCCGACCCGTGTATGACGATGAGGAAAGCAGCTGCGCATAAGAAGCAATCCCGGTGAAAACGTTGTTTCAATGTAAAACATTTTTGAAATGCACGGATTAATTTCGCTAGAAGGCACATTTATTGCTTGGTGCAACACTAAAGGCGCACAAGAACACATTTTTTTTATAGCGATGAAGGCTTCCCAATAAGGCGTAACGTTTAGTGTGTGTTATGTGCACACTCTTTTCACCCGATAGTAGCGTGAATATACGACACCGCCTGGTAATGAAAAAAAAAAAAAAAACTCATAAAGCAGCAAGTGCACACTTTCCGCGCATTTTGGATTTATATATACGAAGCCGTAGCTGCAAGTGTAAACACTGGCGCTATTCAGCGAGCGTGCAAGACTGGGCAGAAATACTGTTTTTTTAAAAATAACTTTGCACATTGTACTGAGGTCCACCAGAACGGCCTTTCTCCTCTTACGCCAGCAAAGGCTCGCGTTTCAAGCATTTTCCGCAGCTTAGTGCATGTGACCTCAACAATAACTAACTATGGAGAGCTCGAAAGAACACAGCCATGAACGACCTCAGAGCAACTTGCCGGGCCTTGGATGACACCATTAAAGTACACTTTCAGGTGATAGATCAGCTCTTTATCCGCGAGCACCTTTAAGAGAGAAAAGAAAAAAAGAAGCAAACGGGTGGGGAAGAGGAGGGGGTATGTTTAAAAAAAAAAAGCTATAGCGATAGGAACAGCTCTAGGAAGAGCAAAGCTGACAGCAGGTCGAAAAACAGAGATAAGAACAAAACAGCACTATGGAATTGGAGAGGGAAGAGCGGCGTGTAACAGAAATTACATTCTTGATTTATTTAGATCATAAAAATGCCACAAAAAGAAAAAAAGGCAGCATACAGAAAAGCTCCGCCACGTGTACTTTACGCCATTTGCAAGCGCGAGTGATTGATTCACGTGATACCTACGGCAGTGCTTTCGTGAACCAAGAGCCTATACGCTGAAGCCCATATGCAAATTTTTTCCTCTGGCTAGTGACAGGAAGCTATACATTTTCAGCGCACGCGTGATGGAGTGATTTTTTATGCGGAAACGCTATCTTGACTCGGCTTACGCTCGTTCTTTCACTATAGAGCGCTACGTAGCGAGCAGCCACGCCTTCCAAAGTACCCGCTGTTGTGCTGAAAAAAAACGCCGAGGGAACGTTGTGGGCTGGATATTTAATTTGGGTAGGATCTCGGGGAACAAAAATCGTCTTTCGGTCACCGGAAGAAGAGCAACGACCGCGAGAATGCTTTTTTTTTGTTCGACGCACCAAAGAAGAGGTATTTTGCTGCGTATTATTATTTTACTGTTCCGTTATAAAGCTAATGCAGTGGGCTTTCGCAGCGTAGAAGGCCTGAGACCTTCTATACCGTGCTCATACTTGCAGTGATAGAGGTAGTCTGCAATATAGGCTTCTCCTGATTCGACGACAAGAGATTTCATTGTAATTATTAATATTAAAAAAAAGGGTTATGAATGCTATCTTCAGCGCGATAGACCGCACGCGTCACTTCTGTGACGCAATATACATATCTTGAACAGTGTCCAGTGTTTCTCTAAGCAAGTGAATATCTATCGTGCGCATTTCGCTGAACTGTCTCGCTATACGACTTCCTGCTACGCTACAAGTATGCTGCACTATATAGGCATACAAGGTCAAGCCACCAACAATGCTTTATATACACGTTGTACAACACACACTTTATGTTTGTTTTCCAACTACCATTTACAATAACCAATACTAGAAATCACTCAAAGACCTCCATACTTTTCCTCTCACTTCAAAGCTCTTAAAAGGGGGTGTGCAGAACTCTCGGCAAGAAGTTATCACATATTTGGATTGACACTAGTGTAACAGGAACTTTGTTACAGTAATAGCTATGGTCACGCGGGCTAGGGGGACTTTTCAGAGAGTTCAGCATTTGAAAGGTTCCCGATTGAGTAGCTACAGGCAGCCGTACAACACTACTCCACGTTTTACGCGCACAGTTATTATTTTAATTTCTTCGTTTCCTCCCATAGGGTAAACGGCTCGCCCTGACCTCGGCAATATTTACAGTTGGGGGCCTTCACTGCGGGTCCAGTGGGGGTTGTTGTGAAGCCACTATTGCGACGCCTGGGTTTGGTCTATTCTGGGCGCTCGCATTGCTCGCTGCAGCAATCCCGGGGTGAGCCTAGCCGTGGAAAGGACGTGGGAAATGCGATCACCGAGCCCTTGTATACCGACTTCACAAAGCAGCGGTTCACGCACTAGAGTGTCCCTCAACTACCGACGCCAGCCGACTATGATAATGAGCGTGCATTTCATTTAGCGAAGGTGGCTAAACAAATATGAACTATGATTATTGGAAAAAGAGCGTTGTTACAAATTTGGTCTCTCGGTTGAACGATTCGTTTGCCACTAACAGAGACCTTTCCACAATTAAGAACTACTTTTGGGCGTCTTTATATTTTTTTTTTCTAGCGAGAGGGAAGCGGAGGCGACAGAACACGTTCATGTCTACTGACCAGTGACATTATTGGTGACCTTAGAGCTTTTTATCCAGAGGATAACCTTCTGCGTAAACCTGCACGTGGTCGAATAGTCAAGCTCACCAAGTGAGCACCAAAGCGAACGGTGTTGCGGCGCGGCCGAGCAATGAAAAATCTACGCTCACTAGTTTTGCGATGAGCGTGGTTTATGATAAAACATTGCTGCCGAAAGACTATTACAGGACGTGCACTTATGCGCTACATCTTATGACGCGTGCAGTCTGCGTACTGTTTATGGTACAGTCCGCGTGTGCTTCCCTTAGCGACAAATGCATATCTCGTTCATGTTTAAAACAGACGCGACTCCGCGCAGCATGCGCCGACAGAGTTGAGCGTCATGTTTTGCCTACATATCTATCTTCGTATAAAGCAGGCAGTGCGTTTGCGTAGCGAGCTGTGTGGCTTCGTTTCCTGCATGATTGAATAAGGCCGGTGGAAGCGCACGTGGATAGAAGCGGGAGCAAGTGGAAGTATGCTCCAGCGCCCCGCGTCCACTCCGCGGGCGCTGAATCATTGAGCGAAATCCTGCGGCCACAAATGTAAACACAGATGTAGCGAAGATTGGGTTTTCTCATCGGAATGTCATGCCGCGAACGAACAAAACAAACACGCCACGGGAAAGCGCCATTGTCGACCTGTTCCTTCAGATACACACCCTTCTTAGGAAAAGTTATTTGACGGGTGGTCTGGGTTCGAGTTTACTGAATACAATGTCGCGCAGTCTTTTTTGTGAGAGGCATATATCATCGCGGCTCGCGTGTTTTATGCGCTCGAATATAATCTGCCAAGATGCTGCGCCTGCGGTGACACCAGCAATAAAATCCGAATAAAAATGAGCGAAAAAGCAAGGACGATCTGTCATCCAAACACTGGTCCAAAGGGGACGATATTCCGACGACGGAAGCCCGAAATACCTCATTCCATTTCCACGAGTCGTATCATACGTTGAAGAGCTGTGAACTTTTTTTTTTTCTCGTGGCAGTGTTTACGGATAAACAACATCGTCGGCGGCAGCAGCAGCACCGAACGTAGCTTCCTCCGCGCGTCCGGAGGCACCGAGATTTGTCGCGCCATGCATTCTCGCGCACAGAAACACAACTACACGTGCCACAGAAACGCGCGACATTGAATTCGCGACCGGAAAAAAGAAGCAAAAACGAAACAAGCGAGAGAGGAAAGCTGAGAGAGGGAGGGTGGTGAGTGAAGGCTCAGCCCAAGGTGCGGACGTCGGAAGCTCGTTCGGCGCCCAAGCAAACAGCGCGGCGCGGAGGACGGATGGCGCTAACCGAGGCAAACAGCTGTGCGTGGCGTAAATATTGGACTTTCGTGGGAGGAAAACGAGACTCGGCCGACGAGAGGAATGAAACGGGCTTCGGCTTTCTATATCTTTCCCGAAAGTATTTGTTTTTCCTCTCAGCGCGCCGTGTACGCTCTTTGTACTTGGAAATTAAACACACTCCACCGGCAGCGCTGCTGAGTTTATGTGTCGCCGGTGCGGGGCGACACGTTCCTCGGCAGTGGTGGCGAAGACGAGAGGCAGGCTGAGCCTCCGATCGTGAACCTCCCCCATTCCTCGCGCTCTCCCCCTTCATTTTTTCACAAGTAACGAGGTCGCACGGCAGGAAGAGGAAACTCATCGCTTCCGATGTCGGTGCAAGGTCGCCGCGTGGAGACAGCCGAGTAAAAAGGAAGGCGCGTGGAATGCTTGCGCACCGAAAACAAGGAGTGCCGAACGAGAGAGAGAGAGAGTCTTCCTAAGGATGAGAAGGAAGAACAGGCGAGCCTCAAAAGGAACAAGAACCGTGTCACCGCGGATCGGAAGAAGGACAATGCGCACGGGCCGAGTTGAAGAGAGAGGAAAAAAGACAAGCGTATAACGCGCGCAAGAGTCCGGGGAAGCGCTTCGCCGAAAAAGGCGCTTCAAGAATTCAGAAGCGGCGCTCATTTTCTTCTTTTCACCGGCGTTTCGCGCGGATCCGCGACAAAATTCCCCGTGCTCAAGCATCGCGCGGTGAAGAAAAAAAAATCAATAACGACAGTACTCCGCCGAGTTGCCTTTCGCAGTTTTTAGAATTCTCTTGCCATTTCATTTGAACAGGCGTATATGTAGGAGTATATGTAGGTCAAGAGGAAATTCCAGGACGCCTCCTTTCTTGCCTTGCTGGGCATGTGTTAAGGACGCCATACAAAACGAAAGAAGAGCGTTAAAAGGGCGCCGACAACCCTGCGCCAAGGGGTACGACTGGAGTGTGCGCAGATGATCGCTAGAGACAAGCCTTTCAACGGGACTTTACTTCTCGCCAGTTTTTCTGCTGCGACATGCGAAGCCGAGCGGACGCGAAATTTGTAGCGACACTGCAATTACTAGCCATAACGACGGCTGAAGACTGAGGCTCTAGCGAACGTTCATGCGCGAATAGATACACGCGGCGGGACACGTGTCAGCTTAAACCTCTTTGGTATAACAACGGCCCACGGCCGGCGCCTTCGGCTTTCTGTGGACCGTGTCTCCTTTACCATCTCGGTCCTTCCCGGCAAGTTGTCGCGATTCTTGCGTGT
Organism: Rhipicephalus sanguineus; assembly: GCF_013339695.2. Classification (NCBI taxonomy): domain Eukaryota; kingdom Metazoa; phylum Arthropoda; class Arachnida; order Ixodida; family Ixodidae; genus Rhipicephalus; species Rhipicephalus sanguineus. Next base: position 276,616,919 of record NC_051176.1, on the reverse strand, counting down.
GCGCTGGCCACCTCTGCGGGAGAGACTTAAGTGCGAAGGGCGAAGCCAACATGCCTCGAATGCCGCGAGCTCCCTACCGGAATTCCTGCTGTCTGCTCGCCGTTCCTTCTGCACGAGCATTTCTATCTCTCCCTTTCAAGCTCGGTGAGACGCCTAAGACGTAAACGTACAGAATAGAACACTTTCAGGGCCAAAATGAGAGACAGAGAGGCGACGACACTGGGCATCGAGCGCAGGCGCGCGCTTCGGGGAATGCAGCCGAGTCGAAACGTGAGGGAGGCGCTTTCGCACCTTCCCAGCGGAATGACTCAAGGTTGAGGGGAGTTGGATGCAAAAATATAAGCAAACTAAGTTCTTGTTCTTTTTAACACGAAAGTGTTTTATGCGGCCGGGGTCCACCACGGCTCCACTGACGCATTTTCGTCACAGATATTACGTTGTGAAATATAAAGACTAACATATGGCAAAGAAAAACTAGAAGTAAAAGTTCCGTAACCGGGAGTCGAACTTACGACCCCTCGATCTCCAGTGCGCAGCGTGAAACGACTCCGCCACAGACGGCACATTATTTGTCATACTAACGGCGTGCTATTTATATACACCATTTGCCGGTGGCGGTACTCAGAGATCGCTGGTACATCAGCGTGTTTTCGTTATCACTAGCGAGATGGCGCGAAGGGCTCGAAGGGCGCGCTTTAAAGGTCGTCGCCCCACGCGTTGAGATAAGCGTGCGGCTCTACAGGGCGTAGTCGCTCGTGCGCGCGGTTATCTTGTACGTCTTGCGTTCTCACCGCAAGTTTGCGTTGAAGTTACAGAGAGCACGAAGGTCACTTCTCTCACTGCAGCGCCCGCGTTTGCGAAAGGAGCGCGCTGCTCACAAACAAATAAGTTACAACTGTGACAGTTCGCGCTCATCCTGTGTATACTTGTGCGTTCGTTTCGTGCGTCCTCCTTTGTATTTGACCAGCGCGCTTTAACTGTCGAGCTGTGACAGTTGTTAGTACGCGCTCGTCCTGTGTATGTTCGTTCCGCGCGTCCTTTCTGCTTGAGAAGCGCGTTGCAAGTTTCGAGCTGCTTGCCGTTCTTCGCGTGACATTACAACTTGTTGCTATAGCATTCATTCCTTCGCCCTCGGGGCGAAACAATGCACAACAAACGCTCAACTACGTCTGTCAAGACACGTTTTACTTTCGTGTTATACCGATTTCTATGACAGAGGGATCAGCCATGTTTTTTTTTTTCCTATTTCCTGCCGGTTGAAGACACTCTTCGCCACCATTTGTTTCCTATAATAGTCCGGATATATAGAAAGAAGTGCTCACTGCTGTGCGATCGTGGGGTTACAACTCGTTTTGGCGCATTAAAAACAACGAGGAGGAGGAGGAATAAACTTTATTAGGAGAAACCAGCAGGTTTAAGTGGCCGGGCCTAGGCCTCCCATGAGGGGACGTCAAGGGCTTGCCTCGACGCCACCTCACGGGCGTGCTGGGTCGCCCAGGTTTGTTCGTCGAGAGCGGAACTCCGCAGAGCCTCGCGCAGCCTCGACGAAAGGGTCGTGGTGTTAGTGTGTACAATTAGATTTTTTTTAGGCCTTGAAGTGCTGGCTCCAAATGTTATTTCGTGTAAATGTGTTTACTAGTTAGTCGTGTCATGACACTTGCAAGTTTCCTTGGTCTCTCCCAGCTCAACAAACGCAGGCGGAAGTTGGCTATAAGCTCCAGTCGTTAAAGATAGCCCCCCCCCCCCTATGTTTTATGCCATCAACTTTTTCCCCTGCGACCTCAAGAGCGCGTGTTTAAATTTTGCAGCCACATTAAGAATCATAGACTACACAGGGGCACAGCAAGCAGCCACTATCACTGAAGGAGCGTATGTTTACAAGCCTAGAAGGTTACAGTGAATGAGCCACTTAACGGCGCACAACAAGGGACGTGTACTTTTGGGACCGTATAGACTGTGCATCGGAAGAGAGAGAGAGAGAGGGAGAAACTCTCTCTGACATAATTACTGCGTCGTTTTGTTTTCACGCACCGATGAGTTTTTGTTGATGCCGTTGACTTGACTTCGCAAACATACCAAAAATAATTCACGTTCTCTGATGCGTAAAAGTGGCACACGTCACGAAATGCGTGATAGTGACCTGCTTCCAACGCGATATTATCAAACCGTACAAATATGTATTTCTTTCGATTCCAGGGTACAAGGTGTATACACCTTGTACACAGGAATAAGACAATGCTCGAGGAAACAGAGTTATATATCATAGAGACACTTAATGGACGCCTATAGAATATCCAACAAAGTCTGATTGCAATGGTGGGAGATATTCGATTGGCTTAAAAAAGGGTATGTGTTACCGATTAGGGTGCGTTCAACAGAGAGCATAGGGTAAAACGCGTCTACCAGTTGGCATTGACGGCTGTATCGAAAACGCTGTACATAGCTTTAATATCTGCCTCGAAGAGACTAAGGCTTGAGAGCAGAGAAATACGGTTGCTATTATTCACATTCTCAGACACAATAGGGTGCGGCAGTAAAACGCTGGCATAAGGGTACGCGCAAGGTTGCACTAATTGCAGCGCAAATTAATCACATGTCATGCAGTCGATTCCGTTAAGTGACATAAAGCCTCGCGAGCGACTTGTTTTTCCGTCTTCAAGCTAGAGACCGTGCTTCAGCAGAGACAAGAGAGTTCGGTATCGAGTGAACCGGACACGAAACTGCCACTGACGCGAGCCATTCAGTCTACGGTGTCGTTGGAGGCACTCCATCGACCCGCACTGCTGGAAAGACGGGAGCACGGGGACCACGCGAGGCACACACGCTCAGATGGAGAAGCACCGCCAGCTGGGAAGCTCGAGCGCGCGCTGGGCGCGTTACAACCTGGACGCCAAAATGCGCGTGCCACCGACGTGACTGTCCTCCGAAGGCCTGTTTGCGGAGGACCTATGTGGAAGTGCGCTCTGGTCACTGGTGTATACTCACTGTGCGTCTGCGACCCGCTGGCCGACACGGTCCTGCGTGCGTTGGTGCGCTTGACTGCGGCCGAGGAGCTGCCCCCACTGGTGCCCAAGCTCTGCATGCTGAGGCGTCGGCGACGACTGACGCTGGTGCACTGGCGCGCGGTGCTCGGGTGGGCGCGCACCCCCTCCTTTCTCGCTCTATTTCTGTGTCCAGGCGCGCGGGCGAGATCGGGGGCTGCGAAGGAATCTTCGGGGCTTTGCCAAGTGCAAAGGCCGGCACGCCAACCCGACAAGCATGTGCTCCGGTGGGGACATGTCGTCGGTTCGGACGCTATCCGGCCTGCATCTGCCAAGGCGCGAGGAGCGGGCGCGCTTTGTTACTGGAGCTGAGTGTTCGCTTCAGGATCGAAGAACAGATCGAAAAGATTAACAGCGAAGGGCTTCACAGCGAGAGCGCAGCAAACTGAGGCACGAATCTTGGCAGTACAACGAAGAGTTTTAGCGGGACTCGTCGCTGCGTGGAAGCGCTCGGTATAGCACGCACCTGCGCTCAGACCAACGAAGTCGCTGCGTTCCCTCATGCCATGCAGGAACCACGCTTACCAATCGCCCGGGTCCACTTGTGGCAGTCTTCTAAAAACTCCAACAACACGATAGCTTGCGTGAACGAGGGATGAGAACGAGCTCTCACAACACAAGTTCTATAGAGAATAATGCTTTGTACGGGAGGCTCGTTCTAATTATACTGACCAGTGCGGTGACACTGAGATCAATTGTACTATTTAAGCACCAAACAAAGATTCTCACTTTGTGCTTTATAGAAAGTTGATGAACACTTCGAACAGTTCTTACGAGCCAAATTATACTTAGTAGCGATAAAAATGAGGCGCATCGAAACAAGTCACGTCACGCATGTTTGGTCGGACCAGCGGCGGCGTGTATGTCACATGCCGGGATGAAGTCACCACGAGCTGTCGACTAATGTAATAGCGTTCATAAAGAAAAAGAAAAGGAGTTAAAGGGCTTCTAAACCACTCCGAGTTCAGAGACGAGAGAGTGGTTTCTTTCCCGCCTTCGCTGCCCTTTCTACAGGCGCTATCTCCTCCTCGCCACTTATTTCTTCATAAAGCTCGTGGAGAATGTCAACACTAAACGTTGAGCCTATCAGGGTTTCGCGCTTTTCTTCTACACGCTGTTATCTCCACTTGTGCAGTCGAAAATGCACAAAAGGAAGTGAAATCAGTTGATCGCGCTCGATAGCCATTCGAGACAATGCAGTACGGGCGCCTGCGGCTGCACGGCAGACCAGTGTAGGAGACAATTCACAACTGATATTGCTTGTACTTGGACCACTCGAGAGCTTCTTTTTTCTCCTGACGTCACGTGAACAGGCCGCTGGCGTCACGAATTGCGCGACAAAGACGGGAAACGCCAGGAGAGAATAACGTGCTCGTTCTTTGTTTTTTCTGAGTTTGCTTAGGGGCCCTTTAAACTATTATAATTTCTGCAGTATTGCAGTACGAAGCCACCATATGAGACACCCCTAACATGCTTTCACACCTATATAATGGCCAAACAGTACGTTTTTGCTAGGTCCCAAGCCATATGTTGGCATCCAAGAAATAAAAAGGCGGACCAACATGTAGCAACGGCAAAACAGTTGCATACTCCAAAAGTAAAGATACCAGTTAGAAATGGGAGTCAGGGTAATCGTAAAGCGCCAATTGGCAGCATGAATGGAAATCACAAGGGAACAACAACGTTCACCTCATTAAACCAGTGAATGGAAGACATGCCATCATTAGGAATCGGAGTAGTTCTGTGTCGCCCTTAAAAAGGACACCCGCACGTCAAACATAACTACTAACTTACAAATGATGAACAGCTAACATTACTTGCCCATGCACACATGGAAACACAAAGACAAAACACTTCGGTGTATTCTATAAACTGCACATATGCACCAAATACTAACTTTAAGAGATGACGCGCTCGTGCCTGCCACTGTCCTTATGAGCTTGTTGAATAAAACAGATTTTTAAAAATAAGCTTTAAGCACTGCAGCGTCAGCTGCAGTTACTTAACATTTCTGCTTTGAACGGTGACATCAGATAGCTGGCGCTCCCTCATGTTTACACGCGCATCGGCGAATATGAAGACGAATAAAGCTTTGTGTAAGGCGCGAGGACTCCTGCCTCCGTTGCCTGGTGCAGGGTGACTCAATCCTCTTCTTTTTTTTTTAGCCTCGCATACTTTCTGCCGGTGCCAGGTAACGTTTTGCCGCATTTTACCGCATTCTGAAGCACTACAAGCCACCTGCCTGCTTTTATGTTACAAAAGCGGCGAAGGAAACATCTCGCGCGGAATTCACAAAACTGTTTGTAAATGCTCTGTGCCACACAGTCTTCGCTGTACATTAAATATCCATCATGAAGATGTGCCAGCAGCTCTTTTTCTTGACGTTTTACAACGAATACTTTTTTTTTTAAAACGATGGACTCCTCACAAAATGTCCTTGTAGGAGTATAATAGTTAATACAGTGGTAATTGCGCTGCCAAAAACTCTTCATTGTCCGATTATTATCTGATCTCATGACCAAAAAGCAGTCAACAGGATACAAAAAAAATGAGGGGGGGGGGGGCGTACTTGCTGAACATCTTGGCCTATACCTTGGCCTGCGTTCACAAAAACCTATTACGCTCGATTTTTGTTTGCAAGATAAAATTTCAGTCAATGCCGATGTTGACTCTATTAGCGAGGGTATAGCTGGCCAATGGCAACTGGTAGTTTAGAAAGAAGCCGTTTGTGAATAAAGCGGCCCCTCTTACGCCGAAGTAACAGTTCGCATAAGAACAAATTTTATCCAGCCCTGACGCTAGAAATACTGTTAGCTAAGGCGACCCAGCCAATAGCCAAGAGCGCTTTCGAACGAGGGCTACGCGTATTTATCGAAACATTTACAGCGCTTGATTTTGAGGGCAAGATCAATTGTCAGTCAATCGTCGTGTTGGACATATCATTAGGGAACGCAGTCACCTAATAGCAAAGGGCCGGGCTTAAGAAAGGAAAAGCTTTGCGATTTGACCCGGGAATCTGCATAGAATGATGTTCAAAAGTTCTTAAACGAGAACTGCTCGGTTCTTAAGACCAGTTCCTAGCCATTTGTAATGTCTGGCTTCTACGTTCTTTTCTGCTATCTGTAGCTTAGTTCATTCTTTTTTGTATTAGTAGAAACAAATAAGTGCCATACTTGTGTGCGTAAAATCACGGCAAAAAAAAAAAAGGATGAACGGGTGAGAAACATCCACGTCTTGTTGATTTTGACTCTCTCTATCTTGAGTATGAAACGATAGAAAATCTTTTCGAAGTTTGCTTTAGCCCGTGATCCATAATGTGCGTGGGACGAACGGAACTCCACCACCGATACCAGAGGTGCAAGGACAGCAACTATATGCCAGCTTCCATGAAGCACAGGAAGCTCTTATCGCGTTATCTTGAGCATAGCCTAAGATGGACAAGCAAAACCAGAAATGCAAAAAAAAAGAGAGGGAGAGAGTGAGAGAGAAAATGCCAAAATCGTTTGACCGGTACATATCATTTCTAGGAAAAAGAAGATATAATAAAGTATCCTTTGCTGTGTACGTACAAGAAGAAATGTATGTGCTACAAAACAGATGAATGATATGAGCAGGAATAAAAAAAAAAGGAGGGAAGGAAAAGAAGGCCATCTCAAATTTACTGCACCAAGAAAATGCTACATGAGTTCTTTGGAAGGCTTTTCAGGTTCTAAAACGCCAAGGGCGACATGACTCAACGGAGGACCTCGGCATTTCAATGGACGCCCTGCCTAATTTTTTCTTATTTTACAGCCACCATTGCACTGAGTCAGATTAAAAAAAAAGAAAAAAAACCTTACAAAGCGTCATTGCTTGCCACCAGAAATGAGCGCGCAACAACGCTTTTCATTATACTCTGTCACACGCACGCGGCTGCTTACTACTCGCCACGAAAAAAAAAAAAAAAAAAAAGGAAGAATGCGCCCATGCCCGAAGCGACGGCGTTTTGATCGGACCACAAAGACAAGGAGACCACAAATAACGCGACTCCGGCCGTGACGTATACAGCGCTCGTGGTGAGCGCAATCCGCGAACCAACAACGCCATGTGCACCGTGAACTATACGGCAAAGTGGAATGTTTACATGCACAAAAAAGAGCACGGGAAGTGTCCGAAAGTGACAGAGGCGGAGATACTCAACTATGCCAAAACACGGTCCGTATAGCAGCACGCGCGCGGCGATGCGTGAGCAGGGGCAAAGCGCGCGCGGTGTTGTGTGTAAACTCGGCCGTTTCGAGGAGCGGCGCCGCGCCTCATTGTCTCCTCGCTAGCCCTGGCGTGTTTATTTTTTCTCCGGTCGACGCGTCAGCCTCGTTGGCAGCCGGCTCGCGGCCAAACGAGAAGGCGCCGCGATAAAAGGAACAGCGGTCGGCAGAGGAGGCGGGGCAGCCCCAATGTGTCGCACTTTTATAGGGGCACCCGAGCGAACGAAATCACCTCCCCTTCTCTTAACCTCAGCGCTACCAAAACGTCGAGGGGGCAAGGGTGGGATTTAGGGAGTGGGTGGCAAGCGTCCGATCTTGAAAAATGACGCCCGCGCGCGTTCCCTATAGCGCCACGTTTCCTTAATGTTCCGCGCGTGCGTATTTCGCTGTGGGTCATACTGAACGACTGACGGCTTTGCCCGTCAGGACCACAGAGAGTACTTGAATAACTTCACCCGAGGAAACTTAAGGGGACCTCGAGAAAGTGAGTTCGTTTAGCGTTTGTATGCACGCGCTCAGTATGATCGTCAAGTGCCATTAGGTCGCACGTAACGTCACTTGTTTGGCGCTGCTCAAAATACGCAGCTCCAGGGAGAGATAAAGAGAGAAAAAAAAGAGAAATAGGTTATTCTTGGCATGGCCCTACGTAAAGCATAGTAGGCGGAACTGGTTGAACGCACTTCTGCAATTTTGTAATCGGTCAAAGTAATCCCATGGCTGAAAAACTAGCTTAGGCCACAAGACGCCACAAGCGCCACGTTGCCTTGCACGGCCTGCTTCGCGATTTTTAACTGTACTACCAAAGATGGGATTTATCTTCCTGCTTGCCACCCTCGCGTAAGCAATACTGTCAGGGAACATGAAAAACTTCATTCTGCTCGATATGTTACGAATTCGTCGTCATTCAAGCAGAGATATGTTGTTGGTTCTGTTGGTTCCGGGTAGTCTGCAGACAGCAATATGGTGCAGCAGTTTTGCTCCGCTTGACCAGCGTTTTTCTAAAGGAATCGACGAAGTTCTGTACCACTTCAGTTAACATCAAGGCCAAAAAGCAGGGCGAGGGCGCGAGACTTCTTTTGACAGTGTCGCACTCCTTCTGGGAGCAGCAAATGATTTCAAGATCGGGAAGTCTGCTTCTCTGTATTCTGTCGAGTAATTTCCTTCTCACTGCACTGGAACCAATAGACAGTATCCAACATGGCCTCGTCAAAAGAAGCTCGCGTTCAGCCGCAATGAAGTACATGCAAGACGGAAAATGCGTTTGCTTGTAGCCTACAATGCCGAAACTGGAGTCTATTCCAATCTTCGCTTGATTCTGCAGAACAGCTTGAATTTTGGTGTGGATGACTCCTTCTAATACGCATGGCTAGCTGCACAGGCACTACAAGTGGTAGCGCATTCTGTTTTCAAATATCATGACGATCATTTCCTTTTTTGCATTCAAAAAGTCTCTTCGCGAGAGCTGACGTGCCATTTCGCTTCTGGAAGGTACACCGGCGGGAGAAGGTATCCAGCGAATACTCCTCATTCCCCGTTAATTTTTTTTCATCGAGACCTCTAATTGCAGCCAGAAAATGTTGACCAAAACGAAATCAGGCCACTATATTTGCTGAAGTGCCGATTTCTAATCTATAAGTACGACGAAACTGTATACGTCCTCCCTTGGCGGAGGGAGCCAAGGGAAGACGGCCTCATAAAATCAATCAATTCAAACAGAACGCACATAAAAGAATATAACTAAAAACAGCCCAAACTGAAATTATTTTCCTACGTGAAAAATTCGGGTTTGAAAGTACTTCTTATTTTATCATCGTTGCTTTTTTCGCCACTGAAGTCTAAGAGGTGCACATTGACTACACTGTGCAAAAGCGAGTGAAGGTAAACCTCAGAGGCCATGATTTTCTGTACTGCACGTGCCGGAAGTTATTGTAGAAGCCGGATAACTGCCACGTTTAAGAAACTATACTTAAGAACTGTTCAGAAAAAAAAAGGAACACAACGAACCAAGGCCCGTTTCACGAAACACCGGTTATACACAGAATAATTTCCTCATCACTTGTAGTTCCGGCGCCTGTCAGTCACGATAGCCGTTCGACGGTAATGGCGAATCGCGGACGTCGGGCAAGTTTCGTGCATTAGGGCTCGAATTGTTTTACATCGATCTTCCGTTCAATACGTTTTTGCGATTAAATCATGAAGTGTGTGTGCGCCAAGAAGTATTGGCAAAATGGAAACAAGATAGCGTTCTAGCATGTCATGAAGTGTTTATATTAGAGCATCACAACGCACTATATAATTTCCGATTTAGTCATAAACGCTCGTGAAATACATACTATATGTGGGACATGATAGTTTTCAAGAGGAGGTTCAAAAGTGTAAACTGTGATAGTACCTCCGAACGGAATGACACAAGTTCGCAGCAAGCGCAGCTGTGACTAGACGCTCGCAAACTCGCCATGGCCTGAATTCACAAAAAGTTTTGTACGTAATAGTTATTTGGCATTAGCTGCCAGACTCATCTAATTAAATGTCCAGCGTTAGGACAACAGGCTGAAATTCGCTCTTACAAGCAATCACAGTAGGAAGAGAGCGTTTTGACAATGCGGGTATATTCCTGAAGAATAGGCACGGCTTAAAATGAGCATAGGCAAGAACATGCACAGGCGGTGCAACACATTTGGTCGCAGGGCGGCAACGCTCGCTACCCGAAATGTACGCTGCTACGCGAGTTCTCCCTTTACAAGGGGACGGGACACAAAGTCCCGGATCAAATGCACGCGCGGAGAGAGAAACGGCGCCGTCGCCGTGGTGTCGGCGTGCCTCCGCTCCATCTTCGCGTAGGGTGGTGTAGCGGGGAGGCTTTTTTGACTGACGGCTTGTCAGGGGCGGCGGCGAGCGCTGGTCATTTTCAGACACTGATGGAGTGGGGCTCCCAGCTGTGACAAAAGGATGGTCCTCAGTTTGCTTTTGATAACGGCTTTCACGCACGCCTCCGCGGGAGGCGATTAAATTATAGCTTCGGTCGGTGTTTTGCTCTGGAGCGCCATTTCGCCCGTGCCGCCTCGCATGGCGTCCATCCTACACTCTCGCCGATTATGTTTCCGAAATTTTGCTATTTGCACTGGCTCTGCGCGAAATGCCACGAATAGCTTATATCGGACGCCATTCGCGGCTTGCTGGCCGCCTCTCGGCTCTGTATGCCTGGTCTAAACGGAGGGGCAGTGCGCGTGTAGGCGCTTAGAAACTGTCCCGAATCGATTTATAAATTAAGGAGCTTCAAATATAGCGTACATAAGCGCTTAGTAAAGTAGCATTTAACCTAAACTTAACCTAGTCAAAAAACAAAAACTCGGCTTGAGTTCTTTCATTCCACTGTCGGAGTCATAACGCATACGCTCGACCAATAGCATTCACCAACAAATCCCTCATTCCTAAAACGAGTCGCTTTTTTTTATGCACGTGTGTCTGTGTGAGTGAGCGAGCGAGTACGTGCGGGGCTTACGTGGGAATGTTTTGTGTATTATGTTTATTTATAGCGTGCATCGCCCCCCCTCCCTCCTTTTTTTTCATCCTGCCCCATTTCTTTGTCTCCTAACAAAGTAGCAGAAAACATTCAAAACACATTTTAGAAGCTTGTGCGAAAAGAAGGTTGCATGGAAATGCGTAAACGAAGGCAGTAGGCTATATACTATGTAACTAAGGATGCGCTGTTAAACGAAAAAAAGAAAAGAAAAACGAACAAGATGCAAAAAATAAAAAATAAACGCCAGGCCTGCGCGGAGCGCGCAGCACAGTCACAGCGAAAGCTGGAAGAGCGGCCTTTCTAGAGCCCGTTTTAAACTCTCTTGGGGAAACTAATACAAATACACATGCCAGGTATCGACTACGCCATAAATCGTAATTTTTGTGAAGTAGGTAAGCACCCACTATGCCATTATTCGTCTTTCTGCGAATAAGCGAGGTACCCGCTACACATCTGTAAGGCATTATGTGCACTTTTGTTGATGCTAGGTGTGGCTGATTGATTGATTGATTGATTGATTGATTGATTGATTGATTGATTGATTGATTGATTGATTGAAATAACTTTAATGAGGTCCTGCGGGACACGCCCTAGCGCGCAGTGGGCGACTCCGACGTCGGGATGACGACGAAGAATTATGGTTGACCACGTTGTAGTGGGTGGGAAGCTTTAAACCACACACTCGTTGCGCAATTAGCATTGTGTGACGCCTGGTTGTTATTTTACTCTCGGCCACGCTATATTACACATGGTAACGCGATTCCTTGCCCGACATGACGCCTGTATAGGGTATTTTTGCAAAGGAGCTTCAAGTACCAGCGTGACTCTGTTTTAAAATCTTCCCATCTCTCAATAACTGAAATTAAATTAAGCGCTATAGCGAGATCAAGCGTCTTACGTCATAGTAAAAAGCAAAATGAAGACTATTTAAGGTCTGAGCTAGACCTGTTGCTTCGAAGTGAGAGCGATAAGCCCGGGCATTTCAGCAACGAAATAAGAAACTTGAAATCACAACTAGAGATTATTGATACTGAGAGAAGTATCAAGGTGCTGTTGTACGCGCGCGAGCTGAGAAATTGTGATTCGGAGAAGCGCCTACGAAGCGTGCGCTAAGTGATGAAAAGGGATACGTTTGCCGGAACAATATAAAAGAAATGCGATATCAAGAATAAGTTACGCATGATCAAAAAGAAATTGAGAAAGCCTTTGTTGAATATTATCGAACCTTTATAGGGCAACGCGTCCATGTAGTGGGAGGATTCGACGAAACATTTTTGATCTTAATGCTAGTTTTAGATGATACAAATAAAGAAAGACTCGATGCCTCCATCTCAGTCTCAGAAAAGCTATAGAGCAGCTCAGTTCGCGCAAGTCACCGGGGCCAGATAAAATAGGAACAGCCTTTTATAAAACATTGAAGAGTCAAGTGGCAGTACTATTACACTGAGTTTTATCAGAAGCTTAGGATCGAAAATACATGCCTCTATCTTTCCGTCAAAGCCACATTATTTTAATCCCGAAATTTGATGACCCCCTCAAACTTCTCTCAGTAAAATCATATTGGTCGATCAGTCTGACAAACGTTGACTATAAAATCTACATGAAGGTATTAGCAAGAAGGTTACAAACTGTTACTGGTCGTCTAGTCGGCCATCACCAAAGCATAAAATGACGCACGGTACTAACAAACATAAATATTGCACGCAGTGTTCTTGAATGTACCGATGCGCTTGACGGACGCGTTGTCATGCTT